>NC_134568.1:261434114-262034114 GCF_050947875.1 Dermacentor variabilis | reverse complement strand
TTACCGTACTGTTGCTCTTGCAGTTTGCTTGGTACTGCGATGCCGCATTAGGGTGTTTACAGAACGGCGTCAGTTGCCGCTTGGATACCATCACCACCACATTCTCCTTGTACTATGTGGGCAATGACGCCTCCGAACGAAGTGCGTCAGTGTAGCAAGATCGACTGCTTGAACCGATTTGATCAGAAACCAGCACGAATGCTTAACCATCATGTGCTTCGCCTGCGCTGCTGCAAAGTAGTCTGACGTGCACTGGAACGTGAGTTCTTATGAAGCCGGTAGATTTATGGAAACGTTGGCGCTGATGATTGTGATGATGTTGACCGATTAGCCGTGACTTCTATGAGGTGTCACTTGGGATATGACAAACAGTGTAGTTAGGGCTTCCGGGCCTTGACTTCATCAACCTATGATTTATTACAAAAATTAAAGTTTAAGTGTACGCGCCTTTGTGCACTTCAGCTCTGTCAGAATGCGACTGCCCGAACCTGCGAAACTCTAGACTTGCTGCGACGCCTCATCGTGTTTTATCACCTGAGGAGAAGCCAAAAAGAAGCGATGAACGCTGTCACGACATCAAAGTGCGATAGACTGCGAAAATTGCACGTGTGGATGTTACGTAGCGAAGTCTTGTGCCATAATTTTGAGAGTGTCAGTTGCCACGGCTTCTTTCTGCATTCGACTTTCACCGCTACTTTCATAGCTCTCCGTGCCCTCAAGAGAGACAACATTGTCGCCCAGCACCTTAGACGGTACCGACAGACAGGGGATCTGATATTGAAGCTATGCGCGTCATTAGAACCGCACCTCAAACCGGGTCTTGCATGATTACATACAATCCAGACGGACGTATGGGTGCCTTCAGGCCATATGAACAACTTATTATGCAGTTTTCGTTTTTGTCCCAATTAATATCCAATTAAAGACATTTAGTCACTTTGTAATATGATGGTAGTGGTGGCGGCGGTGGTGGTGATGTGACTGCAGGCGGTGTTAGCCTGGCAGACCTGCCCTGCAATGGTAGTGGTGGCGGCGGTGGTGGTGATGTGACTGCAGGCGGTGTTAGCCTGGCAGACCTGCCCTGCAATTGCTCCACCTGAGCGTATCTTTCTGCGCCAACTACGTCACCATGTGTCCATGAGTCCTGCCTTTCGCAGAAATCTGAGAAGAATGCATGACACTTCCATTGTCGTTGTTTGACGGTGGTGCGGGGAACAGGCGAGCGCCGTTGCACTTGTAGGCGCTGCAGCAGACACACGGAAATGGAAGCTGTCGAAAAAGGATGTACAGAAATCTGCCGTAAGAATATAGCCTCAACTGCACATATCCATGATGTGCGATGGTGCTATCAGTTGGCCGCGCTTTTTTCAATCCTTGTCGTTTAATGAGAACTATGCTTCCTCTTCGCTCTCATGCGACGCCG
This sequence comes from Dermacentor variabilis, assembly GCF_050947875.1. Lineage (NCBI taxonomy): Eukaryota > Metazoa > Arthropoda > Arachnida > Ixodida > Ixodidae > Dermacentor > Dermacentor variabilis. The sequence goes on along the minus strand of NC_134568.1, from coordinate 262,032,691 downwards.
CAAGTTAAATGCGCTGCCACTTCGGTTGCACCCTAATCTTGGCGTAAGAACGTTTTGGCTAAGGAATTGCGTAAGAACGGCGTAGCTTAGTGAATTCCGCCCCAGATCTATGCTCTTTGGCATCTTCGGACTATAGTTTCTGTCTTAATATTTTCCCCAATTCGTTAAGAGAGAGAAGGACACACATAAATAATCTCAAAAATAAATTAAATTCTGTGTTTTACGTGCAAGGAGCACAATCTGGGGCGCTATAACGCAAAGCTATTCCAAAATTTTTTATTCCAATTCTGCAATCAGCCCTCCGCGATTGGTCAAAAAATTTTGGAGCCGCCACCCATGCGCCTGTATGTCACGTGACGTCACGAAAACCGCGAGAACGCCCAATCTAATATAACATGCGCACGCTGATTGTGCATGATTAGACCGAACGGATGAAAAATAATTTATTTCGACGCCTTTCTTGCCATTAGCGAAAGAAACGTTGTTTGACCAGTTGCTATTGGTCGAACTTTTTCGGGCTGCACCCACTTTGCCTGTCTGTCACGCTACGTCACGAAACCGCGAAAAGTCACCGCTTCAAAGTGACGGGTACGCGTCAAAAACAAATCAGTATGCCGAACAAACTTGAAAGCTTTTTTTGAATAGCCGGGCACTGGCCCGTCCCGAAAGGAATAGAAGATGGCTATACAGAAGAGGGCATACTGCATCAAGACGGGAAGTTGGGCCAGTTGGTTTGGATTCATGTGTCGTTTTATTCCTTCTTTTGTCTGTGTCTTGTGTGGCGCTGTAACGAACCTTGCTATGAAAGAAGACTCCACGGCTACTCGGAGTTGCCGTGGAGTATGGATTTATTTTCGTATAGTAAACGATTTTGCGTAGCCGTACAACGTTACCGAGACCTTTCAGCAAGTATACGACATTGCTCTGTCAACTCTACGTTGCTGAGTATCCATTTTAGCGGCATTTTCAACGTTCCGTTGCAGGCCGCCGTGATTTTTGACCAGCCACCGCAAGCTAAGTAAGAGGAAGCGGACCAATCGCAAACGGCGGGCACCACACTCCTCATCCGGTTATCTACTTTCACTGTACTGGCTCAGCCCCGTCGAAACTCTTTCCACTTGAGCGTGCTCCTCGCCTCTTCTCAGCCAGTTAGATAAGAAAAACTGCCCAATGTAGGCAATGCTATTCGCTTTGAAAGCAAAAGAAAGTTACATCCTATAAACGAGAAGGGCATTTCATTGGGCTTTTGAAAAAGAACTCTGCTTGTTACCGCCCGATGTTTGCGTCGGTGGTTGCGTAAATTTGACGTCAAGAGATTGGAATACAAACGGATTGCGATAGTGTTATGTTATAGGGCCCCTGAATATGTAACACGCCGTAGCGGAGGACCCTGGATCAATTCTGACCACCTTAACGTGTATCCAATGCACGGTACTGGAGCATTCTTGCATTGCGTCTGTATCGGAACGCAGCCGCCGAGGCCGGGGTCGAACCCGCGTCCTTGTGCTCAGAAGTGTAACACCGTAGCTGCAGAGCTGTACTGCGGGTGGTGTAAATAATCTTAGAGTAAATGGTGTCCTCCACAATTTTGGCTAGTTCATGTTTCTCAGGCCAAAGTTGGCGCTTTTTTATTCCATTCATCACGCGTACAGGACATGATGCATTTGCTGTGTAATACGCTTTACCACTGTTTCTGTTTTGTTACCAATAGAAGCCAATATTATTGATGCCACGGCATCGTGGTTCCAACATTCTCCCTGCGGTAGACCGCGAAATGGTGAAATGGTAGAGCGCCCTCCTCGAATGCGGTATTTCTTGCGTTCGGATCCCGGTGCCACTGGAAGCCCACCGGTTTTTCTAATAGGTACATATGTACCACGACACGGTGCTCGGTTGTTTATATGAGCTCTCATCGCGAAAGGAGGGCCTTTGGGCGGACCTGGTCCCCACCACAGCTTTGGAGAAACAGTCGGGCATCCGCCGCTGCTGTGCAATTCAGCCGAGTGCTGCCGCCGGATACCTACCGGTAAAATAAGTACAAGCTCGCTCCTGGCCTGGTACTTGACAGCTACCTGAGTTCCGGACGCTTGGAAGGACACCCACTCATTGGGAAGTTGGCCGCATGCAACCACCACACTCCTTTTTTTTTTAGGAGTCTTGGTATTCTGTTAGTCTTGCTTCTTGCAGAGGAAACATAGTGGCCTGAACGAACCTCCCCCAAGCAAAGCACCCCTGGAAATCCGGACGCCTACCCGTTTTATAAACTGGTGAGTGTCCGCCAGTGGGTCTCGAACCACGCGCCCCTCCCACAGCCGAGCCGGGTTTCCTGTATACCAACAGGGCCACGGCTGCTGTCAATTTTGTCCCAAGGGCAAAACTGACAATTTTCTTTTTATTCAAGTTATACATTGCAAAATGAGATGTTTCCGTAAGATACAGGTGACGCTATACAACACCAAAGTTTCTGTTTCTGGCCAACATAGCTGAGCCTAACATTAAAATGCGGCAGAAAAAACGACAATGTATAGACAATTTCACCCATGCACTGCGCCTCCATATTGCTTACTTACTGTCGCCATCTTTTAGCAGGCTGATTTCGCTGTCATGTTGGCTTCGGCGAATGTTCCGCGTTGTATGCCAGGTATGTGCTCAGCTCCAGACGTGGTAGTTTCTTTCTGGCTGGCAAGGTCTGCTTAGCATGACGTGACGTCTTCTACGCTGGAAACTATTTTTTGAGACGTACTGAAGCGATCTAATTCAACATGGCTGATGTTTATGCTGCCGGTGAGGTGGACGGGACACACAGTGCAATGCGCGCCCGCGTATTGTTATTAGCCTCGTGCGCGACCGATGACGGCGCTGCGAACGGCGCTCCGGTGACTTCAATCGGGGGACCAGCCTTTGTCGTCTACTATACGCTCCGGCTGTAGAATAGCTTCACTTTCATGAGTTCGCTCGCGCTATGACTGCGTCTCGCGTAGAACAGCGCTCTCCAATTACTGTCTGTATTTTTTTTCTAGTTTCAGTTCTACAAATGAGAGCACTAGGAAGACAACAAATGTTGTATAATTAGTATATCTGCTCTATCACCACCCGATATGGTAGCCAGTGACTATATGGCATTGCGCTGCTAAGCTCCAAATCGCTGATTCGACCCCGGCCGCGGCGGCCGCATTTCAATGGCGGCGAAATGCGAAAACGCTCGCGTATACTTAAGTTTAGGTGCATGTTAAAGAACCACAGGTGGTCAAAATTAATCCGTAGTCCTCCATTACGGCGTACCTCATAATCGTATGAACGAGAAGAAAGGGGTAAACCGAGGGGCCCGATTTTTGTTAATCATATAATGAGAAGCCAACAAAGACACCAAGCACCACATAGGGGAAATTACTTGTACTTACTAATAGAATTAAAGAAATGATAAATTAATGACAATGAAAGGGGAGGAAAAGCAACTTGCCGCAGGCGGGGAACGGTCCCATGTCTTCAACTTACGCATGTGATGCTCGCACGCCTCTTTCCATGCTGTGTTATTTGACCTGTCTATGACAATCTGTCTACGATATGTAAGGGTAGGCCTTTTTTGTTTATCCAGTACATTCCGTAAGATGCCATACGCAATTATGTCTGGCCTTGGGGCAGTGTTTCGTCGCAGTAGCAGCAGGGTCAATTTCTGCTTAACTACACGTCGAATTGGTGCGCGCGTTCTATTTTCTTGAAGTGCGACGTCGATTGGCTGTGGTTCAGAGGCTGAGTAATAAGTACTCCGGATGTACCCCATTGTTGACGCGATATGTAATTAATTGTCCCTAAGCAATAAAGCCGTTCAAACCAAGGCGTCCTCTTATATGTGTCAGTTTAATGTATGTTGCAGCAATCTATGGGTAAGTATACATACTCTTAGCCTACATACCTTGTCTCGCGGGTTGCTGGCCCGATTCGCTTGCAGAATGGCTAAGGGCCTAGATAAAAGAATTATTAATTTTCAGTCCGATACTCAATAATTTTTTCTTATTGAAACTGAAGCGCCCACCACGATGTCCATCATGCATCACATACAAACCATTTTATCAAAGCACCGCTACCAACATTTCATGTTTGGCTGGTTGTGCTTCTGTGTTATAAGACGCAATGGCTTCTGCCCCCACGTTCAACAGACCAACACAGCATCAATGTGAACGGTTGTAGACGCCTTAAAACATGGCTCACACTCACGTGGGCGGACCTCAATGAGCCTGCTCACGAGGCTGCGCGTGACCTCACCGACCGCGCTTCCTCTGCAAGAAGCACCGACTCCCCTCCTCCCTACGGCCACAGGGACGCTCCCGCTACTCACAACGAGATTATTACATTATTCTACATGTCTAGAAGGGTCTTTCCACCCTCTCACCCCAAGTTGAATAGGGCACAAGCCGTTTCGCTTAGACTTCTGCAGACCAGCACGTATCCGTGTATGTCCATTCTCCACGAGGCTTACCCGGACGTGTATCGCGACGATGCCTGCCCCTCCTGCGGGCAGACCTCCACTCTAGCGCACATGCTTTGGGAGTGCGGGTCGACGTACCCCAAGTTCAGCAAGGAGGAGTGGGACTCGCTTCTGCGTAGCCCCGCTCTAGAAAAGGAAATCCTGGCTGTCCGGCGTGCCTGCGAACGGGCCGGTGGGCTAGACCTGCCGGTCCCGACGTGGGACTAGCCGGGTGCGCGACGAGTTCGCGTGCTCGCCGGATCTGCAATGAAGTTTATTCACTAACTCACACTCACGTGGGGTGTTGAACAAAGAGAAGGTACAAGAAGGTACAGAGGTAGGCATAGAGAAAACTAGAAACAAAGACAAATGAAAGAAACATACAATAAAATAAAGGAGACATTTTGGTGACAGTGACAACAAAATATTTAATGGGCATACTTTAGAAAGAGGAGGAGGAGGAGGAAAAACTTAATTTCCGTCTGATGTCGGAGTTCTTTGAATTACTGGGTTATTTCATCTGCCAGGTGGCGTCAGGTGGCGATCTCCGAAGCCCAGTTGACGGTCCTCAGCTGTACTGCGGGATCCGAGCTGGACACCGCTACCTCCCAGTTTGAAGTATTACTAAGGTGAAGTTCCGCCCTAGGCTTCCAGCCCGAGGTAGCCGCTCAATATATGTGTCAGGCCCGCCTTATAGGCGCCGAATTTTTTTGCATTTAGGTGAGGAGAAGACCGGATATATTAGTGAATACTTGTAAGGGTTACCAAATGAGCCAGTCTGCAACTGTCTCCAGGTAACATGTTGCAGTTCATCCAGTGATTTATGTGGAGGGGGTACTTTAGAAGAAAAGAAACTGGATTTAGTTTGCCTCAGCAGGCAATTCGAAATCAATTCAAGTCTCGTCGCTATCGCCAACATGTGCGCGAGAAAAAAAGAAGAAGCGATTCACGCGGGCTTATTGACCTACGTCGGCCCAAAGGTCTTATTACCGAGCACAAATCGCATTTTTCATCTCCTCGTCAGCTGGCTTGCAACCTTTCTTGCCACTTGGCAATGCTCCGTTTCATTTCCTTTTTATTCCTTATATACTCAACGGTGCCGCCAACGAAGTCTTGAAGCCATTCGCTACATTCGCCGAATCGAAGTGTCGAGCGTCAGCAATCCGAAGTTTCACGCACGCTACCGCTAACGAATGCAGGGTGGAGACGGCATTAGACAGAGTAATAAGTCTTGCAATAACGTCGCCTCGCCCTGGCCAGTGTTTCACTTATATATGTCCCGCTTCGAGAACGGCCTCGCGCACCTTACGAAAGACCTGCTGCCGGCTCTCACTTGTGGCGCGGCCCTTTTGACACGTGCGGCTCAAACAAAGTATATATATATAAATAAATATATGAATGAATGAAGGGCCGCAGAAACATCGGAGCTAAACACAGAGCGAGACATAGTAAGCCAGAAACCGGTAACCTTATTCCCCAGGGAATGAAAATACCAGCCACTCATTCCTGCCAGCAGAGAAGTGCAACCATTGCTGACAACTTTCATATTTCCCGGCAGGAGTCAGACCGACGGGGAGGAATTAAAGTGCGCGGCAGGATGCCTGTCTCTGATACTGCTTCCCCGCCGCGCGACATCAAAGAACTTTGGCGGTAAGAAGCTCGTTGCCTCGTTTCCGAAGAAGAAGAAAGATCAAAAGGATGTTGACACATTTCCCTCTTGGCTGTTTGCAGCGAGGGGAATTCGCGTCGCTGCTGATGTAATTATTTACTGGAGATCGGCGATCATTCCCTGAACGCGTCCTCCCCTACCTACGTTCCCCTCGCTCTACATTTTTTTGTTGTTGCTGTTTTGTTTCCCTCGCACCAAGTGAAAGCAGTCGTCCCCACGGAGATGCATTGCCGACCACGCGGCGCGACTACGCTCTCCTGGTCGCCTAGCAACGAGAAAAGCCGGTGAGGCCACTTTCGGATTACCCGCCCCTCAGCTGACCGATCCCTCTGCAACAGGTGGCGGCCAAAGCGGTGAAAGGCTGATGCACGCGGAGAGAGAGAGAGAGATTTTAGAGAGGATGAGGCGCTATTTTCTGCAGCCCTTTAGGGAGTGTAGCTCAGCATCTGATGCGCGCGAAAAAAAAAAGAAAATAAATAAAAGCAGAAAGAAGAGAAGGAAACGCAAACGGCGCGTGAAAGCTGAAAACGAAGGGGAAAAAAATGAAAAAGAGGACTCCCGGGAGAACCACATTCGCAAATCCATTCTTCGGATAGAAAAAGCCAGTTTTCTCATTTCCTGTTTGGAGAGCCAACGTGCGCATGGCGCACACAATATGCCGCCGTCATGGCACAGTCATGCTCCAGTGTTCCTTCATAAGGGGCTTATATCTGTGTCAAGCGCGCGCATCATGCGAGTTTTTCATGTGCGGCGAAATTAATGGCTGGCGAATAAGCATTTCGCTTGAGGGGGGAGAGTGCGTGCAGCGCGTAAGTCGCGTTGGTTGAGAAGCAACGCACGCGCTGAGGTTTCGATGCAAGAGCCGACAAAGCCCTGGTGCATTGACTGAGCGGCAGAAATACGCCACTGAATCTTTAGATTTGTGCAACCCACGCTTGTGACGACGACAGCTACGCATACAAGGGGATGGTGGAGGTGGTATACTCACGTAACCAATAAAAATGCATGCATAACAGAGTGTACGTGTTCATTTAATTTCCTTGAGCTTGTGAATCAAGTTGACAGTTCGAGTGCAATGTGTCTTATTTTTATTTATTATTTTTTTTGCTTTGTCTCGTGTCACCACCGTACGCACTGCGATGTGGCAATGTCTGCTTCTGAAGCCGCGACACCACTTTGCCGACGCCGTGATGCAACGCCTTTTAGTACGGCAAAGAAACTGGAGGCTATATTCCGAACGCTGCCGAATTCCTTGTTTTTGCCGAATATCGAAACCTCGCGTGTACTATCGTAGACTCCAGTGCTGGTCGCATTCTCACTCACTGATTCAAAGAAGAAAACGTGGGAGGATTCGTATATAGCCGGCGAAATGTTCCGCATAGCTCCATCGGCTGTTAGTGCGGCGCGCACTTAGCGCGGATTTTGCGTGTTAGTGAAATTTTTACGCATTCATATATAAGAAATGGGCGCTGCAACACATACGTTTAGAAACCGTGCAGCAACGCCTAGACTAGAGCCTAGTTCGTTGCCGTGACCAGTAAGCGAAATGCTGCACGGCAACAGCCATGCTAGGTTGCGCATGTCTTTTTCTATACGAAGATTTGAGTTACCTATCTGTGCTAGCCCATGCGAATGCATTTTTCCGCCCACGTACGTGACTGTGATCATGTGATCACTAACGTGGAAATGTGCCATTCGCGCCAGAATATAATACAACGATTACTTTCCTTCTTTTTTTTTCCTACTTCATGAGCGCTCTGATTGGCGCTGCGGTTTCCTTATCCAATAATTGGCCGGTCGGGAGCGGTGGGTGATAAGAGAGGATAAAATCAAGAGAAAGGAATCATTATATCATACAGGGTCGGTGTAATGTAACTATTCTATGCCAATGCATTTCCGTGTCTCGCTTCATCAGTGGTCAAAGCTGCCTCCACCGGCGTTCTCAGCGAGTTCAACCGGCCATGAACAGTTGATGATAAGGGTGGCATATTAGAATTAAGTGGAACGAATACCTACAATATACCCGGCCAGGGGCCGCTATAACGTAAAGCTATGCCAATCTGTTTCTGTTTCAAAAATTTCGGTCAAAACTGTCGGGGCTACGTCCACTTCGCCTATCTGTGACGCGACGTCACGAAAACACCCATTTGACATGACGTGTACAAACTGATTATGCATGGATAGGTCGAACAAAATAGAAAAAAAATATATTTTCTGATTCTACGCCTTTTTCGCTATTGGATAAAATTTTGCCGTGTGCGCCCACTTCGCCTGTCTGTCACGCGAGGTCACAAAACCTCGTAAACGATCTAAACGTCAAAGTAACGTGTTCGCACTAAAGAAGGGTAAATATGCTTACTAAACAGATTTTTTTTGTTTTTTGTATAGCCGCAGACATCCCGTTCTGAAAGTAATAGATGATGGATGTCCGCTGATCGCACTTGCACTGGCTGCTCGGAGCTGGCGGCGACAATTGATTTCTTTACGTAAAACTAAAAAAAAAATGCGCGCTAGCATAAGGTTGTCGAGCCCTTTCGGAGCATATACAATAACGCTTTGCCGACTCTTCATCGCTGAGAACCAGTATTAGCGTGTTGCGGCTCGGGGTTGCGTTAGGGCAAGGAATTCATCAAGCCCATTGACGAATACATACAGTAGTTGGAATGAAGAAAAAAGGGCCTATTTGCTTAGTTACATGGCTACAGTTACGGAAGCCCACACCATGCAACATCCGAGTTGACATCAGGACAAGTCGTCCCTACTGCACAAAAAGCCTCCGCTTGTAATACCGTCGTCTTCCCAAGGCGAGTGGACTAGGGAATCTGGTGACTGTATTGTGGCCAATCACAACCGTCGAATCGGTTGCGATACCACGCCCATGATATCGCATCGTTCCGCAGCACTCCCTTTTCCGATGTACTCCTGCCGTAGCAGCACTCCTACCTTAGCAGCACTCCTACTTTAGTAGCACTCCTACCGCCAATGGTATGGAATATGTGACAGCATAGCAACCTGGGAATCCAAGGCCAGAGCCGTTCTTCGGTAGCATTTGACGTCGGCCCTCTTCATCATTAGTTCAGGCTGTCAGATAGTGGTGGGTGTGGGTGCCTTTTGTGGACCCGTCAGCAGTCAGTGTCAACGCTGCGTTGACTTCTTGGTAGGCGCTGATGGATGGGTGGTAGCTAACGTCTAATTAACGCCTTTGACAGTGTTGAGACGTAACAAGCGGCATTTTTAACTCCCCGTTACAGGCCGCTTCGACTTTCGACTAGCCATCGCAAGCTAAGCAAATGGAGGCGAGCCAATCGCAGACGTCGGCACAACCTCCTCACCCGATTATCTATGCTCGTGGACAAATTTCGGCGCCACTGAAGGCAAAGCCACGGGTGCGAAGCTTCTGCACATGCTCTACCGCGTCAAGTAGTCCAGCAGCGCTTGACAGAGCTTTCGGTTTCTCGTAACAGACGCAGGCTTCCACGTGCGGTTGTTTCGCGTTTGCCCTGAGGCGGAAGAGAAAAAGCACAATGTAAGTCAACTTCAACACTGAGTGGTGTATTTTACATTACTTAGGTGTTGCACATAACTTGTTAATAGAGAGTTTTAGAATTGGGGGCCCAAGCGGCTTGGGGAGCCAAGAAAATTGCGCGCCACAAGTGCGCATGCGCAGAAACCAAGCCAGTCTTGGGTTCTTGCGTTCGCGTTAACCCAAGACCCAAAAATCGAAAACTAGCGTGGGCCCCCAAGCCGTCTTGGGCCGCCCTCGCGGGTGACAACGATGGCGTACAGCAGATGGTCGCAGAGCAAACTTACTGTCCTTCGATTGATTTTTGCCATTTCATGCGGGTGAAGTCGCAGTTTTTCACCGTGCGTCACAAGAAAACACCAACTAAGAGCACTTGGCTTCGATTGGCTTTGCTTGGCTCAGAATTGCACACTTAATTCATAATACTAACCGGTACTAACACAGTGATTACGTTTCTTACATTTTATTGCTCGCTCCTTTTGCTCAAAAATGCATTCTGTTCGTTTTCACTTGTAAGAAGAAAGATTTTTTTTTCTTTCGAACACCTTTCTGTTTTCCGCACTGCGGCCTCCCGAGCGCTGAACCCAACGCTGTCTGTGTTCGACCCAATCCTCAAACTCTGCTGCTCCTCTAAACCCAAGAGCAACCGACGCAACGCCGCTTGGGGGCCCAGAGCTTTGCGCCCCCAATTCTAAAGCTCTCTAATGTTTCTGCTACCCCACCTTAAACTAACGCGGAAGAAAATGTGGAACGTTTTTTCGGAAGCGCTCTCGCTTGTGCGCGCTTTGCCTCGGTAGCTTTCCCTTCATTGCCACAGAAAGTTGTCCGCGAGTACACTTTCACTGCGCTAGCTCAGCTCCACCGGAACCCACTGCACTTCTGCGTGCTCCTCGCCTCTTTTCATCCAACTAGATAAGAAAAACCTGTCCAGGTAGGCAATGCTATCAGCTTTGAAAGCAAATAGAAGTAACCTCTTATATATAAGGTAAGCGTTTGATTCGGCTGTTCTGCGAGTCACGTCCAAGTCGTTGCGTCAGCGGTTGCGTAAAGTTGACGTTTAGACAAGAGATTTCTAGAAAAGCAGAACGGAATAGTTTTACGCCATATATCGGGCCCCAGGTTGGCTTAGGTGACACGACACATTATTTGCAAGGGTATAAGCGACTGATTGTCACTACGCGGACTGGGTCGGGATTTATAACTATGCCTTACATTTGATTTTATAGCACTATTATCATCTGCTGTTCGCGGCTGGCGGGTCTCATTGATAATGTAGGTAGAAAAAGACGAATAAACAGGGCAGGCTGGCACTACAAAAAGAAGAAGAAGAAGTTGAAACAATGAGTAACTCTTTGTCTGGTTTCTTCACGTCTCGTTAGTTTTATACATTTTGGTGCCGAAAACCTCCGTGTGGACTCGTTACCTACATCGCACGTGTCCAAGGGCCTTCTACTCCACCGCTTCGCGCTGCGAGCGGCGAGGAATGACTGGATAACGCATCGCTCATGATCGGCATGGAGACCCGACATCTTTCAAGAGCTAATCGAATGGATCGCCTCAAGACCAAGAGGTCGGCTCGACGAGCACAGAATACGAAGATTCTGCAAGAAGCACAGTTGCTACTTACAGATCTTACCGTGGACAAGCCCAAGCTTTCAGGTATTTTTGACCGTGTATCTGCTAGCAACAACGAGCTCTCGAAACTTAACGATGCACTCGAAAAGCACATTGCCGACGATGAGCTCGAAGCAGAATAAGTAACTGCCGCACAATATAACGATCAAGCTATCAGGATGCTTGCCGAGATTCGATGTAAGATCGACGCTTTGGGACGCGTGGACAGTACAGCGGAGTCTGCTCCTCAGAATGCAACCCCGACAGTTCCTGATGCTATGCCCAGAATTAGCCCAAGGCTACCGAATCTTGATATGCCGACATTTAAAGGCGACATTCGCAAATGGGCACCTTTCTGGGAGCAGTTCGAGCAGACTGTTCGTCTTAACAACGCTATATCGATAACGAAGAAGTTTTTCTATTTATGGCATTATCTTGCCGGGGAAGCGTCAGCGGCCATTGCCGGTTTACCGACTTCTGAAGCTTGCTACTCAGATGCCGTAGGACTTCCCAAAGAACGTTTTGGTGATCGTCAAAGGATAGTGCAGCATGACATGACAGCGCTTCGCCATCTACCACATGTAAAGTCCGGAAGCGACGTACGCGGCCTCAGGCTGCTGTGTGATGCCGCGCAACAAAATATCCGCTGTCTGACTGCACTAAACGGGGAGGGGGGAGGGGGGGGGGAGATTGTAGAAAAAGACGAATAAATGGGGTAGGCGGGCAATGCAAAGAGAAGAAGAAGAAGTTGGAACAATGAGTAGCTCTTTGTCTGGTTTCTTCGCGTCTCGTTAGTTTTATACAACGTAGGCGGAACGTCATTCTGGCCACTAACGAAGCGCGAAAATTGCGAAAAAGAATAGCATCGGAAAGGGAATCGATACAAAATCGCGGCCGTCGGGTCACTTTGAATCTACGCTGTTTGTGGCACAAAATTATACGCGAAAGTGTTTAGAGTCAGTTAGCGCGGCGCTGAAATTTGAGCCACACTGTCAACAAAAACACGGCTGATTACCTAAGCCGTCCGTGGCAGTGAACTGCACACGCCAGGGCAGGGCATATTTCGCCGTCGGTGCGACGGAGAGCGAAAGGTGAACCACGCTGTCTTTCCAGTAAAGCAGAGCGCTATCTTCTTCACAGGCTGCTGCTGAGGCTGCAGCGTCAGCAAGCAAGGATACGCCACTAGGAAGGAAGCACCGTCGGCAACAAGCACCAGACTTAAAGACACGGAACGCCTTAGGTCCGTCGTGCCTTCTTCGCTACGGTAAGCTCACTTTCACGTCGATTTTTCATTGTGCGAGGCCACAGATTGAAGATGAAACGACCATGTGGCACGCTCAACAATATTCCCGAGGTTTTCTCGCTTTGTTTCAGGACAACGCGATAATAAAAGAGGATATGGAGGCTTTTGCTTCCCGCGAAGTTGTGCTTTATACTTGTCCCACTCTAACTTACTTGAGGAAAAACACTAATTTACTTACAAAAAATTTTTGAAAAATAAACGAGCAGGCGAGAGTAAAATATTACTTACCTAAGTATATTTACTTAGTCAGCCATTAGTCACTTTACAAACAGGATAGACGCTAATTTGCATGCACAAGTAAAGCTCAGGCTGTCGGATAAAATACGTTATACACAGCCGCAAGTGTAGTTGTGCTAGCAATAATTAATAGCAGCCGCATTACTCCTCCAACCTCTTTCTTCTTTTCGTGTGTTAAAAAATTACGGGCTCTAACACACCAAAACAACTCACGGAGTGAGGGACTCGCTCAGAGCCTCTCCCTCTTAAAGTCTAAGCTCAGCGTCTAATGAGTCTAAGCGAGCACACGCGTTTTTGTTCCGCTGTATTCGTACAAGAAACACTAAGCTAAGTGAGCTTATTCGAGTTTATGCTCCAAACTATCATGAGGACACCGAGATCATCAGCAAATGATTCGCAGGCTTATACATAGAATACCATTAAAATCCGCATTACACGGCTGTGCACTGTATTACCATTGTGGAAATTTGTTCAGTTTCAGTGCTCGATTTCATTCAGACACTACACTTGTTTGGGGAAATAATGCGCTTCGCTGCACTTCTTGGTGCCTGGGTACTGCCACTCCTTACGCTGGCCGTTGACCCCTCTGACTGGGAAGTTACCTATGTGCCGGGACTCAGCGAACCGGTGAACTTCAAACACTATTCCGGATTCCTCAACGCTGCCGATGGTCGACAGCTGCACTACTGGTACGGCACATTTATTTTCATGGCGGGACAGTAGACTCTTCTGTTCACTGTTCTTCGCACGCTTTACCGATGCTTTATTAAGGCTGAACGAGTGTCTGAGTAGCGGATACAGCTGTATATAGGAACGACCATTCCACAGTCTCTACTGAATCAAACGCATTTTACGATGAAGGTGGCTGATTCTCAAATGTGAAATAGGTCAAAGAAAGAAATATGCTCTCCAGAAGGGGTTATTTTTTTAGGCTATACAAAATTTTTAAACTAGCCTGTGGCAGACAGCATAATTCCAGTCTTTAAGTTGGATTACTCAAAGAGGAGGACAGTACTGGCACTTTTTTTTCTCAAGAGGGCGCTCTCTGGCATGCTCAAGTTGCCCGATGGCAAATATTACGTTAGTTGCTGTGCACGAAGAAGGATATGGGTATCGCATTGCCACTGACCCAGATTATTAAAGAAAACAAAGCAAGAGGAAGAAAATACGTAGACCTAGATAAAATTTAACCCAATAAAGGTGCCACTGTGATCGATAAATAAGTTTTGGCCAAGAAGAGGTTACGTTTTATTTATTATTAATTATGCCCTGAGAGACATGTCAATGTTTCTGGTAGTCGTGGAATCGTTCCTACACACTCTAGATCGTTCAAAGCAGAACAATGCGACCTTGCGACCCAATTAACCTTTCTTTTTTAACTCGCCATTGAGTATAGCCACGTTGCAGTGCGGGTAAAGCAGATATGCTAAATATGCCAGTTAAAAATTCAAAAAATTTTATTTGTTGTGCCCAAGAACAGTCCGTTGCCTAAGTATTGGTACGCAGTTAAAAAGTTAAAATAATAATACATAATTAAAGAGCAAAACAATTTCGTAAAAATCTTAAAGGAGAAAGTCTTTATTGGGCGAAATTGGGCCCAGCAAGACAAGAACAGCGATAGCGGCGAGAAGTCGTCGGTCGTAGAAATTTTATATACGAATCAAGTGCGCCAGTTTGTACGCGAATCATTGCACATTCCAACGTAATCGCTGGTGCACGCCTATATTACAGATTTTGGGCCACCATTTTAGTCGGACTTGCCATCAGATTAGATAAGACTATTTCGCTATAGAATCGGCAACAACGGGCCCTGCAGCGTAAAACTATTCCAATCTGTTCTTATTCCAATCTCCTCACGTGACGTTTACGTAACCAGTGACGCAAGCATCGGGTGGTAACCCACAGCGTTGTGTGAAAAGCCCAATCAAACACTTCTCGTTAATAGGATGTCACTTTCTTTTGCTTTTAAAGAGAATAGCATTGCTTACATTGAACAGTTTTTCTTATCTAACTGAGAAGAGCCGAGGAGCACGCTCAAGGGGAGAGAGTTTCGATGGGGCCAAGCCATCACAGTGAAAGTAGATAACCGGATGAAGAGGGTGGTGCCGACGTCTGCGATTCGTCCGATATCCCTTGCTTAGCTTGCGATGGCTGGCCGAATATTACGGCTGTGTGCAACGGAAGGTTAAAAATGCAGCTAAAAGGGATCCTCAGCAAAGTAAAATTGGAAGAGCAATCTGTATGCGCGCCGAAAGATCTCGATAACGTTATACTACCAAACAAAATCTTTTATCATACGCAAATAAATCCATGTACCCCGGCAGCGCTGAGTAGTCAGTGCCACAGCGGTCGGCGGGCAGCCATCTTCTATTCCTTTCGGAACGGGCCAGTCTCCGGCTATTCAGAAAAAATTTGCAGTTTTGTTCGGTATATTAATGCGTCTTTAACGCGTACACGTCTTTGATGCGGGGAGTTTTCGCGGTTTTGTGACGCCGCGTGACAGACAGGCAAAGTGGGCGCAGCCCGAAAAAGTTTGATGAATAGCAATTGGTCAAACAACTCCTCTTTCGCTAATGGTAAAAAAGGCGTCGAATCATAAAGTGTTTTTCTTTCGTTCTGTCTCGTGACACGAGACATGGTCTCGTGTTACTTCGCGTGGCAGACAGGTGCAGTGGGTGGAGGCTGGAAAATTTTTTGACCAATCGTGGAGGGATGATTGCAGAAGTCGGATAGAAAAGTTCGGAATAGCTTTACGTTATAGCGCCCAACATTCTCGAAATTTCGGATACATATAGGTGCATTTTCAGCCCACTGATGAGTTTGCAACAGTGCTTAGATGGTTAGGAACGGTCGCCGAAAAAAGATATTGTACGTGGGCTAGTATTGAGATAATATGCGCTGTGCTGTTCCGTCCTCTGATTTCGACATAACAGTTCAAATCTGTTACTCGATGGAAAAGTATAGCGACAAAATTTACCTATTAGATTAGTCAAGTTCATAGATTTATCTCACACGATGTTTTTTCCGATCCCCCTTCATTAGTCCGCATATGATAAGATGCTATAGTGCTAACGTGAACCTAACTTTGTCAGCTAAGGTTTCCTGGAACGTGACCTTTCGAACTTGGGTCTGGAACTTTCAGCAATCCTTTATAATACTTTAATAAATAGCTATCCGTTATAAGTATTTCCTCGTACCAGGACTAACATAATTTTGTTACTGAAGAGGAAAACCATTCGTGCCAGGTTTTCTTGACAGGGAGAGCCAGGGTACGTTGACATTGGCAATAAAAATGGTAAATGCAACAGGCGTCGCATGACTGCGCATTGCTCGCCCAGAACCACGGGCATCACGCATGCAGTGCCGGGCCCGATGCAGCTTGCCTGCGATCACCAGGGGCAGGCAGAAGCAAAGAAAGAGCTACGTCAGCAAGGGGCTCTTGTAGGGTTCCTGTGCAGCTGGCCACTGCAAAAAAAGTTCTCGGCATGAGGTGATGGCGCAAGTTGCGCCGACGCTCCCCAGCACCCGCGTACAACAGCAATGTGGCGGATTAAATACACAGACACGTTCGACAGGTAGAAAGACGAAACCGTTGCTAGCAGCACCGTAAGTGAACTGCGTGGCGCAGATGTGGTATGTACGTGACGTCACTCTAGGCGAGCGGAAGTGATGAAAAATAAAAGCACGGAAAGAAGTACTCGAAAAAGGTAAAATTTTGCTACTGTGGCGCGGTGTGTGTCGTCGGGACATCTGTATGGTCGTTAGAGGGAAATGCGGTCTGAATTTTGAATGGCTTTTTTTTTTTCGAGTGAAAACATGACGCAAGCGGAATTCTTCATATACACTAGCAGTGTAGAATGTGCAATGACCTGCGACGCGGGACCTACGTGCGCCGCTAGCCGAACACTCCTTTCAAAGTCTCTTTTCGTGCTTATTTTTCAGTATCTTAGTTTATGTGATTAAAGAAAAAGAAAAAGGTAATGCAAGGAACGAAAGCCTATCAACGACCCGTCTTCTTCGCTCTCCCCGGAGCCCTCCTGATCTCTCTTTCACCTAGCTCAAGTCGTCGTCCCGACAAGTGTTCAGTAAAACATAAGGGACAACATTACGAAGGTTCTGACTAAATTACTGGCCGTTGTCGGAAGTGACAACTGCCGAGTTATTAAGCTTGCTAAGGAACTTGCACGAAATGAGCGAGACTTACAAGTATAAAACGAAAGTCCGAGAAGGTTATCTACAGCCTATCAAAAATCATGCGGCCAGTGTAGATCATATACGCTCGACAAAAATAAGAAGCTTCCTCTTGAGTTCTCAAAAAAGATTCAGCACGCAAATAGCCAATGTCAGGACATTACCAAAGCACGGAATATTTAAAACATCTTTGAAGTCGCATTACTTAGCAAAGATTTAATACATTCATTACTTTTTATTATTTACTATCACAATACTATTTAGTATTACTTATTATTACTAGTTTTACTTAGTATTACCTAAGTGTTACTTCGTATGACTTGTACGACAAGGGGTTCAAGGAAGATTGTGACGAGCTGATCAACAGTGGGCCAACAAGTGATTACTGCGCTGATGAAGTCCCCATGCGGAAATGATGGTTCCAGCCTGAGGCATCTTTCGTTCAACCGCAGCTGATTAGTTCTTATTGCTCGGTATTACTTAATTTGTATTACTTAGTGCAGACTAATACGACTTATTACGCCGTTCAGCGGAGCTATCTTCATAACAACGTAAAACACTGCGAAGGTTTCTTGCTATCCTTCTCGTTTACTTGAAAAATGCCACAAGCAATTGAGTGCCGCGAGAAAGGCTCATGAAGGGGAAAGGTGGCATCCTTCCGAAAGTAGCACAAAGCTACAAATAACTGCGGCCTACGGTGAACATCATAGAAAACTTGAACTGTACACGTTCAAAGACCCTGACTTTTGTATTTTGCATTGCGAAGGTTTATGGAGAGTCAACAGTCACCTGCCGGCGACCCATTGCTGCTGTGGCTGACTGGGGGGCCCGGTTGCAGTGCGCTCTCGGCTGTGGCCACAGAGTCGGGCCCATTCCGCATAGGACCACTTGGCGTAAACGTGACCATGAACCCATACAGCTGGAATAAGGGGAGTACATTTCGCTTGAACAGTGATTTCATTACGTCGTGCCTGGTAACCATTTACCGTGTGATTATTTATAGATTTTAGAACCAGCGTCACCAATGCGCAGACAGTGTCAGCAGTGTTTAGTTGAGCAGTGTTTCTCAAATGTTTGACCATCACGGAGCTCTTGTCCTGCTGAAATCGAGGGTACCCATAAGGGCATCTTTTATGCACAGTGCAGAGGAGCCAACCGAACACCTTCTCTGGTTACCCACTCTGCCTTTTTATCTTTTCTCTCTCTCTCTCTCTCTCTCTCTCTCTCTTTCATCAAAAACGCGCACCGAGAAAGAAACGTCCAATATAGGACCACATCATCTAATACAGGTGGCGTTCTCGACTGCCAAAATCGAATTTAAATACTTAAATCAATACTTACAGGCCACGATAAAGGATAAAGAAGAAGCGTGTTTCTAAAGTGTCAAGAAGGGAGGACACCTAGGTCAGGTTCTATTTGTGACAGTCTGGGTCTGAAGCATGGTTGAAGGTGTTCTGGACTTCATGTTTTCAGTTTGATCTTCATTAACGTGGAGAAGGCAGCTTCACTCGAACAGATCTCCACAAGTGCCTCGAAGCACACATCTTTCAACTCTATAAAACTGCATAATTGATCTCACAGGCCACCCTGAGGTTGACGCTGTTGTTTGACGTCATCCAGCCATAAGTGGTCAGGTAGTATAGATGCCAAAGCTGGGCATTTTACTATGTATCTGCACTTTGTTGTTCTTGCTGTCGTAGTTGTCGTCATCCTCCTCCTCCTCGTAGGCATTAGTTCGATTACATTTCTATTTAAAAACGGGATGACCATTTGAGTGGATCACGTAGTGCAATATATCCCGGTGAAAAACTGCTTATGTAGCTTTACAAGGTCCATGACGCGACTACGCGGCATGACCGTACTATGCATGCGAGAAAGCAGCGGTGCACCAAGACTGTGCATGCTGTCGAAGCAGTGAAGAAAAAATGACGAACTATTAAGTGGTCACACTACGCATCCAATTGCTTTATATTCCTTAGTTCTGAATGGATTGCGGATTCTGAAGGACATTTTGAGAGAACTTGGTCCAATGCTTTCATTAATATCTTAAAGGGGCTCTGCAAAACCCCCCCGCCGCCTCCCCCCACCTTCGTGAGTTTCTCCTGCAAACCCTCTACTTTCCCCAGTTGCCAGCGCTCTCGTTCAGGCGCAGTGCAGCTCATGCGGTGCTCGCATTACTTGGCAAGGCATGAGATGCCGTGCTTCCCCCCTTTACTTATTCTCTTTCTCGTCGTTCAGTCTGCAGTGAGCGCGTTCCACTCAAGCCTCCGGACAAACCCGCCAATGGCGGGTTTCATATTTAATGACGGGGTAGCGCGCAACGTGACGCCATAAGAAGGACACAGTACCATGAACTAAAATTCACGAAATGGCGAACAGATGCGTGGCAGAGCTCCTTTAAAATCATCTTGCACCGTGAAGTATGCGGAGTGCGCGGCATTCAGTGTGCACGCGTTGTGGGGACTTGAGCTGAGCGGCCGGAAGTGCGTTTCGCAGGAAAGGGAGCGCAGATGCGCTCGTGAAAGTTTTGACATTCGTACAGAGCCTTGCTCGAACTGAAAGCACGATTCCGCGCGAGTACTGGACCGTTAAGCAAGCTCGATTCTCGTATCACGCACAAGCGCGCACGAAACGAACAACGCGCAGTTGGTTCGTTCATTTGGGAGCTGAGCGCTTCACTCTTAACGTGACGACACTCGGTATTACCATGTTTCGTTCCAGGTCGCAAACATCATATTCTTGGAATCACCGGCCGGCGTGGGTTTCTCCTACGATCCCACCGGAGACTACGCTAGTGACGATACCAAGGCAACCGAAGATAACTACGTGGCGCTGCTGGATTTTTTCGAAAAGTATCCTCAGTTTAAGAAGAATGATTTCTACGCGATAGGCGACAGCTATGGAGGCATTTTCGTCTCTCTTCTCATGCGGCGAATCCTGAGAAACCCACAAGGAGTGAATCTCAAGGTAAGCAAGTAATTTCCGTAGTCGGTATCTAAATGCTAAAACAATAAACGGCATACATGCTTAAAGAGTAGCTCTTTCGTTTTGTTGCGCAGAACAGTAATGTATATGGAACAGCTTCTTAGTGTCATTGTAATGGGCAGGCTGGAAGAGATTCGAAGAAAAAATTTCATATCCAGAAAGTAAAAAAAAAATTACATTTCATTTCATCATTTTAATGATGGATAATTAGCATAAGCATAATTGGTTGCTAAGAATGGGCGTTTGTAACGTAAACTTGTAGAGGAACACTCAAAGAGTACAATTCAATATTTCTCACGGGTAACCTAAGAAATCTAGAGGCACAAATAAAACTTGCCAAATATAGAGTCAAGGAAATTAAAATGGGTTTTGTAAAATTCTAATTCGTCGATTAATTAACATAGTCATAATGATTGAACAAAGGGGGTTTTACTGTACCGCGCAACACGCGCCTAGCAATAAACATGTTTTTTTTTTTTGTACACCAAGCAAACTATGAGTGATGGCGTCTGTGACTGAACTTCGGAAGTCAACGCAGAGAATAATGTAGCCATCGAACACGATGTTGTGTGCACCACAAACAGGTTTCTTGAGAATATGGAGGTGTCGACACTGAAAACCTGCTGCTGTCGCAGTAAATTAGTTTCATCGCAGGGGAAAGTGTGCCGTTTTGTTTTTAATACATTGTATGACAGAAAAGAGACTGGGGATAACCATGGAAAATGTTCTAGAATTACCAAACTCGCTTCAATCTTTAAAGCTGCACTCGGTGTCATCCTTGTTCTTCGCGCATAGTGTCATCAATAAGAAACGCTCCTGGCTGCCTCTCCTCCACGCTGTCTGCCAGCACCTTCTCAAGATGGTTTCTAGAAACTGAGGCTAGTCAGAGGCTCTCTTGATGGACGCGCTAAGTGACCAGGCGGCGGTGTATCATCAGCACTCAGCAAAAAAAGCCGTTTTTGTTTTTCTTCGCTTCACTCTTTATCGCCACCCTGAGCCGGTGCGCACTACTTTAGGAGAACTTTTTGTTGGGCTAGTTGGTGCATATTACTGAAGTACTATAGCGCCAAACAGACGACACAAGAAGAAGAGACACGGAATAAGCGCTCGTCCGCGTCTCTTCTTCTTGTGTCGTCTGTTTGGCGCTATAGTACTTCAGTAATACGCACTACTTTAGCACAGAGCGCCTCGTGGTCGCAAAAGTCAATCACTGAGTAGTTGGTTGTTCGAAATATTTCTTTAGAAAGCGCCCTCATCGGGCACGCGAGACGCGCATTTTTTGTTCACGTTTTGCCGGCATGACATTAAACTGCGACAAATGCAACAGGAAAAAAGCGTAGCAAGCTGGAAACTGTTGAATATGGTGTTTTCGAATGGGATACACAATTTAATATTCGAGCGCATGTAACTACATGGATATTTATTATTTATGTGATTAATTTTTATTAATCACTCAGGAAATAATCGCAGGAAACAACTATCCCGTTTGCACAAGGCGTCGGCAAAAAAAAAAAACTCCGTTGGTCCCGTCTTCGCATCTCGTAACCCCTTGTTTTAAATAGCTTAGCCCGCGTTAGCTGGGATAAGCTGTATAGCGTAAGTCGTGCAATTTTCCCAGAATATCTTCTTATTTAACTTTGTTATGGGCCTCTCTTGGGAAGACTGAGATGGTGATAGAATCGCCAGCAGTAACTTCGGCTGAAAGGACACGAAGCTTCATATACACGTCTTTAGGGTATCTTTCAGATGTGCAGCAGTACATGGCAGCATTGTAAGCTTTAACTACTTAGTGGCTGCGGTTCTCAATAATTAAGTGAGGCACCAGGTTTTTAACAAGAACGACGTCTAACTGCTTTTCCTCTCCCACTACACAAACAGAGTGCGCATTTTCACTTGCCATATGGGTGACAGCAGTCAAATTTCGCTTGCTTTATAGACTTTCCACAGCGTTCTGCAGACGTCACGCTACTTCTGCTGCGTGCTCAACAGCTTCAGAAATGTGCTAATGCATGCTAAAATCTATATATGGTACATTGTCGCGGTGATAGCCGTTTGGTGGCTGATTCTTTCCTGTTATAACTGCATTTGGAGCGATGTTGAAAATCTATTGCGCTCACAGGATAGTGCCTAAAGAGCGCGTCAGTAATCCACTTAAATAAAACATCTAAACTGTAGATCTGTCGCGTTAACAAGTTCTGAAGATTTAACGAATTTGTTCCCTAATTAATTTGCCATTTTTAGAACGTAAGTATTTTGTATTACTCAGCGTGAGCTTGAAATAGAAGGAAGAAGGCGGAAGGGAGAGGAGGAAATTATACACTATAGGGACGTCTTCAAATGCGTTCAACCGTCACTTGTGCAAGTAGCCTTCGATTAAATAAAAGGAAGAATATACTGCCGTGCATTATTTCTTGTATTCACAAATTCGCAATCTGCAAAATTAGATGCGACGCAATAAATTATTCCTCATCTTGCGCACTAATAAGATGTGCTGCCTTGTGATTTTCTGTCTTTTTTTTTTCTTTTTTCTTGCCAAGGGTTATGCCATTGGAAACGGAGCTGTGGATTTCAAGCTGCACTTCAAGGCCACCGTATTTTATGCTAATTACCACAGCCTTTTGGGACTCGAGTAAGTTTTGATACTAATCTGTTTTCTTCACGAACAATGGTACAAACATGGCACTGTTGGAGATTTGAGCGCTTATAGATTCGAGTTTGAGACCATAGTTTTTTTTTTTGTCTTTCGGTGTTTTCCGATATTTGACGCAGTCATGTGACCAGCATGCTGTCACATTTTTTTTGTTAACTACAGTGCACGATGATAGGTTGGCGGAGCTTTATTACGCATTGCCTTAATTACTGTCAACATGCAGTGTAAAATTTGAATGTTGAACAATCCCTGCTCATCCCATACAGTCATGTAATGACGACATTACCGCACTTCACGAAGCAACCCTTGAAGGTCCTACCAAGGCCGCATTTCTCGTTCGTAACTCCTAAGGTACACTTTTGATTTTAACCACGGGTAACAGCATCGGCATATTAGCATTTGCCTGAAACTTTCCGGAAAATAATGCTGTCAGAGGCATTGAGCAATCTTCCACTTAGTGGTAAACACTTCGTCGCTGCGCTCGTACCCGAAACAAACTGCCCGTGAACAAGTTATGAAGCTTTCCAGCCCACTTCTTTGACCCCAACGATGTGCTAATTGTTTGAGCGAATGCTGACCAGTCGACTTTCTCGGTGGTTTGAACGCAACGAAAAATCAATGGAGACACCATGAGAGTAATTACGACTCCCTTGCCTCACACCGACAAACGAAAAACTCAACGCCATACCGCAGTTTGCTAAAGCGAGAGCAAGCAAGAAAGTTTAAAAGGTATCTCATTCTGGGAGTCGCGGCCCTCCATCTTTTTTTCTACGAAGATTGTCCCTTAAGTGCGATCTTGGATGTTCTTCCTCCGTGGTATTGCACGACGACCATGACTAACAAGATAACCAAGCTTCTTCCATGTGCGAGACAACTGTAACTGGGAATCGGTGATCAACTGAGAAGACTATCACTAGAAGAAGCTGGGGGTTCTACAGGGAGCGGGGGGGGGGGGGGTGTTAAGACGCGGGAAAGACAAGTAGATTTCTTGTGCCGTAGACATCCTCGAATGTAAGTTACGCAGAACTATGCAACAGATTTTCCAGATCAATTGTTCCTTGTGCTGCGGGCTATACGCGATCTGATTGAAGCTGTCGACTAGTTACCCAACGTCAACGAGGCCGACATACTCTGTAGCGCCAGCGACGCGATCGCAATAGGAAAGATGACGAGGTCAAGCGAACCCACGAGCTGGGACCTAAGAAATAAGTAAATAAAAAAACATTAGTTGAGATTGAGTTCCGGTGCTGAAACAACGTCTCGTTCCCCCTCCCTCTCTCTCTCTGTCTCTCTCATGCGCTCTACAATTCGTATGGTGACTTACTCAGCACAGTTAAGCCCATTGAACAAGAGAACAAAATACTGCGCAGCTGTTGACAAATTCATGCGCCTAGAAAGTCTTCACTGGATGCAAGAGTTCAGTGGGTGCAAGAGTTTACTGGATGCAAAGTTCATTGGATGCAAGCACAGAGTCAGGGGCCATACAGTGACCTGACGGATCGAAATGCTAGCTTTTTCTCCTAGCTGGATTGCCTGTTCCCATTCCTTCTGACTTCCGCTCCGTCTTCATTTCCCGAAAATATATCCTCTGACGAGACACGCATGTTTTATTCTCCCGCCCATGTCTGCTGCTTTTCGCCAGTCCTTTCACAGATTAATGAAGTCTCTCTGGGCGATAGCGGCCTTTACACATACCGTCACTTGAACCTGGGATATCCCGCAGTAGCAAGGAAACTTTGGCTAGTTGGTAAATGCAAATACTTGACAAAAGAGGGCTAAAAAAGACCAGGACGAAAGGTAGGTACACAGATGAACTGTCGGGCGCCCGTTTATATTTATCTGACCCTGCTTATGTGTCGGGATTTTTTTTTTCGTCAAGCATGAACTGGGGTATAGTTCGAAGACCATGTCTAGTCTCCAAAGTGTTCTATTCCGGAGCCTGTAGTGGATGCGCATTTTGGGGTCCGTGAAAAGGCATTCTAAGCTTTCAGGTTCCGAATTGACCGATTTGATGACTATGGTCGAACGATGGCTTATGGACAACACATTTCAAAAGTCACGCCTACTGTAACTGCGCAAAGTGGGCCTCTGTGATTTTAATTTATTTTATTTTCACATTTCTCCGCGTGGCAACTTATATTTAAAAAAAAACGAGAAACACACGGACAAAGCATCGAAAAATTATTGTCGAAGTAAGCGAAGTTTCTCGTTGTTCGACTGTCATGAATATCGCGGCTGTCGATATTCTCTTCTTTTGGCTAACGCAGCTTTACGTGCTACGTCTCTGCACTGATCGACACGCTGTTCCATTTGGAGCTATCTGTACAGTGTTACGCAGCTCGCCAACTCACAGGACCGGTATAACACACGCCACTGAGGCACGACCGAGTACAACTGTGCAGTCGTCGCGGTTATAGGATGACGTTATCACTTAAGCAATTAATCAGTCGCCATCGCATCTTCTCCTCCTCGGCCCTCTCACAGCCTCATCCGTACCACATCCCCTCGTTCTCTTCACAGTCAAATCATTGCGTCATCAAAACACGTCACGCTCTCCAAAGAAAGCTTCCCTTTCCTTTAAGAGAAACACTGACCGATGAACTCAACTAATTGCACGTAGTAGCGTCGCTTAGACATTTGTTTAACCAGACTGCGTAGAAGTTACGCACGTAGGAGCTACGTTCTAATTATACATTCTAAGACAGCTTGCATATTCTGAAAGAGCAAGACATGCTGCATTATTGCCATTTTGCAAGGTGTTACGACTTTGAGGTGGTCCCGTAGCGCTCGTCACCCGTTTCGTGACAGAGCGTTGGTAGCGAAGACTCCGAGTCAGGCGTCGGTGAGAATAACAAAAGGGACTTTATACACTATATACAGGTCATTATACAGGACATGAAGGGATCGGCACTGGGGCCGAGAGCTCACAGCAAACGCGACTGTTCTCGCACGGCGACGTCCGGCGAAAACGCGTGACACATCTCA
The DNA here is from genome assembly GCF_050947875.1 of Dermacentor variabilis. NCBI lineage: Eukaryota > Metazoa > Arthropoda > Arachnida > Ixodida > Ixodidae > Dermacentor > Dermacentor variabilis. The sequence continues at coordinate 262,007,069 of NC_134568.1, read as the reverse complement.
CTCCAGTCGAGAGCGGCACTCTGCTCCCGGTGGGTCGGCGGATCCGGTTTTCCAGGCGGCGCGCTGCGGCTTATAAGCCCCCAGAAACCATTGTCACTCAAACGGCCCAATACAAAGTGAGCACTCGACGGTCGTCGGAGGGGGTCCAACCAGCGATCACGCTCGCCACCCCGTTCAAAACTGGCGGGCGCGGTGACCTCCAGGGAAGGGGATGTACGGCGCCGGGCTGTCTGGCACTTGGCGACACGTTTGAACATGTTGCCCGCCGATGCTTCTCCGGAGGACACCACTGCCTGACGGCTCAGCATCTTGACTTGTCAAGGGAGAATTAGGGCGCTGTGCCTTTCGGCGCAGCCCCGGGTTTGTCCAAAGGGCGCTCGCAGGAAAATTCTCCATCTTGCAGATTCGGAATCCGGGCTTGTGGTAATGGCACAACAGCATCCCCGCCCTCAGATAAGGCGCCGGGAAGACGAGCTGCCTCCACGTGGCTCGGATGCCAGGCGCGCACGTTCGTCAGGCTCGTCCAAGTTTACGTCCAGTGTCGGGACGCCAGGTCACTTCACGTGCCCAGGTCCCACTCGCCAGGACAGGAGCTCGGCTCACCGCGTTGTCGCCAAGGCACCTCAACCAGCTCCGCTCGGGTCGTTCCTAAGCCCTTGCTTCTCGCCACTGGTCCCGGTTGGTCGTTCTGCAGCTTGCAAAACCGACCGGCAAAAGGCAACACCCAACACGAACAAGTGCCCTCTGTCTCCCGTCAAACACCAGACAAGGCTATAATCCAAATCAACCTAACTGAATTGCTATCCCCCTTTTTGCTCCCGCTGCAACAAGAGGCAGGTGTACGATCTAGTATACAAGGCTCAAACAACCCTTTTTCAAATGAACAACACACCAAAAGATCAGGAACAATTAATAATCAGCAATAACAATGACAAATAGAATGGTCCCCTTGAAATCACTTGGACCGAAAACATACTACTGAGGAAGCCAATGAGGTCATTCATTTTTCCCCCGATCTCCCTGTGAACAGGACAGGTCGTCGCGAAGCAAGAGAAGGTAAGTAACGAGTAGGAACGAGTAGGCCACTGAAAGAAGCGAGGCCTAGAATGCGCGACTTAGAGCGTCAGCGTTCGCGTTCAACCTTCCCTTCTTATAACGGACAACGAGGCTGTGCTGCTGGAGGGTCATGCTCCATCTCAGCAAACGGCCGCTTTTAGAGGACATGCTACTTAACCAAGTTAGAGGGCAATGGTCTGTTTCCACAACAAACTTAGAACCGGAGACATAACAAGCCAGCTTCTGAACGGCCCACACAACGCAGGCGCACTCTTTCTCAGAGGTACTGTATGCCTCTTCTCTACAACTTAGTTTGCGACTTAAATACAAAATTGGTCGTTCATGACCACTAGCATCTTCTTGGCATAGTACCGCTCCCATGCCGCGATCACTCGCGTCGCATTGAATGATGAAACCTTTCGAAAAGTCTGGTGCCGTCAGAACCGGCTTATGGCTTAATGCTCGCTTCAGCATTTGGAACGCATTTTCTTTCTTTGAGTCCCACGTCACCTTAACGGGCTCCGACTTCCGAAGTGCGTCGGTTAGCGGGCTGGCAAGGTCAGAGTAGTCTCTCACATAGTGTTGGTAATATCCAGCTAAACCTAAAAAGGCCCGTATATCCGTCTTCGTGGTTGGCCGGGGATAGTTCAAAATAGCCGCTACCTTGATGTCGGACGGTCTACGCCGGCCGCGCCCCACCACATGGCCCAAATAAGTCACTTCACCGCAACCTAGGTGACATTTAGCTGGTTTCACAGTAAGACCTGTCTCTTTCAACCGGCTCAACACGACTCGCAAGTGCTCCAGATGCGATTCCCAAGTGTCCGAAAATATGGCAACATCATCGAGGTACGGCAATGCGAACTCGCCTAAACCATGAAGCACTCTGTCCATCAGGCTAGAGAAACAATACGGCGCGTTTTTGAGGCCGAAGCTCAACATGAGTGGCCGGAACGTTCCAAGCGGGGAAACGAAGGCGGCATAGCGGCTAGCTCGTTCCGTAAGGGGTACTTGCCAATAGCCTCGCACGAGATCCAGGGTAGATATATAATTTGCCTTCGACACTGTCTCTACCCTTTCTTCCAGGTTCGGTATCGGATATGTCTGATCTCGGGTTATCGCGTTCAGACGCCGATAATCGACACATGGCCTAGGATCTTTTCCTGGAGCCTGGACTAGTATCAAGGGCGACGTGTAGTCGCTCTCACTTGGTACTATAACCCCCAAGTCACGCATGCGCTGAATCTCCTCAGCCATGATTTTTTTCTGCACGGGCGAACAACGGTACGGTTTACTGCGGATCGGTTGATCAGAGGTTAACTCGATGTCATGCTCTAGGACCGTTGTTCTTCCGGGACGGTTCGAAAAAACCTCCCTAAACTCTGAAATGATTCCCTTTAAGTCCTCCTTTTGGGCGGCACTTAGACGCGCTTCCAACGTCAGCTGTTCCACCATTAGCTCTAAACCACATACCTTCATATCAGCCGTCGTCAGGATTTCGGCCCCTTCCTCATCGTCAGCATTTATCGTCATGCTTATAATCGCGCGACGCTGAATGTAGGGTTTCATCAAGTTACTGTGGTAAATTTTGTTGTGCCGTTTCCCTAATTTAACTTCGTAGTTGGTATCGGAAAGCTTAGTTACAACCTTTGCGGGCCCCTCCCAATGAACCTCGAGCTTGTTTTTTTTCGACGGTCGCAGCAACATCACTTGGCTACCTTCTTCGAAGGTGCGTTTTTTTGCTGACTTGTCGTAGTATTCCTTTGACAAGGTTTTCGCCGCCTTCATGTGGCTCTCTACAATATCTTTGGTTTTCCCGAGCCTCTGGAGGAGGTCAAGGACGTACGAGACTACATTTGGGTCGTCGTCACTGCCTTCCCAAGACTCTCGCAGCATGCGCAACGGAGTTCTTAGGCTCCGGCCATATACAAGCTCCGCGGGACTAAAGCCGGTGCTCTCATGGGGAGCCGATCTCAAGGCGAACATAGCGGCGGGAATGCAGGCCTCCCAGTTACAGTGACGCTCAAAGCACAGGGCTCTCAATATTCGCTTCAGCACCGAGTGCATACGCTCTACTGGGTTAGATTGCGGGTGATGGATGGAACTGTGCACTACCTTAATGCCGCATCTTTCCAAAAAAGTAGAAGTTAGGCAGCTGGTGAAGACGCTGCCATTGTCGCACTGAATCTCGGAAGGGAACCCGACGCGTGCAAATATTGAGAGCAGAGCGTCCACGACCTGGGAGGAATTTAGCTCCTTAAGAGGTACTGCCTCGGGGAACTTGGTCGCGACACACAGAGTGGTCAGAACATACCTACAACCGTTCGTTGATTCTGGCAGAGGGCCTACAATATCGATTACTAGTCGCCGAAAAGGTTCGGATATGACTGGCACCAACTTCATCGGTGCCTTCCACTTGTCAGTGGATTTGCCGATTCTCTGGCAGGTGTCGCAAGAGCGCACGAATTGTTCGACATCCTTCCAACAATACGGCCAATAAAACTCCTGAGCCATTCTAGCCTTGGTCTTTTTCAAGCCAAGATGCCCTGCCCACGCGTTTTCGTGCGCGAGTTCCAGTAACTGTCGGCGATATTTCCGAGGAATCAGAAGCTGTTCATATTTGCGACCCTGCTTATCCGTGTAGCGGCGGTACAATAAGCCAGATTCCTCGTAAAATGAAACCCTCTTTTTTTCCACTCCCAGTTTGACGCTCTTCATCAGATCGGCTATTGAACAGTCTTCCTTTTGCTCACGAATCAGAGTTTCTCTGTCAACTGCAGCTAGCTCCTGCCAGCTGGCGGAAACCGGAGCGAGTATGGAGCTTGCGTCGCCTAACTGCGGCGTCGTGTCCATATCGCGGCTAGCACTGCACGCGTCACTCCCACTCACTTCCAGGACCCGCTCGCCTAGGCCAGCCTCCGAGCTCTGCCTCTCCCGTGACTGCTCGCCACTCAAGTTACCTTGATCAGTCCGTGTGCCGCACCGCCTTTCGCTCACCGACTCAAAGTCAAGTTCCCTCGACAGCTGGCGCGCTTTGGATCGCGTGAGGGCCATGTACGCCACGTCGGCAAAGAATGATTTCCCCTGATCCTTCAGCAGCTGTTCCGAGCTATTTGAGAAGAGGTAGGGAAAGTGCTCCGGGAGGGCGGCTGACACAGCGGCTTCGGTGTTAAGTTTCCCAAACTCTCCTTCAATGATAACCGTTGCGATCGGTAAACAGACACTCTCCTCCTCGGCCACTTGCCGTATCCAAGCGCACTCTCCCGTAAGATCACTCGAGGAGACGAAAGACGGGTGAACAACGTCCATAGTTGCTGCAGAGTCCCGAAGTGCTCGGCACTTCTTGCCGTTTACCTTAATTTCCCGCATATATGGCTCCAAGAGTCGTATGTTTTTGTTAGTTTCCCGTATTGTTGCAAAAGCAATTTTCTCTGGGCAGCTCGCAGCGATGTGCCCTTGCTTTTTGCAATTGTAGCAAGTTAACGGCTTCCGTTTTTCAAAAGAACGCGTCGTATCGTTTCGCTGCTTGGGACCATCGTTAGTATTCTGAGACGTATTCTGTCCTTCCCTTACAGTTTCTTTGGTAAGGGACTCGTCTTTCCGAAACTCGCGACGCGTGATTTGCTTCCGTTCGTCGGGCTTCCCGGAAAACCCATCTCTCCTATCTGCTTTTTCTACGCGCACTGCCTTGCTGTGCAAGCTGCGGCGGGTGTAATACTCTTCCGCTAACTCTGCTGCCTTGTTTAGCTTAACCTCCTTTAGCCTATCTTGCAGCCAGAGCCTGACATCCTCATCAATGCAACGGTAGAACTGCTCCAACGCGATGCATTCGACGATTTTGTCGCGGTCGTCGTAAACCTCTTCGCCCTTCAGCCATTCCACCAGATCGGCTTTTAGACGAAACGCGAAGTCAACATTCGACTCCTTGCCCTTTTTTGCATACCGGAACCTCTGCCGGAAAGCTTCGGGCGACAATTTGTACTTCCGCAGTAGCGCTTCCTTCACATCACTGTAGCTCTCAAACGCCTCTTTCGATAAGCAAGTTATTACGTCTGATGCCTCCCCAGGAAGCAAGGCTAACAGATTCTGTGCCCAGAGGGATCGCTCAATGCTATTCCGTTCGCACACGTGCTCAAATTTCACGAGGTATTTGGCCATATCCTCTCCGACGACAAAGGGTGGAAGTTGATCGCGTATTCTCGGAACATTAGAAGTGAGACCAGGCGCGGGCGAGTTATTTCGGATCTCCAACTCTTTCATTTTAAGCTCGTGCTCGCGACGTTCTCTCTCTGCCTGCAACTCCCGACGTTCCTTTTCTGCCTGCAACTCCCGACGTTCCTTTTCTGCCTGCAACTCCCGACGTTCCTTTTCTGCCTGCCACTCCCGACGTTCCTTTTCTTTCCTTTCCTCCTCGCAACGTTCCTTCTCCTCCCTTTCCCGACGTTCATTGATACCCGCCAAGGCCTCTGCGGCTTCCTCAGCCGTTACGTCCCCAGTCCTCATGACCTCAAGGATCGCATTCTTTCTTTTGGTTGAGCCCAACTCAATGCCCAACTCCTCACAAATTTCGAGAAGTTCCTTCACCTTGTACTTCTCCATCGTTCACACTGTCCTCCTGCTGTTTACCCTTTTTGAATATACCTGCCGTACGCTACTATAATGCTACTAGTAAGACATATGCAAGTATTTCACACACTGCCCTGTTTACCCCCTCAGCATCCCCTGGTTTTCAAAACACTCTTACTAGGCTTGAAACACACAAGGTTATCACAATGCAATACCAAATCCTTCCCTAAGCTACTATAACCTGTGTCAGAGAAAGTCTGGTGTTTGAGGTAAACTTCAGGCACTCACCGCGCCGAGGTAGCTGATGCCGGTCAATCCCGTAGCTGCCATCCACTGTTACGACTTTGAGGTGGTCCCGTAGCGCTCGTCACCCGTTTCGTGACAGAGCGTTGGTAGCGAAGACTCCGAGTCAGGCGTCGGTGAGAATAACAAAAGGGACTTTATACACTATATACAGGTCATTATACAGGACATGAAGGGATCGGCACTGGGGCCGAGAGCTCACAGCAAACGCGACTGTTCTCGCACGGCGACGTCCGGCGAAAACGCGTGACACATCTCACTCCAGTCGAGAGCGGCACTCTGCTCCCGGTGGGTCGGCGGATCCGGTTTTCCAGGCGGCGCGCTGCGGCTTATAAGCCCCCAGAAACCATTGTCACTCAAACGGCCCAATACAAAGTGAGCACTCGACGGTCGTCGGAGGGGGTCCAACCAGCGATCACGCTCGCCACCCCGTTCAAAACTGGCGGGCGCGGTGACCTCCAGGGAAGGGGATGTACGGCGCCGGGCTGTCTGGCACTTGGCGACACGTTTGAACATGTTGCCCGCCGATGCTTCTCCGGAGGACACCACTGCCTGACGGCTCAGCATCTTGACTTGTCAAGGGAGAATTAGGGCGCTGTGCCTTTCGGCGCAGCCCCGGGTTTGTCCAAAGGGCGCTCGCAGGAAAATTCTCCATCTTGCAGATTCGGAATCCGGGCTTGTGGTAATGGCACAACAAAGGTCAGGACACGTAGGCAGATAACTATATTTCTTTAACAAAAAGAAAAATGCTACCATGCCTTTTTTTTTTTGTTACAACCTGAGAGAACATAATGCGATGGCCTCAACACCGGCAAACCAAAGGAAAATGTGCTGACTGCCTACCTCTCGCGTTACACAGAGGCCCTCTCACGTCGCCGTTTATTGCTCGCCTCTCTCACTGTCGCTACGTGAAGTGTGTGTTGAGGTTGAGAAGTATGGTGTCATTCTATGACAGTATCCATCGCATATACGGGGACCACGAGGCTTGGAATCGGGAAACAATCAGTTTATAATTATTGTTCAATCAATCAGTTTACTATTTATAACAAAATAGAACACACTGCATCACGTTTATACAAAACGCAAGTCGCCTACCCCTTATACCACAACACGTCTTACGATGTGGCAGTGCGGTGATTGGAGTGGTGTTCTCCAGCCCAGGCATTCTTTATTCGTCGTGAGGTAACGGCGAAAGAGGCATGCTTTTCTCCATGCTCACACCTTGTCAGCCTTATTTTAGCTGCTGCACCTTACGCATCCCACTAGCTACACGGAATGTTTCGTGCAGCTGCCATAACCCGACTTCTGAAGAAACCTCATTACGTATATCTCAGTGCGGCTTACTGCGCAACTATAGAATAAAAGCCCCGCAGGACAAGGAACTGCAGTGTTGAGATTTTCTATTAATTCCAAACCCAAGCAGCCTGAAACTTTTAAGTAAAAAAAAAGAGTGATAACGTGCTTTTCATTATAAGAGTAAATGAACGTTGTAATACGTTAGTACTACTCAGCTTTATAGTGAGTAGGCTGTGTTAGCCAAAAGGTCGACATCTTCAAGAAGTAAACCGTAAACATAGCAATCCGCTAGAAATGTTCGGTTGCTACGACAGTCTACGCCTTACTTTCGTTTCAAAGTGTTGTGGTCTGCTCGTTAGAAAGTATTCGCTGCTAGAAGCTCACGTCGTACATCACTGCATCACTGTTTACTAATTATGAGATTTCTCTTATCCAGGCCTTTGCAACTACAGCACTGAGAAAATAATCGATGTGCTCCTATTACACAAAGCGAAACTTTTTTTGCAGCCTCTGGGACGACATTACTTCGAACTGCTGTAACAACAGCATCTCCGAAGAAACGTGCAACATCTCAATGGATCCCACGAAGCCTGCCTGCGCCGTTCCGGTATTTAGCCACTCCTTTCTTCTTGCAGGTCGCTGTAGAAAAGTCAAAATTCAACGTCAGCAGAAGTATATTATTTCCAAAAGCTTGTAGGGTTTCGTGGTACACTTCGTCAAAATTAAGAGGTGGTAACGCTGACCACCGAATTTGCACTAATTTGGTTGCATTTATTTACGACGTAACTGCCCAGCTCACTTTTCTCCGCCAGTGGTATGCTAGTTGCATTGAACAGAGAATAAATCGGTGGTTGACACAGTAGTTAACCCCACTGTACTTACCAAGCGATTTCGCATACGCGGGCTATCTAAAGAAGTCTTGTTAATATATTTGCAGAAGTTTCATGCAAGAATGCTGCCCAACGTAGCCTCGTGTAGCAACGCATACGTTGTGGGTAAAATGGCAGGAGTGTTTGCGATGGGTGGTAAGAGTAGTCGTGTCAGACTAGTTGAGGCATTGTCACGAGTAGTAAACATGTAGGTGTCTTCCGCTAGCTTCAAATAAATTGAGAAATACTTAATTACTTCTGGCAACATATTATTAGCTTACGTTTCGCATAGTGACTGTGTAGCCAGATGTCGTGAAAGGACTGCTTTTGTGCTTGTTTTGTCTGCGGCCTGGCATTTTAAGTCTGTCGCCTGTTTCCTTCGTGCCATTTACTTATTGATTAGAACAATGAACCAACTAACCCAAAACAGGATATTCCTAACTGAGGCTATACTTATGCCGTCTGCAGGTTTTGAAAGCCTTCAACATTGTTTTCAAAAGTGGCTTGAATTTTCAAAACATCTACGATCCATGCGACCTCTCAGAAGTAGGCTCGAAATTTTGGACACGCCTCCCAGAGGTCACGCGTCAGTATACGACGAACCATATACTGGGCAAGACGATCGCTCAACAAACCACGGTAAAGTATGCCTGCTTCTCGACACTAGAAGTTTTAAATATGTAGAGGGCAGACCGGAATAAAACTAGGGCAGTTTACAATAGAGGCCGACAGCGTCTATCGAGTGTAAATGAAGGCGCAAACAGCGCAAACTTGCGGAAACTGGCGAAGTTAGTTTGCGGTCTTAGTAGCTCAATATTATGTGACAATATGGGGGAGATGCTGGTTTGCCACTGAAAGAGAAGCGTCATGATGGCATGCTAGCAATTCAAACTGCTGTCACCTGAAGAGAATAGCGGATGAAGCTTTCTCTACGTGCTTGCGTGACATCCAGAAACGGTGGCAGGTGTGTACGAAGCCAAAGGGACTACTTCAAGAAGACCTAGAAACATTAGCTTGTATACGTGTTTGAATAAATAATTTTTATGAGCTCGGTTCTGGAACATTTTTGACAAAACTTGCATTAGTTCGCGTGCCGAGAAGTCGGAGCGAATATGCACAGGTTGGGAATTTAACATGCCAGTTCTTCAGCCTAAAACCATTAAGAGATGGGGCCCACGCCAGTTTCACGAATGGTATGATTAAAAATCTGTAATGTCTAAGCGGTGGTTCGCCACATGCTTCGCTATTAGTCCTCCTATAACACTACTGCAACACGGATTCACAATTTAGTAACAGACGCAAGATGTACTTCGCTCTTTGCTCCTGTGCATGCTTACACAGAACCAAGTTTTTCCGCTTTTTATTGCAATTTACTGCCGTCTTGGACGTGCGGAAAAACAATATAGCTGTCTCGCCCTCGTCGCATAGGAGCTATCCTGACTTTGGTCACCTCTTTATCTGGATATATATCTCAACTGGACAGCAAACATTTTGTCAGCCGCGGGATGACTATACTGTGTTGTGCGACCATTTATAAGTTTTCGCACCGGCGTGATAGTTTCATTGGTCTCCAACGTGCTTTGAAATCGGTGTTCTGTGCACGATACATTGACTTAATTAGGAAGACAAAGACTACACGGAAGCGTGCGATCAAACTGGCGCCTCCGGATGCATACTAATACTTTTCATTTCTGGTTGCACTTTTTCAGAACCTTGAAGTCAACGATGAAAACTGCTCCAGCAACGAAGACATGCAACTCTATTATAACCGACGGGATGTAATCGAAGCTCTACACGTCAATCAATCGCCGTTGGAATGGGTTCCATGCGCGTACGTCCCATTGATATAACAATTCTGCGTAATGCCTTAGTATTGAAGGATGAAGACATGCAAATCGCGTCACAGAATGGGTTTTCAGAAAGTTTAGCCTCTGCTTTACAAAGGTTGCCCTTTGCGATCTTTCGTGAATGCTCACGACTCGTAGTGGTCCCTGTTACTCGGATGCTAAGACGTGCGGTGTCGTCGTTGGCAGCAGAGCGAAGCTTGAGGCGCTCCGCATTCTGCGTACTGTACTCCGCGCGAGATGTCTGCGATACATGACGCGTTCAGTGGCGCCACCACGCTGTACCTGGCGGGCCAACATCTAGCCCCGCGGTGTTACTCTGATACTCATCACTCATTGCCCAGCGAGGACATTGACTCTGGTGGCGTTTATACATTGAGGTAGCATACGAATGATTTTCGGCCAATTTCCTGCTCCTCAGTTCGCGTATACTGTGAGAGGCCTCAAGTTAAACAGATGTCACACGTCCGCCGCCATATATCGTGAGTGGTGTTGGCTTCCAGGGCAAAGTTTAGGGCATGCACGCAAATACCAAAAAAAGTGAACGTAGGGGCAGCCGCCGCTGTAGCTATATTGGTAGAGCATCAGAAGGTTCTGGTTTCGGCTCTCACTTGTGGAAATTTAATAAAAATAAGAAACTTATCTTAAATTGGACCCTCACTCATAATTCTACATTTCCTATATACTTTCCTTGGCTTCATTGTCTGTCGGTTTTATATGGTTGTATGACCTCCATTCGACCGATTAGTGTACCTTGTGAAAGCTCAACTGTGTAAACGCTTCCCAGACCTCCTTCATTTTCGCGTAATAGCTACACTAAGTTACGTAAGTACATAAGTAAATAAATTACATGTACATAACTTACATAAGTACATAAGTTAGCGTTGTTTGTAATGTTTCCATTTGTCAAAGTATGTTCGAATGCTATAGGCAGCACTTCTTACGACCCTTAACTTAAGTCCTGTTTCGTGCTTCTCGTATTTGAGTTCAGATTTCGAAATGGGACCATGCCTTAAAAAGGCAATGCAATAATGACGTATTCAATTGTGTAGGTTCTTGAGTTATTCTGGTTGTTTGAAAGGCTGGAAATGGCGTTCTGAGCATTCGCGCTCATATCACAGAGTCGCCGATCTCTAATGTAACTGTCACATGGCAGTTGAAGCTCCCTTGAATTAAGGTAATCGTCACCTGAAAGCCAATGCATGTGGCCTCACAGAAGCTTAATTTGGACTCATCAAGTCTAAAAATTATGTTAGCGAAGCGAGTTCAGCGATCTCTTAGTAAAGTCAAAGAGCATATTGCCACAGAAAAGATTGAGCCTTGAGTAATTGGCTAAAATTTGACGAAGAAGGCCATTATTTTTTCTCAATGGAATGATGGTTCTCCTGTGCACAACTACCTCTGAAGAATACTTTCACGCTATCCGCCCCGCGTTGCAGGAAGGAATTCAATTACACCAATCAGCACTCGACCATGCGGGAAGTGATTCAAGAACTGATCAACTCTGGCACCCTGAAGACCCTTATCTACAATGGCGACATCGATTTAGTCTGTACATCTCTTGGCGGCGAGTGGTTTGTTCGCAGCCTGGGCGTCCAGGTGAGTTCGCACGAAAGAGGAAAAAAAGTCGTCGATGATTATTGTTTCGTTCACCAGCTGTACAACTTTCCCAAATGTCGATTCTTCTGCGTACATATTGGTAGCATCACCTTAGCAAAAATGGCCACACAATCTGCACACGGGCACAACACAATATCTTTCACACACGGTGCAAACATATACTTTTAAAGATAGTCTATAGAGCGACGTTTGAATGCGGGATATACCCCGTTCTAAATTCATTTCACCTTCCTCGTGAATCCATCGCTCAGGGCACGACGTGTCCTGTTGGGCACGCTGACTGACTTTGCGTTATTGAACAATGAAAGCACAAAGCGATAGTGTTAATGTGTTTGCTTAAATGTCCTGACTGCTTCGCGCAGTGCCATTCTTACTTTGCTGCTCCACTGCGGTATACGGGATCCACTCAATAAAGTGGCACCTAACTCGCAGGTAAAACACACTGCAGACACTCTTTCGTTCCCAACTCAACGTCTGCGATCATCAGTTATGAGCTCCCAAATCCTCGGTACATATAGCCTCCCATACGTTATTCAAAAGAGGGTCTTCCACCCACCCCCACCTCTTGGTAATGCTGTAAGAACTTGGTAGAACTCCGGTAGCATCTGAATGACCCGTGAGAACTTTTGGCACGACGCTAAGAAGGCCCTCCGCAAGCTGAAGAGGCATGCAGCTTGCGTGCAGCAGAAGAGCTTCCGCCTTTGCTTCCTGAACATGTGAGTCGCGTAAACTGCTCGTGTAGTCCAATACGAAGGCCAGTGAAACGGAGCAAAGGGGCGCCGCAGTGCTGGTGCACCAACGTTGAAGGAACCCACGTCCCGATCAACACTTTGCCATGGTGCACGAGATTCCGGGGCTCGTTTGCTAGCTCGCAACGCAAGTATTATCTGTTTGAGGCCGTGGCGTAGTATAGCTGTAATACTGGGATAGCGACCAGAAGATCTTTAGTACGCTCTCAGGCACAATTGTCCGGATATATTTTTGCTTTCACTTGCCTGCATAAAAGCCTGATAAACGAACGAACACGATCGGCCAGTTTCCTAGCTCGTAACTGCTGTTCACAGTAAATGTAGCGCTTACAACATATGGCCACGGTATATCACTATCGACTGAGGAGTGTCGACAGCTGACAACACTACTCAACACTGAACGAAAAGAAACTTGCCACGAGTCATGTCCTGGCATTCAACTTAACTGCCAATCATGGTCAAAATTACTGCAGCCAACTGATCTATGCGAATGCGCGAAAGATTTTTGAAGTTCTTCGCATTCAACGTGATGCGCGTGCTCTTAGTGCACTTATTTAAGTATAAAGTTACCCTGAAGATACTGCAAATAAATAAATAAATTTTGTATATTTATTTTAGTTAGTTAATGACAGTAACGTCAGTGCCCAAAGGGTGTTTTAAAAAGGATGGGTACAATAGAGCGCCAGAAAATAGAAATAGAAGCACGAATAAACAAATTAACAGTACTAGAGCACAGAATTCAAAATTTCGGCGACGCTTGCTTTAAAAGATAATTTATCATCAATGCTGACTATAGCGAGGAAAAGATGGTTCTATTGTGAGCCAGTCTTACCTAAACAGAAATACAGACACATATGCATGCGCTAAACTGAAACGCAGACTTTGCATAGGCGATAAGGTAGGTGGACATACATGTAAGGTGGTTCTGAAGGAAGCTCTCGTTGAAGGGACTGACTTTCTTTAAAGATTTTGCGGAGCGTACAAAGCTTAAGAAATTTGTCTTCTGAGCAGCGGATGAAAACTGTGTTACTTTTACCACAGCCTACTTCAGACTACAAGATGTGGCATGCTGGTCCCGTAATCGCTGGGTTCGTCCAGACCTTCAACAAGAATGTCACTTTCGTCACTGTGAAGGTAACTCTTTGCTTTAACACGATCATGTAGTTAACAAATCACTAAATCCTCGGCATAGAAATTTAGTATTTACAACGACTTAACGTTGTGCAGAAGCCGGCGACAAATTTGTTACCAACATTCGTACAATATCACGCAAAAAAAAGCCTTTAAATCAATTAAATTGTGGTATTACGCGTTCGTTAAAAACACACGCGAAAAACTTTCGGAAATTGCACAATGCATGCGTTTTTCACGTTGGCGACATTTAACCACACGGACATGCCTTTTCAAAAGCAAGAATTTGGCTGTTGATTACCCAATTGAAAAAGAAATACAGAAAAGAAGTACCCTGTTACTACGTAAGTTCAACTGCCTTTATTTGATAGCATAAGCACCGTGATGTAAGAGCTACTTTTATTCATTTTACTAGTTAAGGTTAACGTATTCTAGCGTCGTTATATATCAAGGTTAACGTATTCTAGCGTCCTTATATATCAACCATTTGCGATGCCTTAAGATTGAATATTGTTGAGGCCACGTGCCCATCATTTGTACGCAATATTCTGCAGTGCGCATATTTGGTGGCGATTCAGGTGTGTCAATAACACCGAGGACGTTTCACTTGTAAAATTTGTTCCAGCTACATGCAGATAACCTACTGGACCTTGATACTCACATATGACTTCTTACGTTGCTTAGAGAGTGAGTCTGAACTAGCAACGAATAATTCGCAATGTCCCTAAGGACTCTGCAAAAAAATTAGTTCTTCTAAAATAGAAAGATAGTAAATAGGCCAATTTGGGGACGACAACCCCCGCCCGACACATTTCTGAATGCATTGTGTCCGTGTTGTAGTGTCTGCGTCAGATAGACTCGCTGCTGCGTAAATATCAGGCTACGCGAACATGCCAATTTCTTCAAGGTGTCGTCGCATCTTGCCAGTGATTATCGTCATTGCGGCTGCGCCCCTTCTTTTGAGGATACTTCAATCACCATGAAACACCACGATCAGCGCGCTTGTCAAATTGCTGAGGCATAGTCAAAACAGGAACATGCGTATAGGTCAGCCGACAGTTTTCCTATCACACGAAGGGGTCGCATTCATTGATTTCTTCTGAATACGTGATTTTTTTACACGTCACTTACATGACTTTCATAATCACAGTCTATACAATCTTTTTCTTCCAAATAAAAGCTTTCATTTGTTAGACTAGCGCTTGCTCTGTATTCTTTCTCGGGTTTCGTCTTTTTTTTTATGAGCGCTGCTCAAGAATGGATAGGTTCCTACTCGCGCGCTTTGCAATCCTTCTGAAGAATAAAGGTTCGTTAAATGACAGCTCCAGTCCGAGTCATCGTTGTTTGTGGAGGTGGCGCATCCCGGCTGGAAAGAGGAGCAGGTTGCCGATGTCCCCAATTCCCGGTCATGAGAAAGGACACTTCGTTCCGCTGTGCGGGGGTGAAACCCATAACCTTTCGATTCGGAGTCAATTGATCAGCGGAATGAAGTGAAATCACACACAACGTTTATTTAGAGCACGCAGTTGAGTGTTTTACGTTCACAGCTAATTGATTTCAGCACTTTCCTTCTGGTACACAAGAAACTCTCAACACTTTTCAGCATGCGTATCACTTCAGACATTTGAGCGGTAAGACATGCCATGTGTGTTCATCTTTTATATGCTTTTGAACCCTGCTATTCTTTGTAATCTTTCTTGTGATGTCAAACATAAGTTTATAATAGAGGCTAATCAATGCCGTACGACGATGTTGCGATGACAGATTAGGTTAAAAATAAGAAATCAAAAAGGTGTTCCAACCATAGGTGCGAAGTTCATATACATCTATGTGCTAAGCACTTTTCCACGCTGGATAAAGCGCTGTACCAGATGCCCATGGAGAGATTATAGAGCCCGAGTTTCCCTTTGAGTTCTTATTAGTGGTGTGAACGGGATACTTACGCTCGCAATACTTCTGTTCCCGCTCTCAAGTAGACTACAAGTCATTGAGCCAACAGCAGTTGTAAACACATACTTCGGTTGAAAATAAATTTCATGCACAATGTGTGTACTTGCATAGCATTTAATTGAAACGATTCAATAACGCTTTGCTTGGCAGATTCTGACAAGTGCGTTACATCTGGCGTATTTTGTCGTTTTTAATGTGACTGATAGACTCCTTCTTTCTCATTCTAGGGCGCTGGTCACTTGGTTCCAAAAGACAAGACTAAAGAATCTCTGCACATGATTTCCGCCTTTCTTTCAGATGACCCACTTGCGTGAGTAATAAATACTTATGGGAAGCCGGAACGATAGGATAGTGACTTAAAACGAAAAGATCGCTGGGCAGCCGGGAGGCATCGGTTCCAGGTTCTTCAAAAACAGGTCTTCGCATCATTTTTCTTGTTTTATTAATTAAGGTTAAGGCGATGTTGGTGCCTGAAGGTGGCACCAGCTACTTCTCCTGTGACAAGGTGCTTCTGCTCAAAAGAATAATCATAATAGAAGCAACGATGAGAAAAAATACACTGACATCATTTCGAAGGTTCGAGTGCAAAACAAATGTCCCTGGGCAGGTGCAAATGAGGCGTCCTTTGAATGCCAAGCATTGTGATCGCGAACACGGACGCAAGACTCACGGAAACATGAAAGCACAATGAAATAGAATATATGCGACTCCAGGAGAACAATTAGTTCACCTTCTTCTGGTCCTTGACTGATTTCCCCGCTGTGAAGTTAGCATCGTTCATGACCAACTAGCGCTGTCCTATACCTTGCTTCGGGTTCTGCAGTCTGCTTAGCGCTATCGCTGGGGAGAATTTCGCAGCCGACGTTTGCGCTTCTGCCCTATCACCTTATTTCTCTCTCTCTCTCTCTCTCTGTCTGTGTGTGTGTGCGCGCGTGTGTGCGTGTGTGTGCGCGCGTGCGTGCGTGCGCGCGCGCGCCAAAGGGTTCTTCTTATTACTATCAAACTCAAACTGGTTCGCCACGTAGCTCGTCTGACATCGCTAACTCTCTCAGAAACTTTCGCTTTCCTGTCCTGTTCCTCTGCGAAATCAACCAAGTGCCAACAAACGCAATGTTCGAAGAGCCCCGGCAGCTTTTCCGGAACTTCACTTAGAGGTTTAAAAGGCGCCCAGCTCAACCTGCAAACGTCGTTCGCTAGAGCCCCGTAAGTGCTTCCAAATAGGAATTATTTCGCTTGTCGCAAAAGTTGATAAAGTCGAGAAACAAAAGCAAAAAGGTGAGGGCATGTGCACCGTGGAAGAGACCGAGAGAAGGATGCAACGGACGCGACACGCGAAATGGGGCAGAGGGCCTCGCGGGGGCAACGATTAAACGCTGGTTGTGTTCGGCTATCGAGCCGTCTCTGAAACAGACATGCCAAACGAACCGGGTCCTGCAAAGGAGTCTTGCTGCGCCCAAGTAGAAGAGCTGCGCACGCATCGTCAGCGACATCTCCAAGGCCATTAGCGGTGACTGTTTTCGCTGGACTCGCGCTGTTAGGCTTGCGATTGACAAGCTCTTCCTGGACGTCGCCAGACACACGCCACGAACAGACGCGCGTGCGCGCACATACACACACTCGTAGAGGAAACAACCTGACAGCGACAATTACCTCACCGTTGTCGCTGCCTGCTCCAAGTGGCTCTTGGGAAGCTGCCGCCAGGAAGACATTCACAGTTCCTCTAGTCTGCGCACACGTTTTCGTTCTTTTTTTCCTCCGGCTCTCACTCTCCTCATTCTTGCTCTCCTTTTAGTGCACTTGGCCTCTTCACTCACAGGCCCAGCTTTCCGCTTCTCCTGGGGGAGGGGGTATGATATGGGCAATCACCGAGCTCAGAAATGGCCCCTGCCTAAAGTTTTTCAGCAGCCACCCCAGCGCTAATGGACAGCAGGTGGCCGCTGCACACGCAAAAAAAAATTGTGCTGAATCGAAATACTTGTATTGTAAGTGCAAAGGGAATAAAGAAGAAAAAGACTCGAAGATGGAGCATGCTTAGAGAAATACAGGGCGAAACTTTACAGAAGGAACCATGACGCAGTAAACAGGGGCTAAATTCGTAAGGGAAATGTTTTAGAAGCATGAATCTAATCTCAGTAGACAGTTTTAGTTTAGTGTTTGCAACTAAACGTAAATGCACTACGTACGTAAAGAAATAGCGTTGTCATCACTGCGCATCCTCTGAACGTTACTGGGTTGCTGCGGTTTACGTGCGGCTTGATAACGTACATTATTTGGCGAGTTTAACGTTCGAATGTTTACGTACGGTAATAGATACCGTTGTCGAACATCGCGGCAACCATGTCTCTCACTTCAGCGTGTATTCTCGTGATGGCTACGCTCTCAGTCTCGTTGATTGCCGGCAACTATTATAATGAGCTTTCGCTTTCTCTAAACTAGCGTGAAATGTTAGTTATGAGCGCATAGCGCTTTCATTTTCTGATATCATTCGGTGATTCCGGCTGCCGTAGACATAAAGAGGCGCGTCGGCATAGCAAGAACAGGATGATTGCTAATAGATTGTCTTGGCTTGAATACGTTTGGCACGACGCACCAGACGGCGCCCTGTTTATAACGTATTCCCTACGTTTGCGTTCCCGTACGGTAAACAGTCTTGAAAGGACGCGCACCGTAACGACCCGCAAAGGTGATTAGGTTTAACGTACGTAAAGCGACAAACGCTATTCTAAAACTCTCTAGTATGTGACAAGCTGCAATGATTTTGACTTACAAATGTAAAATTATGCAGATCCCACGCACTGTGAGAATTGATGGAAGCGAAGCTTTCTGTGATGTTTGCATTGACTGACGATAACTAGCGGTGATGTTGACGGCGAAATGTTTAATTTCTTCAACGCTTTGTCCAACACAAGAGTGGTGAGTTGTTAAACGGTACCTTGAGTGCACCAGTGCTGTTTGTCTGCGTAGTACATAGAACACAGGGAGAGGTGTTTGCTTGAGGCGTAGAAGTTGCGCCGTACTTCATAAACTCTGAGCATTGCAATTGCCTCAGGTGGCACGTCGCATCGTGGCAGGAGCATTAAACTTGAATTGGATTACGGGGCTGTACGTGCCAAAACCACAATCGGATTATGAGGCAGAACGTAGTGGCGCACTCCGGATTAATTTTGGCACCGTAGTGTTCTTTAACGCGTCCCGAAAACAAAGTGCACAAGCGTTTCTTATTTCGCCCCCGTCGAAATCCGGCTGTCTCGGTCAAATCCGTTACCTCGAGCAATGCCATAGCCGCAAAGCTATCGCGACGGGCACGGAAGTGTTGATTTGACGTGCGACCGCTTCCGTTGTGTCGCCTAGACCCTGCGGTGTGCTTTAATGCCGCTCTGCTTCTGCACGCCCATAACTAGTCCGCTAGACATAGTTGCATGGCTTTATTTTTCAGAAATAGCAGAAACGCACCATACCGTACCTTAAGTTCAGTTTATCCAGCGTTTCCTTGCCTTCTCACGTCACCTTTCCCCTCCCCGCCCCCTTGTATTTATATGGGAGCTGCGAGCGAAGAGTGGCAAGGCTCTTATTCACTCGTTTTGTGACTGCGTTGTTTCTACCCATTCTCTGTCTGCTCTGCCCCTCTTCACTTTCATTCTATCTAGCTTCTCTCTGGACTTGCACATTGGTAGAGAGGTAAGCACTTGCGGTGGGTGATGGACAATTACAGCTGTCAAGAGGTGTCAAGAGCTGGCGACGACCCGAGAGCTCCAGAGCGCATTGGGTATATACGACGCGGTGCGGTCCAAACGAGTTCCTCGCGTCTCTTTTCTTCTCTGCCACGCTTCTTCCATGTATATACACGCTCTGAACTGCGCCCCCTCCCCCCGACGTGGTGTGCCAGACTGCAGCAGTGGCAAAGTCGAAGGAAAAGGCAAAGAAAGCTTCGCTTTAAAAAGTTCCAAAGGTTTGCAGTGGCTAAATCAGATACACTCTAAGAAAAGTTTACACCCTTGGAGTGCCCCTTCTGCCACACAACAATAATCGTCATCTGCCTTGATGCGTTTCCTTTCTTGATAACGCCGCGCCCGCTACTTTCCTGTCGGGAATGCTATCATGCTGACAACGCGCATGCCGTTCGTTACTGGAAAGTACCGGGCTCGCAGCGTTAAAGAAAGGAAATGCATCAAGGCAGATGACGATTATTGTTGTGTGGCAGAAGGGGCACTCCGAAGGGTGTAAACTTTTCTTAGAGTGTACTCGCACATTGCCTTTGCGAACGCATGAATGCATCCAACTTACAGATTACACTGAAGGAAAAACCAGTTTAATAAACACAAGGAAGAATTGTCACGGTGGCAAAATGAAATTTGCCCTCTCCTACCACTCCCCCAAGGGAAAATGATAGGAGTGCATCCGTTGTCTGATTTCGCCATTTTCGTCTTGTTCCACCAGGCAGCAGTTACCATGGGCATTGCAATTCTGAGGGGCCAGATTTTGAGCAATGCGAGCGACCAGGCATTCTATATAAGCAGAGGCGGCACATGATGACAAACGAAGATCCGGGGATCCTATAAGATCCCCAGGTTAGATGAAACGCGGCCAGGTGGTTCCCCTCGGACCTGAGCCTCAAATGCAAACACTGGCGCGGCTAGAAATGCGCCTTCTCGCGAGGAGCTTTCCTGTGAAAAGCACGGAACGGGAGCCTCCGCGACGGCGCCCATATATAGCGCGGCGAGACGCCGCTTCACTGGGCGCGCGCGTGGGCGCAGCTGGGGGCTCATTCTAGCGCCGCTGAGCAAAGCAACGACGCGCAGGGTAAACGCCTGAACCCTATCTCGCGGCACCTGTTTGCTCTGCGAAATCGCGCCCAGACGACCACGGGGCTGTTTTTCGCTCGTTCGGTATTGAGGTCCAGGCCTCCTAGACGATCGAGGGACGCCCTGCGGGGGAGAAGAGCGGCGTCGTCCGCGCTGCCTTCGTTTGCCCGAGACAAACAGCCGGGCTTCGTCATGCGCCGGCCGCGCTTTCTCGGCGTCTGGCGCGCGCGTGCCACCGCGGTAAGTGGCGCGCCGGGGCCTTCCCGGCCGAGCGTCTTCGGCGCCCTCCTCCCTCGTCTTCTTTCCGGACTGGGGCACGTTCCTCGGAAGGCTCTCGGTCACTGATTGCAGCTGAAAAATGCATTATTCGAGGATCTGCTGGTCACGGCGCGGATGGAAGCGGGGCACACTGGCGTGCTCGGCCTGCATCGAGGATGTCGAAGCTCCGCGCGAACGAGCGGAAGACACAGCGAGCGGATACTCACGCTATCGCACAGTAAAAGCAGCCAAAAGCGTGCTGAATATGAGGCAGGGGTAAATGCAAGAGGAGATTGGAGGGCAAGGGCAACAAAATAGCTCTGTCTGGGCGATAAGGAAGTACACGCCCATTTCCCTCCATGGCACCTGTTGCCGCCACGATGCTAAGGGCAACGTGGACCTATTATTACGGTTTAACGTACCAAAACAACAAGAGGGCTATGAGAGACGCTGTTGTGAAGAACTCCTCACCATGAATGACCAACTCCTTAATTTTTATTGACGTTATAAACATTGACATCACATCATGCTACGGGATAATGTGGAGAGGTTGGAAGCACATGCTTTTGGTGCGATTTCACTTAATTGAATAATTGAATACCTATCTTATACACATGAACGAGAAGAAAGGGAGTTAACCGAGGGGCCCGATTTTCTTCTCATGACATCGACTTCTCATGATATCATATATATCATCCGCCTGGCTATGCCCTCTGCAGGGCAAAAGTAAGGCCTCTCCCATGTTTCTCCAACTACCGCGGTCATGTGCTAATTGTCGCGATGTTGTCCCTGGAGACTTCTTAATTTCATCCATCCACCTAGCTTTCTGCCGCCCCCTGCTACACTTCCCTTCTCTTGGAAGCTAGTCCGCAACCCTTAATGACCATCAGTTATCTTCCCTCCTCATTACATGTCCTGCCCATGCCCATGCCAATTTCTTTTTCTTGATTTCAACTAAGATGTCATTACCTCGCGTTTGTTCCCTCACCCAATCTGCTCTGTTCTTATCCCTTAACGTTACACCCATCATTCTTCTTTCCATAGCTCGTTGCGTCGTCCTCAATTTAAGTAGAACCCTTTTCGTAAGCCTCCAGCTTTCTGCCCCGTACGTGAGTACTGGTAAGACACAGCTGTCATACACTTTTCTCTTGAGGTATAATGGCAACCTACTGTTCATGATCTGAGAATGCCTGCCAAACGCACCCCGGCCCATTCTTTTTCTGATTATTTCAGTCTCATGATCCGGATCCACAGTCCCTACCTGTCCTAAGTAGATGTATTCCCTTACCACTTCCAGTGCATCGCGGCCCTATCGTAAACTGCTGCTCTCTTCTGAGACTGTTAAATATTACTTTAGTTTTCCGCAGATTAATTTTTAGACCCACCCTTCTGCTTTGCCTGTCCAGGTCAGTGAGCATGCATTGCAATTGGTCTCCTGAGCTAGTAAGCAAGGCAATATCATCAGCGAATCGCAAGTTGCTAAGGTATTCTCCATTAACTCTTATCCCCAATTCTTCCCAATCCAGGTCTCTGAATACCTCCTGTAAACACGCTGTGAATAGCATTGGAGAGATTGTATCTCCCTGCCTGACGCCTTTCTATATTGGGATTTTGTTTCTTTCTTTATGGAGGACTACAGTGACTGTGGAGCCGGTATAGATATCTTTCAGTATTTTTACATACGGGTCGTCTACACCCTGACTCCGTAATAAATAAATAAATAAACATTATATATATATATATATATATATATATATATATATATATATATATATATATATATATATATATATATATATATATATATATATATATATATATACATACATACATACATACATATATCATATTTTTTCATTGCACCTAATTAGATAATTAGGCTTAATTAAGTAATTACCTTCTCAAATATTATAATTAGATGAAAAGTGTCAATGAGAAAATTGTATAGCCACATGGAAAACTCCTAATACAGCTTTCTGTTATTCGATACGTGCTACTTCTAAAAATTTTTCTGAGCGTGAAAGCAGCCCGTGAATACACGCAAAGTGCCTCGAGGGGCCAGCCGCGCGGCAATTTTGCGTGCATTTGGGATATATATACATTTATTTATTTATTTATTTATTTATTTATATCCCTTTCACTTATATATCTTTTATTCCCGAATGGTCTCCTCCGCTGCTTCTCAGCATAAGGCAGGCACGAGTTCGTGGCGGCTTTCTTCCGGGAGACGTCCATGAGCTCTTCGTGTCGTCTCGCCTCCCCCGCAGTGGCAACTCTTTCTTCCCTTTGTGGCGCTACTTCCCTGACGAGGGGAGCTCGCTACGGCAAAATTAGCAGCGCCCCGCATCGAATGGCAACTATTCTGCAACTATCATCCCAGCGTGGTTCTCACATTCAATTCTTGGGCGTGGCAAGCAGCATGTTGTCTACCTGCAGTCATAACAGCTTCCTCGCCCGCCAAAATAGTCACGGAGCGCAGCAGTCACCGCTGCTGCACCGAGAAACGACTTGATTTTCTGCAGATTAATTCCTGAAACTCGCTGTCGATTGCTAGATTGTCGGGTATGTCGCCGACCAGATTTTTCGAGTTATCTCTGAAACTCAAACACGTGCGCCAGCAGGCACTCAGCCCCCTCTGAAAAAAACCAGGTCAAAAGAGGGATGGCGAGAAATCTTTGGTAGCTGTTTGCGAAATGCACAGCCTTGAAACTCTGTGGATTCGCTTATGCTGGTAAACCAGACGTGCTACGTTACGCATTTAGAGACACAATCGCACAAACAAATAACACTCATGAAACATATGGGTAACAGCGCAAAGAGACGACCACAAGAAGGGAGACGCGTACACATGTGTGCATGTACATGTGTGTATGTGTCTCTCTTCTTGTGGTCGTCTGTTTGCGCTGTTACCCATATGTTTCAAGAAGAACCAAGTCGCCCAAAAAGAAGTATTGATGAAATAAAACTCAAGTAACAACTTTGAGTAATGGTGAATAGCAATCCTGGACCGCTAAGAAAGGGCGAATAAGTGCATCCGTGTTTCAATTCAATTTGCCCTTCTTGTACTTTATGTCAAAATGATATTGCTGTAGAATGAGGCTCCACCTCAGGAGGCGACTGTTATTTTTTGATGTCGCGGTTTGCAGCCAGGCCAGGGGACAATTTTCCGTCTCTACGAAGAATTTGGCGCCCACGAAGTAACATTGCAGTTTCTGAATGGCCCAGACAACACAAGCACATTCCTTTTCCGACGCGCAGTATGCCATCTCACGAGAGCTCAGTTTTCGGCTCAAATAAAGAACGGGATGTTCGTTACCGTTGTCATTCCTCTGGCACAGAACGGCACCTATAGTCCTCGATCACTCGTATCACACTGGACCGTGAATTCTCGGTAAAAATTGGGAGCTCGCAATACCTAACGGCTAATCAATACAGCCTTCAGGCTTTAGAAGGCAGCTTCGTTCTTTTCATCCCAGACTAAGTTTGTCGGTTCTGTCCCGCGGACAGCATCAGTCAGGCGGCTTGCCAAAGTTGAACAGTCCTGGTTGTAATGATTATAATACCCAGTGAGCCTCAAAAATGCCCGAGGGTCCGTCTTGGTTTTCGGTGGAGAATAGCCTGCTACCGCTGAGATTTTAACCTCACTAGGTTTTCTAAAACCTTGACCTATGTGGTGGCCTAGGTAGTCCACGGTCGCCCTTGCAAGACAACACTTCTCGGCCTATACGGTGAGCCCAGCTTGACGCAAACGACTGAACACCGCTCTAAGATGCACCAAATGACTTGCCCATGATTCAGAAAAGGCTGCGATGTCATCTAAGTACACTGTAAAAATGTTTACACCCTTGAGGGTGTTTTCTTGTCCACTGGTAACCCCCTTACCGTTAGAGCCTTACAAAAATTTATTGAGGCCGACAACGGAGCTCCAACTAGACGTCCAATGACGAAAGACGTAGTTGAAAACTATATAATCATTC
The DNA here is from genome assembly GCF_050947875.1 of Dermacentor variabilis. Taxonomy (NCBI): domain Eukaryota; kingdom Metazoa; phylum Arthropoda; class Arachnida; order Ixodida; family Ixodidae; genus Dermacentor; species Dermacentor variabilis. Next base: position 261,982,648 of record NC_134568.1, on the reverse strand, counting down.
TTACAGCCTTCGGTGCGCACAAATATTCGAAAAGAGAACTTCACAGGAAGAGATATGAAACTCTTCTGGCGGATATTTTTGTGCCCCCAAGGCTGTCAGAATTATTAAATAGTTTTCAATTACGCTTTGTGTCATCGCACATCTAGTTAGAGCTCTGTTGTCGTCCTCTATAAATTTTTCTAAGGCCTTAACGGTAACGGTGTAAACTATTTTGCAGTATGTATAGGGCTCGGCTAATGTTTCACAACCCTTTAGAACCCTATTCTTGAGGCATGAAAAATGAAATGGAGCATTTTTTGAGTCCCAAGCTTATCGTTGTAGGTTGATTGCTGCCTGTTTGTGTGACAAATGACACGTACCTGCAGGCTCGCTTAATGAGCGGTACTTGCATTGCCCTCGAGTAAGGTCTAGCGAAGTTACACAGGCTGCTCGAATCACCTGTTGCACGATCTCCTCAATATTTGAAATTGGATACGCTTGATCCTTAGTGAGACCATTTAATTTCCGATAGTCTACTACGTGTCTTGGGTCTTTAACCGGAGCTTCCACCAAAATACACTACAGCTCTCCCGTGCTTGCTAAAACATGCAAATCAAATCTTCGAGAACTGCACTGCGTGCAAGCACAGGCAGTACGCGTTTGCCTGGCCTTCCACGGAGCGCCTCAACAGCAGGAACCGTTACAATGACTCAAGACCATTCGATCACGACTTATATTAGCACGGACATGCTTAGGGCCCATATTCGTCATGTTTCACGGATACGATCAAGCTCTCTTGAATGCCCACCAGAATGACGACCACAGGCATCATTCTCCAACGTGCTCAGCATCCATCGGACCTCCCTGTATACCATCGGGCTTCACACCCTCAGCATCTTCAACCTCAGCTTTGTGGTGTTTAAAATAACCTCAAGTGCGTCTTACAGTTCCATGGATAAGACAGAAGACTGACCTGCCTACCTTGGCTTTGAAGCAAGCAGCTCTACATTGTCTGCACACTTTCTACTTTGACCAAGTCCACATATATACGGATGGCTCTTCCACTCAGAACAGCCGCACCGGCGCAGTGGTTATACTATCACGACCAATAAGCATCCGATACTAGATTTCTCCCGCGACATCACCGACCGGTTCGGAGCTTGTTGCCCTCTGAAGTGCCGTTGAGAGAGAGAGAATGAAGAGGAAAGGCAGGGAGGTTAACCAGATAGAGGTGCCGTTGATTATATTAACAACCAACCGGCTAATCGGTGGAGACTACTCCGCGACTCGAAGGCACCTCACGTTGCCTTCTGTCACCTGTCACAAGTGAGCAACTCGTGTCGTAGATGCGATAAATGCACCATCATATGATCGTGAAAGGACACGACGTCGTGTTTCAGTGGCTGCCGGGCCATTGCGGTATTTCCGGCAACGACCTTGCTGACAAAGCTGCTAGGAAAGCACACGAAAGAGCAACCCTTGTTTCTGTACCTTTATCGCTGACTGATGTAACCCAACACTTAAGCAAGCTAGCGCACCGTATGACATTGGAGAAGTGGCACACACCTGAATTCACCCAACGTCGATTGCATTCCCTCGACCCATCTGTGCAACTGCGGCTGTTACCTACGCTTCCGCGAAATGAGAAAACAATGCTGTGCCGCTTACGCTTGGGCGTCGCCTTCACCAATGCATATACATGTTTGATTGGAATGGCTGATAGCGCCGAGTGCAATGCCTGCGGTGCCGAGGAGACTATAGAACATCTACTGTGCTACTGCCCCATCTTTTGAAAATTAAAGACACGACCTCTGCACACCTCTAAATCAGTTAGATAGAAAACCGTTCACCTATAACAAGATCTTGGGACCATGGCCCCGCATACCGCAGCTACAAAAGGCCACAAAAGCGCTGCTGCGATATTTGAAAGATACCGGATTGAGTCACCGTCTGTGATCCGGACTGAGGGACCGTTCGATGTCCCCAGTGGACTTTCTCTTCTTTTAATCTTTCTCTCCCCTTTTCCCTTTCTCCAATGTAGGGTAGCCAACCGGGTTCAATCCTGGTTAACCTCCCTGCCTTACATTTATCATTTGCTCTCTCTCTCTCTCCACCAAGATCATCGGAGAAGCGTATTTGCTCTCGGAGCTAGGGCTCAATTACCCCTAATTCGAGCATGCGCTTCACTTCCCCGTCTAGGATTTCTCTCTGTCTAGGTGAGAACCGAGAAAACTTTGATTGTAGTGGCACCTCGGACGTCAGCTCAATATCGTGCTCAGTCGAATCAGTTCTACCCGGTCTGTCGACGAAGCATTCATCAAACTCCGCTATAATTTCGCCAAGATCAGACAACAAGGGTTCCTCTAGTTCCTCTCTCGGCTGAGTCCTCTTCAGGAGTTCTTGAGCGCTACATCCCCCTCCACGTAGACCAACCAGGTTGTCCTCCATCTCTTCACGAAGGTTTAAGGTCATATTCACGCATACCTGTCTTTGCACGTAAATGCACAGCTCCTTACGCTTCCCTGGGGTTTTCCTCACGTATATATAGTTGGTGCCAGAGAGTTTTGAGACCACTTTAGCGGGCCCTTCCAACTGTGCTTCCAACCTGTTTTTCCTTGAGGCTCTTAGTAACATTACTTTGTCAACGATACAGAACGTCGTCTGACTGGCGATCCTATCATAGTGGACTTTGGACCGATTCTGAGCTGACTTCATGCTGGCCTCCACAAGTCCTTTAGCGTTATGCAGACGCTCCAGCATATTCAAAGCAAACTCCACCAAGGTATGGTCATCTCCGTGCCCTTTCTACATTTCCCGCACCATTCCCAAACGTGAGCGCAGTGACCTTCCGTAAACAAACTCGGCGGGACTGAAACGAGTGGATTCATGTGGTACCGACCGCAAAGCGAAAAGTGCTGCTGGTAGGCATGCGGCCAGTCCCGCTTACTTTCATAGCACAGTCCTTTAACAACGCGCTGGACACATGGGAACACAGTCAAAGAAACTTGACAAATGACAGGTTTAAATACAACAAACGTCAAAAGGTTCTTTTTGCGCTTCCGAAATGTTTATTCGAAGCATGTCTTTTTGCGGGGTTTCTTTTTCGTTTTTTTTTTCGGACTGATGCACGGTGATTTGCCATACCGTTTCGCCCCGGCCATGTACATGTTTTACGAACAGGCCGACTTCTTCGACGAAAGCCCTTGAATTCGGGCATTTTCCCATTACTCTCAGCCTACGCTTCCAAGTTGCTCGGCACACAGGCAGGTGACAGAGTGAGAGAGAAGGCGGGTTAGAGAGAAGGGTGCAGCGCAAGGGGTGAAGTTGACCAGTCGCACTAGGAAGACAGACGGGCCTTTGAAATTAAAAGTGCCCTGCGACGTGTCGCTGCCATTAATTGCACGATAACGACTTGCGCCGTGCGCAGAGTGCCTACGGACTGGTAATGGGCAATTTACTGCGTGCATTGTACGCCGACACTGCTCGGCCCGCGTAGAAATAAGGAGGAGCGGGGAGGGGGCACGAAATTAACGTCTGTCGCTGGAAACATTCAGGCGTACTTCTGCAAAATGCCCTTCCAAATAGCAGCGACGTTGAGCCTAATGTTACGATGGAATGCCACTTCTTTTTCTTTCTCTTTTTTTCCCTTTAAAGTGCCTGAGATACCTTCAAGCTACACTTGCAATGAGAGCAAATGGCCCGGGCACTCGAAACTTTCCACTTTTTGACAAAACTTGTACATTGTAGGCATTGCTCTGACATTCACTTCCGACGAGCAGAAAAATACAACCAGCGCATACATAAAGAAATAACAGAAACACACACGGAAAGGTAGGTTTCTGTTTTCAGTAATAAGAGCAGCGGTGAAACTATAGTACCGCATCGCCTATAAACCCGCCGAACAGCTAAGATTTCTCTCACGAGCTACCCTTGCAAGCGACCTCCCTTAACTTGGTGCGAATTTGCATAGAATCCTGTGTACTATATACTGCAGATTTCCGAGAGAAAAAACACCGTTCGTAGGCGCGAAAGCGAGTTAGGCGTGCTGTATAGCACTCCGCCGTTCCGGTTGCTTTCAGATACAGGAGGCGTGCTTGCAGAGAAAGCGCCGTCACAAAAGCCCCGCACTGTTAGCATTCCTGGCCGCTCTCGGAACAGCGGTGCATTAAACCTAAGGAAATACATATATAGATATATATATACATGTACGTACGTATTGGCTCGGATTTTTGCTCGCTTATTCGGTATTTCATTACACAAAAACGCGCTCTTGTCCAAGCGAATGCGCAGTTACCCGGGCGAAGGACGCCCACTGGACGTGTCGAATTTTTAAGGCTCTTCATTGTCCGCACTCGTGCATTACGAGGAATTGGAAGCAGGCCGCGCCTCCGAAAACGGTCAAGTAAAAGACAAAAAAGAAAGGAAAGAATGAAACGTTGCGGGCATTCCGCGCTGCTGACGTAGGCAAAGCTGTAACAATTTCACTGAAAGCTTTCTGTAAAGAACCCCCTGTAATGTTCCTTTGTAAACGAACTGTGCGCACCGCTTCGCCTATATGAGAATCTGCGAGGTTTGTCAGGTAATGGTGATTAGGTTAGCGTTCTTTTTTTTTTGTCTTTTCTTTTTCTGGCGTCCCGCCTTCTTTGCCGCCGATAACGGAAAGCAACGGCTCTGGTTCTATGGTGTAAAATTTTCACAAACTTCTTGAGTTCGCTATTCGCGTTGACCGTCGCTGCTACTTTAGGGCTTACACTGGCTCTGAACGTCGTGGGCACTGAGCCATAAAACTGGACACTGCGATGGCGTGCTTGATCGTCGCTTGCTGGCATTGGAAGTTACGCCAGAACAAAACCTGCATTAGCAAATATAGAGGTTGCGTGTGTCTGTTGGGCAAAGAGCCAAACAGAGCCGTACAGCTATGCGGAAGTCGCCACGATGCCCACAATGCCTACCCGTGCTGTGTTTCATGCGCCAACGTGAACATCCGTGCGCAAGACTCATGGCGCGCGCCAGACAACCGGCCGATTTGCTACTCCTGTGGCCTTGCTGGTCACGTGGCCCGTTTCTCTCTGCGCCGGATGCCACCTAGTGCTCGCTGCTGCTGACAATCTTTCAACAAGCTGCAAGAGAATTTCAACACCGTGCTTCACTGGATCCGCCTTTCGATTCTATGAGCCTACCAGACGAATCCGCATTCGCGAGTCGTCGTCCGCCTTCTCCTCGCCGCCGCTCCACCTCGCCTATAAGGCGTTGGCCTACCACTCGACCCCAGGAAAATTAGTAACCGAAGTTGGGAAGGCCAGAACTGCGTGTCGTGCGAAATCATCGAGGCCTCCGACTTCCCCTCGTAGCGTTATTGATGTGATCGTAAAAGGAGAACAGACACTAGCACTGGCAGACACAAGCGCCGCAATTTCAATATTAGCGTGTTATGTGTTGTCTATTTTCTTGTCACTCCTACTTGAGCCACTGTGCCAGCAGCATTGAGTAAATAAATAAATGACTGACTGCGGTGCTTCAATATGCACAAAATTGTAGGTTGGTAAGGTGTTTCCACATGCAGCCACATTAGGAATGCGCGGTCTTTGGAGACAGGATCTACAATGCGCCCAAGTGCCCTGCAGCACGGATATCCACTGCGCCACAGCGTGAGGTGCGTCCGCCGAGTGTACACGTAGAGCAAACCTGCCCTCCGTGTCTTTCCACTTGCGCAGTGACGCCACCTACGCACGCCACTGATGCGCTACCATGGCACCACCCACAAACATTACCATGGAACGATGTTCGTTTGTCTAGCCTAGCGGTAACGACGTTTCCGGCTGGCTAGACTCGCTGTGTCACATGTACGTGATGGTATAACTCGCCGTGACCCGCTTAGAAAGAAGTGTTGAGTAAAGCTTACTACGCTACCGCAGTTTACAAAGGTAATAAATTAGGCGAAGTAATGTCGTTCACGGGGGGATTTATCCGGTTGTTCATCATTGTTTTTATTACCCGTCGCGGTAGCCCAGTGGCTATGACGTTTCGCTGGTGAGCTTGAGGTCACGGGTTCGATCCCAACCGCGGCGATCGCGTCGCGATGTGGGCGAAATACGCAAACGCTCGTGCACCGCGCATTGGGTGCAAGCTAAAGAACCCCATGTAGTTAAAATTATACCGGAGTCCTCCGCTACGGCGCGTCTCAATCAGATCGTGGTTTGGCACTTAAAACCCCAGAATTTAGGTTATCATCACCATAATCTCGAAGGTTACCATTGAGTCTGTAGGCGGTCGTTCACATTACACTCATCTTTTTGTTTGTCCGATTGCACGTGTCTGCGTCTAGCTCCATCTAGCAGTGAGTCTATTTGAGAAAATAGTGAGATGCATTGCAATCTTTTCAAATTGCTTCAATAAAGTGCCACAATGGAAGGTGAGAAACAAGACAACTTCCAACTGGCTCTACTGTGACATCCTAGACGCTTCTATGAAGCACGTTCTCGTGAACTGTTCACAGCGAGGTTGTTTAAGCTATAACATCCTAGAAAAGGAAATAAAATTGAATGGAATCAAACTTGAGCCATTTGAAAAATAAAGGTGAATATTATGTAAAGAGAACGATTGGTCCATTGGAATGCCACCGTACGTAAAGTTATGCTTTGATAGCCCTATACGGGATTTCTTAAAAGCAAATTAATTTCGTTTGAGTTGTAGATACTTGCAAACTGTGCTGATATTCAGTGCTTGCTTCCATGACCACTTGACCAGTGACGGTCGTGTGCGCGCATATCAACATGATCATCGCGATCATCAACGTCTTCGGCATACTTTAGTCTCCCTGCACCAGGACGGATGCCTCTCCTTTTGATCTCCATTACCCTTTACATTGCGCCAGCTCACACTATATCCTATGTCTGCAAATTTCCCGATTTCATCAAACCACCTTGTTCTCTGCCTTCCTTGAGTGCGCTTCATTTCCCTTGGCACTTATTCTGAAACAATGATAGACCACCGGTTGGTTGCCGGTGGTCTGCACAGCCTACATTACATGGTCAGTAAAACTCTATTTCTTCTTCATAATCTCAGCAAGAACATCGGCCACCCCTGTTCTCTAATCCACACCACCGATTTGGTGTCTCTTGAAGTTACGTTTATCATTTTTCGTTCCATCGCTTGTTTCGCGGTCCTCAACTTGTTCTCAAGTTTCTTTGTTAGCCTGGAATTTTCTGCCCCATGTGTTAGTACCGATAGAAAGCAACGATTGTGCACTTTTCTTTTCTAGGATAGCAGTAAGCTCCAGGTTAGGATTTGGCAATGCCTGCCGTATGCACTTCAACTATTTTTATTCTTCTGCAGATTTCCTTCTGATGAGCCGGGTCCCCTGTGACTAATTGGCCTAAGTAAGCGTACTTTTACGTAGATTCTAGAAGCCGCCTGCCAATCACAAATTCTGGTTCTCTCGCCAGGGTACTGAACATTAGCTTAGCCTTCTGCGTATTAATTTCCATAGCTACTCCTAACACTTCCTTGCGAAAGGTCATCAATCATTCATTGCAAGTCATCTCCAGCGTTGCTGAACGAGACAATGTCACCTGCAAACCTCAGATTGTTGAGCTATTCCTCGTTGATCCTCACCTGTAATATCTCTCTATCTAACAGCATCAATGCATTTTCTAAGTATGCCGTGAATATCATTAGAGACAATGTCGTCTTGTCTGACGCCCTTCTTATTAGGTATTTTACAACTTCTGTTAATACTTAAGGTAGCTGTGCAAGCTTTATAGATAATTGCTTATGAAGTACACGTATATGTCCGATGCCCCATGACTACACGATGCCTCTATAACTACTCGTGTATCTACTGAATCGAACGCCTTTTCGTAATATATTAAAGTCATATAAAGCTTCTAGTTTTTTTCTGCAGATTTCTTATTGATACCGTGAACATGATTCATTGGTGAATATTTCTTCCTAAAACAAGTCTTTTCTCCGCGTTGATTGAGGTCATGCTTTGCTCTGTTTGTATTGGAAATTACCTTGGTGAATATTACGTACCATACCGAAGGCCTGCTAATGGGACTACAATTCAATTATTTAACGTCTCCCTTCTTATGGATTATGATGATGTTGGCGTTCTTCCAAGCCTCTGGTACATTTGGAGTCTTTAGGCATTGTGAATAAAGAAGAGGTCACAAGCTTTCCGGGTACAATGTCCCCTCTATCTTTTATCAAATCGACTACTATTCCACCTTCTCCTGTCATTTTCTCCCTCAGCATATCTTGCAAACTATTTTAAACTTATCACTGATTATACATGGAACTCCTGTATCCTGTGTAAAGTCGGAGGATCTCGTTGTCCGGTAGACCAGGCTTCAAGTACGGTGAGAGGCAATACACCCGAAGAGCCGAGAGCAGCGCGTCTTACGAAACTTCCGGAGACACGTCTGGCGGATTCAAACGAAACTTGGGAATGTTGCCCGGAGCAGGACGTCGTCAAGTACCCGATCTCAAAGGCCCAACCCCTGAAACGCGTTGGCAAGCTTCGGCACGCGCCAATGCGTCAAAAGCGTCGGTTGGGAACAGGGTGAAGCGTGGCGATGCGCAGAGGTTTTGTCGTCTGCTGATGGTAGAAGTGCGGCGACGCGTGGCGACGCATGGCGACGCTTCGTTGGCGTGTACCAATCAGAGGCTACCATTCGTCGCCGGCGTCAACCAATCGGAGGCTGCGAGGCCTCCGTCTAGTATGCCTACGATGGCCCCCGATGCGAAGACGCCAACGATGGTCCGAGTTGTTTGGACGCACGCGACGCGCGACAGTGTTACTGAAAGACAGGTGCTGTGATACAAGGCCGACAACGACACGACCGACGACCGTGGGTTGTGGCAGTGCGACGTGAATACCAACTGACTTTGAACGACACCGACAAATCCAACCTGCCAACTGGATTCCGCCTGTCTCAGTGCGATCGCCTGCTAAAACATCCAACCATGTCACGATTGCCGCAACGTCTGTGCTTGGTGTATGTGTATATTGTTGTGCTCGAAACGAACGGGGACATGCTTCCAAACTCCGAAGTCTGGATAAACAGCACTCGCCTACCGCCGATTTTCTTTACGTTACGCGTAGGCCTAGCGCGTCCCTCGAGTTCGTAACTTGTGAGTAAACGAGCCCAGCTGAGAAACTCTGTCGAAGGAAATGAATTTTCAGTTCCGCTTGGCGCTGCAGCGATTTAAAATATAGCACTCCTGACTTCGTGTGGTGTGTGATGTGGTGAATGAACCGTGTGGAACTTCGGATGGTGAACCGCGGCGTGTCTCGTGTGATCTCAGGCGATTCAAGTTTAACGGGCGAGCTGAGGGTTTTTTGCAGTGGCAAAGATAACTTTCGAAAGCGAAAGACGCTAGTAGCCGAAGAATGGGAAGTACGTACGTCATCAGCCATGCCACCCGTTTCAGCTGACAGTGCGCTATCCTATTCGGCATGTGAATCCACTTTATTACAAGTTCCCCCCATAGTACTCCTTCACTCACTTTTTCAAGCGCATGCGTCTTATGGGCTTGTTGGGAACAAATCGATCGTCCATGCACTCAAGAGCGCTGACGCACTGAAGGAAACATGACACAGCGCAGTTATGTTTAGGTCAGTTTATACTTGAGCACTGCAAAAAGGAATGATCTGTTTGCAATACATGCACCGTGTGCCATGCATAGGAGGACCTGCATCCTGCAAGACCTATGCATGCAGCCGCGTATACCAGGGTTGCTTCGATGCCTGCTTGAGAAGCACTATGTACTATGTCAGCGAAACTGTAATTGGCTTTTGATCTCTTTTTCGTTGATGGAAAGAGCAGATGCTGTGAGTGCATTGTGGGGAAGGTGAAAAGGTGTCATCAGTGTATTGTGCAGTCGGTGTGCTTAAACCGCCCAAATCTCTTCAGCTTCCACTAAAAGTTATCTCGCTGCGACCAATTCAAAACCAAGTTCCTAATGCATCTTCGCAGAATGTGTTTGATTAACAAGTTAACACTTCCACGGCAACATTATACCGATGTACAGCATATGCGCTTGAAATGAGTACATTCCGTAAAGGTGAACGACTAGGCCTGCAATAACAAACTTCGTAGTAGCACTGCAAAAAGTGCTGCTATGCGTATCAGCCACAACAGAACTGCTGCGTGCCCAACCTACTTCTCAGGAGGCACCCCTATAAAGACTGTTCAGGCCCTTCCCACTCTGAGTGTAACTTTCAGCCCTTCTCTAGACTTTTCCGCATATGTCACCAGCACTGTAAGGATCGTTGCATTCTTGGGTTTGCTTGTTCTTGGGTTTGCTTGGGGCCTTGTTCATCGCCAGGCAACAAGCACCCTCTACTCCCATATTTTCGGTCGTCGCAATCTGATGCCCGCCTACGACGATTGCCTCAAAACCCTCAAGTGGCACACCCTGAAATTCCAGCGCGACATTGCACTAGTCTGTCTATTCTGCAGGGTGCTTGACGGCTATCAGGACAGCCACTCGTCTTTCTTGTTCAGTCCGTCTGAACAAGCGGTCAGCACAGCCTGAGCCCCATCACGCCTGTACGACCCGACACCGCAACTCCATGCTTATATCTGGCATACAGAGCTTTCTCTCCGCCCCCCCCCCCCCGCCCACTACCCTTCCTTGCGACCGGACTGAATTGGCACTCCTGCGTGTTGTGCACCCGTCGACTGTGTGTGCGTGTGCCGTGTTCTGCGCGTGCGTGCGTGCGTGCGTGTGCGTGTGCGCGCGCGCGCATGTGTGTTCTTGCGAGCTGTCTAGAGTTGTCACCACTAAGATTATTATTATTATTATTATTATTATTATTATTATTATTATTATTATTATTATTATTATTATTATTATTATTATTATTATTATTATTACCACATTGAATGTGTTGAAGCTAGCGTGACACATAATCCAAAATATTTCTGGAGCTTCATGCGCTCTCACTCTTCTAAAGAGAGTGCCAGAGATGTATGTCTTCGTGATGAAAATGACGATGTTGTCTCGAACACTGACGATGGCTTTGCACAACATTTCTGTTCTGTGCATTGTGTAAAAGATGTTCAAGTAACCTTACTCATCAATCTGGCATGGTGTGTACTCTATTCCGTCAATAAAGACCTTGTTTTCAAGTGTATGAAGCGCCTTAAACCTTCCCTTTCTTTTGATGCTGATGGTATTTCTTCCGCAGAGCTTAACCCTTTCAGACGCTGTCTACACATTGTGTGCACCAAGATAGTGCATCAACAGCAAAAGCACTGATGAAAGTAGTGATATTTAAAATGTGTTGCATACATCTTGAAACACTTATTATTGGAACTCTGCTGAATTTTTGAACAACATGCAGAATGCTTGAGCAAAATGAGTGGGAAGGTAGACGGTTGGGTGTTTTTACTCTGTGTCAGTATGTTTTATGTAGCGGGTTCACTTCTTTCATTGTTTTTCACAATGTCATGCACCAGGCATAATTTTCAAGTGGCTGGACAAGTGCTTTTCAAGCTTTTCAAAACACTAAATAGCTTATGTCCTCATATTTGCTGTTCCTATAGCGAGTTTTCGCATGGGGTCGAAATTCTGTCAACTTGACAAAACTAATTAAACATTTGAAAATTCTTAATCTCTTCTGCAGCTGTACACTTTCTATGATTGAAGATGAAATATATGTGGTGAAAGCAAGTTTTCAATCAACGGGATAAAATGGCATCTGAAAGGGTTAAGACATATGGAAGCATACTTGTTCCCTCATCTCACAAGCATCTTCAATAGATCCCTAAAGTCTAGTACGTTTTCTAGGACTCGGAAGGTAGCATGGACATCGGCCGTGCTATATGTGCAGTTAGTAACTGCTGGCCTATATTGTCGTCTGCATTGCGTCAAAAGTGTTTGAATCGGTATTGCATTTTTTTTCATTTTTGCTAAGAACATTTTACTAAATGAACAGCGTGGCTTCGTGTGCCGATGACTTAAAACTATTTGAGACTGTCAACAGTGCTCACCACTGCATCGACCACCAAAGGGACATTTCTTTCATTCTCAAAATGTTGCAGAAACAATCAGGCACCCTTAAATGCATCAAATGCTATGAAATTAAGTTACATGCAGAAAACACACCATGTGCAATTTTCACACACCCTTCGGGATGTTTCACTGTTTAAGGTCGATGTAAGATTTTCATGTGTTCGTCACACATCGTGGTTGATTAGTGGCTATGGCGTTGGGCTGCTAAGCACGAGGTCGCGGGATCGAATCCCAGCCACGGCAGCCGCATTTCGATGGGGGCGAAATGCGAAAACACCCGTATACTTAGATTTAGGGGCACGTTAACGAACCCCATGTGGTCCAAATTTCTGGAGTCCTCCACTACGGCGTGCCTCATAATCAGATCGTGGTGTTGGCACGTAAAACCCCATAATTTAATTTTGTGTGTGTGTACTTCGACAAAACGCTAAGCTTCTCTTCACAGAGATAATCACACAACATGCCTTCACGCTCTTCGAATTGTACGTCGTATATTGCATGATTTCCACTCACCTGTTATGTTTCTGAAATTGTATTCTGCTATGTGCCTTCCAATACTAGAGTATGCCTCTGTAGGTAGGGGTGCAACGTGCAAATCCAATTGCAACCTTATTGAGCGCGCACAGAATAAATTAACACCTATCTTCAAGCACCACTTTTGCCATTCTGGCGACCATAGTACAGCCTTCTCAAATATACTTCAACTCGCAACTCTAGACTCAGTACTTAATTAATCAGACCTTTTGTTCCTGTATATGGTGGTCCATGGCATTATGCATTCTCCATGGCGCCTTGATCATCTGCAATAGTTCGTGTCGCAACAGTATACCAGGTAGCATTCCGCAGTCTTTGCCTGGCCTTGTTGTATTAAAGACTGCGCTACATATGTCTGGGCTCCAAAAAAACATGTAATAAGAATTGTGCCTGTATTGGCATACTTCAGAGTTAATTTTCTCTGCTCTGTGTATCTGTAGACAATCATGTAGGATTAACTCCCGTTGCCCCTTTCTCATTCTCTTTTTCCCTATTTGCTTCTCTATCTCGCATTGTTTCGTCTACCGTATTCATGTTTTCTGTACATTTGTCTCCCATATTGCTTTTTAAGTGCACCAGTACGAATGCTCTCTAGCTTTTGCTGGGCACTATAATGAACATTTGATTGATTGGTTATTATTTTAGTATAAAATCATGCTTTTTAAGTATGTACTAGTGTATTATTTCAGTGCAGTAGCTTTCGTGCAATTAAAGAAGGCATTAATTAAGAAGTGCAATGAAATTCTATGTGCCTGAGCATATGCATTGCGCTATTAATTTCTTCTAAGTTTTAATAATAGTTGGCTAGCGTATCCAGCGTTGAGCAATAACATAGTATGCCACAGCAATTATTTCGTTCCTTACAGAACAAATTGAATGTCTTTCTCAGTCAAAACATCATAGTAGGCTGAATACAATAAACTGGTATTTTTTGTGGCCACTTGAAGTTTATAAATTGTGAAAATAACCTGCTTATATATATTTCTTATATTATGAAGATGAGCTGCGCCCGTACATTCGAATAAGGGCTTTAATAGTACGACTTGGGAAAGGGCAAAGAAAGACACCTATTGAAACCCTACGATTCTCAAGCTTGTATTATCTGACGGTATATCATTTCATATTAATGTCGAGAAAGACAGACTTGACGTCTTGGAACCAGTTACACTGGAACAGGGCGTTTACACAGTGAAACATTTTCTAGCAATACACTCAATGCGAAGGCCTCCCGTTGCGGTGTTGATGTTTCAAAACAACCTAGAATAATAAATGAGGGGCTCCATGGGCAAGATTTGACAGAATCAAGAATCGGGAGGAGACAAGCTACGAATTACGTAAATTTTAGCTATTCTAAATGCTTTTCGTGAGTGCTACAGGTGTTTCAATTCCTTTCGCTGATTTTCTCAGAACCCACTTTTTTGCGTTTCTTCATGCACCAACAAGCACAATTATATTGACACGGATACTGTTTTGCCTGTATCCGGTGACCGTATTTTTGCCTGTATCCGGTGACCGTATTTCACCGGCTAACAAATGTGAAACGTTATCGCTCGGCGCATGACGCGCCTGCGCGTATCGGAAGTTTCGCGAATGTTATCGATGGTTCCGTCTGTTGTCGACGAACCTTTTATAATTTGATTGCATACGCGCAACGGATTGCGTAGTAGTTTCTGGAAGGCGCACGGGCACCAGCGAATACGCTGGAACTTTCGGCGACAGATCTGTGAAAGCCGAGGCGCTTGACTCGCAGACGACATTTTCGACGGTCGCTGACTTTGCTCGCCGAAATCATTGCGATTGAGTGTTGCTTCCGCTGGGAACAAGCTCGCCTAATAAAGAGTTAAATTTCTAACTCCCAGTTTTCACTCTGCATCATTTTTCGCCGTCATTACTACGTGACAATATTTCTAACACAGATTTCTCGACGATACTTTGCACGCCTAATTCTTACATAGTTGGCTGTGCAATGAGCTACCAAAAATGAAATGCTACAACAGCTTTTGATAAAATAACGCATGGTAGTGCAAGTGTTTTCAAAGCTATCTTGTAGACAGACGACGTGGCAGCGCGATCGCGAGCGCTGATTTTGATATTCTGTGCACTATTGTTACTTGAAAGGTAAAAAGAAACTGTTGCGGCAGGTGTACATTCGTTAATCAAACGTATTTTTATCTCTAAAAGAGCATGCAGATCACTAACTTATTTTTTCGAGCTTAGTTTACAGCAGGCTGTTTTAGGCTGTAGCTGGACGGTTGAAGACAGAATTGCCCAGCAACATGCGCCGCAGCTGAGGACTACGCGTCGGCGCGCGTCAGAGCTTCTGTCCAGTTGCGTGTCCTTCTCCAACCGACGCGAAGCGACGCGTTCGCTTGTCGGCACGTTCCGAAGCTTGCCGACGCGTGCCAGTGGTTGGACCTTTACTTCCCGGGGATCACCGTGCCACTGCACTTATCGCAACCTTCTTGCACCGGAGGCTATTTCACGCAGAAGTCGCAACGACCATCGCAGAGCTCCGAGAGCGCTTCTGGATGACGAAGGCGAAGCAGTACGTAAAAAGAGCGACGGGGCGGTGTACTTGGTGCGCGCGCTTAAGGGCTAAGCCTGCGACAGCTCCAATGGCGACGCTACTTGCTGACCGAGTGAATGTGTCGAAACCGTTTGACATTGTTGTTGTGGATTTCACTGTACCAGTATAACTGAGAAGTGAGCCTGCACAGAAATCCTACATCGTGTTATTCACTTGGCCGGTGGTTCCTGCTATTCACCTAGAGCTTGTCTTGCGCTCAACGGCAGACAATTTCTTCCTCGTGTTACCAGCGCAAAACGTAGATGGGACACGAGAAGAGAAGGCGACACCACAAACGCTAAGTTTCAACAACGTTTATTTGAAAAAAAAAAACACGGCTTCTTATACTCTTGCCCACACGTGTCACAGACACGTAATTGCACATCATGTGAAACATGCACTTTTTTTTGCACTCAAGATAATGATTGTACGTGCAAAATCTCTAGTTCTTTTTTTGTTAGTAACAAGAACGGCGTGCTAACGCATTCGTCACGAAGTCTGGCAATCTCGGCTGCCTCAATTATCTCCCGAACCAGCTTGTCACTGTTTTTTCAGCACTTCACAGCGTCTAAATTCTGCAGCACCCGCTTTAGAGGGGCAATCCCTGACATGAATAGCTAGATTCCTGTTCGCCTGGTCGACGCTAAGTTTATGTTCCTTTAGTCTTTCGTTTGTGCATTTTGAAGTTTGTCTTACATATTTTTTTCCACATTTCAAAGATATAGAATACACCACGGCTTCTGTGCAACCCACAAAACGGCTCTTGTGATTTACCATGCACCCTTGCTGCTTTATCGGCTCTTCTGGATTGACGCGTCGGCAGAGGCATTTCAGTTTTTTCGGGGCAGTAAGCACAACATTAACTTCAGCTTTGCGCCCCATCTTTTTCAAGTGGTGAGTTGAATTGTCCACGTATGGCAGGGCCACAGTCCTTCCACAGCTTTTCGTTCGTAAGTGCTGTTTATCATTGGCTGATCGCCTTCGCTAGTAATATGTCCCACATCACTATTAGCTGGCACTAACGCTTTTAGCGTAAGAAAGTTTTCATGAATACATGCCCAGATTCCCTAGTCTATTCGCCTAGGGATAGACAAAAGTATTAAAAGCGGAAGCCTTTCGTGCAGTGAGAAGAGGTGCTGACGTGTCCTGATGTGAACTCAGACGTTGTGATGTGTGGTGCGCGACATGGTGCGGTGATCGGGACGGACAGGAGCAGACGACAAGGAGTGCGCGCGCCGAGCCAAATTCCGTGCTGGAAGGAGGAAAACGACGACGCCGAAGAGCGTCCGGCACGTGAACGCGCGGCGCAAGAAAAGCAACTAAAAGAAGAAAAGCCAACCAATTAGGAAAAACCACGGGGCGTCAGGCAGCCAATCGAAGACTGCCTAATCGGCCAGAGAGAAGAAAAAGCGTGGCGCGCGGGGAGACGCAGGGGATACGCAAGGGGAGACGCCGGGAGAGTTCCAGGAAGCGACGCCAGGAGGAGGTCAACCACCGGACCGGGAGTTGAAGACGGGCCGTCGGGTTCCGGACCCGAGCCACCAGGACTTCACCTGACCGGGGTCTCCTGTCAGCCCGTTCCTGCGCATCGCCCGTCTACCCGAGCGTGCCGCCAGCTGCTCAAGGCCGGTGAGCTTCTACGCCTGTGGGCAGGACGAAACCAGTCGGGCTAAGGGCCCGAGTTCTACGCCAGCTGCCCGGCCAGAACGCCGCCCCCGTCTGTCGTGCCGCCTGCTGCCCGAGGCCGGCGTTCGAGCTTCTGTGCCCGTGGGCAAGACGAGAGCAGTCGGGCTACGGGCCCGAGCTCTACGCCCAGCTGTCCGGCCAGAACGCCGCCACCGCCGTCTGCTCGTGCCACCGAGCCGCCTGCTTTACCTCTCCAAGCCAGAGTTGGTGCGCTGCGGTCGCCCGGTCAACCAACTTACACCACGCCCTTTGGTGAGATCGGCGCAACTCCTTTCGTCAGCTTGTCGTCGCGTCGCCGCGACGAGACTGTTGTGTGTCCCTGTCTTCGTGGCAAGCCCGGACTCGCGCACTAGTTAACTTCATACTAGCCCCAAGTGTGTTTCTTACTGCCGTACTGTCTATTTGAGTGTTTCTTTTATGTTTTCTATTTTCTTCTATTTATTTTAAGCCTTTTTAGTTCCATTAAAAGTTTGTGTGTTCGAAACCAACGGCTTTGTCCTCAATTAGGTTCTCGGAGGCTCCGCCTAGGAGAACTCAGAACCTTTTGAGTACACGAACCTGGCATCACAGACGTTTAATATGCTCCTGCATGGAGGGGGCTTCCGTATCTGGAGCCAGTGTAGATTATGTAAAATAAACCCTTTTTCCTTCATTCCTACGACCGGATGTATTCGTCGATAGGTTTGGTGGATTCCTGGCCCCATACGCCACCTCGAGCTAAATATGCCACAGCCCATGTTTGGAACACATCGGGGAAGCCTGTATTCTTTGACAGTGCGAGCAGCTCACCTTACGTCAACAGTCCCTTGCTCGGTGTCCCTTTGTTGTACACCTGTAGCAGCAGCGAACCGTAGACAGAAGACGCTATTTCTTCGCGTTATCAATAGGTGCGTCGAAATTCGGCGTTGAATGTGCCTTCTGGCAGAAGACACACGCCTCATGCTTAGTCCCGGCGTTGTTATTGAGGACTAGAGCTGATGTAGTTGACCGACTCCTATAGCTGCCAGAATTCTGCTATTGACCGCAGTATGAGACACGTTGCTGGTAGGTCGTCTGCTCCCTACACTCCACCTCGATGCGAAGGTAATTGGTCAGTTGCTGAAGTTGTTCCAGGCTCGGGTGGTCATTCGCACTTGACTCCTCAAATTGACACCGTCGGTAATATTCTCCATATGTCTTGTGGAATCGATTTCATGAGCACCTCGCATATCATTGCAGCGTAGTTCCACTCCGAGACTCCGAGTCCTTTGAGGCCCCTGCTGTAGGATGAACGCTGCTGACTCACGTTAGCCGCGTCGGCACAAGTGACTCGGAGCCATGTTCACCAAACGAACCCCCACACCATTATTGGACTACACCATACATGTAGAAAGCATGACGCGTAGCGCCCTACATCTCTCCCCCGAGATGTGCACACAAGAATAACCAAACACTTCATAAGTCTAGTCTTCTCGGAGTCTTCACTAGACGCCAAAATCTGGTGATTCTCACTCCGCGATCATTGGAGACCGTGGTGTCGCTCTTGCTGTGGCGTTTGTTACTGTGGTCCGTTCTTCGTGATCCTTGTGGATTTCACTCTGATCTGGCTCATCGTTGGGTCTGAATAGGCACTATATGCACCCTATTACACACAAGTGCCGCGCTGGGTGTTTACACGATGTACGAGTGGGGCTTGGAGGCAGGGCTGAGAACACACGCCGTATCCTTGACGTTTCGTACCCACACCGTATTTCCCAGCTGCGGCGGAGGAAAGACAGTCGAAGTCTTTCTTCTACCACCTTCTCAACTCTTCGTCTTGGTACTTGACATCGCCTGGCGCAGGCCAATTCGGTTCCAGGTGGTCCACTGTCTAGGGAGGCATGGTTCGCATGCTGCGGCCAAAGAGTAGCTGCGCTGGGTTGAACCCCGTGACGCCTGCAGTGCCTCTGTACGGCAGAAGAGCCAGAAAAGGATGGTCTGCTTTCGCAAACAATTATTTGATCGTGCGCACCATCCTTTCAAGTTCCCCACTTAACTGCGGGTAGTTTAGACTTGAGGTGATGTGTTGGAAGCCATAGCACTTCGCAAAAGCTGCAAAGGCATATGACGCAAACTGCGGTCCATTATCGCTTCGTACTACTGCGGAAATGCGAAAACGAGCAAAAATGCTTTTGACTGCATTGATTACCGCCTCAGCGTTTGTGCTTCGGATGTAGATTACTTCAGGGTACCGAGAACGCTAATCAACTACTAGTATGTACTTGTGTCCCATGTAACTAAAGTTCATTCGTACTTCTGAATTGGCACGCTTGCGCTGGCGTCTTCTTTACCACCAAAGGCTCACTTCTTTGCGCTCGTGTCACTACGCTGTCTAGCGAATGACTCTGTCCTGTATTTGCTGCGAAAGTCTGTACCACTACACGGAATCCTAGGCCCTCAGGCAGAATCGGTTAATTCCCTGGTGGCCTTCATGGATAAGTTCGAGCGTATCCTTTTGCAGCGAAGCCGGAATCACAAAGCGATTTCCTTTTAGCGGGATGCCACTGCACAAAGAGAGATAGATCACTTCGATAAAAAAAATTAAATTATGGGGTGTTACGTGCCAGAACCACTTTCTGATTATGAGGCACGCCGTAGTGGAGGACTCCGGAAATTTCGACCCCCTGGGGTCCTTTAACGTGCACCTAAATCTAGATCACCTGGATGGCTCCAGCACTTCTTGATGTGCTCCGGCAGCCTGTCTTGAGGAGGCCAGCCCTGGGTGCAGTATTTGACGAGCTGGTCGCATTCCGAGCCCAGTTCTTGGTGCCTGCAAACAGCACCTATAGTAACCAGCTTCGTGTCCGTGACCGTAGCAACTTGAAATTCCACGAATTCCTCTACCACATCCCTGGACTAATCGACAGCTTCTCATGCGGAGCACTTGAAAGAGTATCCGCAGTGGCTAGCTGTTTGCGAGGAACGTAGACCACGCTAAGTTGGTGGCGCATAAGTTTCATGCAAAACTTTTGACTACCAGGGGGCATGGCGTTAGTAGTGTTACCAGTGGCTGGTAATCGCTTTCTACCATGAAGTTTAGGCCACGCACGTACTGGTTAAAACGGCGCACTGCCCATGCTACCACCAACACCTCTTTCTCTGCTTGGCTGTAGCACTGCTCCGCTTCAGTTAGCGACCTGCATGCCAACGCTACCGCGCGTCGCTCCCCCTATGTTTCTTCCTGCAGAAGAACAGTTCCCAATGCAAATGAGCTAGTGTCGCATGAAACAATGGTGTTAGGACCGGGATGATACTTCGCAACGCACAGGTCGGAGGTGAGCATCGTCTTTATCCGATTAAAAGCGGTCTTTTGATGCGGTCCCTAGTGCCATGAATTCTGATCGCCTAGCAAGGTGCGAATAGGATTGGTTGCCTACGAAAGGTTGGGCAGAAAGCGACCAATATAATTAGCGAAGTCGAAGAAGCACCTAAACTCAGCAACGTCCTTGGCTGGTTCCAAGTTGCTGGTTCCAAGTTGCGCAGTGCTTCGAGTTTGCTGGGACTTGGCGAGATACCGTTGGCGTCTATGTCCACACCCAGAAACTCTACTTTGTCTTGATCGAAGCAGCATGTTGACTTGTTGAGTTTTAACTCCGGCTCTCCTCAGACGTTCAAGAACCTCCACAAGTCGATTGTCGTGCTCTTCTCGGTCTGTACGTAAAAATAGAGTGTCATCCATCATGTTGAGGACGTTCGGCTGTCCCTCCAGAATTCGAGTTATTTCTCTCTGGAAATACTCCGCTGCAAAAGTCAGGCCAAAAGGTAGACAACAGTAGCAGTAGCGTCCAAATGGCGCGATGAATGTGGTATACTCTTGGAATTCTTGGGACAATTGCACATGGTGAAATCCTGCTGTGGCGTCCAGCTTCGAGAACACTCTTATGTCGCCCAGTTGCCCGAGTACCCATTCAACCGCTGGAAGCACATGTCTTTCACGGATAACTTCTTTGTTGAGCTTCGTTAAGTCCCCACATATCCGGATACCGCCTGATGCATTCGGTACAGCGACCAGACTGGCACACCATGACGTCGGCTTCGTAATGCGCCTGATTATACCTTGTTTTTCCATCTGATCCAGCTCCTTCTTTACCTGTTTGTACAGAAGAATAGGAATTCTGCTAGGTACACTTAGAGCAAATGGCCTGGCATTTGGCTTGAGTCGAATAGTATTCTCCTCCCCTACGGTACCAAGCCCTTCGACGATGTCCTTGCCAAGGGTTGCGTCGCTTGCAGAGTTGGCTTGCTTTTCATGGCGCTGTGCCGCGTCGATGAACTACACGACTCCCAATGCCAGGATAGCCTAGTAAATGTGTAGACTGCGAAGGCGTGACGTATACTGACTGTACGCAAGTGCGGCTCTTCTACTCCAACGTAGCTGTGAATTCGCCAGTTACTTTCAATGGAAAATTTCCTGAACCAGTGAGAATACCCTCCGGTTTTTCGAGTCGCGGCAGTGCTCCCGAAAAAGGGCTTGCAACGATGGTAACTTCCGCTCATGAGTCGACCTTGAACTTAAGTGGGACTTCATTCACGTGGACCCAAACTTAGCGTTTGCTTCCTGGCTGGTCATGACAGCATGAAGCTCGATGGCATGCGACTGTCGGCTTTGCAAGCGTTGTTTGGCTAAGCAAACTGCTTCAAGGTGTCCTTTCTTTTTGCGAAACTTTGTTTTCTTCGAAGGACAAAATTCCCGCTGATACTCTTCTCGCCCGCAGTAGTGACGCGATCTGTGAGCGCAGGCGAGGAGCGTTTCTCTTGATCCCGACGGTTGATTACGTGACTGCCTTCTCGCTAGCCTGTGTTTCGCTGCATCAACGGCGATTGGCCCAGATAAGTGGTTTCTCGTTCACGTTTTTCTCGTTCGGCATCCTCGTGCAGCCGTGCACACGGATATGTCAGCTGGTATACTCCCCAGGTAAACGGCAATTTTATCACGAGCGCCAATTTCTCCCCTGGTACTTGGTAGGCCAAACTCCGAGATAAGAAAAAAAATCAAGCATGCTGCCATGGCTGCGGTCTTGATGATGGGGAAAACGCCATTCTACTTGCCCGCTATGCGCTCCATGAGCACACCACTTTCTCTGCAGGCGCCAACGGAAACCAACACCGCTTGCATTTTTTTTTTTCAGATTGTTTTCCTGTTTCATATCTTCTTTTCAGCACCCTTCGCCTTCTAGCTTTCTTTTCGTACTCGCAACATATGTGCAACGCATCTGTGTGACGTTATCTTTTCCTGTTCAAGATGTGCGAGCCAGCAGGCCATGGCGCGCGGCTATGTTGTTTCGGCAAAACTGAAGTAGGCAGAAAAATGTGGTTTATTTACAGTTTTATTAGCAAACTATCGCACAGCAAGGCATTCAACACACAACACAATTATGTAGAGCTGATTATCTCATCATTTAGTACAAATGGGCGCATTCTGTATTGCGATCATACATACATAAGATAGTTTCCTACAATTTCTCATAGAAAGAGAATTGCTACAGATGCCGTGTTTCTTTGCTGTACACAACACAATTCCACCAAAGCAATTTTTGTCGCAACAGTTATTTGTGAATAACAAAAAAGATTAGCAAGAGCAGCAGATCCACCTTTTTCGTATACCAATAAAACAACTTCCTTTTTTATTCCATACGACGGGTATACCTGCTAGTCCAAACAACGTGCTATACCTAGTCATATTCCTGCATAGCTCTCCTTGTGCTAATATGTCGATAAATAGTCCGCAAGTTATATTGAAAATATGTACAGTATTGTTTCATATGTGGTTTTGTTTCGCGATACAACATTTAAGACATCTAAAGCTTCATTCAGATCTGTAACGTTCCGAATAAGGCATCATTACGGAATTCCTCACGAGCATGTTAGAGATGTTTCTTAAACTTTGTATTGCACTTAGTTTGATCTATCGTTACCTAGGCATAAATGGCACATTTCCAAGACAATAACAACAAATAGCCCCAAGTTTTCTGTCGAGAAATAGTAAATGCAGGAAAAGAATGTGCCAATCGGCGGTTGATCGATGGTAGAGGTTGGACAAGGACAGAGTGATGGACAAAGATATTGAATCGTAGCTTCTGGACATCGGGACATACTTTTAAAAGCAACGCAAGTCGGCTGCATTCAATGCATCAACGCAACCTGCTCAGAACGATTCTCTTTTGAATGGTGTTCAAGACGTTCCTCTTATACGCTGAACGTACATTATGCACTTTCTTTAACACAGCCCATAGGCTCACATCGCACAATTGCGTGACCACACCAACGTGCTCCAAAAAATATTTCTTCATGTCCTTTTCTTCCTCTTGCGATGATGGAGTGCCACCTGGCTTCCCAAGACTCGGTACTCTGGGCTTACATGATACAGAAACTTCTCTCTTTCACAAGGGTAAATCTTTCGGCAGCTTTATAACTTCGCTGACTTGCGATACATTGTGCATCATTCCTCAGTCAGTTGATGACACCTGTGGTATCTGGTTTGTATTTTTACCGCTTTAGCCCTCGCTGCGGGGGTGTAGAACCTGTGAAAACAGATACATCATCAGAACATCTTGCTGGGCTGATGCATGCTGTGTCAAGTTGCATGCTGTGTAAAGAAACACTGCACACAGGCACACAGGACAAGTGCAGCGTCCTGTCTATGCTTGAATGTGATGTTCCACTGTAAAGCGAATTACACTGCCAACAAATGCGTGCCATATGACATCGCTTCACATTTATGGAAACATGATGTGAAAAGCCTGATCATTATCAAATTTCTAGTGTATGTGACAAAAAACAGAACTCCTTTAGTAAAATAGTACTTTCCATCTATGCAGATCAGTTCTGATTACATTTGGTTACAGCATTTAATATACACATATGCCTCCAAAATTTAATTATCAAATTTCCAAGTTTTACTGCTGCTATATATTCATGTAACATGTAACATACATTCATGTATATATTCGCAATAGCTGGCTGAGAATACTAGGCAACAGATTTTGAGAGCGCGTTCTTTTGATCGATGAAAGTTTTTGATTAATATAGGTAATTGAGCGTTTTATTACTTTGGCTTCATTTTTCTGCAATATACTCGTGAGAGGAAAACTAACTTGCAATATTTTAAAGCTGCTTGCCAACTGAGTATTGGAATTCTTGCTGCGGAAAAATTTCTGCTATAAAGAAGCAAACAAAGGTTAGGGAAAACACGGCAGAGCGCGGCAAGAACTGCCTCCGCCGTATCGTATACTGTAGCGCCAAGCGCGGCGCGACTTCTTAGGAACGCGAATTCGCTCATTGTCAGCGAAAACTGTTTGGGCATTTAGTTTAGTCTATAATCGAGAACATCGCGCACCGCAGACGAGCTAGCTATTAAAAGATACCGACAAGCACGCGGCTTCTTGGCGCACGCGCAGCAAATTTTCCTGCGTAACGTCACATGGCGCCCGACGCCGAAGCAAACGACCAGGAAAAGACAGCACTCGCCGTGCTCATGGCACTTGCGCCATACCCTGTGAAGTGGTTTCTGTACGAAAATAATTAACAACAGAAAGACAGATTCGCAATTACTAATAACTTGTTTTCCTTACCTTCATCGATCAGAGACCACTCTTCTACTCTAACAACCGGCACAGCAGACTGCAACAGACTTGCTTTGGACGGGTCGGCGAGGACCCTTCCTGTCAAGTGGTCCGAGCAGAGGCGGTAGCTGTTGTACATCTGCTGCCATGTACGCCCCACCAGGACTCCCCCTTTAGCGTAATTTCGCGATATGGGGAAAATACCGCGTGTTCATGATAAAAGAACACCTAAAAGCGAAACCAAAGTTGAGAGTACGAAGAAGCGACGAAAAAATTCTGGCCTTCTGGGCACAGGCTTAAAAGTGAAGAGAACCTAGGTCGTCACACAGGTAACTCGAACTTCTTGTAATTCAAAACGCAAACGGCGATTGCTACGTAACCGATTTCTTTTCCGTCTTCTGCCGTGTTCATGAACTTCAAAGGTGGTAATGACACATGAAAAAACTGGTCACCGGAATGTTCTCCAGCGTAACCAGTTTGTACAGCAAGCATTCAAACACCTTCGGCAAATATACATAGCAAGTTTTCTACTACTCGAGAAAAAAAGGAGACACCGCTAACATTTACCGAAGCGAAATTTCCTCCTGCGCGTCAGCTAGGGTCAATCGGCTTATGTGCAACTGTCAACAAGTAGCTTATTGTCTTACAACACCTCCGAAAAATGTGCCGCGTCAGATCAAAAAAGATATTCACTTGAAAAAACCGCGGAAGACCTTTCGTTTTGTCCTATAGCTGTTTTGACGAGTATAGCGCTTGTTGCTTCATGACGCATGCAGAAAACGTGTGCTTACCTCTCGTTCGCTGGGAAAATGAAAAATTTCGTCCTTGTTTTGCTCCCCCGAGTCGGCACACCGCACAGCCGCGCTACACGCCTTGTGTCCTTTCCTCAGTTTTTGCGACATTGTCGGTACGTTCGCAGGCACAGAAAGAAAATTTTTAACGGCACAGCATACGAACAAACATGCACGCGCATAGAAAGCGGCAGGAACAGACGAACAAAATGGCAGCAGAAGCGATAAGAGTGAGAGCGCCAGCCGTTGGTGCAGCAAATGAAGCGACTAATAAAGAAATAAGACGCCGAAAAAGAAGCTAGCCTAAAGTACATTTTATTTCTACACATAATTGCATCACCTTACTTTATTGCTATATATGTTGAAAAGATGGAGCCACATATGCATAAGTTATTGAATTTTCCTTTGGCTACCGGTGTCATGGCGACGCTTTATTGCCGATACCGAAACTAGCCCCCACTGTCCATCCACTGCATGCATGCTGAAGCGCTTTATCTAACGTCAAGTCAGAAGTGCGGCAGAGTTGTTCCTATAACCTGCTGTCCAACAAACCAAAGATAAATCGGTCTCGAACGAGCCTGTCGGCGACGGACGCTGAGCCGTAGTTGCATGTTTTTACCATGTTTCGCATCACGGAATAAAAAGCATCGACGCTTTCGTTTCGTTGCTGCATCCGGTTGTGAAAACGATAACTTTCGTGAACTTCGTTTAGCGGATGCACGAAAGACGAGTCGAACTTGCTTTTCACAACGCTGTACCACTGAACTTCTTCGGCCGACTAGTTGAAAGACGCCAGCATGCGTCGAGCTCGAACACCCATGCTATAAAGAAGCGTTCGTACCCGAACCTCGTCGGTAGTTCGGGGCAATCCGGTGGCGTATGTATAGTCCTCGAACTGCTCAATCCAGGTAGACCCCGTATTTGGGTCGGCGAAGTCGAAGCTCGGTAGCTGTTGAAGTACAGGTACCCCGACAAACGCAGCGTCCGGCTTGTTCACCATTACAGAGAACGAACGGCGGCCACTTCTGACACCGTGTACGATGCAGGGTGCTGGCAGATGCTAGCCGCGTCTACACAAGTGACTCGGAACCATGTTGACCGAACGAATCCGCACACATTTATTGTACTACACCATATATATAGAAAGCATAGCGTGTAGCGCCCTCTAATGCTGAGGTTTACTTGCACAAAGTCTGAGAGGCTTCTCATGCAGCGTACTAACGCTCGCCGACATAGTGACGGAGCGGAGAGTGCGGAGAGTTTCCTAGCGTTTTTTTTTTTTTTCAGTAATTCGCACGCCTCCGAATCGCTCCTTCAAAATGGAAATGACGTCCTCGTAACTGCGTTCTGTCGTCAGTATGCCTGCGTTAGCTTTTGCAGCCGGGCATTCTAGAAGAGACCGGAGGTAGTGGAACCGACCGACGTTGTTAAAGTCACGGGTTCTCGTGTACCGACTGGCGAAAGAGGTCCCAGAAATAGAGGCCATTTCGTAGAGGAACAGTCGAATCTCGTTAGGTCTAGCGTAGGAAGCCTCGATCCGGACACGACGCGAGCTTTTTTTTTCGTGCTTATTGGACGCAACAAAGAGGATTCAGTTGGTACAACACCACCGGGCCTTGACGTCGCCGAAGTCCCGAGGGTTACCTCCTTGGTGTGATGTCGCAAAAGAGCAACGCCTCACACAGCGCGGTCCTCTTACTCCAGCACAGAGTCAATTTTAGCAGCCATCTCGCCATCAGTCACCTCTGCGTGCAGTGCTTCGTTGGCCTTAGCGAGCTCGTCGTTGCTTTTTCTCGAGGCGCTGAAGAATGCTGCAAAACCCCGTATTATCGAACACATTGCTGGCTAGAAGATTATCAACTTCTTTGATGATCTTAGCGCTATGTCGTCGCCGGGCCGCTCCCGCGTTTCGGAGGCGTTCCATGTTCCTCCACGAAAGCCGGTTCCGGGTTTCAGCACCAGTGTAATGTCCGAGGACCTCGTTGTCCGGTAGACCAGGCTTCAAGTACGGTGAAGCACAATGTACACCTGAATGGCCAAGAGCAGCGCGTCTTACACCGCCGTTTATTCCAGCAACAAAACGAAGAACTCCCCTGCCACACGGGCTTGATCGCCGCCCTTCGTTCTTTCTTTCTTCTTGCGCGAGTTATTTCTTTGCTCTTATTAACATCGTCTTCGCCACTACGTCCAATCACGGTTACATGGCTGCCAAAGGTAATGTACAATTAAGTGCAGTATAGACTTCCTTTGCTGCCTTTGCTATATCGTCAAAATTTCTGATGAGATTGTATTGCTTTTCTTCCCCTATATACACCTTATTCTTTCCGATGCCAAGTTTCCTTCTTACCGATTTCATGCTGCCCCATTCTTTACTGTTCATCAATCTTTCGGAAGTTACAATTTAGAATGGCATTTATTTTGTTCTTATCTATCAGCTTTGATCATTCAGCAAATTCTATCTTATTCCTTGAGTTAGAGTCTTTCATGCTCTATCTTTTGTTTATTAAGTCCTTTGTTACTTAGTAGAGCTTATAGCAGTGTTTTTTTAAACGTTGAAACAGCTTACAGTACATGGCACAAAGGAATAGAATAAACTTACAAGACAACCGCTGCACTCCGAACTAAGTTTTTTTTTTTTCAGGAAACCAGAGTTAACATACTGTAGCACACAACGATACGACAATGAATTACTCTATTTAACAAAAGATCCTTTTTTGAAAGCCGTACGATCATGGTTTTTGTTGGCCTTCCAACAATGACGATTCGCTCTTGCTTAGCATGACAGATGGTTGGCCGATGCACGACTCCCTGATACTCGCCCAACTGCATGTCGACATTGCTCAACAGCGTTTTTATTGCACGGTGGACATTAGGTATTACTTAGCTTACTTTCATATATATATATATATATATATATATATTATATATATATATATATATATATATATATATATATATATATATTATATATATATATATATATATATATATATATACCTTGAGAAGAATAAAGCTAGAAGAAGCACGCCATATGCATCCGTGTTAAGTAATAGCTAATGTTCACCGTGCAATAAAAATGTTGTTCAACAATTTCGACATGCCGTTGGGCTAGCATCAGGAAGACGTGCATTGGGCAACCATCTCTCATGCTAAGCAAGGACGAATCGTCATTTTTGGAAGGCCAATAACAAATGATCGACTGGCTTTCAAAGAAGGATGTGTTGTTCATTTTTATCGCCGCCATCAATCAAGAGACTTGGCGGTAGATTCTGCCGCAGGCCTCACGTGTACGTTAACTTTCTGGGTGAAGGCAACTGGTCAATGAACCCACACATGCTACCTGAAGGCACCAATGCTGCCAGATTCGAGATCCTCGGTGTGTAATGAACAAGAAGAAACACTAGCTAACACTCCCAGGGTTAGTTCCAGACGATAAACATAAAATGCCTCAGAAAGTGGACGGGAAAACGGCGCCGCGGTAGCTCAATTGGTGACAGCATCGCACGTGCACATGTCATACGAAGACGTGGCTTCGTGCCCCACCTGCGGCCAGTTGTTTTTCATCCATTTTAATTTCCGTTAATTTATCGTTTCTTTAATTCAATTATTACGTACAAGTAATTTCCCCTATGCTGTCCTTGGTGTCTTTGTTCGCTGGCTTCTTATCATATGACTATACAAGGTGTTCCAGTTAACTTGGACCAATATTTTAAAGAAAACCAGGAGCTCTAGAGAAATCGTAGTGACTGCATAGCAGCGGCAGTCGTGTGTACTTACAGCTAGTATTTTTTTTTCATCACGAAGTATTATTTGATTACTTGCTTTTAATTAGTGAACTTTTTAATTATTGCTTGAATCGCAAACATGTATATTACAGAGTTGAAGGGCAGCTTAAATAACCTCCGAATAAAGCATTTATTTTGTGCTGAAGTGTGTAAAGAGAGAAACAAAAAAAAACTCCGCGAAATACGCGAAATATGAAATAGATGCGCGCCCCTACTCAAGCGTCTCCAAGCAACCTTTGAAACATATACGGCTTCATTCGTTTATCGCCGCATCGTATAAAGCTTCATCATGTAGGATGGCTCGACAGGTTTCGCGACCTAACTAGCGCGGTGCGATAAGCGTCAGCATCTGCAGACGCAAGAATTTTGTGCGCGATCATGAAGCACTCGGGATAACATTAACCTTCGCGTATCCTGAAACAGATCTACGAAAGAAATTCAGCCAATATTGAAAAATAAACTGTGCACCAAAGAGCAGGAAAAAAGAAAGGCAGCTCTCGGAAGAACAGAAAAGAGTTACTCAGGAGTTTACTTCAATAAAAAATAAACCAAAAGCACGTAAGGCGCCTCAGCTGCCCATAAAGAAGCATCCAAAGGTGCAACTGGTTTAGCCCATTCACTCTTTCTTTCTCTTTAAACCTGAAAAAGAGGCAAAACAAAGTAGTTTTTTACCTATTTCTATCTTCGTCACAAGCTTACTTTATGTTGGAAAAGGGTGACATTATGAAGGGGCGGGAAACAGTCACGATTTACAACAGTATTTAGCTATTAATTTCCACTGCCACTTATCACACGTGCTCACACAGGTTACCGTCTGAAGCTAATACAGTACTTCCTTCTTTCCAACACTTTTGCGACTGCATCTTTGACCAACGACCATAGGCGCCGACTACGGGGGGGGGGGGCGTAGCCCCCCCTCCCCCCGGGGGATGCCGAAGCGTCCCGAAGCTTCTAGGATGCCTGAACTGCCTGAGGAACACAGAAAGATCATTATACGGCCTTGAGGAGGGCTCAATTTGAACAAGGTGAGCACCACCACGATTGGTTCCGCAGTCATCGAGGCGTCCGGCCTAACGGAGGAGGAGGCTCGTGAAGATGTTGTCTGCCCAAACTTCACTCAAGATATCATCGTAGTCAGCACACCTAAGCCCTAACATGCTGCGAAGTACGTTAGAATCAAGTCTTTCAAGATCATGGAAGCGGAATACGAGGTAAATGCATACAAAGCGGCACCACATGCCACATGCAAAGGCGTCATCCGAAGAGTGGACATCAGAGACTCCCAAGCTATGACAACAAGAAATATTGTGCATGACTTGAACCCGCTTGCGCTGGCTGCTAAGCGCATCAAGACGTCGGGATCGGTCATTGTACTTTTTGATGGACTCAAAGTGCCCAATTTTGTCAGGTATGCATCCACACTAGTGAGATGCTACCTTCACAGGAAGCAATTCGACGTCTGCTTCACCTGCGGAAGGGTCTGGCACCGCTCTGATGTGTGTCCAACACCTGACTTTGTTCAGTGCAGGGGATGTGGAACTCGTAACCCAGGAGATGAACATGTGTGTGTACGTAGGTGTAAATTTTGTGACGGCGATCACCCTACCGGCGACAAGTTTTGTAAGCAAAGATTTCAAGTCCCTTACGTCGTACGACTCCGTCGAAGAGAGCGCAACAGACTCGGTCGTCAACAACAGCGCAGTCGGAGGCGGAACAGCTGGCGCCCAATCATCGCCCCGAGGACAGGGAGCACTCACACTCCAGGAGTCGCACCAGATCCAGGCATCGTTCACTATCCAGGGAGAGAAGGCGCTCCAAGTCAAGGGAAGCGCTGGTGCGCTTCGTGCAAAGGGACTCAATACCTGGCGAGAAGACGACGCCAAGAACCACCCGGGCTGACAAAGTCAAAGGTATGGTGAGGGTGAGTGAGCTGACATAAGGAAGTATAATATGGATAGAATTGAACATGCTCTCAGGAACGGAGGAAGCCTAAAAACAGTGAAGAAGAAACTAGGAATTGGCAAGAATCAGATGTATGCGTTAAGAGACAAAGCCGGCAATATAATTACTAATATGGATGAGATAGTTCAAGTGGCTGAGGAGTTCTATAGAGATTTATACAGTACCAGTGGCACCCAGGACGATAATGGAAGAGAAAATAGTCTAGAGGAATTCGAAATCCCGAAGGTAACGCCGGAAGAAGTAAAGAAAGCCTTAGGAGATATGCAAAGGGGGAAGGCAGCTGGGGACGATCAGGTAACAGCAGATTTGTTGAAGGATGGTGGACAGATTGTTCTAGA
Organism: Dermacentor variabilis; assembly: GCF_050947875.1. Classification (NCBI taxonomy): domain Eukaryota; kingdom Metazoa; phylum Arthropoda; class Arachnida; order Ixodida; family Ixodidae; genus Dermacentor; species Dermacentor variabilis. Next base: position 261,951,403 of record NC_134568.1, on the reverse strand, counting down.
GAAACTGGCCACCCTGTATACGCAATGCCTCATGACCTCGAGCGTACCGGAATCTTGGAAGAACGCTAACATAATCCTAATCCATAAGAAAGGGGACGCCAAAGACTTGAAAAATTATAGACCGATCAGCGTACTGTCCGTTGCCTACAAAGTATTTACTAAGGTAATTGCAAATAGAATCAGGAACACCTTAGACTTCTGTAAACCAAAGGACCAGGCAGGATTCCGTAAAGGCTACTCAACAATAGACCATATTCACACTATCAATCAAGTGATAGAGAAATGTGCAGAATATAACCAACCCTTATATATAGCTTTCATTGATTACGAGAAAGCGTTTGATTCAATCGAAACCTCAGCAGTCATGGAGGCATTACGGAATCAGGGTGTAGATGAGCCATATGTAAAAATACTGGAAGATATCTCTAGCAACTCCACAGCCACCGTAGTCCTCCATAAAGCAAGCAACAAAATCCCAATAAAGAAAGGCGTCAGGCAGGGAGATACGATATCTCCAATGCTATTCACAGCGTGTTTACAAGAGGTATTCAGAGACCTGGATTGGGAAGAATTGGCGATAAAAGTTAATGGAGAATACCTTAGTAACTTGCGATTCGCTGATGATATTGCCTTGCTTAGTAACTCAGGGGACCAACTGCAATGCATGCTCACTGACCTGGAGAGGCAAAGCAGAAGAGTGGGTCTAAAAATTAATCTGCAGAAAACTAAAGTAATGCTTAACAGTCTCGGGAGAGAACAGCAATTTACAATAGGCAGCGAGGCACTGGAAGTCGTAAGGGAATACATTTACTTAGGGCAGGTAGTGTCGCCGGATCCGGATCATGAGACGGAAATAATCAGAAGAATAAGAATGGGCTGGGGTGCGTTTGGCAGGCATTCCCAAATCATGAACTGCAGGTTGCCATTATCCCTCAAGAGAAAAGTATATAATAGCTGTGTCTTACCAGTACTCACCTACGGGGCAGAAACCTGGAGGCTTACGAAAAGGGTTCTACTCAAATTGAGGACGACACAACGAGCTATGGAAAGAAGAATGATAGGTGTAACGTTAAGGGATAAGAAAAAAGCAGATTGGGTGAGGGAACAAACGCGAGTTAATGACATCTTAGTTGAAATCAAGAAAAAGAAATGGGCATGGGCAGGACATGTAATGAGGAGGGAAGATAACCGATGGTCATTAAGGGTTACGGACTGGATCCCAAGGGAAGGGAAGCGTAGCAGGGGGCGACAGAAAGTTAGGTGGGCGGATGAGATTAAGAAGTTTACAGGGACGGCATGGCCACAATTAGTACATGACCGGGGTTGTTGGAGAAGCATGGGAGAGGCCTTTGCCCTGCAGTGGGCGCAACCAGGCTGATGATGATGATGATGATGATGATGATGATGATGATGATGATGATGATGATGATGATGATGATGATCACACATGGGGATACAATTGGAACACAAAGAAGGGAGAGGAGCTATGGATTCTTGCCATGGATCTGGGGTTATGCTTGATTACTGATCCGGCGTATGCCACCCGTTGTGGCACGTCCACAAGCAGGGACTCCACACCAGATCTTACTTCTGTAAACAATTCAAGACGAGCCAATTGGAAAAATTCAAACTTGGATCTCGGCAGCGATCATCACATCATACAAATAACCATACGCATACCAAGACAGGAAACTAGAATCTTCAATTTCACTGATCGGGATCAGTTCAGAAAAATCAGGACGAGCAGAAGGAAAGTGGGACCTCTAGATGCCGAGCAGGAGCCCCTTCAGACATGGGTCATCCAGCTCAGAGAGAACGTCAAAGAGGCCACTAAAGAAATCAGGACAGAGGAAAATATTGAAGCTATGGACAGCAGGCTACGGAAAAAAATAGCGCAATTAAACAGAAAAATTGATGATCATTCGAAGACCCTCGTGAAGCAACAGTGGGATGAGATCTGTAATTCGGCTGATGGTAGACTCAAACATGGAGGTAGCTGGAACCTCCTCAAGCGCTTGCTCAACGAGAATGAAATAAGGACAAGCAAGAGAACAGCTATAGCTAAGTTAATTCATCAGGAAAGCCAAGATAAAACAGAGAGGGATATCATGGATAGTCTCGCAGCCAAATATCTCCCACTTAAGCAACCAAACGAAGGAGACGAGAGCCCCGAATATACGGGAGGCATATGTGAAGAACTTGACCGGGACTTCACTGAGAGTGAAGTGAGGGCGGCTCTTCACAATCTTATGGTAGATCGGCGGCTGGACCTGACAGAATAACTAACAAGACATTAAGAAAGCTAGATGATGAATCAATTTCTTATCCAACTGAACACTTCAATGAATGTTGGAGAAAAGGGGTATACTCAGAGGAATGGAGGGTGGCCAATACTATCCTCATACCAAAGCCAGGCAAACAACTCACTCTGGAAAACCTCCGCCCTATTTCCTTAACGTCATGTCTAGGCAAAGCTGTGGAACATGTCATCCTAAATCCACTCACGAAATAAGTTGAGCACAACGACATCCTCCCATACAACTTGATCGGCTTTCGTCCCGGGCTGTCAACTCAGGATGCTATGCTGCTGATCAAACACCAACTTATACAGGGCAGCCCAGCGCATTCGAAAGCTCTTTTGAGATTGGATGTGGAAAAAGCTTTTGATCGTATAAAGCATAAGGCAATACTTGACGTTCTCTCGGAGATGGGTTTAGGTAAGAGACTTTTTAACATGATTAAGGACTTTATTAGAAATAGAACTGCACAACTCATGCTGGGTGAGCTTAAATCAGAAGCTAAGAATTTGGGAAATAGGGGCACTCCACAAGGGGCTGTACTCTTACCCATGCTATTAAATTTAGCAATGTCCAAGGTTGCAAGAAATCTGGAGAAAATTGATGGTATACATGTGATATATGCCGACGACATAACCATATGGAGTGCCAAGGGTAATGCAGGACAGACAGAGACCAGATTACAGGAAAGTTTATATGTTGTAGAGAACACACCGAAAGACATGGGGTTGAAATGCTCGGCAGCCAAATCAGAACTCTTAGTCATTAAACATCGCAGAAAAGGTCGTAAACCAAGAGGTTACATTCCTGAAGATGAGCCAAGAGTGCGCTTATACACTCATGAAGGATCCGCAATCAGGCTAGTTGAAAAAATCAAGGTTCTTGGTTATCACATAGACGGAAACAATGCTAACTATAAAACAGTGCAACATATCTAGAATAAAACAGATGAAGTCAATAGGTTACTAAGGAGAATTACCAATAGACACAGTGGCTTAGGAGAAGACAACGCTTTGAGGCTAATACACGCCTTTGCTCTCTGTCACTTTACTTATGTGGCTGGATTATTCAAATGGAAGCAGGCAGAACTTAACAAACTTCGTGTGATGCTCAGGAAGCTCGTTAATGTAGCCCTAGGGATACCCAGTAACGCTGCAACCGACAAACTCATGAGTCTAGGGGTGCATAACACAAAGGAAGAAATCGCGGAGGCCCAACAGCTAGCGCAACACGAAAGGTTGACAAAGTCACGAGCTGGCAGGAACATATTGCAGGCAATAGGTGCAGAACTGATGCAAGGAGCCCCAATAGAGGCTGAAGTAGAATTAAGGACTGAAGTTAGGAACAAAATCAGAACCAACCCTCTCCCCAGAAATATGCATCCAGAATATTATGTCGAAAGGAGAAAGGCAAGAGCTAAAGCACGCTTGCAGGAAATGGAGCAACACAACCAACTGGCAGCTATAGTTGATGCTGCTTAGGTGAAAGGTAAAGAAGCATATACGGCCATTGTATCAAATTATCAAGGGAAGGTGCAAGACACTCTCACTATTTTTACCAAGGAGCCCATGGTGGCGGAACAAGCGGCAATTGCTCTAGCCATCAGGAGTAATAAGTGGGCCTGCATTTACAGTGATTCGAAATCCGCTATAAAGTGTTTTGATAAAGGCTACGTAGCTGGAGTTGCAGCTAAACTATTTGAAAACATTGGGATTATGAGAACTGAAATCTGATGGTTTCCTGCGCATATGGGGAAAGTGGACGAGACTGGGGTAAACCTCAATGAGGTTGCTCATGACTTGGCAAGAGGCCTTGCTAACCGTGACAGTCACAACCGAGCCGTTCACCATCAAGCCAGGGAATCTAGAGATCATTTAATAACATACAATGACGTTACCAAACATTACTATTTAGGCCGCAGACAATTCCCATTGCCACATTCAAAACTGAACAGGGCTCAGGCAGTCTTACTGGGCTTATTGCAAACGGGTACATATTCCACACCGTACGCCATTAATAATATATATCCAGAGAGGGAGATTAAGATGGACTGCAACGATTGTAACGGCATCATTGGAATCAGGCATATGCTGGCGGGGTGTCCCGCGACTCTCCCCAACCTCGTTGAAGAATGGACACAGTGGGAGAAAATAATTCAAAGCCCATTGTTTCAGGACCAACTGGGCAGTCCAGAGGGCCCATGATGTCGCTGAAAGGCTTGGCTTGACAGTGCCAACGTGGGAGCGGCCGCCTTGGCTTAAGAAGTCGAGTCTCCGGACCTCATTAGAATAAAAGTTTTCACACACATACACCAGTACCAGTGGTCATTCAATGCGTGGTGTGGAAATTACGCCGGTGCTATAATCGATCCCATCTTCTTCGATCACACATTTACTGGATAGGGTTACGAGGACGAAATTCTTGAAGGAGTGGTGGATGAGTTTCTCAGCGAAATACCACTGTCACGTCTTCCACTTCTGTGGTATCAGTGAGATTGAGCACGAGCACACAGCAGCAGCCGAGCACGAAACTGACTGGATGCGACTTTTTCATGCGCAATAGATTGGCAGGGGCGGGCCTGTAAATTAGCCGGCTAGGTCACCTGACCTCTCTTCATTTGATGTCTTTCTTTGATGTGAAAGATCACGCGTCCATGATCGAGGCGGACGTCAGTTTAGTTCAAGGCAGGGATAACGGCTGTCTACCGTAGAATGCCGGCGTCGGTCATCAAGAAAGCCACTGAATATGTGATAAAGCGGACACAGTACTGCGTATCTGCAAAAGGAGACCTATTGGAACACGTCCTCTAGGCAGCTGCTGCTGTTGAACGGAGCTACTATCTGACTTGTAGATAATATGGGCACACTGAAATTTCCTGTATTTGTGTTCATTTTTTTTTGTTCAGACATCGTGATTGCCAATTCGGCTCACTTAGAAGTGGTATATGTACGTTCTTTAACGCATTGCTTTTGCCTATTCTCTACACGTTGGTCGTTCCCCGGCCTGTCGCTTTTATTTTTTTATACGAACCTGTTTTTGCAGCACGTACACACTTTCACGAAAAATGAAACGGTCACCTTAATTTGGCTTTGGGTCGAAGCAAGTTTCTAGCGCAAAATATAACTTCGCGCGCACTCTTTCGATGTGGTGCGAGCAACGCCGGCATTTTGAAACATTCTTTGCCTATTACATTGTTTTTTCGCATTTCTTGCGTGTTCAGAGCGGCGCTTCGGCAGCGTTATCAATGGGCTTTCGTTATTAATGGGATCAGTCGCCTTTGAGAGACGGATAATAAGTGTGACTTAGAAATTAGAGGAAGGAATAGCTGCGAAGCCGCGAAACCTGCTGTTGGTGCTCCTTCCGTACCATTATCAAGGTGATGCGCTGTCTCTTCGGGCTTGCGACAGGCAGTGCAGTTTGCTTTCAATCAGCTTATTTGGGGGCACTGCTTTATGATTCGGGCGGGAGTGCCCTTACATGGTATATTTCGTACTTCGTGAGGTTTCTTGGCCATTCGGGTAAAATTGCACGCAATTAGTACGTCGCTGAAAACGCCGCAGTTAGATGTCATTTTTGGTGCCTACAAATGCCTCGTTGACACTTTGAAAATAAGGACCACCCGTGTCCTTAGATTTAGGGGCACGTTAAAGAACCCCAGGTAGCGGAAATTTCTGGAGTCCTCCACTACGGCGTGCCTCATAATCAGAAAGTGGTTTTGGCACGTAAAACCCCATAATTTAATTTTTAAAATAGGGACGATGCTTCTCGAGTTAGAGAATTAATTGCAATTACTGATTTAAATCTCAGTAATGAAAGAATTACTGCCGGCTATTCCACTGTACTGGAAACAATATGCACTATGTTTCCTTCGGGTAACGTAACTGCTCTGTTTTTTTAAGTCTTGGTGCATGCTAGTTGGGGAAAACTATATAATTCACTCAGTAACTGAAATGAGGCGAAGCCGGGTTCACTGGATATAAGAATCAGCAGCAGTCATGCGCAACAGTGCTTAAACTCGTACTCATATGAAAGAGAGAGAGGCTGCAGGTTCGCCGGAAAGGCGAAGCAGTATTAGTCTTAACCAAGTATGCGGCAACTACACGAAGGAAGATTACACCACTGAGAGAGGACTCAGGCTGTGAAATTGAATATATATATATATATATATATATATATATATATATATATATATATATATATATATATATATATATATATATATATATATATATACACGCACACATGGGGTTCGGAAAGCAAGCTGGTCGGGCCCCAGCCCCCTCCGGAAAAATGCAAACTCTCCGCCTATGCCAACAACGTTGGAATCCCGCGGCAGACTCTGCTTATTTTTGCCTTTAGGGTGTCCCGTGTGTTTCGAACGACAGAAAGCTGAGCTAGTTGGTAAGGATTCATTATGCAAAATAGACGTGAGGCGGGCAGACAGGACACAAGAGTAGAGAAGTGGACAACACTATTCTCTACTCTTGTGTCCTGTCTGCACGCCTCACTTCTATTTTGCATAACGTCCCGTGTGGTAGTTTCGCTGCTATACACGCGATCTTTCACGCAACCCCACAAGAAGTCCAGGGGCTTCATGTCTGGCGACCTTGTAGGCCAGGGTACAGGTCCGTGCCGGCCAATCCACTGTCCAGGAAAAACCTTGTCGAGCCATGTTCGAGACTGACTACTACTATGCATAGGAGCACCATCGTATTGAAAGCAGATGTTCCAAAGGTGGGCAAGCGGAACGTTGCAACAGACGTCGTTCACGGGGCCCTCGAGGATGTCGTTGACGTAGCGTTGCGTCGTCAGTGTGTTGTCAAAAAATGGGTCCGATGATATTACCATCAAAAATGCCGCACCGCACATTAAACGACTACTGGTATTGGTGTCGTGTCTGTGCCAGCCAGAGGGGATTCCTGTCACTCCAGTAGTGTGCGTTGTGAGGATTAACTGGTGTGTTTCTAGAGAAATTAGCCTCATCTGTCCAAAGCACGCGAGTGAGAAAGTCCGGTTCTTCTTCACACTTCGTGAAAGTACTATTGGCCAAGTGAAGTCTGTTTTCAAAGTCTCGGTCTTCAAGTTTTTGATGAAGATGTACATGGTACCGGTACGTATGTCCTTTTCTTTAAAAAAACCCTCCGCACTGATGACCTTGAGGTTATGGCCTCCGCACTGGCGTCGCGCACACTGCCGTGAGGGTTAGCAGCAAAGAGTGCCAAAACATCCGTTCCCGCTTCTTTAACTACGGTCGTAGTTCTGTCTCGCTTTCTTGTGAAGCTACTCGTCTCGCAAAGGACTTCGTACGTTCTAAATACTGTAGACAGACTAGGGCGTCCTCCACAATGCCACATCCGGAATAGCTTGGCTGCCTTCGTCTTGTCGTTGTGCGCCGCCTCCTGAGCCAGGATCATTTTAGCCTTCGGATCATTCGTGAAGAGCATCACTGTCTTCCTGAAGAGCAGGTCACTGGCGTGGTACCGTTGAGATTTCCCGTTATTTTATATGCACTGACACGCCAAGCAAAAATTATTTACGTAATCGACAACAGCATTTGTTTACCATACATATCCGCCAAAACGCATTAGATACCTGCGCAAGGTTTGTTTCTATTACCAAAGGGAACAAAAGGAACATGCGTCCCGGGCGCGGCTATCTACAGAACTAAATCAGTGCGCAAAATTACAGACCCAAGTGCGCCGTCGCGGTTTTCCGGCTTCGAAATCCGCTGCCGCCGCTCCGTGTATACGTGGCTATTCGCTTGGGAGCGCTTGAGTAGCGGCGCGCGAGCGCGTATCTATTTCGTATTTTGGATGTTTCGCGCGCTTTTGTTTTTTCTCAGAAAAACCAACGAGGCAATGCTGAGCCGAAACAAATGCTTGATTCGGATGTTATTTGAGGGGCCCTACAACGTTGTAATTGATATTTTTACGATTCAAAAAATATATAAAAGGTTTATTAATTAAAAACAGTTCATTAATACTTGGGGATGAAAAAAGAATACTGGCTGTAAGTACACACGACTACGGCTACTATGAGGTCGGCACGATTTCTCTAGAGCTCTCGGCTTCTTCTTCTTTTTTTAATCTTGGTCCAAGTTAACTGGAACACCCAGTATGATGATGATGATTTGGGATTTTTATGGCGCAGAAGGAGTGCAGACTATAATGCGCCAAGCACATGTTTTCGGATTAGCTTATTTGTTGAAAAGCGGTAAAATTGTGTGAATGGCCAAGTAAAATATAAAACATGAAATGTGCTACAGTTCTTGTAGGATTCCTGTGGCTCTAAAAAACTTAAACGTATCTCCATCTGGGACGAGTGGTTCATCGCTCAATAAGAACATGGGATGGATAGGGATTCATTTTTCGTAAAAAATCTTAAAATTTATTTGCCTCCATTTTTCTAAGCCAGGACATGTTATTAAAATATGTAGCACGGTTAAAATTTCACCGCAGTGTTGGCATGTTGATTGTGGTTTGTTATTAAGTAACTATGTGTCAGCGTTGTGTGACCAATTCTTAGGCGACATAAAATAACCTCCTAAAATATTTGTCTGTGGCGACAACTCCGCCATTCTCGTAAAATAGGTTTTATGCAACGAAGCTTGTTAAGTTTCTCCTGATCCCACACTTTCTGCCAGTGTTTCTCAACAGCTATTCTTAAGGTAGCTTTATAATCTTGCCAAGGTAGGCCAACATCATGTAGTTCCAAATCTTTGGTACGGGCTGCCATAAAATCTGCTCTTTCATTCCCGGGAATTCCTACATGACCAGGAATCCAGCAGAAAGTGACATTTAAAGCTCTCTTGTGACATTTGGTGTATTGATTCTGCATTTTCTTCAGTAGATTATTTCTAGATGGTAACCTAGATGTGAGAGCTTGAAGAGAGCTCAAGGAGCCGCTAAATATAACCGATTGATTATTTCCTCTTTTCAGAATGTCTTCAAGAGCTAACGAAATGGCATGGAGTTCTGCAGTAAAGACAGTAGCCGGACTTAGAAGTCTCATTTGTTTTTCAAATTGATTTGATGTGACTGCAGCACCTACATTGTCACTGCTTTTTAACCCATCTGTAAAGTATTTCATGCAATAATTATATTCTGATTCTGTTTCTAAATATTCACTTAGTAACGCCTCTCTTGGTGAAGATTGTTTTCTGTTTTTTGTTAACCGAAAGTCGAACACCCAGTATATATGTATTTATAGACTAATTGCATATATGCATTTGTGGTGTGTGTGTGTCTGTGTGCGTGTGTGTGCGTGTGTGCGTGCGTGTGTGTGCGTGCGTGTGCGTGCGTGCGGGTGTGTGTGTGTGTGTGTCTGTGTGTGTCTGTGTGTGTGTGTGTGTGTGTGTGTGCGCGCGCGCGCGCGCGTGTGTGTGTGTGTGTGTGTGTGTGTGTGTGTGTGTGTGTGTGTGTGTGCGCGTGGGCGTGTGCGTGTGCGTCTGTGTGTGTGATTGTGTGTGTGTGTTTGTGTGTGTGCGTGTGTGTGTGTGTGTGTGTGTGCGTGTGTGCGCGCGCGCGCGTGTGTGTGTGTGTGTGTGTGTGTGTGTGTGTGTCTGTGTGTGTGTGTCTGTGTGTGTGTGTGTGTGTGTGTGTGTGCGAGGGCGTGTGCGTGTGTGTGTGTGTGTGTGTGTGTGTGTGTGTGTGTGTGTGTGTGTGTGTGTTATACAGACCAGCGAGCACGTAGCTTCAGTGTGTCTTAGACAAGGTTTTCGCTTTTCGTCGAGCATGCAGATCGCAGAAAAATTGTTTTTTGAGTGAAATCTATCGTGACAACACGCATCTCGTCTTTCACTTACTTCGGATGCACTGTACTAAAATACTGGTAGTGTGCCGTATGTGACGCGACCGAACGGAGGCCAAGGAGCCGCCGCCGCGATGGCGTCAGCAGAGGGCGCCGTTAGCAACTGGCGTGCTGCGACATGCTTGCCGTCCCATTCGCTGTTTGTCTTATTCCGAACAGTTTACCATGGCATCATTCTTTATCCATCATGTAATCTTGCAGAGCTGCTAAGTGTGCTTGAAGAACTGCTTTCATTGTTTTTACCAAAAGAAAAAGAATGCTCTATGTATGTGGGACATCAAATCATTTTACGAGGGTATAATACCAAAACTTGCATGCTGCGCGCACAAAAAAAAAAAAAACAGGCTCACTATTTTAAAATGTTATTTGGTCTTTCGTATTCGTTTCTGAGCGAAACCCTTGAACGAAGAAAGGAACTCTGAGGGAGTACAACAAAAAAATTATTCTGGAGTTTTACGGAACCACAACCACGATGGGATTTAGAGGCACACCGTAGTCAGGGATATTCGATTAATTTGGACCAGCTGGGATTCTCGAACGTGCACGCAAACTAGACTAAATGGTTCAAGCACCTAAAAAATAGAAGGTGCTACTGATTTCGATTGTGAAAGAAAGTTAACTTTACTTGAATGGGCTTTAAAAGCCTTCTGAAACCATCCGCTGTTCCCTATCCCCGTTCGCCACTGCCAGAGTTCCAGCAATATATAATTTCGCAGCGTTACTTTTGAACCGAGATTTTCACAGCCACGTCAGTAAATTTGCCAACCAGAATTGGAACGTCTCTTTTAATTCTTCGAGTCGCATGGCGTCATGCCTACCCGGAACGGGCCTCATATCACATTCTCCTCTTGCGTTTTAACATGCTAGATGGAAGGCAAGCACCTGAGTTGGCGATAGTAGAGTCACTAGGCAGTGCGACGCACCACTGTTTGATCTGCTTGGACTGTGTTTCTTGTCAATAAATTCTTGTTTAAATCATTTTTTCATTCATTACGTGTATTTGTGCATGTGAAGTATGCATGCTATTATGTGTTAATTTTGACAATGTTATCAAATTTGTGTTTGTTTGTCGTTTCTGCCACTGCAGACTGCGGTTCTATCTGCAGAGGCAGTAATTGACTTTGCCCTACATTTCACATCAATATCTAAAAACTCTTTTGTTTCTGCTGCTTATTCTTGCATTTTCCAATTATCGAGGCACTCATATTTACTTTTTGCATAAAAATATTTCACGCACACATTTTACAATCCCAATTTCTGAGTCTGCCTTGCGTATTTTGCTCCGCGAGCGGCATGTAATGCAAAACTGAACAACACGTTTCTTTTTTTTCGTTTTTTTTACGAAGTACCAAGCCGAATGCATGCATGGTACAATAAGTTCGGAACGAGACATGCGCATCTCACAGACAAACAGTTATTTGTATCGACTTTGAAAAATCCACAAGGCAAGTCGACACGCAGCCTGCCCGTTTCCTACGAAGTATTCTGAGCACGATGATGACGATGATATTTATTAGCACCCCCTTTGAAACGCAGCGGAGACATATAGTCAGCTAGCCCGCTTGATCTAATCAGGTTTTACTAGATATATCACAGTCTAGAATTTTGCCTGTCTCTTCTTGACATTTTCTTTCTTCCTTAAAACTTCTATCTCTATATTATAGAGTTGTCCATACCCGTAACGACCCTGGCTCTATCAAGCTCTTCCCTGATTTTTTTTTCCCACCAATACTCTCAACCTCTCTTGCTTACCCCGAATGCTGACTAGTTAATGCTTCCGTTCGCTTTGAAGCCCAGCACTTCTGCAATGTGGACTTTGCCTTCAGGTTTTGCTAGATCAATGCCTTGGAATTCTGTTACTATGTGCTGACTGGATTGCGGATCTTTCGCTACAGCCGACACATGCGTCCTCCTGTTGCAAATATTTGCTCTAGTATGTCTTTTTTTTTTTGTCCTTAGGTAACCTGCTGGGGCCTCAACTCGCAACGCACTGCCATTTGTGTTATCGTACACACTTCCCCCCTGATTTCTTTCGTGCCGTATTTGTATATCCCCATGATCTTTTTTTGTGTCCTACCTTTGCACCCAATTTACAGCATCTGTTTCTCTAACTTTCTTCGTGATGACTCCTGATTGTAAATTTATAGTTTCAGTTATCCTGTACTCGGGCGCTGACTTTCTTGACGTCTTCCTCTATTCTGTGTTCATGATTTTCAGGTAAAGGTATTTACTGTTGGTTCACTTTAGCTGACGAGCTTTAGACTCACGAGCTGGGTGAATCGGTGACAGGTTTAACCTGCGCTAACATGTTCAACAACGCGTTTTCTTCATTGTTTACTAGTGAAATGGGGACACTTCGTTCTCCGCCAACCACAAATATGCAATGAACATGTCAGCCATCATATTCAATGCATGTGAGCTTTTATTTGTAATTGAAATCAAGTTGTCTTTATCATCTGACATCCATGACATTGACTCTAAACTATTAAAAACACGAGACATATTTCTGCAGCGTTTCTGTATTTATTATTTTCCCAGTCACCATGCCAGAGGACTGGAAGATGGGGAAGGTCATTCCAGTCTACAAATCGGGTAACGAAATTTCCCCGCTAAATTACCGCCCCATCTCATTGACAAGTGTTTCCTGCAAGATCATGGAGCATGTAATCTACTCTCATATTATGAACCTTCTAGACGCTAACAACGTCTTTCATCCTTCGCAGCACGGGTTCCGCAGGGGCCGGTCTTGCGAGACCCAGCTTGCACTATTACTCCATGACATTCACACTAATCTTGACAGTAACATACCGACGCCATATTTTTGGATTACACGAAAGCGTTTGACAAAATATCTCATCAGCGCCTATTACTAAAACTTTCTCGTTTGCATTTGCATTCTGATATCCTAAAATGGGTTGAGCAATTTTCAACTCGCCGCTCACAGTAAGCCTCATTTAATAACCACGCTTCTAACATTGCACCCGTCACATCAGGCGTACCACAGGAGTCCACCCTTGGCCCCTTTCTTTTCTTAATTCACATTACCGACTTGCCCTTGCACGTGTCCTGCCATATTCGTACGTTTGCCGATTACTGCATTATTTACCGCGCAATCAATACCATCACTGACCAAATAGCTCTTCAATTTGCCTTTAAGCGGGTGCAAGAATGGTGAGACCTTTGGCTGATGACACTCAGCTCTAACAAAGGCAAAGTTATTTCATTTACCCGTCGTCATCGCCCGCTTCGCTTTCCTTATCGTATCGGTAACGTCACCGTGGAATTAGTAGAATCCTACAAATACTTAGGTGTCATCTTGGCTAATGGCCTAACATGTAACGCGCACGTTACTAACGTTATTTCATCGGCTAACAAAACATCGGGATTTCTACACGTCACCTTCGCTTTGCTTTATTGCAGGTAGAACTGTTAGCCTATAAATTATTGGTAAGAACGAAACTTAAATTGGCATCTTCCAAATGGGATCCGCCTCAAGCATATCTCGCCAAATGCCTCGAGGCAGTTTAAAATCGTGCCACCCGGTATATTCATTCCACATATTCTTAAAACGTCAGCATATCATACTTGAAAAAAGAATCTTCCTCATCGCTTCTATCGCTGAGTAATTGTGAGTATTTTTTTTAACTTTTTTTAATGTTTGTTCGTGCATGAGTGCTTTTGCTTACTTTTTGTAAACTATATCTGCTGTACTCATTGGTGAATTCTCAAATGTTGCTTAACATCTGTCAACGTTGTTTGCTCTGTGTCATGGACAGTATTCATTTTGTAAATTTATGCTATCGCCAGTAGTGTATGTTTGCTTTTGCTCTACTTTCTACGTTCCACTTGCGCCCACTCCTGCCTTGGCCGCTAATGGGCAGCCGGCAGTATTTGATAAAATAAAATAATAATTCCTTTCGTCGTCGCATTGCCACCCTCTCCTCTTCCACAGGTTCTACCACTCGACGCTTAATCGCCCACCATAAATTGTTCCCCCAACGCACCGGTCACAACGCATTGGCCATACCCAGCAGGTAGCACAACCACATCCAGGTACTAATACATTTTCAGCCTCGTTTTTCTACCGAACATCTAACGACTAGAATGCCCTTCCTCATCAAGTCGCTGCCGTCACCTGCTCTTCCCAATTTGTTCAAGATGTAACATTTTTTTTATTTACAGAATTGAATGCATTGCAACACTTGTGTGTACATGTTGTACCCCCCCCCCCTTCTTATGTAATACCCCTACGTACTACGGGGTCTCTAAGCAAATAAAATGAAATTAAAAGAAATAAAATGAAACGAAAATTTCGTTTCATCCGTGCTCCTGAGTGTTCCTTCAAAACTAATTTTATTCTGCGCTTCACCGAGTTCAAAGAGAGGCCCTGTCACCCTGCACTGCCTCTTTTGTGGTTTTGCCGTGGATACCTAATTCCAATGGGCCCGCCCACCTATGGTTAATTTGCAAACCCGACGAGATCTCGCATTTTAAGCGCAGATTTGCATTTACGAAGGTTAGCGTTGGCGCCATTACTCCTCTCCGAATTCTTCGCACCACCTTGTATTTATTGTGGCCCCAAAGTGTTTCCTGTTGCCCTATGGTAGCATTCCGCTTCTCCTGCATCCTCCGATTAACTTGGTGGATGTTTCTGTAGGTCTTTCTTCGTTTATGTATGACCCAAGTATTTATATTGCTTGAATATGAGTATAACTTGCTGTTGAATTGATAAAAAGTCGTTACTCGTCCTTTCAATAACCAGTATAATTACAGATTTTTTGTGATAAAATTAAGGCCTCGATATGGTCGCTTCATCGCCACAGATATCAACAAGTATCTGTAAATATATTGGATTGTCCGCTAGTAGCACTATGTCATCTGCATGCATCAGTGCAGGGGACCTTCTCTTGGACCCTTTGCCCATTGCGGATGTAAAGTAAAACCTAGTTCGCTGTTTTACATAGCCGTCTCTCTATGCCTTTAACATAAAGCGAGAACAACAATGCAGACCGAAGGTATTCTTGCTTCAGTCTTCGGTGAATTTCTATTAGTCATTTCATTTCCAGCCTTCCCATAATGCTTGTACTTCGTTTTTCCTACATATCTCGCTCAGCAGCTCCACGAAATTATCGTCTATGCCCTCGTGATAGAGAATATCGAGAATTGGATATTCGATTGAGAATAAGCGCCTTGTCCTGTCGTCTTCTCTCTTCATTTTCGTCTTTCGTGCGCTAAAACAGCAGTCAATATGTCAGAATATCCCATAGCAATTCCCTGTATACGTTGTCGTAAGCTCTCTTAATATTTATAAATGATATCCATAAAGGTATTTTTCTGAGCTATTGAAATTTCTACGCACTAAAGTAATACAAAGATATCCGCGAAGTGTCTTCCTGGTGTGAAACCATTCTACAGTTCCCCCAATATATCATTTTTCTCCACCACTTCGAGAGCTCTAGTTATATCGCTTACCGACATTACCGTAATACTACACTTGACAACATCGACCGGTTCGGAGCTTGTTGCCCTCCGAGGTGCCATTGATTATATTAATAACCAACCGGCTAACCGGTGGGCTATATTCTACGATTCGAAGGCGGCTTTACAATATCTTCTGGCATCTCTTTGTCGCGGGTCATGTGAACAACTCGTGTCGGAGATACGAGAAATGCACCATCACATGATCGGGAAAGGACACGACGTCGTGTTTCAGTGGCTGACTGGTGATTGCGGTATCTCCGGCAACGACCTCGCTGACGAAGCTGCCAGAAAAGCACACGAAGGAGCAACCCTTGTTTCAATACCTTTATCGCGGACCGACGCAGCCCAACACTTAGGCAAGCTAGCGCACTCTTTGACATTGGAGAAGTGGCACACACCTGAATTCACTCAACATCGCTTGCATTCCCTAGATCCCTCTATGCAACTGCGGCTGTTACCAGGTCTTCCGCGAAATGAGGAAAAAGTGCTGTACCGCTTACGTTTGGGCGTCGCATTCACAAATGCTTATGCATTTCTGATTGGAATGGCTGATAGCGCCGAGTGCAATGCCTGCGGTGTCGAGGAAACTATAGAACATCTACTGTGCTACTGGCCATCTCTAGAAAATGAAAGACATGACCTCTGCACAGCTCTCAATCAGCTAGATGGAAAGCCGTTCACCTTGAACAAGATCTTGGGATCATGGCCTCGCATATCGCAACTACAAAAGGCCACAAAAGCGCTGCTGCGATATTTGAAAGCGACCGGATTGAGTCAGCGTCTGTGATCCGGGCTGAGTGACCGACTGATATCTCCAGTGGACTTTCTCTTCTTTTAATCTTTCCGTCCCCCTTTCTCTTTCCCTAGTGTAGGGTAGCCAACCGGGCTCAGTCCTGGTTTCAACCGGGCTCAGTCCTTTCATTTATCATTTTCTCTCCCTTGGAGAGAGGGAGAAGCAATGTGCAGGGACACTGAAAAATAGGCAAGTGCCACCAAAAACATGGGTAACTGACTGAGAGAAAAGAACAACAACAACTGCCTGTCAGCGACGTCGATGACAGCCGACAACGGCGTGACGATGGCATCACGACGGCAACCACGGCACGACAAATTCGAAGACGATACGACGGTTCAGACGTCCTGAGCCCGTGATCAAAACCTGGATTGGGCGATACCTTTCTTTACTCGCTACTTTTATCAGCAAACATGACGATGGTAAACTTAATTATATCTGTAGCAGGACGAAAAAAAAAAATCCTCAACGTCTGTGACATTTGACGCTGTAAATATGGCGAGCCGAGCCACTTATCACAGTATCCAAACCCGAAATAGTTATAAATAAGGTAATAAACCAAACAGAACAGATTAATTTAAATAATTCTCTCGAACAGTCATCTGCCCGTGGCCGATCATAGCGTTCGTTCATGTGTGGGCCCGTCCAACGCAGAGCGACTTAGCCTACTGCATTGCGGATCCATTTTTCTGAGAAAATGTGTGGCGGTTCCCGCTTCAAATGCAGACTTCTAAGGGCGAGGACGGGTCGCGAAAGTCATTATCGTCACCTACAGGTGCGCTTACATTTGAATGTCAAGTACTTTGCACAGACCCGGAGGCGCCGAATCCACCCAAGCTCCCTCCTGCCTGTACTTTACCAATGCCCTTTGCAATGCGCCCACGAGGGGACCTCGTGGCCATACGTCGCAGCTGCGCTATGCCTGGGGGCATCTGCGGCAGACATGCTGCGGCATAGGCCGAGGGGGGTCACCTCGTTTGCTACGCACATATGTATGAAAGGAGCTTCCTCCTTTCTCGTCCAGGAAAGAGAAATGACGTTGAGCGGCTCGGTCACCACCTGTGACAGCGCTAGAAAAAGACTGGCGGCGCAGGTACGCGTTACGCTCGAGCACAGACTTCGGAAAAGAGTGAGCCTGTAGGCTAAGACAAAAAAAAAAAAGATAGGGGTGTGCGAATACTTAAAGCTCTCGAATAATGAATCGAATATTGCCCTAGTTAACTCGGTCTTCGAATCGAGTAGTCCCTATACATAAATACGAATATCTTCTACTGGTTTTCGCATACTTCGAATCACCAACTGTGCGATGATTTCATCCCGGCGGCCATAGTAGACGTAAAACCTAATAAGTTACTTAATGGAGCACCTCTATATGTCCCCATACCTGCCAACTCTCCCAATGATTTCGTAAAATTTACGAATTTTGGGCTCTTGTACGATTTTACGACTGTTGCATCAAGTTTTATGAAAAATAGGATGTCGAAAGAGAGGGCGGCGCAATATGTGACAAAAAAATGTGCACAAAAAAAAGTTATGATAGTATCGATTCGGTCTCGAAAATTACTATTGACACACTTCAACAAAAAATAATAACTAAACAAAAATTCGCCGGAAGCTTCTACATTTTGCGCCACGCCATTTTTCTACCCTACGTTGCATACGTTCTAAACTAACCCTCTCCGCATCCCGCATTCCACCCCAGCGTTCCTCCTTGTCTCAATAAAAAGAAGTAAAAAAAGTCACTTCAAACGTGCTTCTAACAGTGAAGCGACAGTACCATCGTTAGGCGCTGATAATATTGTATTACAAATGAAACAATTCCGGCGCCAGGTTTGGTACCAATAAAACTGCAACGAAGCTCGTCTTGCAACTTAAGCAGCAGCGGCACGGGCTGTAGAAAGGTAAGAATTGATTTTCGTCGCTCGGAAGTCCTCAGCGCCCAGCGCAGTGCCGGCGCCATCGTTCTTTCTGAAGAAGCACCTATCTAGGAGAAAAGGGGTGCCGTCTCCAGGCAGAGCTTGTCTGCAAAATCCCTACAGGCAACTACGTCGTACAACAGCCGCCTCCTAAAGCAGAGAACGACCAAGTTGGGGCCCCTATATCAAGTCAACATATTTCTTTCCACATGAGTTGTTCACTTGATTCTCATAGAGATGTACTCAGGCATTATAATTAAGCCACCTTGGTGTCAAGTGCCAATAGAGTTTCGCTAGCTCAACAGTATTCCTTACTGACCCATGGACGTCGATTTCAGTACCATATAACGCGTACCAGTTTATGGTAAAAGTCGTTGCAACCGATTATTGTATCCAGGGATCGTGCGACATGACTAAGCAAGTACTCCTGCATCGCAATCATGAGCAGAGCCAGCAAAACAAATTGCGGCTTTACTCTTCCATCCTGAGTGGCTACGTATCAAACGGTCCTGTTGTGACGCATATGAGAATCCTGCATCTTAGTTGCTCCACTTCTCGATACATTAGCCTTCCATTTACGTCACTAAATGCGAACTGAGCTTTAGCAATGTGCGGACCTCACGGCGTCCCCTTAGGTTAAGGCAGATGCTGCTCGTAAAGCCGGTAATTGGACGTTTCCTCGTGGCGGTTCATCCTCTTAGCGACGCTAAATGACGCAATGCGCGCTGCAGCAGAAGTGCTTCGAAGAGCAAATGCGAGACGCCAGATGCTTTTCTTGATGCGACCGACTGCGCGTGAGCACTTGTCGAGAGCAAGCGGATTGCGCCCACAGGCTGGGCGTCATGCTACAGCACCTTATCTTTACACAGGTGCAATGTACTATTCACGTGATTCTTCTTTTTTTTTTTTGACGATTTGCCGCACTGAGCGTTGCTAACGATAAGTTGAAATCCCAACCACAGGTAACGCATTTCATACGTATTTTCGTCGTCGACGCGTCTTCTCGCGCAGCGCGATGCCTACCGTGTCATGTATGGCCTGGGCCGAGATACTGTAAAGATTCCAGTCCGATTCATTCTGCTTTTGCGCTGCTTCAGTAGTCCAAGCTGCGCTCCGCCTATGCTGTCGCAATGTTCTAGGGACTGTGTGATAGAAAAATAATAGAATCGATCGGAAGGAATCGTTACATTATAACGGCCCGTATGTGTATTTCAAATATAGTTGCGGCTTTTAGGAAAAACGGCTGCGTGGAATGCAGTTCTGTCCATGTTACAGCGCACGCATGCCGCAATGTTAAAGAAATGAGCCGACGCCACGCCATAAAATAGGCAGTTTTAGAATAGCGTTTGTCGCCTTACGTACGTTAAACGTGATCACCTTTGCGGGACGTTACGGTGCGCGTCCATTCGAGACTTTTAGCTTACCGTATGGGAACGCAAACGTAAGGAAGACGTTATAAAACAGGGCGCCATCTGGTACCTCGTGCCAAACATATCCAAGCCAAGACAATCCATTAGCAACCATCCTGTTGTCGCTAGGCCGCCGCGTCTCGTTAGGCCTATGGGCGCCGGAATCATCGAACGGTCTCAGAAACAGGAGGCGCTATGCGCTCAAAACTAACGTTTCAGGTGAGTTTAGAGAAAGCGAAAGCTCATTTCAATAGTTACTGGCGATCAACGGGAGTCAGAGCGCAGACATCACGAGAATTTACGCTGAAGCGGGAGCCATGGGTGCTGCCATGTTCGACAACGCTATTTCTTAGCGTACGTAAAACTTCGAAGATTAAACTCGCCAAATAACGCACGTTATCATAGCGCACGTAAACCACAGCAACCCAGTAACGTTCAGAGCATGCGCAGTGATGACAACGATATTTCTTTACGCATACGTAATGCGTTTACGTTTGCTTGCAAACCCTAAACTAAAACTGTCTAATGTGATGGCAGTGCGTTATAAGCAGTTGTACGCAAAGGCTCGGCAAGCTCAGGCGCATTCCAAAGCAATTTAGGCAGATACATGACAACCGCTACTCAAGCTTGTGTAATATTCAACATGCCACGCTCAGGAAAACATTCTTCTCGAACTGCTTTGACACGGTATGGTTTCACAGAACGGTAGTGCATCGTCGAAGAGTGCGCGATAACTTGAAGGTATTCTTCCTTATTGCTAAGTGAACTCGGATTGATGCTTCCACGTAACTGGCAACAGTGTTAAATGGATGGAATGTGCGCAGACAATAATGGCTTCAATGTGCACCGTGCAGCTTTGCAGTGGCGTTGGCATACAGCGGCTGCGTCGTCTTTGCGAGTTCCTGCTTTGCATGCATTAGCGCTGTCTTATTCTTCTTTGTATTTCTTTGGGCATTTAGAACAGCATACTGACTCCGCGCGAAGTTTGATTACTATGAAAAGCTGCCGGAGGGAAGTTTCCGCTATCTTAACTCGCACATGCGCGAAAATCACGCGCGCTTTATATTTTTTAGCGACTGCGAATACCAAACAAACACCGTTAACGACAACGTATATATGTATAGGTTCACAGAGTGGCACAATAAATGGATTCGGGGAAAACGGAAGCCGCATTAAACTGCAGCGTTCGAGCAAGCGCAAGCCGGACCCACTCGAATGGCGATTTCGAGTGGCGATGTCAGCCACGAGTGCAGGTGGACAGAGCGCACATTTCGCGCATGAGTTCGCACTGTCATCGAAGGTTTCTTGTCTTTATTTTTATCAACACCAGACACGTGCTTCCAAAATCTATAGCCAACAGCACAGCCCAGACGGCACGGGCATTTCCTGGAAAGCCGCTTTGGAATCGCACAAAGCCTTGTACGGTGACTCTCCGGATCTAATAATCGATCGCAATAAGCAATTGATGGAAAAAGGAATGTTTCTTCAATGAAACAATCGCAAATGCAGAGAAGCTCTTCGTAACGCATGTGCTTACGCCCTTCATCCCGCTGTGACATTAGCCGTCGTTCTCTTTGCTCACTTATGCAACAAGCTTCTTACGAAACGGAGCCCCACGAGCGGCATCTGAATGCTTTGTGGCATGCGAGGGGCTCGTTGTGTATGCAGCTTGTCCAATTTCTCCCAGAGATATAAAGCGTGATATCTGTTTAAGATGAAATGGGAATTCCGTGTCTGCATGAAACATTCATTTGACATCTATTACCGAACTTTGTTGATGTACTTATCTTCGTAATTTAGAATATTCCGTTGCGCAATTCTTGTGACGTAATATCTGCCGGCGGCAGCACTCTAGAAACGTCGCCTTATAAGGTTCTTAATGATAACGACTTTCTCTAGTACAGATGGGAAAGAAAATATCCTTTACAACATATCGCAAGTATATACTTATGTTTGTATATAATAGCATTAATTGCGGCACGAAACTACAGAAGCAAATGGGTGACGTTGGAGATTCCTGTAACCTTACCAGAATACAATCTGTCGCTGTCACAGACCGGAGTAAAATTACCTGCTGCAGCAGAGCTTTCAATTGAGCTAATTAGTCGGATCTGTCGAATATATAATTAGTCGGATATATCACGCGAATACAGCCAAATTGCCGCGCGACTGGCCGCTTGAGGCACTTTGCGTGCATTCGCGGGCTTCTTTCACGTTCGGAAAAACACTTTTACCTAGAAATAATAATATTTGGGGATTTACGTGCTAAAACCACTTTCTGATTATGAGGCACGCCGTAGTGGAGGACTCCGGAAATTTTGACCACCTGGGGTTCTTTAACGTGCGCCTAAATCTAAGCACACGGGTTTTTTCGCATTTCGCCCCCATCGAAATGCGGCCGCCGTGGCCGGGATTCGATCCCGCGACCTCGTGCTCAGCAGCCCAACACCATAGCCACTGAGCAACCACGGCGGGTTTACCTAGAAATCTGTATCGGCAGTTTTTAATGTTGCTGTACAATTTTCTCATTGACAGTTTTCATTTAAACGTTATATTTGAGAAGTTGATTAATTAATTAAGACCAAATATGTAATTAAGCGAAACGCAACAATAATCTGAGTATCTCCAAGAGACGGCACACAACATTACCTTGGTTCTGTGCAGCTACGTGGCATTATCATATCTTTAAATCTTCGTGCGTGATAGTTGGGCCATCCCGTATGTACGGTGCTATAAGTCAGAGTTGCGGAGTGGCAACTTCGGAGTTGGAATGATTCCGGAATCATTCCACATCTTTATTCGCCCGGAATGGAATGGGATTGGAATGATGCCACCTGTATGGCAGTTGGACCCGCCGTGGTTGCTCAGTGGCTATGGTGTTGGGCTGCTGAGCACGAGGTCGCGGGATCGAATCCCGGCCACGGCGGCCGCATTTCGATGGGGGCGAAATGCGAAAACACCCGTGTGCTTAGATTTAGGTGCACGTTAAAGAACCCCAGGTGGTCAAAATTTCCGGAGTCCTCCACTACGGCGTGCCTCATAATCAGAAAGTGGTTTTGGCACGTAAAACCCCAAATATTATATTATTATGGCAGTTGGAATGGGAACGGAGTGGGAGGCCTAGATTCCGGAATGAAGCTGGAATGGAATGGGCACATGTAGTCTCGGAGCGATAAATGTTGATCTTAAGTGAGACTGCAAAGCCGGTAGATTTTCCGAATAGGCTATAATATACTTAGCCAATTTATTACGTTCCTCAATTTTTACTCAATATGGTTCTTTCAATGTGTACATATATTTCACTACTTCTGTCGCAGTAAATATGAACAGCACGGTACTCCACACATTTTACACTTCTGAAGACCGGAAAACTTTTCCTGGTTACAATATATGAAGTGCATTTAAAGACAGCAACTTTTAGCTGGAGGTAACTCCTTTACTATTAATAAAGAGTTAAGTTAGCTAACGCTTTAGCCAAATCATCAATATTTATGTTAGGATTTAGGGCGTGAAGAAATATTTATTTATCAAGGGTTTGGATTGGGGACCTACAACAAAGGGTGCAGGCTAAGAACAGCGACGTCGCAAACAGGTGCACCCTGCCCAAATCTACAGGGATTTGAAACACGTGCCCTGATTTATTCGCGCATTGTCAAGTATCCAGAAGGCACAATATAACATATTGTCAGAGAGGTGTGCTGAAATATTGTGCCCGTTAATATGCCAGTAAATGCGGGGAAAAAAGACACGCTGCAGACTTCAGCCATTCCTTCGTCTCTGAACTCGTCATTTACGGCGACAGCATTATTCGTCTACAGTGGAGACCAGCATCTTAATGTTGCTTTCCTGCTCTGCCCTCAAATAATTGCGCTCACTCTCTATGGGAGGCACAACGTAAGGTTATTTTGACCCGCCGTGGTTGCTCAGTGGCTATGGTGTTGGGCTGCTGAGCACGAGGTCGCGGGATCGAATCTCGGCCACGGCGGCCGCATTTCGATGGGGGCGAAAGCACCCGTGTGCTTAGATTTAGGTGCACGTTAAAGAACACCAGGTGGTCAAAATTTCCGGAGTCCTCCACTACGGCTTGCCTCATAATCAGACAGTGGTTTTGGCCGGTAAAACCCCATAATTTAATTTTAAGGTTATCTTGTACTTTAATTTACTCAAATGATGTTAGCGAGATTAATGGCAACAACGCCCTCAAAAGATATTATGCAAGGATAATAATAATAAACGGTGCGTAACAGTAATAGTATTACTGAAAAGATATCATGTAACATTCTTTTTTTGTGTTTTCAAGACTTCCAAATGTATGTGTTATCATTAGACACGCAAACGCAAGTACTAAAAATTATGGATAAAGCGTTTAATTCAGTGGAATTGGAAGAATTCCGTTGAGTTGAAAGGATCGTAATTAAGGGAAAACTCCACTCTCCGGAACGGAGTGGGAATGTAATGGAGGGCTCCACTCTGAAACTCTGCTATAAACTCTACAGTGCATACGGTATGCATGCATGCTTAGGACGTACCAGCTTGCTTTTGTCGAGTCATGGGTCATCAAACCTCAAACAAAGAACTATTGGAACCCGCTTAACATTTAACCCGGCTTAGTAAATGTATAACACTTCCTCAACTGGTTCTGCCATCAAAACCCAAGTTTCGCAGAGTTCAAATGAAGCAAACGCGTGATAATCATTTTTAAATGTAAAAAAAAGGGGGTTAATTCTGCTTATCGTCGAGACAAAAAAAAGTAAGGAAGAAGGGAAACAAGAGCAATGTAATACAGATTGAGCTTGGCCGCAGTCGCCACGATTCCTTAACTTTACGCGCAGTAAGGATTTGTTCTACGGCAACCCAGTCCGCACGTCTTCCTCGCTAAATTCGCTTGCGACGTGAACGTCATGACAGCAGGAACTGGCGAATGGGCAGGGGCCAAGTTATGGCAAGTAAATCCCCGCCGTTAGGGCCCCATTTCCACGGGTTCTGTTTCTTTTTCTTTCCACTTCTTTTTTGCATTACTGAACAGCAACAAAAGCGAACAGAAAAGGAAGCAAGGAAATTAAAAAGATGGTTAGGGAAACATCCAAGCCCCACGACAACCCTTAGCAGCAACAACGCGGCTTGAGCAACATGCAGCGCAACGAGATCAAACCTTGTCCAGTAATTAGGAACGACCGATCGTTGTGGGCCGGTCGTACGAGCAAAATGGGTCGCCCGGAGAAAACTTCGCGCGCAAGTGGGGAGCCGCCATCACTGTCCTTTAGACGTTGTCGCGGTGAAATAAACTGAGCCGACGGCGCCGCGCTGGATCGGGCCGGGGTGCGAGGCACAAGGCTGGCGGGGCTGGTGCTCAGCTAATACGATTATGGCCCAACGAGTACGCGCGCCCAGACACGCGACAGTGGCGCGTACGTTTCCGAAGATTTTGTGCCGGAAGACATTCGCTCGAAGCTCCGGGAATGAAGACGGGGGAGGCGGGAGAAGGGAGGGATGTACTCTCCCGGCTCCTGACGGCTGAGGCTTAGCGCCGGAGCCCTGCCAGCTGGAAGCGACATCGTTTCGATCAAACCGCAGCAAGCCTCGAGCTGGGGAGCTGATAAACAGGCGTCGTCCTTCGGCGCTTGTTGCGCTGCGTGGGGTGCTGGCGGATCGCCGCTTGACACGTGTGCGCAAACCAGGGAGGACAGATTGAGCGTAAGGGGAAGTGATCACCGGCTAGCCTGGATGGTGATGAGAACAACGCTGTTCCCTTGGGCAAATTTCCGCGTATTTTGCCCTCACTGCCCGGAACACTGGAGTGAAGCGTTTTTCTTTCACATCTCTTACAAGATTTGATTCAGTCGAACACCTGCTGAGCGTAGAGAACTCACTGCGAACTTGTTTGCGCAGTTTTAAGCCAACCGGCGGTTATGTTCAAGGCACTATGGAAGTCAGAAACTGCACTACCGTTCTAGAATTTTGTTCTCAGCAGTCTGAAGACAAACTTAAAGCAGAAAAATGGTTGTATAGGCCTTGCGAGGTCAATACTCCTATGGCATACGCCAATAAACTTCAACGTCAGGAGGAGGAAAGAAGGAGGGAAAGAAGGAGGGAAAGAAGGAAGGAGAGGTAGGGAGGTCAACGAGACGCCCGACCGGTCTTATACCCTACGCGGGGAGAAGGGGTTCAAGAGACGAAAAGAAAAAAAAGGAGAGGGAGGGAAGAAGGTACTCTCAGTGTGAACAACACGTGCGGTCGTCCATCATTTCACGCCTACAATTGGTCACTGAGACCCGTGGATTTAATGAATCGTAGCAGTGCCCGCGTACGTCGCTTTGTAAGCCTGCGACGCGTGGGGCCCCGGTCCAAGCACTTTGTCTCTGAAAATGGTCTGCTGCCTAATCGGTTTAACGTACTCCTGCAGCATCATCGTAAATGGTAAACCGAAGAAGCTAGAGCTTTGCTGTCGTTAGTCGGAAAACAACTAACGGCCTAAATGTGGAATCAAGAGACTCGCAGATGCTGCAACACCATTGGATGCATTGCGTGAAGTCGCCACTTCGTGTCGACAAAGTGAGCTGCCATGTGGTGAGCCGACAACGCCCTGCGCAGTAGTGACAGAAGAAATTGGATCTCTTTTTATGCCCTTTTCGCGTTTTATATTGACATAGCGACTATTCATGCTCCTTTGGAGTGTGCCCACTGCGCTGCGTAATTAAAGTTGATAAGATAGAGAACGCTCTTCGTTTATTAGGTGCATGTTGTTCAATGCATGCTTTTCAGTTTAGTTTTGCCAAGTAGTCAGATTTTTCGACGGTTAGTAAATGAAACTGGCTTGCTGGCTGGCTGGCTGGCTGGCTGGCTGGCTGGCTGGCTGGCTGGCTGGCTGGCTGGCCGGCCGGCCGGCCGGCCGGACGGACGGACGGACGGACGGACGGACGGACAGACAGACAGACAGACAGACAGACAGACAGACAGACAGACAGACAGACAGACAGACAGACAGACAGACAGATAGATAGATAGATAGATAGATAGATAGATAGATAGATAGATAGATAGATAGATAGATAGATAGATAGATAGATAGATAGATAGATAGATAGATAGATGCTCCAAACAACCTACATGGCAGGTTCAAGCTGGTTCATATCAATCAAACCATTCAAGAGATCAGTAACATCTATTAGCGTACAGCTGACGGTGAAATGCGAAAAATCAGTTTTTTCCACTTTTTTTCTTTCCTATTTTTTAAGCAACTCCGCTGTTGGTGAACCACTCGCGCTACAGGCTAACGCGTGGAATTGCGGTGAGCCCCTGAAGCAGGCCTGGTAATTTCCATTTTCCTTAACTGACTTCATTTCACGTAATAAAATGTTAACTTCGTCCCCAGACAATGTGGCCGTGAGAATTCATACAAAGCGGTCCTCCTGCGTCTAATCTCAGGCTACTGAAGTCGTATTTCTCTACATAATCACCCTGCCGCAGCTAAGAGCCCAACATTTTTTTTTTCTTTTTTTGAGCAGATATATTTTCCTGCCCAATGCTTAGTTTCCCTATGGTTAAGCGCTGGAACGCTTTAGGCGTTCTTGCGCCATAATGAATGGACGGAGTTTACCGTCCCAAAGCAGCACACAGGCTATGAAAGACGCCAAAGTGGATAGCTCCCCCAGATTAATTTTGACTACCTCGGCTTCTCTAGCGTGCACCCAACGCACGGTACACGAGCGTTCTTTTTCTTCATTAATATTATTTTTCATCAGACCGCAATGGGAATGTGGCCACCGCGGCTTGGAATCCCCGGCCATTTCGTGCCAGGGCCACAGACGCGCAGCGACGGGCAAAGCATAACAGGCAGAGAACGCGAAAAGGCCGCGAGGTTAGCAAGGATTGCACTGGGCTCAGCAAAGGCAGAGGCATAGCGAGAAGGCAAAGCAAACGCCCATACACGTTGACGCACACGGTCGATCACCAACGCCGGCAGAGGCGGTCGCCAAATCCACTCGTCTTCAAAAATTGCAACCGCGTTCTAATGGCTGACTGCGTAGATGACGGCCGAGTACTCCAACGTATTTTCCTCCGTGAATGGTCGGACGTCCAGTTGCGCGAGGCTAGAGAGCAGATAGGTTGTCTGTTTATAAAAGGAAGGGCAGTGAACGAGACGGGTGATCTCGTAAAAAATGGATAACGCGAGGGGGAAATGGCGTGGGAGCCCAACAACAGGGGGCTTTGTCGAGCATCCGCCATGGCTGTGGAAGGCAGTGTGAGCTGCAGAGTACCCACCGGATAAAGTAGGCGCAAGAGAATCGCTGGCCTGGTGCTTGGCAATCATGGGACTCCGAAGCTTGGAAAGATAGCCCATCACGTCGGAAACACCCTCGGTTGGAAAGGCAACCCCAAAAATGAGATACTCATCGTTTTTTTCTCTTTGTCCGCAAAAATGATACTTAACGCCTCATTTCAACAATAAGACGCATTGCGTCGAATAAGAAAAAAAAAAGAAAGAGAGACAGAGAGATAAAAACACAGCGCTCTCTCGATCGAAAGTGTATGAGATTGTTTGGTCACCTTAGTTTACTTCGATGCACGAATTTTTAAAGGAAGTGCAGAATACCTTTAAAATGTATATATTAAATGATTACGTTGAGAATGGATGGATACAACTTTATTGAACGTCCAATAAGGTTTAACGCGACCCGGGCTCAGGTCTTCCACGGGGGAACGTCAAGGCCCTGCCTCAACGCTGCCGCACGGGCTTGCTCGACTGCCCACGTCTGGATTCCGAGATCTGAGCTGCGCAGCGTGGCGGCCCACCTCGACGACAGGGTCTCCGGAGCATCTTACATCCTTTCTATAACTACATTGCACTCCCACAGCATGTTTGAGTGTTGCTGGTCCTTCCTGGCACAATTTGCACGTGTCGTCCTGATGCTTATCTGGGAAGATACGCTTCAGATGGAATGGGTTAAGGAAGGTGTTCGTCTGGAACTGTCTCCAGGCGACGGCCTGCCTCCTGTTCAATCGGAGACACGGCGGTGGGTATATCCTTCTGGCGTTAAGTATGCACTGGTTATGTCATTGTTGTATTCATACAGGAGGTTGTGGCCAAGTACTGCACCAGGGTGGCCAATCCTGCTCTGGTGAGGAAGTGCGTTACCGGTTCTGGTCACCGGGATCACGCCGCACTCCAGGCCTGTTTATGCAATTTTATGAACACGCGGATTTTTCATTTTTTAAAGAGGATTAAGAAGTTTGCAGGAACAACGTGGCCACAATTATTACATGACTGGGGTAGCTGGAGAAGTATGGGAGAGGCCTTTGCCCTGCAGTGAGCGTCACCAGGATGATGATGATGATGATGATGATTATAGTGGTGGTGGTGGTGGCATTGTATTTAGTGAGTGAGTGTTCGCTATCGTGCGAGAGGCGTTGCCCTGTCGGCGCGGCGGGTCATGTCCCGCGCCGTCCGGTGCGCCGTCTCGTTTAGGTTTGGGAGCGCGTCACCTTCCGTGCTGATATGATCCCCGATTTCGCGGTTTTGGATCTGCCCGCTTTGGTCAGAATGGACAGGGCTTCCTTGGAAATTCTGCTGTTGGTGTAGTTCTTTATTGCCGTTTGCGAGTCGCCTAGTACGATTTTGCATTCCTGTTCTGTGAGGGCCAGCGCGATCGCGACTTCCTCCGCTATTTACGAGTGTTAGGTGTATACACTGCATGCGATTCTGATTTTGGAGGCTGCGTCTATGAATACGGCGGTGTATTTATGGCCGTTCAGATATTCGTCTGCGACGACAAAGCGCGCGTTTCTCTCCCTGCCGAGTGAACGGAGCCGAGCCTCGGCTCTTGCCTTTCTTCTGCCTTGATGTGATGGGGGTGCACGTTTCTTGTGATGTTTGCCACCGTAACGGTGTCTCTGATTTCGTTGGGGATTTGCATTTTCTGGCCGTGCTGGTTGTGGTACGTTATGCCGAGCTTGTTCATAATGTGTCTTTCCCGTCGTGTTGGTCGACAGGCGGTGGTGCTTCGGCTATTTCTTCCAGGGTGTTGTGTATGCCCAGCTGGGCCAGGAGCTCGGTTCTCGTCGATTCCGGGAGGCCCAGGGCTATCGTGTACGTTTTCCTGATGAGTGTGTTGACCTTGTTCTTTTCCGCGACGTACCAGTTGTGGTAAGCGGCTACGTAGGCAATGTGGTTGACAACGAAGGAGTGGACCAGTCGAATGAAGTTTTCTTCCTTCATGCGCGCGTGTCTATTGGTTGTGCTCTTTGAGTGTCGTAACGCTGGTGACATTGCCTTCGATCTTCCCCACGGTTTCGCCGTTAGCTCTGTTGGCCTCAATGATCATTCGGAGGATTTTGATTTTGTTAACTTTGGCGATTGCGTTTCCGTCGTGGGTGTACAGGCCGATTTCCTCGTAGTCCCCGAGTCCCGGAGCGCACCCTCCTTATCGCTATCTTGCAATGAAGTGGCTTTTTTGAAAAAGATACCGCTTGTAGAATGTCTCATTCACCGATGTTTTTTAAAATGCTTTTTTATCTTTTTTTATGACGGCTTTGGTCCTGTATGGTACATGCCCGTGTTAATTTCCTTTCCGCTTCGACCCAAGGGTTTCATTAAACTCTGTTGCTAGTGCCAGCGTGTGTAGTTGTCTTTTTCTCTCTTCTTGTGTACGCATTTTCGAAGGCCGGGTTTCGTCGTTCGTTTGTCGAGGAGTAAATAAATACACAAAAAGTACACTTTACTAAACAGGCACTGACCACGAATAACTATATAAATATACCGTTTGCTACCATACGTAATTTCATGTTAATTAGTGCATTCTTAAAACTAGTGGGGTCGCTGATGCTTACTAATGATGCGGGTAAATTATTCCAGTTGACCCAAGCCCTAGGAAGGAATGGTTATGAGCACGCTACCGTGTATATGACGGGGTACGTTAACTTTATGTTCGTATCCTGTAATGTTCAGAAGCAGCAGACGACGGTAGCGCTGAGTGACCACGGCTGCAGAAGGAAAACAAAAAATGCACAAGCTTGAGACAACTGCACTTGGGTTGTTGAAAATAAATTAAAAAAGAATAAAAATGGAAACGACCCAGAAGCCGTGAGTCAGACGTGCTGACGGCCAGAGGCAACATATTATGCTTGTATTTTGACGGCAGCGATGGCTACATTTTGTTTATTGCGATAGCAGTTCTATTGGCACTCCAGGCGAATTTTTCGCCGTCGTCGTCGCCGTGATGCTCCATGTAAAGTCGAAGTGCGATAACATGGCGGCCGCGCCGTGTGCTGTAGGTGCGAGGGAAAGCATGCGAGGGTGAGTCGAGAAGGAGGGTGGCTTGGTGCGGCACGTCTTCTAGCGCGCGCAAGGGAGGACGGCGGGGAGGGTGCGCGCCTAGTTTTCGCGTGCGCAAGGGAAGGGAGAGGGGAGGAAGAAGGGCAGGGTATAAAGTCCCTGAGGGCAGGGTAGCGCGCGTCTCCGTTTCTACTCCTGCCGAGACTTCTGCATGGCGCGGCTGAGAGCGGCCGCGCGCGTCCTACCTTGGAAGTTGTAGATCATATAAGAGAGAGAGAGAGACGACGAGACGTTATTCCAGCACCGGAGCTCAATCAACTGTTATGTCTTCGGTTTCCAGCGAATTAAGCTGCCGCCCCGCTCGTGGCATCGCCTGACCTCGTCTTCTTTCCTAAGGTGATCACATCGATGTCGCTGGCGCTGCAAAGCAATATGTAGTGGGCTCGAAGGCTAACCGACCTGAGATAGCTGATGGCGTCGTGTTCGCTGTGTTCCCGCGCGCCTATTGCGCGTTGAAGCGAGAGGCTAATAAATTAAAATTAAACTATGAGGAACGCCGTAGTGGGGGACATCGGAAATTTGGACCACCTTTGGTTCCTATAACGTGCACCTAAACCTAAGTACACGGGCGCTTTCGCATTTCGCCTTCATGGAAATGCGACCGCCGTGGCCGGGATCTCGCGAGAGGCTGCACGAAAGGGAATTCTCACGAGCTGCTACCGCTCATCACGCCAGCGTTCTTACAGCTAGCGTCCGCAGTCATCGAGTGAGATTTGTTCACATGCATATGTGTGCCTGTGGCACCATGCTCGTTAATTTAATTAGCAAGCAAATGTTAGCAGCACTTTTCGGGCGTATATAACTACTAACCTTATTGCGTATAGCTGCCTCATAATTTGATATAACAATCAATGTTTCGCCTTTTTGCCGAAACTGCAACTTTTTAGGTAGCTCGAAAAATTGACTATATAACTCCATCTTTCTGTTGCTCTATACCTGCTACATAAACGCTTTTTCGAAGCCCGAAAGACGGCCCGCAAAACACAAAGAAGTACCGCACTTTTCGCGTCCTTCAAGGGCTTCTCTCAGGCTTGGAAAAAAGATTTATGTAGCGCATACTGAGCAACAGAAAACTGCATCAGGAATTTTTTTGAGAAGGTCTACAATTGTCTTATTACATTTTCGCTATGAATATATTATTTTATGGCGTTGATTAATTAACAAGAACCAATTACGTAATTAGACGAAATAAATAAATAGCTTGACTTGCTCCATGCGTCGGCAAACAACATTACCTTGTTTCTGTACAGCTACGTGGCATTCGCATATTTTAAAATTTCGGCGCAAGTTACATGGGACATCCCCTAAATAATATAGGGTACCTAGTCTAGGTATCGCATATACAGCGCAACTGGATGTCTGTAGTATTGACAGTGTTTCAATATTGGCCTTGTGCGCGTAGGACTCTACATTTTGCGATTGCACTTCTGTATGTTTGCATACGCACACACGTGCATCTATAAGCAATGACTTTTAGATACGTATGCATACGCGCACACACGTGTGCATACTTGCACTCATGCGCCAGCGTGTGCGTGTGCATGTAATGCCGCATCCCCGTTTACCTGCATTGATTGCAGCAGACACACATCACTGTCTGGTACACCCTGCACCTGAAGCTAGAGCAGAGCTAATTGTTGGTCCCTTGCCACTCATAAGACAGTTGGTATAAGACAGGGCGACAGAGAAAACACCTAGAAAGCCACAGTACGAGCGCTGACTTCCAACTGAAACCTTAATATCCAAATCCATGCAATATACATACAACTCAGATCATGCGCAGAAAGGACCAGTATGAAAAATACAAGTATATCAACAAGTTTTTAGCACTCAACTTCTTTAGAATGTACGGCAATCCAAGGCTGCGTGACGCATGCTTCCGACAGTTTGCCGATCCGAGCTGCTTCAACAATTTCCCGTTGCGCCTACCCCCATTGGCTATACAATACGAATGGTGTTGGCAAACATGGACACGCATACACAATCACGACAGTGCTGTGGCAAGTGGGAGCTAGCTTGACCTTCCAGGGAATGGGAAGGCCATTGGCTGTCATATACCAATAGGACCATACCAACTAGCCCAACTTTCCACCTTGCTGAAATTTAAACACGTCAAAGATGGGGCCGAATTCACAAAGCTTTTTGTCCGTAAGTGCTCTTTGCAATTGGCCGGCTGCCTTCGGTAATGATATATCAAGAATCAAGATTGGCTTGAAATTTTCTTAAGAATAACTCTAGCGTAGAGAGAAAGAGAGAGAGAGAGAGAGAAGGGGAATTCAGGGAGGTTAACCAGAGCGGAAGATCAGGCTTGCTACCCTACGCTGGGAGGCGAGAAGAGGAAGAGGCAAAGTGATAAGAAATTAGTGAGAGAGAAAGGAAGGGAGCACAGATACACAATCACCGTCGGTCACTATCACCGTATTCTATCCCCGCACAACACAGTAGCACTTGTAATAAATATCAGTTCAGGCTACAGCCGCTTGTCCAAGTATGTTGTCCTTAAGAACTGCAGCAGTGCCCTGGTCGCCCTCCGCTGCGATGGCTTGTGATGTCGGCATTCTAAAATGATTTCCTCTAATAAAGGTATTTGATGAATGCGCGTTATCGCGATTGCGAGCGATCGTCTCTGTAAATTGTGGCGAGGGCAGACACAGCGAACGTGTTGAAGAGAATGTCGTCGCTACCACAGTCATGAAATGAGGCGTCGTCGTACCATCCGATTCGGAATGCAAAAGACTTCATAAAGGCAACTCCTAGCCATATTCGACAAACCAGGGTGGCTACGCGTCGGCAGAGTCCAGCTGGGATGTGAAGGCGGAGAGAAGAATCTATGTAGTGCAGCCGGTTGCTTTGAAAACTTCGAGTGTTCCACATGTAGAACGTGATACCCCGGATGACCATTTAGAGTTTTCTAGCGGCATCCGCTCTTGATAATGGTATCGACTCGTCTTCGTCACCTTGAGGAACCGACTGAGCAGCGTTATCAGCGGGTTCGTTACGTATGACGCCGCAGTGACTTGGCAAACCACTGAAATGTCACGTGGTGTCTTTCTCAGCCAAGGTATGGATTAGTTCTCTAATCTCGAATACTAGCTGTTCGTATGGTGCGTGCCGGAGGTCTGATAGCAAAGACTGCACTTCTGCCTTCGAGTCGCTGAATACTGGCCATCTTCGAGGTTCTTGACTGACGAGACTAAATGCTGTGCCAAGAGCTGCAAGTTCCGTATCCATCGATGTCGTTGGGTGACACGCATTGAAACTGATGGTGGTGGCTCTCGCTGGGAAAACCACGACTCCATAGGAACACTGGAGAGTTGCTGATCCATCAGTATAAATATGTATGTGGTCAGCGTACCTTTCGTGCAAAATGAGTAGATATTGTTGTTCAAGAGCAGGTGATCACAGCTCAGACTTTTTTCTGATTCATGGTAGAGGCCCGGTGACGTCAAGTGACAAACGTCACAAGGACAACAAGAATCGTATAAATAGGTAATTAGAAATCCATTGAAAAACTTGACCCCCAAGGCCGACCATCTCAAAGGCACCGAGAATAGCTTCGTGAGAGACGTTATCGTATGCTACCTTGACATCTAAGAACAACGCTGTATATAATTTTTACTTAACTTTTGATGCTGGACAAACGTAGCGAGATCAACAACACTGTCTAGTGACGAATCATCTTGACGAAAACCAGCCATGAAATTTGGATACATGTTGTAGTGTTCCAGGTACCACTCCAAGCGGGCAAGAATAATCGTTTTCGTTAACTTTCCCACACAGCTGGCCAGCGCTATTGGGCAGTATGAGATGAGTTCGAGTGGAGACTAGCCGTGCTTTAGTAGAGGGACCAAGCGGCTTGTCTTGCATTCTTCGGCAACCATGCCATCTTGCCAGGATACGTTGTAGAGATCTCACAGTTCTCTCTGTGCGCATTCACTCAGGTCGCACAAGGCGCGGTAGGATATTCCGTCTCGTCCCGGGAATGAAGAACGCATGCATAGAGCAAGAGCCGCCTCAACTTCCTCCATTGTGAAAAGAAGATCTACGCGGCAGTCACGCGAAGCAGGAATGCCACTGGGGGCTGGAGAGCCTGGACCGGTTGCTTGGCCAGCGATCCTTGCGCAAAAGTCTTCTGCAACATCAGCATTCAGTCGCCTCTGAAGGAGCGCCAGCGATTTGAATGGGAAGCGTTGTTCAGGGAGGGAACGCAGACCGCGTACGGTTCTCCAGATGTGGGAAAGTGACTTCCGGGGGTCCAATGGCTGGCAAAACATAGTCCAACGCGGAGATGCTAATATCTTAATGTGACGATGGATTTTCCTTTGTATTCGTCTGGTTGTCCTAAGGTCATGGATGGCTCTTGTACGCCAGCACTGCCCCTCCGCACGACGACGGATTGCACGAAGTCGCTCCATCTTTATATCCAAATCCGTGTGCTTAGACGAAACCGTGAGCGTGTGCGTGGCGTCTCGCATTGCACACTTGTTTATTTCTTCCAATCCAGAGGACAAACCCTCTCGGCAAGCATCTTCTATGGCCGAGAGGGATGATAAGGTACGTGGGAATGTGATCACTCCTCTGAGTCTCGAGATCCAAAAACCATTTAACACATCTTGCGAAATGGCTGGACACGAAAGCTAGGTCAAGACAGCTGCCATCATTCACGCCTCGTATAGGAAGGTTGGGCTGCCGTCATTCAGGAATGAAATGCCGGGGTTTCAGGCGAAGGTTGCTAGTCTTTGTCCTCTTGTGTTTGTCCTTGTGCTCCCCCATGCCATGTGGTGCGCATTAAGGTCACCGATGATGATACATTTTTTTTCTTTTTTTATCCTTCTTTCTTTCTCACCTATTGTATCCCTTTGCCCCTCCCCCAGTACAGGGTAGCCAAGCGGAGATAATCTCTGATTAACCTCCCTGTCTTTCCTTTGCCTTTCTCTCTTTCTCTATCTCTCATGGAGCGGGACACACCGTCAATATATTTGTTAATTTTTTGGAATCAAAATTATTTGAAGGTGATATATAACCGCCTACAACTGTAAACGTCAATTTGCCCTTTTTAACTGTTAGGCAAACCCATTGATTATCATCGTGAGGTGAGTTCACGATATATAGGTGAGTTCGCGAAGAATAAGAACGATGAATTTGCTGCATGCACCAGTTGATGTGGACATAACAGCTTCGTATCCCGATAATCAGACTAGTTTTGATACGTTAGGCTCATATGTCACAATGACTGGGATATATAAAGTGGCGAAAGTCAGAAAGGCGTAGCTTTCGCCGTCTTGCGTTCCACTAGATGATTGACGCTGCCTTGATTTTACGGAAGGATTGGTGGTGGTTGGCCATGCCTCTATTCGAGAGATTGAAGTACTGGGCTTAAAGGTCCCCTCACCAGGCCTCATAGCAAATTTCGGTTATAAGCTGGAAGTTGCTACGTGCACTGTAAGGAGCGTTTAGCCGCAAGAATTTTTCGAATTTGTTCATTATTAGCCGAGGTAGAAATATTTCAGTGCCGCGAACCCATGATTTCAGGAGGTGAGCAGAACTGCCAAGAGAGGCGCTCTCTGCAGTTGCCCCATCTAGCCTCCGCAATCGAAGTTGCTTCCCTGCGTTCTCCCATACCGGACATCGATGATCGCGTGACGCATACGTCACAAACCCCACCTTCACTCTTGTTTTTTTTTTTGCCCTTGCTTTTTTGCTGACGGTGTCGCGCGCGAGCTGTTTGTCTCGCTTCGCACAGCGTGCGATTGTGCGTGCTGTGAACGAGAACACCTGACTAGCGGTATAAGTCAGTGCTACACGAACACTGAGGCAGACACAAGCGGATCAAAGAGCAGGATTGCGCGCTAGAACACCTTAGAAAATGGTTTCAGCGCGCACGACTGCATGACCTGGTAACAAGACGCCGAATCTGAAGTACATCTCTCTTGTTGTCGTGCGAAGTAAAACAAGTACACGCATATATCCTGGGGACACAGTAACGAGTTGAGACAGACACACATGACATGTCCAAGCCTAAAGCCCCGATGGCATTGGGCTTGCATACGAATGGTCAAGCAGATGGTCAGAAGTGACTGACTTTGACGTGAGATGGTATGCAATCTCCATTGAAAATCAGTTTGACGCAGCGCGTGGTTCCACGGCGGCTCACATGCATGACGACAACACCCTCACTTGCTGGTTTGATGAGCATAGGCAAGTCCGCGTTGGGAATGGTGATATTCATCTTATAAATTACACCCGCTGTGGATCCCTCGTCCATCGGGATATGGAACACACTTTGATAAGTCCTCGCTTCGGGATTTGTTGCAGTTCTTCCAGCACTCCCGTTGGAAACATCGATTGCGAGAAAATTTTTTCGCGGATTTATCCGGATATCCTTGATTTCATTCGGCACGACCTCTTCCAAGAAAACAGATAGCTCTTGCCTGTCCAACAATCGGAGGTTTCTTCAGGATTCCTCGGGCCCGAAGACGAGGCGTGAGGCCATCGTTCAGGTCTTGACTTTAGAGTCGCCGTGCTCGCTTGCGTTCATGCATTCGCATTGACATTGGCCTCCTATTGGCCCTCTTTCTGCGGGCAGGGAGAAGCTGTCGTCCGATTAGCATTCACCTGACATGGAGTTCAGTGTTCTCGGTGTCGCTGAGCAAGCTTTCTCTCTTCCTCGCGAAGGACGGCCGTGATGGCTTCTGGCCAGGCGGCCCCTCTTCCGAAGATTTCGCAAAAAAAGAAAAAAAATAGAGGATACATATAGAAGCGTTCTGCCAAGAGGACACTTCGTCGTCTAGAGTAAGAATTTGCTGTGAATACGGTCCTAGAGCCGGGTGGACAAGCACCGCTGCATTTGGTAATTCGAACACCCGTATCGTTTGGCAGTATCTCAGTTGTCGAGATTCGTGTGTGAGTAGTTAGGTGCGCCTTCTCACACTGTGTGACAGCGGAAGTAGATACAGTTTTGTATTGCCTTTCCTTCTTTTTTCTCTCTCAGACTTTTAGTATCCCTTTCCCGCTTCCTCGGTACAGGGTAGCCAACCGGAGATGTCCGCTGGTTAACTACCCTGTCTTGCTTTCGTATGTATATATATATATATATATATATATAGTCATATCATAAGAAGCCAACAAAGCAACGACACCAAGGCCAACACGGGAAATTGCTTGTACTTACTAACTGAACTACATAAATGATAAATTAATGGAAGTTTTTCGAAGACACCAACATTTTGTGGAAATATTAAGTTTCAGTTGATACTAATAAGCTAAACGAGTGAGATAAGTGTTGTTCTGGGTTAAAAACTGATTTATGTGGTGATCGTAATTTTTACGCAATGTGAAACTGTGTTCTGTACTTGCAGTGAAATTACATGTGTTGTGTGTTTGACTATTCAAAATATCTGTCGGTATATGTGCGAATGTGTACTGAACGCATGCATAAAATTTTATGATGCATGTACTGTTAAACTATAGTTTTATTCATCTGGTGTTCTACAATGTGCCAAATTTGTGTCATTATTCTCCCTTTTTGCGCATATTTGTTTCCTTTGCGAAGTGACAAGGATTAGCCGATGCAGCCGTAAAGGCGCCAACCTCTCCTAATATTGTTTTCAATAAAAAAATTAATCGAAATTTAAGTGGATGAAAAAAATACTTGCCGCAGGTGGGGAACGATCCCACTTAATTTTTCCATTAGTTTACCATTCCTTTGACTCAGTAAGTACACAATTTCCCCTGCGTTGTCCTTGGTGTCGTTGCTTATCTTCTTATGATATATATATATATATATATATATATATATATATATATATATATATATATATATATATATATATATATATATATATATATATATATATATATATATATATATATGTATAAACACTAAGTTTTGTCCACAACCGTCTCAGTCTTCATTTAAAATACGAATGATTTCTAGCCTGTGCGCTTGGTGTCGTCAAGGAAACGTGTTCGCGAATTGCCATACGCCTGCTTGTGCGATTACTTCCGTAAGTTTAAATGCATGCTATCATTATAAAGGCGCGCTTACGATTGCGGCCTTTGTGCGCATCCAGTTTTTGTGGGCACATGTGTAAACACTGTTAGGGACCACTTTGATTGCCTATCACTTCACGGGGTCAGCACTGCGCTGAGCCGGACACTTTGCGTGTAGCCGGGGCGCGATCGGGGATCGTCGTTCGGAGCGCACGTTCGGTTGCGCCGCACGCGATTGGCCTAGGCCGCGCCGACTACGTCAGCGGCGCGAAATTAGAAAATGTTACAAAATACCCCAGCCGGCGTGTTGGCTAATATACCAGCGGCAGCACAAGGCAGTCGAGCGCATTTTCCTTTTTCCAACAAGTAAGCTCTGCACAGTCAGTGCTGGAGTTCAATTTTCAAAGGTTAATATTTTCTCACCTATGAAAAGCGTATCGGCGAGCAGCTCTTTTTGCCAGGATTCGCCGCATGCAGCCTTCGAAGACTTCCCCCGTATCGTAATAAACCTTAATGTGGTCGACACGGGGCCGAGTTGACTCAGCTGCGAAGTAGCCACTCTCTGTTGCTCTCTTAGCGGCTATTTTTCTCGCCGAGAGAACGCCACTGGCTGATTAACCGTGTTAAGCCGCTCAACGTGGCCGATATCCCTGCTATGCACTTTGATAAAAAGAGCCAAAAACTCAATCCAGCAAGTAAATGTTTACGCTCATAGCACTAAGAAAGGCAGTAATCGAAGTTCGCCATATCCAAGATGGTGCTATAGCAAAATACCCCAGTGCAGAAATGAAAAAAAAAAAGTGTCGTTTCTAAGCGAAACAAAAGAGCGCCTTCAGAAAATAATGGGAGCCATCTGCTAAATAAGAACAAGAAACGGAGTGGTTCCGGAATACAGATGGTGCAAACGTCCTCGGAGATGTTTCACAACCCCTGGTTGTTGCTTATAAGAACAAAGGAGAGTGCAGCAGCCTGTAAAGGCAATCGTTTGTTGCGAAACGCTGACAAAGATTGGCATTTCGAAAGCTTGGCATTTTAAGATCGTTGTATTACGAGCTGTTCTGGATTCCGTTTAAACGATAATTATACTATCGTTCTTCTTCAAGCAAATAGCTTGCTCTGCCATTTGCGGAGAGAGAGAAAAGAAAGTGTAATACTTCTTGCTTGTGTGTTCATGCATTATTGTACTATACCGGGTGTCCCTTATTATTTTTTTTTTAGGTCATACAGAATCTTTAAAATCGCCTGTGGCAGATAGCGCAATGCTATTAATTGAGCTTCATTACTAAAATGGGCGGACATTACATGCACCAGAAATTGAAATGCATTATCCTCTAATTAACAAAAATTCACGAATTAACTTTCAAATGAGATACTTTGTGATAGATATTGCGATTTACGAATTGCAGCCGGTGAGCTTGCAACGCGTACCCACTCGGAATTAATTTTCTGAATGGCACCAGTTTCGAGATATTAGTTCCCGAAGTTGGCGACAGGACATTGGCGTCCCAGTTACTTTTGTGCTCCCGAGCATAGAACAGTGTTTTCTTTAAAAAGTTGGTGGAACAACAGTGGATATTTACCGCGAGTTTGGCGGCGCATATCTCGAAACCGGTATCATCCTCAGCATTGGCTCCAAGTGGATATGACTTGCAAAATCACCGGCTACAACTACGAAATTACAATATCTGCTGTTATAGGTAAGTCATTAAAAAGCTAATTAGTAAATTTTTATTAGTCGATTGTGCATTTCGATTTTTGTGCGATCAATGTGAGCCGCTTTGAGTGCTCCAGCTCAAGGACAATTAAGCTATCTGCCCCAGGCAATTTGTAAAAAAAATCCGTATGCCGGAAAAAAATTGAGGAGGCTTGAAGGTGCATGACCAACGAAGCTGTAGCAGATCACACAGGGTTAGATGACGGTACATGTATTTATGTTGATAATTTGGCAATGGTAGTGACGATAGCTTTGTGATTAGTGTAATATACACTTATCAGTTCGGTTACAACCTCAGACAGGTTCCTGGCCAATGTAAAATCGAACACGACCTTTCTTGAATATTTGAGTGACTTGGATTGGTATGGCACTTCAAATCAAACTCTTCCAGCACAAGGTGAGTGAACCATTTCTTGTCTGCTTTCGAAATATCTACATCACAGTCCACAGTCCCCAACGATGACCACAGGAATAGTGTCATCAGTGCTAACCCATGCAAAGTGCGTGGTCATGAACTTCTCGATATCGCTCTTGAGAGTGCCTGGAGATATGTGCACAGTAGTGAATATCATAATTCCGTCCTTCGTTTGTACGGCACAGACATCCCCACAGTCGGTGGCTTTGTCCTCTTGTGAGCCAAAGGTGCGTGGTTGTAAATACATTTTGTCCTTTGCGCATATGGCAAAGCCCACCACTCGCGAGTCCATGTGTTGTTCACAAATAGTTACAGTATACCTATCGACTTGAAACAATGCATCTTGATTTATTTATTTTATTATTATTATTTATTATTTTATTATTATTTGGGGTGCTGTAAGAACCAGAATATAGGCGGTGAGCAATAGTTTATATTGCTATTGGTAAAGGGGTGGTACAACGAGGGCCAATAAAGTATGGAAGGGAAAGCACGTAAGCTTGGAGCGTTTACCCCTAGTTGCTCTGGTTTCTGAAAAAGAAAACGGGTACCTGGTGCGGGGCATTACCCTTTTGCTATACTTGGCGTTTCAATCGTGTTTTAGAACCCCCCATTCAATACAATCGCGCTTCCAAAAAGACTCGAAATGTCACAAGTGCGCTCGGCGAAGCTTTCGAAGTCTTAGATGGCCCGTAAGTTAGGCATCCCGAAAACAACTTCTCTACAGATCATGAGAGCGGAGGAGCGGATAGTGGCCTTTTTCATCATATGCGAGCTCGCGCCGTAGTAGAGGAGCATAGATCTGA
The DNA here is from genome assembly GCF_050947875.1 of Dermacentor variabilis. Lineage (NCBI taxonomy): Eukaryota > Metazoa > Arthropoda > Arachnida > Ixodida > Ixodidae > Dermacentor > Dermacentor variabilis. Next base: position 261,909,439 of record NC_134568.1, on the reverse strand, counting down.
AGGACGTCCTGGTCGCTTGGATTGAACTGAAATGGGAACAGACTGACAATTTCTGAGTCAACGGGACTGTCTTGAAGGGCAAGGAAACATACAAGAATTACGGCCTAATTAGAAAGAGAGATAAATGAGATGTGAAAGGCAGGAAGGTTAACCAGAAGGTAGATATCCAGTTTGCTACCTTACATTCAGGAAGAGGTAAAGGAAAAGAGAAAGATAGTGAAGAAAAGCACACACATAAAAAGATAGGGAGATAAAAACCAAAAAAGTACTACTGTGATTAGGCTTGGATATGTCTTACAACAAGAGGTAGCTCAGCTGTTTCCGCATAGACATGGTCAAATATAAAGTAACAATGTCTTTCATTCGATTCTATTACTACCATCAACTGCTCAAGACAGCCAATCTTAGCGATAACGTACAGGAGGAGGGCCGCTCGGACCACTGGCATAGCACAAGAAAAATGGCGATTGCAATGCTCCCTAATGGGAAATTTGAGTGCAGCTCTATACGTGTTTTCATTTCGCGATATATTGGGTGGCGCGGACAATCTGTCTCGTGCGGCACGTCGCAAATGGAGCGAGGTGTGGTGCGACTACTTCGCTAGTCGGGAGATCACGAGAGACAGGCCGTGGGTGACGCGTCGGCGCGGTTCACACCAGCCGCTGCAAACAGACCTCCGCTCATGCAGTGCTTTATTTTCCTGCCTGACGCGCGCTACTCCGGCGCCATCTCGTAGCGATCGTCGCTGCAGAGCCAGTCTTGCGCGGCAGTACGCTTTTCTTTCAACGCTTTCGCCGTACCCCCCTCCTCCACTTTCCGTCTCATGGTTCCGCTGCACCCTCCTCCTTCGGCATTCCTCCTCGCAAGCTCTTCGTTATCGCCGTATTTGCTCCCTCGCTGAGCTCCGCGTCTCCGCGTTGGTTCTTTCATCCTTCGCTGCCCTCGTTCGCTTCGTTACGAGGCACGCCGACGCTTACGCCGACGCTCATCGCAAGTAGAGGCACCGCTCAGAGCTGCACTCTAAAAAAGAAAGGGGGGGTGAAATGGAAGAAAATGCTCACATTATCCTTGCCGGGGTTTGGCATTCTGGTCCATTGTTGGGGAGGTCGCAACATTACTTTCAGTCACCCAGAACCACAACAAAAATGCTGTTTGCGGTATTTTGTTTCTGCTAGACATTTTCGGCCATTTCTTTCTGTAACAGACATTCTCAGAGCTGAGGCATGTGTTTTTTATGTGATTTTACGTGCCAAAACCACTTTCTCATTATGAGGCACGCCATAGTGGAGGACTCCGGAAATTTCGACCACCTGAGGTTCTTTAACGTGCACCTAAATCTAAGTACAGGGGTGTTTTCGCATTTCGCCCACATCGAAATGCGGCCGCCGTGGCCGGTATTCGATCCCACGACCTCGTGCTCACCAGCCGAACACCATATCCACTGAGCAACCACGGCGGGTGCTGAGGTATGTGTTGTACAATTATCCTGTTAAGCCGAACTTCGTATAATCCGAACAACTTTTTATGGTCCCTTCGGGTTCGGCAGCGGAAGCCTACGATATACTTAACGTATTTTTTTCTCGCGATCATTTCCAGAAGAACCGGAAGGGCGGCACTGTTGCTTCTGAGCTCAATAATATGAGTATCACAGACGATCAACTGGCGACAGGTACTCTGGTGCCTTTCATTATGTTGCCATTTTCGGCGCCATTGGGACAGCGTAGCTTTGCATAGCGTACCTTGGTTGAAAAAAAAAACTTTGTGCATTACATTACCCAGTCTTGTTTTACTTGAATGACAAAAACTGTTTTCAACGTGTCAATTTCTAAGTGGCCGTCACTGCCGCTCATCTCAATGTCCACTTGTGCGCAAAGAAGGAGGCTGGTCTGCGCAAGCTTCCTCTAAGCGTAACTGATGACGGTCAAGCTCAAGCAAACAAGGACAAAGTGCGGCGTAGACAACACAAGCGCTTACTTCCAACTCAGTGTGTATTTACAAAATTGCATTAATTGAACACTTTTCTTCATGACGTCGCAAGACCGAAATGCCGACATCTGCCGGCCATGCTCAGAAACTTAGTTTCTTTGGACAACAGTTAGAAATAAGCGCTTGTGTTGTCTGCTCCTCACTTCCTTGTTTCTGCGCACCTGACCGTGGTGTGCTATGCGTAACCAACTAGCCCAAAAGGCGGTGCTGTTGCGCTTCGTCTAAGCATGTCAAAATTCTTTACATTACCATTTAACGCGCCTCTTTTGATTTACTCTTTCGCGTTCTTCCGTTGCAAAAAATTTTTGTGGTAAGATCTTTCTGATCTGCAGCAAAAAAAACAAGGGAAAAAAGTGTTTGTTAGGAATGAGATAAAAGGTAAGAACTTGACGGCTTCCAGAGTACATGCATCGTCAAATAACTAATATCGGTCCACTCTAGCTGCGAATCAAGGTATCCAGCACTAACTGCGTACCTCGGTCTTGGCACATAGCTTTAAATACGGACAAGGTTGACCTGTGTACTTAAATTTACGGGCATGTTAAAGAACCTCAGTCGGTCAAAATTAATCCGTAGTGCCCCACAAGGGCGTGCCTTATGATGGTAACGTCGTTTTTGCACGTAAAATTCCAGATTTCTTTTTTTTTATGGAAAAGGCGCTAATGTCGGGTACTACTTGGTGCACCCCTTGTTGAACTCTCTTCCGGATACACAGCGTGTACGCCTTTTTGTTCAAGCAGGGCCGGGCCACCTTCCTAACTTACGCAAACTTAAAGATGGACGTTAATTCTGCCACTGTCCTTCCCACTCGTTCCAACACCCCCCCCCCCCCCAAAAGAAAGAAAAAAAACGAACTTGGCGGGGAACACTAAATGGAGTTGTTCTCCTTTCACTGAGCCACCAAAGACGTCCGGAGCCCCGATGCAAATTACTCACGAGTGTCTCAGAAAATCATGCCCCGAGACCAGATTCGCAGCGACATCTTTAAGGCTAGTTCGCCAGTACGCTTTCCCCGTTCAGAGGCCGGCCGGAAGACACACCCGGAAAGTAAGACACTTATTGGATTTGCGGAAATTGATCAAGCTGCCACTCATTTGTTTCGTCCGGCGCGGAACTGCCATTGTACGTGCGCGCTGCCTCCTTTGTGGCACTCGGGAGGCCTGCCCGCCGTCTCGGCGAGCCCCTCCTTGCGGCCCACTCGGCAGCCATCTGCCAAGTGCACATGTCGCGCGCTGGGCCTTAAATCGGCCCCCGATGATACAATACGACAGCGCCATCTCCCGACAACGCCGGGGCCGGCTGTATTGATCCGAGTTGCCTCGGACTCGCGAGCAAAGGCGCCGGTCGGGATCCGGTGCAAATATTCATTAATCTCGTTTCCACTGCGCTCTCGCTTCTCCCGCGCACCCCGCATTTCTTGTCTCGGCCTGCCGCATCAATATGCTGCGAGCGCCGTACGGACGCGTTGGCCGGGACGTACAAGCCGCCCGCGGCTGCGAGAGGAAAGAGCAAGCCATCGACTGGCTTCTCATTTGAGTTCGCTCACAGGGCTGCTTGGGCCCCGAACGCCGCAGACACTGGCGGGATGTAAAATAAACGCACAACGAGAGAGCACTCCGAGCAAGCAGCGAAAGGCTGGGGCGCGTATGGCATGCGCGTTTCTTTTAAGAGCGCCGCTGAAAGTGAGCTTGGCGCAGAGCTCGAAGCACGTCTGCCCGCCGGTAAGTATTGAGCAAGCGGAGAGGCCTGTTTCGTCATGGAACGTGTCTTGGTATGAAGTACATGACCTGAATAATGCATGCGAAGTCATAAATAATGCTTCACTTGTTTTTAATGCTCGAAAGTAAGCTTTAGAGTAAAGAGGAGGCGAGCGATAAAGCTATGTAGAGATCAGAAGGGTTATTTTATTTTCATCTCTCTCGCACTCGCGCCGCACTTAGTTGCACTTACGTTTGACGAAAAAGAAGAAAAACGCAGCGCGTTCTTAGCTACACTTCGTTATGAACGTTGCGAAAATCTGAACACTTATGTCCATAAGGTAGGGCAGTCAGGTATCATGAAATATCCATTCGGATGCGTAGCGCATGGTGACAAAGTACAATACTGTATTATGCTTATAAACCCTACTCCAGTTTATAAAAGAAAAGGCTAGTGTTCCCTTCGGAGTTTGCTCCATGAAATTGCCTACAATTTAACATCTTCCGGCAGCTGCAGCAGCTGAGTAAGCAATCAGAACGTGATGAAATAGAATAAGAACAAAATGAAACCAATGAAACAAAAGTGAGGAATAAAAAGGGCGCACAGACACCATTTGCAATGTAGAAGTTCAATACGCTTGCATCGAAGTATAAGTTCGCTCAGTAATTGCACATCTGCTATTTCGAGTTCAAGTCTGAATAATTCCACTTCGTTATCCGCTATTTCTTCTGAGCCCCTGCAGCAACTTTTGAGGCCGCCTAAGGGAGTTCACGTTAACGACACCATTGGTCGACGTTGGGCACTGCAACTCACTCGAAACAAGGTGCAATGTGATAAATATATTTCTTAATGAAATGATGGTGTTTAATGTCCCGAACCTCTATCTACAGTGGGTTATCAATTGTCACAACCCGAGAGAGATCGTCGGCTACCCCATTGTCAGCTGCCTTGATATGCCATAAAGTCGGTGATTAACTCGGAGATGTAAGCGAGATGCCGAATATCACGCATGCCATATTTTGACGAGTTTGTGGTGAAGACTTCAGTCATAGACCCTGCCAGAAGGTAGCGGAAGTGCTGAATGATAGCGCAGATGGCAAGCAGCTCCCTTCAATGGTGACCGTGAGAGGGGTGCCGTCTGAGCATGTATTTCGGAGACTGCAGCAGGCAGTACTGTAGCGGACAAACAACACACCGTGCACGTCGCAAGAAAATTGCATTTTCACCTTTACCGCGAAGCAGTCACGTGATAGCTGGCGAAGTACAATGCCCAGTAAGCCTTCGCTTGTTTCATGCGGTGTCCGTTCTCCTTTCGAGAAGTAAAAGAAGAAGTGTGAGTCGTATTAGTTTTGGAAAGCTGGCAACTCCGGCTGGTGAAGTGGAAAGACTTGGTTTTTGCTCATCCTCTTACCTATCCGGACTTAGCCACTGGTCTCTACGTAAACAAATCTTTAACTTCTTACTGATATATTCGTTGGTTTTTGTTTTTGTTTTTCTGTATTTTTTTTTTTCATATTCATATGTTTGGGCTACCCCATTAATAGGCTTCACGCTAACCTTGAAGAAAACAAAACGACGTCAGCGCCATCCAGTAAACACTAGAAGAAGCCGAGCGCTATAAGAAGAAGACTAATGAAAGGAAAAGCCGATGCACTCAGTTATCGTCATTACATGTGGAAAAGAAAATTTAAGAGAGCCTCTCTAACTGGAAAGGCAACGTGCTAGAACACGAAAAAGGCCCGGGCTCCAGCTCTGCCGAGTGCAAAGATGTTGAGCAGAATTTACCAATCACGGCAGCTGCTGGCGTCATCGCGCTTTCCAGGATTATTTTCCAGTTTTATTTACATCATAATGATGTAAATAAAACTGACTTGACTTGACTTGACTTGACAGGATCAGTGTTCCGCACTGCTTTAGCAGACTGCAGGGTTTCTATCTTTTTCTTGCACGTCCTTCAAATAACCTTGAACAAGGACGTCGATGCAACACCATTCTCAATCCATTTTTTTTCCCTTTAAAAAATCCTGAAGATCCCTCATATGCCATGTTCGTACCAGTTGGCCTAGATAGTATCTGGAAAAGTAGGTCTTGCGACAGGCATGCAGAAACGCCGCGATCAATAAAATCGTTTCTTCCGGAAACTGTGGCGTGTGAACGTAGTGCGCGCGCAGCCAAAGAGCCGCAGCCTGAACAAATGTCTTTGTGAGATGTGTCTGTTTGCTTGCCTGAGTATTGACTATGTGTGTACCTAAACTTCATCACTTGTAGAGGGCTACTGTCTTTCTTCAATGCAAGTAACAGAAAGAACAACGCAGAGTGGTTGAGAAGTAGAATGTGTTGGTCTTAAGTTGAAATTATATTTAGTAGAGCAGATAGTTGGGCTAGTTGGTTGAAATGCATACTGAAAAAGTTTGCGCGGAGACACGAGGACAATGCCGAGAAAAGACAAGGACGAGCGCTATCCCTGTCTTTTCTCGGCATTGTCCTCGCGTCTCCGCGCAAACTTTTTTCAGTATGCATTACGTTGGAATTCTCGAGCCACAATCAGAATTTTTTTTTCTCGCAAAAGATTTTGGAATTCCAGCGATGGACGGTGGCGGAGCCAGCGGATATTAAATGCGACCAGGAGAATGCGCCTGTAACAGCTGTCGCTGCAAAAGGTTTTTTTCTTGACAACGTGGCGGTGTCCTGCGTGACAGACTTCTATCGGCGCGCTAAATGAGTTCATAGCTGGAAGGGTCGGCAGAGCTTTTCTTTCTTTTTATTTTTACAGCCAAGCTGTATATACCTAGGCGAAATACTCGTGGTCTGACCACAGAAACCTTACTGCGGGTGTATAAGCCATTGGAGTCGCCGTTCGACCACACAAACTTTCAATTTAATGAAATGAGCGGCCTTTGACTTTGATGAACCCGCTGGATTAACACAATGAACCGCTCACTGCACCCCTCCATGACAGTTATTAGGTGAAGCCCAATGTGCTGCATTCCATATAAACACTGTGATAAACCCAGAGCAAACGTGTGCTTGACCTCATTAAGAAACAAAAAAAAAACGTAACGAATAATTGCAAAAGAGTTTTATAAACTGTCCGAATTAACCCAGCGATAAACATCAGGGCCGCACATTCCAGCTTCGCTGGTTTACCATCTCTACGGGGTGCATGGGCGGCGCTTTTCTTTCCTTGGTGATAACTACGTCTAGTACTTTTGCCAGAAATTTCGAAATCCACGCCAGACGCAATCCAACAAGCTTCTGATGATACCACGCACATTAACGCCTGTTACGCAATATAAATAGCTTACCTTAATGATGCCCCATACGCACGCAATCTGGTGTAATCCTGTCCGTCCGTCCGTCCGTCCGTCCGTCCGTCCGTCCGTCCGTCCGTCCGTCCGTCCGTCCGTCCGTCCGTCCGTCCGTCTGTCTGTCTGTCTGTCTGTCTGTCTGTCTGTCTGTCTGTCTGTCCGTCCGTCCGTCCGTCCGTCCGTCCGTCCGTCCGTCCGTCCGTCCGTCCGTCCGTCCGTCCGTCCGTCCGTCCGTCTGTCTGTCTGTCTGTCTGTCTGTCTGTCTGTCTGTCTGTCTGTCTGTCCGTCCGTCCGTCCGTCCGTCCGTCCGTCCGTCCGTCCGTCCGTCCGTCCGTCCGTCCGTCCGTCCGTCCGTCTGTCTGTCTGTCTGTCTGTCTGTCTGTCTGTCTGTCTGTCTGTCTGTCTGTCTGTCTGTCTGTCTGTCTGTCTGTCTGTCTGTCTGTCTGTCTGTCTGTCTGTCTGTCTGTCCGTCCGTCCGTCCGTCCGTCCGTCCGTCCGTCCGTCCGTCCGTCCGTCCGTCTGTCCGTCCGTCCGTCCGTCCGTCCGTCCGTCCGTCCGTCCGTCCGTCCGTCCGTCCGTCCGTCCGTCCGTCCGTCTGTCTGTCTGTCTGTCTGTCTGTCTGTCTGTCTGTCTGTCTGTCTCTGTCTGTCTGTCTGTCTGTCTGTCTGTCTGTCTGTCTGTCTGTCTGTCTGCGCGCTTTCTCACGTTTGTTCCCATATTGTTTGGCTTGGCGCACCATGTGGAAGGGTGTCATGGCACCGAGTCGTCTTGAAGATGTGTCTACATGTTATCTTTAGCCGCGGCCATCTTCTACATATGCCGGCGACAACAGCGACGACAATGATGATGATGAGAATGATGGTTCTGATCCGTAACTACGGTGCGTGCCCCCTTCGGGGAATAGGCCAAGGATTAAGCCGGCAAGAGGAAATGAAAAAAAAATAGCTGATCAGAAATTCAAAACTAAAAGCCCAAATAAGGCAGAGGCCATGACTTTCTCTTTTCTTTCTTTTTCTGTTTTTGTAGAAAAGGACAGGGATTCTAATCTGAAGCATTCTTTGCCTCATACCAAGCACTTCGCAGTAGCGCGGTAGGTAGGTTGCTGTAGTGCCTCATTTTAGGCCGACTAAATATAAGGAGGTACGCCTCCGAAGGCGGGAGTGAACAGGGGTCTCCCAACACAAGAATCTGGCTCGCAAGAGTCCGAACCCCACATACACATGTCTATGCCGGAAGGCTCCACTTAAAGTGCCGACTCCAAACAGCCTACAGTGACTAGCGCTCAATGCCACGACGATTGCGGAGCACAAGCTGTGCTTCATCAGCTGTACTCTTAAAGCAAAAAAAAAAAAACGGCACGCGGAAATTTTCCAAATTCAATATACCGTAAGTCTGCACCAATTTATTGGAATGGCCGGCATACGGGCCTTGAGTTAATGTTTCAAGATGTCAGTACTTCAAACCTGGCTCGTCCGGCGCAACAGCTCTTACTCATAGGAGATGCACACTAGGCACATGACGTGTAGTCGCAAACCTTCTGTTTGTGACGCTGCTGCTTTCCTAATGGTGAAGGCATCTATGTGAGGTGGTTCGTGTGAACCTGGGTGAAGCTCTTCGTGTCAGAGTTATATCTGGAAAACATATCGATCATGATGATCACGGCTCGTGTAGCTAGGTGATGTGACGATTCCACGGCACTCGCTCCTTACCGTGATGGTCGAGGGGGGGCCATGGGACTGGCAGCCGAACTCCCATGTTCAAGTTCAACAAAAAGAATGAAGTACATTCTGACCCCTAAGACCACACTTGCACAGATCTGTTCTGGTAGTATCTTCTCTGCGCTAGGTCTCCAGTGAGCTGGTATCCATAAATAACTCTTTTCGACCCTGCTGGCAGTTTTCCACTGAAGCTTAAGCAGACTTTTGAAGATTCCGCTAGGTAACCTTGGGCTGAATTTATGTGCTACCGTTGTGCTGTCGCTCAGAGCATCGGTGTGAGGCTACAGCCACATACATGTTACCCGAGCAGTATAAGCAGTATATGGTTACTTCTGCGAAACAAGATTACCTTATGAAAATGTTTCCCTATTTTAGTCATTTTCTACATCCTTAATTTATCTCTCCTTCATGAAATTGTAAAATTCGACTGCCGAAATGGCGGAGTTAAAAAAAAAAGAGTACATTATTTTAGATTTACCCTTTACCTCAATCGTTTGCGTTACCTTATTTATTATATAAAATTTTTTTTTAATTTCTTCTTCTTTATATAGGCAAGGCTGCCTACATTAATACACATTATATTTGATTTGATCGGTTTCTCTCGTATCTTCATTTATACCTTTGTTATCATAATACCACCTTGATCTTGTATTGTCCTCCTCAGTGGGTTTGTGTAATTTTTTAAGCAATCATCATCATCATCACCACCACCACCACCCCGGCAAGTTGGTGCCCCTTTAATAACCATTAAGCTCTGAAAGCTTGTCGCCCTCACTGAGACGCATTCTGAACAGTCCCTGAAAAAGATCAATTTTTCTGTCCCGTTTCTCTTCACTGCAGGTACAGAAGCTGTCAGCAGTTCCTAAAATAAAAAGGGGAGAGGAGTTGATCAATTCAGCAACTCTAATTTGCTCATTACGTGCTCGGGAAACGGACTTTATATTGATACACTGTGCTAAAAGCTGGCCGTCGCCTTTGTAATCGGTATAAATGCAGCCTGTGAATGAGATTTTTCGGTCGAAGTTGAGCCTTGCAGGCTAATTGGCTTGAAGAATTTTTCGTAACGTACGTTATTCAGACGATGTACGTACATATATTTGAGAAAGGCACATGGTAGCTTGTAAAATAAAATATCATGTTTAATAGAATCAAATGCCTTTTTGAAAGCTAAAGAAACTCCGACTGTGAATCGTTTCTCATCCCTATTAGAAAGCATTTTTTCCTTTATACTAAGCAGTGCCATTTCGGTTGACTTTCTCTCACGAAGCCCGAACTGTTCTTTCACAAGAATTTTTCTGGTATCAATAAACTTACACAGTCTATTTTTTATCAAATATTCCAGTAGTTTAGAAAACGAAGGAAGGGCGGATATAGGCCTATAGTTCTTTGTCATACGAGCCACCTTTGTGAAAAACAATCACTATTTCAATTTTTATACCCTCTGGAAAAACAGCTTGGTCGAAAGCATCATTACTTATATGCTGTTGTGGCGAGCTTATTAGATAGACAACAGCAATAATGGGTTCGGCCTTAGTTTCATCTGCTCCAGTCGCAGTGAAATTATCCAGGTTTCGAAGGAACGTGAACACTTCATGTTCACTGCACGGTTTTAAGAATATAGAACTTACAACTGGAGGGGCAGTGTATTAATTTCACGCTTTCTATCTTGTCTTTGAACCGATTCGTCAGACGATGTGCCAATCACCGGTGTGCCAACCCCTGGCTACGACACTGCTTCGAAGAAATTACATTAGTCAATTTTTAAAAACTGCAGTAATTCGCAAGTGTAATTTTTTACACTAATCTTGTTACTGCCGCCTCATCCGAAGTACGCGAGAAGAACGTTTACTTTGGATGAGGCCAGGCGGTAACATTCCGGTTGCGACTGGCACATGCTATTTCCCATAAGTTGCCATGGCTTTCGACATTTCTAAAAACAACACACGTAAACAGACACACACATACACACGCACACACACACGCACAATTAAATGTTTTTTTTTTCGTTTATAGTTTTCCTACGCGGTGTTCCTTTTTTATTTCAAGTTGTTCGCACCGTTCTGTTTTGGTGATGCAAGTTTGTTTTATTTTAGGTGTAAACTAAGGCCAACTGCTGCAGTCCCCTCCTGCTGCCAACTCACGTTTACAGCCTGAAGTAACTAAAATAAAAAGGAAATAATAGCGCTTAACAAAACAGGGCAACGGAAGGCGTTCCGATTTAACGAGAGCGGAGTAGTGCTTGCCTTCAATTCCCCGCGCCATTGCGCAGGCTTTCTTTCTTTCTTTCTTTCTTTCTTTCTTTCTTTCTTTCTTTCTTTCTTTCTTTCTTTCCCTTATGCCTACACATGCAAACTGAACGCATTCGACACTCCGTTAGAGGACATGTGTAGTTGTGTCGTTTTTCTTTTCCTTTCTGTCTCTCTCTCTCTCTCTCTCTTACTATTTTTTTTTCACTCGCAGTCGCACGCCGAAGCTCAACGCACAGCAGACATCGGCTGGCAGCGGCGGCGGCTATAGCCAAGCCAAGCTGCTCGCGAATGCTCGCTATAGTATCTCTCGCGCAGACGGGCAGAGGCGCCCTCTTTTGTCAGGCCTCGCTTGGAAACACGATCCGAGCGGCGCTAATTAGAGCGGCGCTCCCGTTACAGCGGCATCCACGGGCTGCCCGAAATGGCGGCATCTCGACAGCAATCGGAGATTCTTCGGGGCCGGCTGGAGAAGCCCGCCAGAGGAGCGAGACGCCAACCGGCGGCGGCCTCCTTTTGTTTCACGCCACGTCAGCGCGCCGCGGCTTTTGCGCCCGTGTCGCGTGGTCATTCCGAGCAAAACAGGAGTCTTTCTCTTGGTTTCGCGTTTCCCTTTCGTTCGGCAGCTCGTCGGGAGCCAATGGACGTGCTGGCACGCCTGCGCATTCCTCTTTCTGGCGCTCTCTCACAATATGACCATTTCTAGTTTTTCTTTCCTTTGTTCTTTTTTTAAGATCTTCACTTTATTCGTGTCTCTCCTCCCTTTTCGTCTTTGTTCGTTCATTCGCTTATTCATTCATTCATACAACTCGCAGAATGAGCGCTGGATTTTATAGCCAAGCCTAGACTGCAACAGTGTGACTGTCGAAATTATCTGCACAAAGCGTACGAAACTAAGAAATGTAGCTGTTAATTGTGACAGACTAGTCCTAATTTTATTTATCTTCTATTCACAAAAAATTGAGAGTAAGGGAGAGGTACGGGGGGGGGGGGGGGAGTAACAAGAACACGCTGGAAAACCAGCATCGGAAAAGACATCACATGAATCGCTTTTCGTGAGAGCAGTTTTCACTCTGACTCGAGCTGTAACAATGTTTCGCCGAAAAGAGGCTCCGCGGGAATGCCTTTATTTTTATGCTCAGCTCAGGGCTTACCATTTATTTGTCCTGACCGCGGGTGTGCTCATGAATTCGCTACCCGACGCTGCGGCACGACATAACATCTCAGCAAGGGAGAGAGAGCAGGAGCTCCGTGGCGGAGGGAGGATTACTTATAAATGAAGGTTCAGTCCGGAAGGAAATGGCCTTACGCGTCTTCTACATACCGAAAGGCAACGCTATCATGGGGGGTGTGGACTTTCTTAGAATCACGAGGCCTTTTCAGGGGCCTCTTGCGGCGGGCGTGGTACGTGGCCATTCTTCGTGCCTTCGCCATGAATGCCCCGACTTGCCTCTCGCCATCCTGAATGGCGGGGCGTGGTTTGTGCGGCGGTGACAGGGGAAAGAAAGGGCGACAAACTCGCGGCGGGACTTCCCGGGCAACCCTATGAAAACATTCCCTATTTGTCGTTATCACTCCACGACAGCACATCCAGCTATTGCGGCCGCCGCCGCCACCCCCTTGGTAAACACAAGGAAGGCCGCAATCTTCGGCCCCGTGCGCGGCGGGATAGGCCCCTTGCTGCCTCTCGCGGTTCTGTTATCCCGCCGCAATCGAAACTATTTGCTCAGCGTATACATCATCGACTGGGCGTATATAAGGCCGTGAGGCGAAGCCGAACTTTGGGGTTGGAGGAGGAGGGAGGGGGGTTGCAAAAACCAATCGCCGATGTTGACCCTAGACTCAATCTCCGGAGCCTGAGCCGATCTGGACGGCGCAGGCTGGGGGCACAGCCGTGGTTTGAGCTACGAGAACACACGATATCTTCATGCCTGCCTAACCCACCCCCGACTCTACTGTTTAGCCTCACCCTCCGTGAAGTGCTAATCTTCGCCAACGTCGGAGTTAATAAACCAGCTTACACTTGCCACCGGCGGTTCTCCCCCGCCTCTTCGAGATCAGCGAGATCGCTTTAGAAGAAACGTCGCGCTGCATCCCGCTCGACCGCGTACCGCAGTGTTCGGGCCGCCTTCGTCACCAGAACGAAACTACGATGCCACATATAATTACCTGTTGCCTATAGAAGTGTAAAATTTTGACGTGTAATTTTTTTTTTTTTGTCGAGCGGTTGTAACTCTTTAAGGGTATTAAAGGAACATTGTTTCTTTAGGAGATTAGGTATTCAGGGCATTATATGTCCGTGCATCTTTAGAATGTAGCTACGGAGAGTCACTCAATAAAATACTGCAGAGGGGCTTAGACAGGCATTATGTGCGAAAAACGAGGGAGCAGGGTTAAATGATATTGCGAAACCTTCAAAACACCAAACTGAGACTACCACTATAACATTAAAGGTGCTACGTATTCTCCCAATATTTGTACTAATGTTTAAACTCCTATTTTGCAGCTTCCTTGGCAGATCCTTTAAGAACGATATCCAGACCTCTGAAGCAGCTTATTTATATTTATTTTATTTCGAATACTGCTAGCCTTTTTCGGGCTGGTACAGGGTGGGAGGATTGACACATTTTGTCAACACATCAAGCAATGAAACAAAATAAATACATCACGAGAGGTACATTTCCAGCTTCCGTTCAAATGATTGTACAGTCATTGTGCCATCAAAAATCTGTACATCAAGGGCATTCCAGTCTTCAATTGTCTTAACAAGGGGATAATATTTAAAAACATCAATTCTGGCATTGTAAGGCATAAAAACATAAGGGTTATTCACGTATGGGGAGAGACTCTGCCAGGACGTAACAAATAGCGCGACTGATATAAGTTAAATTTATTAGTAGAGAGCTGGTACAAAAACTTCAGTCATGGGATTTTTCTGCGTGTGCCAGTGTCGATAAATTTGCCCTAGCGATCAAAGTGGTTACGGACTGTGTTTTGCGATACGCTGAAAATATAAACCGTACTGCAAGTCTCTGAATGCGTTCAAGTTGTTAAATCTGATATTGCTGGTGAGCATCCCATATAACACTAGTATATTCCAGAGAAGGGCGTACAACGGCTGTATACGCCATAAGCTTTACTGCAGGCGTTGCATGCGCCAATTTTCTTTTCAAAATCCAAGTTTTCGCTGAGCAGATCCACATATGTTATTTCCATGATCCTTCCAATTGAGGGTACTTGAGATGGTGACCCCAAGATACTTCAGTTTTGTTGTGTGGTCTATTTGTTTGTCGCCTACAAAGTAATTAACACACAGTGGCGTTTTCTTGTTCGAGACAGTCATACACGCGGTCTTGTTAAAAATTAATTTCCATATTCCATTTGGAGCACCAATTGTGAATTAATTCCAAGGATTTATTAAGTAATTTTTGACCATCTATTGATTTCACTCGGCAGTACAATATACAATCGTCCGCAAATAAACGAACCTCAGCACTAGTATCTATATGCGCGGCTATACCATTAATATAAATCAAGAATAATATCGGCCCCAACACAGACCCTTGCGTTACACCAGAAGAAGCTGGATGCATAATGGGTGATCTATATTTTTTTTTTCGTGCTGAAACTTGAATGAAATGTTAGCTATATTTTCTTGGAGGCGAATAGCTTAGACCGGTGGTTCTTTAGATTCTGCAACCACATCAGTTTCGTGAAAACGGTGACCCCGCGTACAGCAAGGCATTCTAGATGGCATTCAGCCGAAGGTTATCGTGGCAGCGTCTTGTGAAGAGCAGCACTGCCTACGTGCCGTTCGAAGCATCCAGGCCACAGACGTTGATTAATTGATTAAGGCTAATTATGTAATTAGGCGTTACGAGAAAAATTATTTGAGTATCTCCAAGCGACGACAAACAACAATACCGTGGTTCTGTACAGCTTCGTGGCTTTCGCATATTTTTCAACTCTGGCTAAAGTTAGCTGGGACACCCTGTATACTTTCGTGCACGCAAGGATTTGCAAAGTAGCTTAAACGAATTTTTCGACAAGCGTATACTTCCGAAGGACCATCGGCGGCACGGCGTCACCTGCACATTATTTTCCAGTTTTGCAAAGAGCCACGTAAAAAAAAAAAAAACGCAGAACGCTCGCTGGTTACAAATACACCAGTGCCGTTAAGCGTTGCCGCAATAAATGACGTTAACTGTCAGACAGCTTGCACGCCGTAAATAAACACCGCCGCAACCAATATTTGGACGCTCGTCTGCAGCGCTCTTGTTTTGCTCATGCGCATGTCCTCTTCAGGAGAAGAGCAGAAGAGAACGGTACAGCAACAGCAGCAGTTAAAGGTAAAGTCAGCGTCAGCATTTCATCAGGGCGATACACGCGAATCCGCGTGTCCGAAGACAATTAGCGGAACAAAAGCTAGTAAGCGACGAAGAGCAAATAGATGAAAAAAAAAAGAAGGGAGCAATGGGCGATCGAGACACAGCACAGAAGAAGGGCACGAGACGGTGCGCAGGAAACGAGGTGCACGTTGGATATTCATGAGAGCGGCTGACTTTCACCGCGAACACGATCTTGTTAATTACGCTCGGCTTCTATTCTTTCTCGTGCCGGCCTCCGCCCGCGATCCGTCTGCTTCGTCTCTCTTGCGCGAAACCGCACCGGCCACAATGTCCCAGACGCAGAGATCGATAAATTGACCAGAGCTTAGACCAAATATTCCTTTCTGTTTTTTTTTTTCTTACAGTTTTCACGTGCCTCGAGATTTTCGTTTACGAGATCCTAATTTAAAATTTTTAAGTATGACTTTTTTTTATCGACTTGTGTTTCTGTCGTAACAGTAATTAGCCACAGCTAATTGAGTTCATCGTCAATAGGGACGTTTTCAGCGAAGGGTAGTGAGCGGAGAGCTATAAGCGATCGAGTCAGAGCGTATACCGACTGAGCGTGGCGAAACGAGCTACACACAGTTAACGAAAAAGACACGCAATCCCTAACTTAAGCTTGCCACTGCAGCCACCACAAATACCGTCGCCACGCGCAAGATTACGTGCGTCATTATAAGTCAACCACGAACTTTCATCGTAGAACAAACGGTGTAGTTGGATAGCTTGAATGCTCCTAGTGCTGCAGTATAGTGCAAGTAGGAATATTATGGCTCACGGAGCATTATATTGCGACACCCACTCAATGTCAATGCAAAACGTTGATTCGGGTCCAGTGTGAGCTGGCATGTGTTTCCTCAGCTTTCATTCAAATCAACGCTTCATAGCTCCATCTGTTTTCCCTTTCCTAATACATATCTCTCTTCGATTGTACTTTCATGGGTGTTTCTTTATGTCGGCTGTGGTTCAGTGATACATAACAGCTCATCCTCGCTGAAGGGAGGTTGGTCTGGTCAGTTGCGAGGTCTGGCAGTTAAGGCATTATGCCAAAAGTCGCCATTAAAGTCGGCGACCAGGATAGCTTAAAGTGGCACAAGTACTTGTAAATCACTTATTCTTCTTTAACTAAAAGAGATAAATGTGTAACAAAAAATGAAGCTGATATTGCATGATAAAAACGAACAGACGAACATTTTCGAAGCCACTATAGGGTTGGAAGCACTGCAAGAAAAGTTTAATAGAACACAACAACTGAAAATGACAATAAACCAGTAAACACATCATGAGCAGTTGCAACAAAGTTCACCGAAAAAGTTATTTACAAAGTGCGCAATGCACCTCACAATATAAGCACAGTGACGCATACAGCCCGCATGAGCACAGTCCACACGCTAAGTATTGGATATGCCAGATGTTTCAGCGAACACTTTCATAAATGTTTTCGAATTACCTGTGGCAGACAGCACAATTCTAGTCCATGCGCTGGTTTACTCAAAGAGGCAGACATTACTTGCACAAGAAATTGAAATGTATGAATTGAAATGTATGAAACAAAAATTCACTCATGGCCCTGAACCCACAGTTTTCAACCAATTATTTTATGGCACATATTGCAATTCTAGCCAGTGAGCTTGCAAGGCGTATCCACTTGAAAAGAATTGTGTGGAACGATTTACGCGATATGCGCTGTAAAACTTGCGGTAAAAATTTACTGTCGTTCCACTTACTTTGGTGCTTCAATGCATTATATGTCGTTTTGTTAAGAAAGTAACTGGAACGCCGATGCCTTTCTTCGCAAAGTTCGGGAATTAATATCTCAAAACTGGTGTCATCCTGAGAATTCATTCTATCTGGATCCGCCTTGCGAACTCTCCAGCTAAAATTTGTAAATTGTAATATGTGCCCTAAGGTAATTAGTTAAAATTAATTAGTTAATTTCCTTGTTAATTAGTCAATTATGTATTTCAATTCTTGCGCCAGTAATGTCCGCCTCTTCGAGTAGACCGGCTCATGGACTAGAATTGTGGTGTCTGCCACAGGCACGTTATTTATTTATTTATTTATTTATTTATTTATTTATTTATTTATTTATTTATTTATTTATTTATTTATTTATTTATTGTTGTTGTTGTTGTTTGTTTTTTGGAGGAGGGGGGGTAGTCTTCGCTGAAACACCCGGTATATAGTTCTTATCTTGACGAAGACAAGTCCCGCTGTCGAAACGTCGGCAGCAAAGACATCTCTTGTTTCCGCCACTTTTGATCATCGGCTGATATAATGGCAGCACAAAAGCACATTGTGCACATCACTTACCGGATATAATCGTCGCTCACATTCTTTCCTTCTCATTAGGCACGCCTTCTTTCTTTCTTTCTTTCTTTCTTTCTTTCTTTCTTTTGCAAATCGGCCACACCCATAAATTTAGTTCTAAACAAAACACGAATGTTTATAGGCATATTGTAGGTATTTTCGTCTTTATAACGACATAAATAGCCTTCAATATCTGTCCATCTTTCGGGAGAAGATGCGCCAGTAGTTAATTTAGCAGAAAACTTAGCAACTGCGCACAACTCGACCGCTCGGTCCAAAACCCATGTAACAATTATTTGAACAAGCTTCAGTTTGATCGCGTTACTGCGCTTCGTCCTATGGTTATAACGACTAAACAGCCCGTCACCAGCAGGCCATGTGTGTCAACTGAAAAGAGCAGACAATCTCAAGACAGCGCCGTCGAGATAACAATGGTAACAACAGTTAGTCTTCCGAGTTAGTTGAGCGTCTGAGACGTATATTACACTTGCTTATTTCATCATCATCATCATCATGTTCTTCTTCTTGTTCTTCTTCTTCGTCTTCTTCTTCTTAAGCCTATTTTATGTCCACTGCAGTACGAAGGCCTCTCCCTGCGATCTGCAATAGCCCCTGTCCTGCGCCAACCGATTCCAATTAGCACCCGCAAATTTCCTGATTTCGTCGCACCACCTAGTCTTATGTCGCCCTCTACTGCGCTTCCCTTCTCTTGGTACCCTTTCTGTCACCCTAATGGTCCAACGGCTATCTAATCTGCGCATTACATGACCTGCCCAGCGCCATTTCTTTCTCTCAATATCAATTAGAATATCGCCTATACCCGTTTGCTCTCTGATCGAAACCGCTCTCTTTCTGTCTTTTAAAGTTATGCCTAGCATTCTTCGTTCCATCGCTCTTTGCGCGGTCCTTAACTTCTTCTCAAGCTTCTTTGTCAGACTCCAAGTCTCTGCCCCATATGTCAGCAAAGGTAAAATGCTTGTATACCTTCCTTTTCAATGATAAAGGTAAGCTTCCAGTCAGGAGCTCACGATGTCTGCCGTATGCGATCCAACCCATTTTTATTATTCTGTGAATTCTTTCTTCTGCTTATTTAACGTGGAGAAAACACAACAGTGGGGCCCAAATAGCCCTACGCGTGATGTGTCGTCTTCTATCCACGTCAAAAAACTTCCCTCGCAAAATGCGGCACAAAGCTAAGTGGAATGCCATCGCATTTTGTGACAGCGCTTGAGGAGGTATATCTAGAAGCTGGGGCTCCTGCTGAGTCGTCGAGTTCAGTGACAGAGACAAACACTGTCTATCGCAATGCGACTACTGGATGATCGGCCATTGCCCTTGCAAGCGTTACTCGAGTATCGTCCCCATTGCTCGTCGGCCCACAAGGCCGCGAAGGCACTTTTGTGTTTCTTGCGGGCGACTGGCCTGCGTAAACGTCTTTGATATTGTGATGCCCTCCACGCGCATGCGTGAGCTCACGGCATATTTCCTTCCTCTCTCTCTCTGTCTCTCATCTCTGTATTCTCTTTTCCCTTCCCCAGCGTAGGGTAGCCAACCCGACGCATTAATGGTCAGCATCCCTGCCTTCTACTTTTCTTTCCTTCACCTCCTGCTAAGCGGACATGCCTCTACCAGTGAAGAGCGTCAGTTTTTCAACTAAAGCATTCGTCCAGTAATGTAATGAAATCACAGTTATAAGTGAATTCTATTCAATTAAAGAGTGATTATTACATATTTACTCACTCCCGCAGCAGCTAGTAATGTGTTTTCGTGAGAAAAAAGATTATCTCCACTGCGCTGCTTAAAAATTGTCGGTTCCTATTCAAAGCTGGTTGTATAAGCTTTAATTGCGTAACGATAGCACGGATGGGAGCAACTTGCGGTCTCGTATTAAGGGAGAGCAGTGCTTAGGTGATAGTGAATTCGCTTATGAAAGCATAAATCTTATCATATAGTGGACCGCTTCGCTGCAATGAACAACCGAACAAAGAAACAATTGAACAAAATTACCTTCGTAATTCGTAATTTGGGGACCTCTGACGCTGCTAATGTGGCGGTAAGTATAGTCTCCGTAGTCCCCACAAAGGACACTTCATAAGGAAGCCTTGCCCTGAGTGGCGCTACCTTGCAGACACCACGCAAACAAAACGTCAGGCATCGAACCTCCGCGACGACATGGAGATGAGCTGCGTGAAACGGGCTACAATAATTTTGCATATGTACTCATCAACCATTTTAATGGCTTTTGGTTTACATCCAAGGAAGCTTGGATATAAAGGCATGCACACATGCATGATGTTGTCACTACTACAGCGGTGGTCCTATGACCAATTAAAAAAATTCCGGCAAGACAAACTGACGCGTCAGCAGCATGAACACCGAACAGCCCGGGATCATAAGTTCAAAGAACAAGGTTACTTGTGAAAAATCAATTATAATCTATTGTTTTAATCCTCGTGAGGAATTCCCCGCAACAACTATATTTCCATTCTTATTAATTTATTGCAGTCTGTGCTGTCATTACGACGCTGATGGGGTTGAAATTGATTGTCATAACCTACTGTATTTCGGCTCTCTTTCTGAATAAAACTTTATCAAGTTCTGAAGGACCTTTGGTGTAAAAGCATCTCTCAACTCTGTCGCTTAGATCATTGCTTATACCGTGGACGTAGATGTAGGCGGCAAAGGCTTAATGATCATCTACAGGCTGCATAAGTCTATAGTGCGAAGGCGTAAAGTTGTATTTCTTATCTTCATTAACTCTGCTCTGACGGAGAGCAGTACAAGCGGGCTTAACGGGTTAAGCAAAGTACAAGGAAATACTTTTTGTGCTTGCCAGAGATCCACAGGCACAGCGCCCCCAATTGCATCGAAACCGATTGTCTGTTCAGTGTCCCACTGAGACATACAACGTCACACAGCCTTAACAAACAGTTTGACAGCACGCATACAGACAGTTTTATATTTCTGATTCTTCGCTGCTTTTTCTCTTATCTTTTGCCGCCCTTTCCCCCTTCCACAGTACAGCTAGCGTATACAACTGGAGATATCCTCTGGTTAACCTCCCTGTCTTTCTCTTGCTTTTATACATTACATACATACATACATACATACATACATACATACATACATACATACATACATACATACATACATACATACACACACACACACACACATACATACATACATACATACATACATACATACACACACACACACATACATACATACATACATACATACATACATACATACATACATACATACATACATACATACATACATACATACATACATACATACATACATACATACATACATACATACATACATACATACATACATACATACATACATAATCTTCGATTGTCTGTTCGGCCTCAGCCGATCAGCTCTAATTAAGCTGCTCATTATGATCTGGCAATGGTCAGTCGCCACACGCAAACAGGTGAACAACGCGAAAGGACGTCCAGCCGTTTGGAAGGTTCCACACCTCACGACCTCGCATGGCATGTGCGCCTGCCTTCATCTGTGCGAAGCTTGTGTAGAGGTGCGAACAAGAGCGCATGGCCTACGCGGGTATTCGACCCAGCTAATTGCTATGGCGATAGGGCGCTTGAAGACTGAGAAAACGGACGGCACATCTTTTGGGCTGGTGGTGGCTGCCTTTGCGTTTCCTGCAGATTCTTTTTTTTTTTTTGTTCGGAAAGCGCTGACCTGAGGAGCAGTTCGTCACGCAGGGCTGGGGTTGCACACCGGCACCATGGGGCTGTGCATGAGCGAAATGAACAAATTGCGTGCTGCAAGTCGTGCCGCAATGAGTGAGTGTTCGCCTATATACACTGCCGCTTTTACTTTGGCCACCAAGTACCGTTCATGATTTAACGCTAGCAAACCAGCCGCCGTTTGTCTTGCACAGACTAAACGAGCACCACAAATATTTCAGCGTTGCAAGTCTTTTAAATGACGCGCCCCAAACCCATCTATAAGGCGTTGCCTTCAGCTAAAGCTCACAATGGATAACGCTGGTCCATCTGAGGCATTCCATGTTCGATCAATCTCGCAGCGTAGCACGCGATGGTCACGAAAAATGTTTCATGTTGTCATTGCAGGACACCTCGCGGCGTTGTTCGTCATGCATAAGGAAGCTAACAGGAAAACGTTCCGATGCAACGTGGTTTGTTCCTACTAGTGCAAGCCGCACATTGTGGGCGTTCCAATGGCGTCGCCGGCTTCTTGCACTCCGTCTGCTCCATGATCCTCGGGCGTCTGCCAAAACGCTTCCTGCGCTCGCCGTGGAAGTGTAGTAGATAGCGCTAGGGTACAGCACAAGGGTACAGGCGGATATACCAGCTAATGACTAAAAGCCACGCACGGGCAGCAGTCACAGCCCACAGGATGCATACAAACGTAGCGTCTTTTGCTTCCCTCAGTATCGGAATCCTGCTCCAACATGTTGCCGCAATCCGGTAGGCATATGGTTCAAAGTATGATATTCTTACATAGTAGTTTGTGCTGCTATGAAAAGACGTTCTGAGAAGAAGAGGAAGATGATGTGACGCTGTCATCCATCAGTGGAATCGCTCTACCCGGTGTTATAGAGCTACGCATTCTCCCTGAAATATATATCCCTTGTAAATATTCTTCCTCGCAATAATACGATGGAATATATATAGTATACATGAACGTTGACGATTGCCTTGTAGGAAAACGGCTGGAACGAAGCAACAAAGAGCATGCCGGCATCTCTCGGAGAAGAGCAGGCTGGATCGGGGCACGAGTGCGCGCACGCGTGAGGGGATGAGGCAGTTCGGCGTCCATGTCGGTAGAATAAACGGACGTCCCTCTTTCACGCCTGGGGCACCCGTGCTCTTGCTATGGGCCTTTTGCAGAATATCCTGTTCAATCATGTTTGCAGGCACGGGATAAACCGTCAGTTTTGCGACTACTTTGTTGACATGGTCGCGCTACTGGAATGCTGTTGGCGATGTCACCAACTAGCAAATTGTAAGCGCTCACTCGCGAAATTCTCTCGCAGAACAGCGCCAACGCGTCTACCCCACTTTGGGAAAAAAAAATTAACCTTTTTTTTTTTTCAATTTGCCGCTTCCTCTTTCCTCTGGTAAACGCGTCAGGCGCTGTGCAAAATTTCGAAGTGACGGCGCAAAAACAATTGATCCCGGAGGCACATGAAAAAATGTAAAAAAAACACTATATCTGAAGTGCCTGTGAAGAATGGTGAGAGGCACGCATCGCGCGTGTTTCTTATCCGTGCGTAACGAAAACTAATCGGCCACTCATATCTTCGGTCGAAGGGACGTACAGAGAGAGAAAAGGGGGCGCGCGAGGGCGATGTGCGCCGCGCGCAGCCAAGAGGTGTTTGCACTCGCCACTATTTGTCAGGCTTGGCCTTTGAGTGCTGCGCGGTGACACGCTGAATCACTGGCGATGATAAACGGCGCGGATTGCAGGCAGCGATGAGGCACAGCCACGCGTGCGTGGCGCAGCCAATTGAACGCGCATCGCTGGGAGGGAGGGCGTCGGCATTACACGCAACGCCCGGCGCACGCTTTCTTTTCCTCTCTCTCAGAGAGCTTTCTCCTAAGGAAACGCGCCACTTCACACATCACTCGTGTAGTGTATATGCCCCATTTCGTGCCAGTCGAGAGAATATGGAGGTAAGCCGTGTTTTATTGCCGTTTCTGCCGCGGCCTCTTGCGGTGCATGGGTCGCGTGATTTATGGCCGTTTACGCGCCGTCTGTCAAAGCTAAAATGGCTACACGCCCGCCCGAAATTCTTGTCGCGTTACATGAGCGGCACCCTATATAAACCAACCAGGCGGAGTGTTCTCGCGAAGTCTTAGGTTCACTTTTGTTTATGTATGCAGTCTAAGATTCTTCCTTGACACGCTGGAACGGCGACAAGTGACCATATATACAGGCCATCAGAAAACTGTTGCCATTCGACTGGCCAGGATTCAAAGTGATACACGGACACGGATGAATGGGTGATCAGAAAATTCACCGACGATTACGATACTCCCTAATGCGAAATTTGAGTGCAGTTGTATACGTTTTCATTACGCGATATATTGGCTGGCGCAGACGATCTGTCTCGTGTGGCGCCTTGCAAACGGAGCGAAGTGTGCCGCGACTGCCTCGCTAATCGGGAGATCGCGAGAGCCAGCGCGTGGCTTTCGTGTGGGCGCGATCCACAGCAGCCGCCTCCGACAAGTCTACCAGACGACGCGCGACTCTGGCGCCATCTCGTAGCCATCGTCGCCGCACCCGCCTCTCCACTTGTTCGTTCGCTCAGTTACGCCGCCGACGTCGACGTTCGCCGCAGGAACAATCGCAAACCATGACAATCCAAACAAGCGCGAACGAGACCTAACCAAGCAAACCAAACAAGCGCAAGTAAGAGCTGACGCGATAGACGATAGTACGAAACGAGTGGTCTGACATACACCAGATACGAGTACGCATCGAGTGGTCGGGTGGGTTCGCATGACACCACTTTCCCGCGCGCACGTCACCGAAGGAGCCGCTCTCATTGGTCTCCCCCGTTCACGTCTTTCATCTCCCGCTCCGCGTTCGCTCTTTCATCTTTCGTTGTGCTCAATTGCTCCGTTACGCCGCCGACGCTCGCCGCAGGAACGGCTGCGCTGGGCTCTAAAAGAAGTTTAAAACTGGTGCTACTGCGCGGATATCCATATTCTCGCTTGCCAAGTAAGCTACACAGACACAACAGATGGGAAAGATAGCTGAAAGCCAGCTGCGCGCGACGCGGGGTTGTCTGCATTAATAGCAGTCAGAGGTACTGCAAGAGCAATGTCATCGTCAGAGGCGCAATCTTTGACATGCCGACGTAACGCTAACTGTCCAGTGTTGCTTGCGCAAACCCTCCAGCAATTGAATCAAAACGAGAAATATGTTCAGCAAAGCGTATCTGACACGACGTTGGAAAGTAGAGCATGAAACAACACGTACATTGAGCATAAGTGAGCAGACGAACTCGTCTGACTTGAGGTCGTCGTGAAACTTAGCGAAAACAAAAGCAGTCACGTGCGTCGTCATACGGAGGCGTTCACTGGTGCGCTACGCGGACGTATACGCCACACGCAGTCCTGTAGCGAGTCATTCTCGGTACAGAGCAACCATTAGGGAACATGCCAAGCTTGACAGTTAGTTCAATGTTCTTATTTAAACATAGGCAGGCAAAATCCTCATTACATTTTCGGTGTTCCGCCTGCAGCTGTTAATTATACAGCTACGGGTTCAATCAAATGTCACTGTGGACAAGCGGCAGTGGTTAATTTGGATAAATGGCAAACGTTTGGCAGTAAGAGTTTCCATAATCAAGTCACTTTTGCTTGTTTTAGAGCATTGTGCCGAGCATTGCACTCGGATATTTTCATAATCACGTACACACACAAAAAAAATTGCCACTACATGGCTTTGCATGGATTTCTGCACTGAAATTGATCGAACTGCAGCGTTCTTGGTCTGCGCATATTTTCTCCATCTCGTCGTTTTTTCTCGCCGTTTCCCACCGACCGCCTTTTCTTCCCGGGACTTTGTTGCCGCTCCCCGCGCCTCTACAGCTCTGAAGCAGTTCCAACGCGGCTGCCCCTGCCGGGGCCATAGCTGCCTTGGCGTGTTTTCTACACCATGAACCAAGAGCGCCAAGCGACCAACTCTTCCGAGGCCCATGTTCTAAACGGGCGTGCAAAGGGCCTTCGGCCAATTCACCGCTCTGTTTCGATGGAGCATTTATCTACCGCAACGTCATTTTCCAACGAGCAGAAGACGCAATCGGTGACGGAGAACGCCGCCACGCGTTCCTTAACAACAACGAAGACGCCCGAGGTGGATACCGCGGGAGTGGCCGCCGATCCCCATCGTCGCCAATTTTCCCTCCCAACAGCGAGAGGTAGACACTCCGACCGGGGAAAGGATGGAGGAAGATGCTGCCCCGAACATTTACGACGACAAAACTGACGACGACACAGGTGGCTGTTGGAAGTCAGTCACACATTAGCGACGCATCCGTCAAACGTGCGCTAAGACGCAACCCTCCGAGAACATCTTCGGCATTCCGGACGCCTCCCAGCCTACCGTACGCAAGCGCATTCGGAATCAGAACCTGCCTCAATTTCCTTTGCACGATGAAAAGATAATTCTGCGGCCTCACGGAGGACTTTGTCTCGATAAGTGGACGCGCCCAGAACTCGCCAGTGCTCTATGGAGTGCAGCCGGCTTGACCACCGAGGATCGTCAGGACATCATATTCCGACTGCGACCTCAGCAGAACTTGGCAATCATCAGCACACCCCAGTCACACGTAGCCGACGCATTGTACAAGGTGAGGGAGCCGAACCTTGGTCAGCGGGTCTATCCCATCACGACATATTTTGCGGCCCCAGACAACTCATGCAAGGGAACTGTTCCTGGTCTTTTGCCCGGTACACCGTCTTCCAAGCTAGTGGATGAGCCTGTGGCTCCTGGAACTCAAATACTTCAAGCACGAATGATGGGTCAAACCAACGTTGCGTTGGAAACATTTGAAGGACTTAAAGTGCCTCGCTACGTGCGTTTCTATGGTGCAGAACTCCGCTGCTACCCCCATCGACCCCGCCAACTGGTTTGCAAGATATGTCACAAGCTCGGCCATTGGGCTGATTACTGTCTTACGCCGCACGTGCTCATTTGCGCGACGTGCGGGACTGACAACCCCACCCCGTCACATCCGTGCACCCCACACTGCGGATCCTGTGACGGGACCCACCCTACAGCGGATCCAAACTGCCCGCGGCGTGCTAGGTAGACACTGAACAAAACTTGGGTGTGGAAAGCTCTCGAGAAAGAGTAGCGTGAACTCCAACCCTCCAGCGACCCGACCACCACCACAGATACGGCGGAGACCCGAACGTCGCGCGCCCCAACTAAGGAGACCAGAAAAGTCCGGTGTTTGGATCTGACTGCTGGTACGATCTGTTGGGAGCTCGGCGCTGACGCCCGTGGTTGTACCTGGGTCGCAAGCCCCAAGGGTAGCGTTGGCCTGGCGGCCTGGGGTACAACTCGAAGCATCCGAAGGTCCCGGCAAAGCATGAGTCGACTGGTAACAACGAAACAACTTGTTTATTTTAACATCGCAAAGAGTTGGCGGTCAGGTTTGACCGAAGTAGAGAGACGGGAGAGCACTTCACTCAACAGAAGAAATCGGAGCCCTTCTTTTTGGCGTCCGGGGGCAGCTGTTTTTATACTCTCGCAGTTGAGGGCAAGAAGGAACCCCTCAAAAGACGAGCACGTGAATGTACAATGGGCTAATGGTGACGCACACTGTCGTAGCGCTGCGCACGATCTCGTAGCACCCTGTCGTGGCGCTGCGCACGATCTCGTAGCACCCCGTCGTGGCGCTGCGCACGATCTCGTAGCACCCTGTCGTGGCGCTGCCGGTCGGACACAATGACTGTAACGAGAAGATGGTCCCTGCTTTGGCATCGCCTGTTTCGGGCACAATGACTGGAACGAGATCCCTGCTTTGGCATCGCCTGTTTCGGGCCCAATAACTGGAATGAGATCCCTGCTTTGGCATCGCCTGTTTCGGGCACAATGACTGGAATGCGAGGAGGATCCCTAGGCGGTCGCATCGCCGCAGACGCGCCTGGAAACACCTGGCGATGAGTGTTGCGGCGACGACGATCGGGCCAAAATGTCTGCCGCCCCGCCGCAGTCGCGCCGGCAAAACCACGTGTCGCAGGCGAAACGCAACAGACCGCCCCGCCGGGGGAAGGAGATCCCGATGGACAGGGGACTGCATCCGCTGTCCGGAGGGATGTCGCTCGATGATGCTCATAACCGAAGTCGGGCGTCCCTCGACGTTTCTTGAGCGCAGCGCACAGAGAAGGCCTCGTTCTCTCGTTCAGGTTCGCACGGGACACTGCAAAGTGACTTCGGGAGAGTTCACATTTTTGTTCTCGTTCCCGGCAAGCGTTAGAACTACGCTGAAAACTCAACCGCTCAGTCAGCAAGCACGGCACAACCCTCACTAAGCCCTGCCAGGCTCTTTCCCCTTTTTATACCACTGCCTAGTTCCTTACAGTAGTCTAGCATCACTCAGAACGCGTCCACAAATTGAAAAATTGCACTAGAAAGCATATCATCACTTTGAAACACTAAACAAAAGCAATATGTTAAAAAAAATCCTGCCTCAGGAAGAAAAACATCAGTAACAAACAATTTTGAGGCTGATTCCTACGTTAGGGGCTTCGACTTAAGCCATCGGCGTTACCGTTGAGACTCCCCTTTTTGTAACGCACCTCAAAGGAATATTGTTGTAAAGCGAGGCTCCAGCGCAGGAGGCGGCCATTTTTGGGAGAGATGGTCTGCAGCCATTGGAGAGGGCAGTGATCCGTCTCAATGATAAACCTCGAGCCGGCTAGATAGCATGACAATTTCTGAACGGCCCACACGAGACACGCACACTCTTTCTCGGTGGCGCTATACGCCTGCTCACGACTGGTCAGCTTACGACTAGCATACAGGACGGGGTGTTCTACTTCTCCATTTTCCCGTTGGCACAGTACAACGCCCATGCCTCGCTCACTAGCATCGCACTGAACAATGAACCCTTTTGTATAGTCTGGCGATCGTAGCACAGGCTGGCTTGTTAGGGCACTCTTTAGGGCGCTAAAAGCTCTTTCCTTTGTCTCGTCCCAGACGACTGTTTGAGGCTCTGTCTTTCTTAGAGCATCCGTCAGGGGAGCCGCGATATCAGAGTACCTAGGGATGTACCTCTGATAGTAGCCGGCGACACCCAAGAACGACCGAACATCGGTCTTGGTGCGCGGTTGCGGAAAGTCTCGCACAGCGGCCACTTTTATTTCAGAGGGGCGGCGACGACCCTGACCAATCACGTGACCGAGGTAGACAACCTCGGCCTGTGCTAACTGGCACTTAGGAGCCTTTACTGTCAAGCCTGCTTCGCGCAGGCGGGTTAGCACTGCCCGCAAGTGTGCCATATGCTCAGACCAGGATGCGGAGAATATCGCTACGTCGTCTAGATACGGTAAAGCGAATTCTTGCTGTCCCCGCAACACTTTATCCATGAGGCTTGAAAAACAGTATGGCGCGTTCTTCAAACCAAAACTCAACACTTTAGGACGGAATGTTCCCATTGGTGAAATGAACGCCGCATACCTACTAGCCTCTTCTGTAAGTGGAACCTGCCAATAACCCCTGACAAGATCTAGGGTGGAAATAAACTGAGCGCTACTAACTTTCTCAAGGCGCTCCTCGATGTTAGGGATCGGATAAATTTGATCCTTAGTGATGGAATTAAGCCTGCGGTAGTCGACGCAAGGACGAGGTTCCTTGCCCGGTACCTCAACTAAAATCAAAGGGGAGGTATAATCACTCTCACCTGCCTCAATAACACCGAGCTGTAGCATTTTCTTTACCTCAGCCTTCATAATATCGCTCTGGCGGGGTGACACCCGATACGCCTTGGATCGTACTGGCTCTGTGGAGGTAAGTTCTATATCATGAGTAAGTACAGAAGTCCTACCAGGCCTCTCAGAGAACAGACCTTGAAACTCTTGTAATAGCTGGTGTAGTTCGGTTTTCTGCTCGGGCGACAGCGGTGCTTTACTGATAAGGTCACTAATGACTTGACCGGTGTCTTCCCTGTTCGTCACTGAGCCTAGTCCCGGAAGCTCGACTGGAAGCTCTTCAGGAACGTTTATCATCATGCACACCACTGCTTCCCGTTGTCTATAAGGTTTGAGCAGATTACAGTGGTAAACTTGCTGTGCTTTCCGCTTTCCTGGCAGACTTACCACGTAGTTAACGTCCGACAGTTTCTGAACAATTCGTGCTGGGCCCTCCCACTGCACGTCTAGTTTGTTGTTTAGCGATGTGCGCAATATCATGACCTCATCGCCAACCTCAAAACGACGGGCCCTGGCTGTCCGATCATAATAAACCTTGGCCCTCTACTGGGCCTTTGTCATTGCTTCACCTGACAACTCCTGTGCCCTTCTTAAGCGTTCGAGGAGCTTAAGCACGTACTCCACCACGACTGGGTCGTCGCCCCTACCTTCCCATGATTCTCGAAGCATGCGAAGCGGAGACCGAAGCGACCGACCGTACACCAGTTCAGCTGGCGAAAACCCCGTAGCCGCATGCGGCGCGGTCCTTAAAGCAAACATCACCCCAGGCAGACACAGCTCCCAGTCAGTTCGATGTTCAAAACACAACGCTCTCAACACGCGCTTCATGACGGAGTGGAGCTTCTCAACGGAATTCGACTGTGGGTGGTACACTGAGCTGTGTAGCAGCTTTACCCCACACCTTTCGAGAAAAGTTGTCGTCAAAGCGCTAGTAAACACTGTGCCCTGATCTGATTGAATTTCTGCAGGAAAACCAACTCGCGCAAATATGGACAGTAGTGCATTAACTATCTCAACTGAGCTGAGTTCTTTAAGCGGCACTGCTTCAGGGAACTTTGTCGCTGGGCAGATCACAGTCAAAATGTGTCTGTACCCCGTGGCTGTTACCGGCAGAGGTCCCACTGTATCAATAACGAGCCGTCTAAAAGGCTCCGTTATGATAGGTACCAATTTCAACGGCGCCCTCGATTTGTCCCCTGGTTTGCCCACCCGCTGACAAGTGTCACATGTCCTCACGAAATGGTCTGCGTCCCGAAAACACCCTGGCCAATAGTACTCTTGCAAGAGACGGTCCTTAGTTTTCTTAACTCCTAGGTGTCCGGACCACGAACCCCCATGCGACAAGCGCAACAGATCCTGGCGATAGCATTGAGGCACGATCAGCTGATCGAACTCCACTCCTCTTCGGTCTAGATACTTCCGGTACAGGACTCCACCTCTTTCCACAAAACGCGCCGTTTTCCTGGCGATACCTTCTTTGACATTGCAGCGCACGTTTTCCAGGCTGCCATCCTTTTTTTGCTCGGCTATCAAAGCCGACCGGCTGACTTTTAGCAACCTATCAAGTCCGTCTGACGTAGGCGCGATGAGCAAATCAGTAGATAGCTCTTCTAACTTTCCCGTGTCGGGCGTTTCCTCTCCCGTATCTGGCGCCTTTAACGTTACAGACTCAAGTCTATTCAGTTCGGGCGTGCTCTGAATATCAGCTTGCTGCGCCTCTGACCCTTTTTCGTTGTTTGATAACGTCGGCCCCGCAACTACCGCCTTTGCAGCGAGCTCCCGAACCTTCGATCTGGTTAAGGCCTGAACACTAGCTTCACCAAACAAAAGCCCCTTCTCGCGCAGGAGGTGATCGGACCTGTTTGAAAATAGGTACGGGTACTGGGGTGGCAGCATAGATGACACTGCGGCCTCCGTCTCAAGCGCTCCGAAAGGTCCTTCAATAAGCACTTTTGCTACCGGCAGACACACGCTATGAGCTTCCACGGCTTGCTTGATCCATGCGCACTCGCCCGTGAACATATGGGGTTCTACGTAAGATGGGTGAACTACATCCATCGTAGCTGCGGAATCGCGAAGCACTCGGCACTCTTTCCCGTTCACGAGGAGGTCTCGCATGTAAGGCTCGAGAAGCTTCATGTTCTCGTCCGTGCTGCCTATTGAAAAAAACACAACTTTTGGTGTTGTTTCCGGACACTGCGCCGAAAAGTGACCCGGCTTCTGGCACGTATAACAAACGCCCGCTCGCCTCATCTCGAACCGCTTTCTGCGTTCGGCTTCGGCTGCCGTCTCTTTACGTTTGGTCGGATTGCTTTCACTCGCATCCTCACTACGCGTGTCCCCCTTAAATCTCATGGGCGTGAACCTTGGCCTCTCAGACTTGGAGCCAAATTCACCCTTTTGACCGTCCTTAGCTCCGCGAGCTCGACGCGTCACAAACTCCTCGGCTAGCTCAGCGGCTCTAGCCACCGTACTCACGTCTGGCCTATCCAAGACCCAGTATCGCACGTTCTCCGGTAACCGACTATAAAACTGTTCTAGCCCGAAGCACTGCAGAACTTTATCGTGGTCACCAAACGCTTTCTCTTCTTTGAGCCACTCCTGCATGTTCGACATAAGCCTATACGCAAACTCTGTATATGACTCACTTTTGCCTTTCTCATTTTCCCGAAACTTCCGACGGAACGCTTCCGCAGACAGCCGGTACTTTTTTAGCAGACTCGATTTTACTTTGTCGAAATCCTCTGCTTCCTCTCTATCCAAGCGAGCGACTACGTCGGCCGCCTCGCCGGGTAACAAAGTGAGCAAGCGCTGTGGCCACGTTTCCCGAGAGAACCCCTGCTTCTCGCACGTTCGCTCAAAGTTAACCAGGAACAAACCAATGTCCTCTCCAAGCTTAAACGGCCGCATCAGGTCAGTCATTTTGAACAATACGCGTTCTCCTGCACCGTGTGCCTGACTTCCATTACGAGCGCGTTCCATCTCTACCTCAAGACGCTTCATTTCCAAAGCGTGTTGACGGTCACGCTCTTGTTGCTCTCGCTCTTTCTGTTCTTTACGTTCACGCTCTTCTTTTTCTTTCTGTTCTTTACGTTCGCGCTCTTCTTTTTCTTTTTGCTCTTTAAGTTCGCGCTCCTGTCTTTTTGCAGTCTCCCTCTCTTCAATTGTCTCAAGGCATTCCGACAGCTCGTCATCCTCAGCCTCTAACTCAAGAATAGCCTTTATCAGTTCCGGTTTTCTTAGTTTGTCTGAGACATCCAGACCCAACTCTCTTGCAAGCTCCAACAATTTCGGTTTGCGCAACGACTTCAAATCCATGGCTGCTCTGAATGCTGCTTTCTCTACTGCTTACTATTGTCTTGCCGCAAACTAACCCGGCAGCAACGACAACCACAATTACCAGCTCTGTTTCTGACACTAACAAAAACCTGGCAAAGCTCAGAAGAAGAAAGTCCCGCACTCACCAAACCTCGCAGGCAGGAATTCCGCGCAGTCGTTCCGCTGCAGGCAACCAGTCGTCACACAGGGCTCGTTGCACTGCTCCCGGATCGTCGTTGAGCTGCTCAGCATACTGTCAACTGCATCTCTTTGCTGCTGGCCTCCGTTGTCGCGATCTCGCCGCTGGCAGACCGTTGTTTGAAGTCGTAGGCGATCTCACCGCTGCCAACCAGATGTTTGGATCTGACTGCTGGTACGATCTGTTGGGAGCTCGGCGCTGACGCCCGTGGTTGTACCTGGGTCGCAAGCCCCAAGGGTAGCGTTGGCCTGGCGGCCTGGGGTACAACTCGAAGCATCCGAAGGTCCCGGCAAAGCATGAGTCGACTGGTAACAACGAAACAACTTGTTTATTTTAACATCGCAAAGAGTTGGCGGTCAGGTTTGACCGAAGTAGAGAGACGGGAGAGCACTTCACTCAACAGAAGAAATCGGAGCCCTTCTTTTTGGCGTCCGGGGGCAGCTGTTTTTATACTCTCGCAGTTGAGGGCAAGAAGGAACCCCTCAAAAGACGAGCACGTGAATGTACAATGGGCTAATGGTGACGCACACTGTCGTAGCGCTGCGCACGATCTCGTAGCACCCTGTCGTGGCGCTGCGCACGATCTCGTAGCACCCCGTCGTGGCGCTGCGCACGATCTCGTAGCACCCTGTCGTGGCGCTGCCGGTCGGACACAATGACTGTAACGAGAAGATGGTCCCTGCTTTGGCATCGCCTGTTTCGGGCACAATGACTGGAACGAGATCCCTGCTTTGGCATCGCCTGTTTCGGGCCCAATAACTGGAATGAGATCCCTGCTTTGGCATCGCCTGTTTCGGGCACAATGACTGGAATGCGAGGAGGATCCCTAGGCGGTCGCATCGCCGCAGACGCGCCTGGAAACACCTGGCGATGAGTGTTGCGGCGACGACGATCGGGCCAAAATGTCTGCCGCCCCGCCGCAGTCGCGCCGGCAAAACCACGTGTCGCAGGCGAAACGCAACACCGGTCGGAGACCCGTTCGAGATCCCATCGCAATTTCAAGTCTCGGTCCCGATACCGCGAGGCATCGGTGCGCCTCCCAGAGAAGCGCCCTCCTTCCCCATCTTCCCAACAACCCTATAAGAAGGCCCTTCAGACCAACGCCCCAGCCAAGGTGACCCTGGTCCTTTCAGGGATGCAGCGGACCCCGGAGTAGAAAACAGCAATGGAGGCGCCTCGGGAGGTAGGTCGGGCGGATGGTCTCCCACAGCTCGCTCCGCCCCGTAAATCTCTCCCTACCCCTTCCCCTATTACCAATTCGTTACCAAATCCCGATCCTCTAATAGAAATAGCCCGCCTACGTCGTGACATGGAGGCGCGATGTGAGCGCATGCAAAAACAAATGGACGCGCTGGTGGCAGACATGAGCACTAGTATGCAGGCGGCTCTGGACAGGATAGAACGCCAAATGGAGGCCCTTCAAATAGGGATTACGGAGCAAGTGAAATCATGTATAGAGTGCACTTTCGCACGCATACAAGTTCCTGAGCTTAGCGGTCACAACAAAAGCGCGCTTTCCGACCAAGGCTCTCGGCCGCAACCTTCAAATGTGGGCACCCGGCGCCCGCATCCCTATGCACGACCGCCTGCTTCCTCTCGCGATGATGATGGCGCCGCGTAACGCGGAGCAACTAGAGGTGTGGCAGTGGAATTGTAGGGGTTCCGCCGAAAACGAGGTTCCCTACAGCAGTATATCGCCACATCCACGAACCCTCCCGATGTCATCCTCTTACAGGAAGTCAATTGCACCCCTTCTTTATCCGGCTACAGCCCGCTCTCGGGTGTCTCTCCTCTTGTGGGAGCCTTAGTTTCGAAACATGTGACATGTCGCATGCATACCACTAACATTGACACTCCTCACCAAATATTGGAAATAATTACGCAAGGTAAACGCAGCGAGAGTCTGTTTATACTCAATGCATACAGTTCCCCCCGTTCGCGAACGCACTGTTTTCAGCACCTACTAACACAATTTGGTAGGTTTGGACGGGTTTGTGTGGTGGCCGGCGACTTTAACGCTCCGCATACTGCATGGGGTTACGTTAAATCGCAGGCTAAAGGGACCCGCTTATGGAATGCCATCTGTAACATGAGATACACACTGCTTACCGACCCAGAGCACCCCCCTCGGATGAGCAACAGCGTATCTCGTGACACCTGCCCTGACCTTACCTTCGTGCGCAATTCTGGCCCAGTCGTTGCGAACGGGCCTTTAGAGGAGCACCTTGGTAGTGACCACTACATTGTAGCGACCACCTTGTCATTACGGGGTGCGCGCAGGCCCGAGCGAAATGTGCGTATAACGGATTGGGCGAAATTCAGGGAACGTCGTCAGGACCCACCTGAGCGCCAAGGGTACGAACGCTGGCTTGACTCTCTCGCACAAGGTCTAGAGGCCACCACGAGCACACTGCGCACCACAACCGAGACACCAGACATAGATCCGCATTTACTTCATCTTTGGAACGCGCGCAGAGGGTTGACACGACGATGGAAACGTCAACGCCTCAACCGCAAACTTAGGAAACGTATAGATCGAATTACGCGGGAATCTCAGGAGTATGCAGAGATCCTTACAAGGAATAACTGGGGAGGATTTTGCGATCGCCTCTCAGGCACATTGAGCACAGCAAAAACGTGGTCGATTCTTCGCTCACTCACAGAGCCCACCACAACAAAAGGAAAAACATTTCAACAGCTGTACATCCTAATGCACGAGTACAGGGACGATGTCTCGACACTCCTCAGAGAGCTAGAGAAGCATTTCATACCAACAGGCCCGCCGCCACAATACCCTGACTATCCTTATGTAGGCGTGGCGAACGAATTGCTCGATGCAGACATCACATCTGACGAAGTGTGGGTGGCCCTACAAGACCTACGCCGCAACACGGCACCGGGAGCCGACCACATCCGATTCGCCACCTTTCGTAACCTCAGTGACGCGGATATTAACCACCTCACCCATATCTTCAATGATTGCTGGCGCAAGGCATGCTTCCCCAAGCATGGCGACACGCCGACATCACACTGATCCCCAAACCGGGAAAGCCTGGTAAGGTGGAAAACTTACGACCCATCTCCCTAACATCCTGCATTGGTAAGCTCATGGAGCATGTACTCTTGTGGCGTCTGCAGCCCTTCCTCTAAGAAAAATCATTCTTTTCTAACTCTCAATTGGCATATCTGTCTGCCAAAGATGTGCTTTTACAATTGCAGGAGGAAGTCATAGGACCTCCGTCGTCCGCCCAAACGAGAGCACTCATCGCCTTAGACCTAAAAGGGGCATTCGATAATGTTGAACATGACCTCATCCTTCGCAATGTTGCGCATTCACACTGTGGAATTCGTATGTACAACTATATCCGCGCATTTCATCGAGATCGCACAGCCACCGTAGGAATGGGACCGCATCGATCCGGTACTATTCGCCTTGTAGGACATGGGACACCCCAGGGCTCAGTTCTTTCCCCTACTCTATTCAATATCACGCTCGCAGGGCTCCCCCGGCTACTCGACCAGATCCCTGATGTCGCCCACGCTATTTATGCGGACGACATTACTATCTGGTCGACACGGGGTTCCGACGGAGCCATCCAAGACCGACTGCAGCAAGCAGTCGATACAGTTTCCGAGTATGCGAGAAAATGCGGCTTAAGATGTGCTCCGGAAAAGTCGGTGCTCATAATCATTCGCCCCCGGAGCCGTTCCTCTACTCCCCCTATCACTGTGCACGTGGATGACACCCCGATACCACAGGTTAATCGTGCTCGTATCCTCGGCCTACACGTCCAAGCGGATGGCAGATCAAACTACACCGTTTCCCTTCTATCCAGACAGATTGAGCAAATTCTGGCCATGATCCGGAGGGTCTCCAACAGGCGCTCGGGCCTTCGAGAAGAGGAACTGCTGCGCTTGGTGGAGGCATGCGTGATCAGCCGCCTTACATACCATCTCCCATTTCAGCGGTTGACCCAAGCGCAACAACTTCGCATAGACGCAATGATTCGCAAAGTGATGAAGCTGGCCCATGGCCTCCCGAACTATACTTCCACACACCGTCTTCTTAACTTAGGGACACATAACACACTAGGCGAGCTGCTAGAGGCACATTGGGTCAGCCATCGCCAGCGCCTCCTACTCACTCCTACTGGCCACCATCTTCTCACACGGCTAGGATGCTCTGTCCCACCCCTTGAGTCTGAAACCCGTCCAACGATCTTCTCGTCAGCGATACGCCAAGTACTAAGTATTCATCCATTGCCACGTAATATGCACCACGAGCATGACAAAGGGCGGCGCAAAGCCCGTGTACGATACATTGGCCGCATGCTTGCAAACATCCCGGAAACACATACTTTATACACGGGCACATCACGTACTCAAGAGGGCTATACCTCGGTAGTTTTAGATGGCACCGAATCCCTGAGAGACTCTGCTGCAATGCGCGGAACAAATGCCGCTTACGGAGAAATTCTCGGTGTTGCTCTTGCAATTCGATACGCCATCCCTGTTCCTGAGGAAGTGTATATATTGACGGACTCGCAACAGGCATGCCGGGCGTTCCTATCAGGGCATGGCATCCCGAGAGCGGCGCACGAAATTCTCAAGCAGATCCCGCAAAATACACCAACCACACCTCCCCGCATCCACTTACTCTGGACCCCTGGTCTTACCACGCTGCCGGGTAACGAACGCACACATGTGGTTGCCCCAGAAATGTCCCTCCGGGCGACTCGGCGTGGTGAGGCGACTAGTTCAGAGTGGGGGGATCCCTTGCTCCGTTACAAAGACATACTCAGTCATTATACACGCATTCGTCGCACCCACGCCGCACCACCGCCGTCCTTCTCGCGGGAGGAAGCAGTGGCATTACGCCAGTTACGAACCGCAACTTTTCCAAATCTTGTGTCTCTCAATAAATTCTACCCACACTGCTATGCAGATCGTTGCCCTGGCTGTGGCAGCTCGCCCACAATCTTCCACGCCACGATTGAGTGCACTGCAAACCTCTTTCCTCCCTTGCCAACTCTCCTTCACCCCCTACGCAACAGAGAGCTGTGGGACGATGCCCTCCGCGACGGACCTCCCGAGGTCCTCCGAGCTGTGATACAACGGTCTCGAAACATTGCCGAAATCATCTTGGGGACCCTGGACTGAGGGTTCCTCCCACACTGCTCTCGCCATTCAAATATTATTAATAAAGATGTTTTACTCTCTCTCTCCATCTCGTCTGCTTTAGCTCCGATGACGCGCAATAATAGCAACCCACTAGCCGACCTTTCTTGTCTAATCGTCTTATGCGCAACACTCCTGATTGCTACAAAAATAAAAGAGAAAGACGGATTCATTTAGCGTACCTCTCATTACCGTAATTTCGTTACCATCACGCCGCGGCCTCCATATCTGGCAATGGGGTAACAATGCGTACGCCATTCGCGGCTGTGCGAGCTATGCGCGACTACCGTGCGCGCCGTTCATTGTCTCGTCGGCGCCCCGGGAAAAGGCAGCGGCCCCTAACAACCAGCCTCCCACTGTTGCGACCGCAGGAAGCTCCGCGGGAGCAGAAGAGAGCCTAAGGGGAAAACATCCCTGCCCCGTAAATATGGACCCGTGACGGTAATCGTGAGGCACTCGCCGGATGAGCCGTAGAGATGCGCGTCCGAGCCGGCTGCCATTTGCAGCGCCCCGCACGATCGCCATGCCGCCCGCTAAATGGGCTGGATTATCAGCCGCAACCAGAAGCCGCAGACGACAGGGCTGTCTCCGTCTTTCTGGAACCTCTCTCTGACCTCTGTCTTTTTTGTTTCTTTCCTTGTGTTTTCCTTGCCCGTTCTGCGTGTCTCTTTTTGTCTTTCTTTTTTTTTTCTGGTATAACACGCAATGACTCCTGCCTTTCTTTGCTCCTACTCGTAAAGAGAGGGCATTGTGCGTTTTGCATTATTTTATACTTCCGTTCTTTTTTGTCATTTCGGACTGCTGTGCACGCACCCGCGCGCGCACAAGCACGCATACTGTGTACACAAACACATGCAAAAAGATCATTTGCCTCGGAAATAGTTTTCAAAGGAGGCACAAGAATTTGCATTTTGATCACGCTGCTCTATCTTGACAAATCATTATGGAGTAAATCCCCTAGATGGCTGCGCTTAAACCATTCGTCCCGTGTTGTGCTGCGTGCGATAATAATGCCCTTATTGCACTGGTAGACTACAAGTAATGACGACAGTGTTCCGTTGGAATTTCGTTGTAGAGTCAACAGCAGATGTCGGATTTCTAAGTGTTCATTACATAAATGAAATAAGTTAAAACCTCGGCCGTTTTCCGTTCCCGGCGTTGATGCTGCAAGGAAAGTCAACATTAAAACCTGGCGTGCCGCTTTCGACGTTGGCTCCGTGTATACGAATGGAGCGTGTGGCTAACATATACCGGCGCTCTTTAGGAACGAAAATGAATACACGATCGTAGATTTGAGCCACAAGGCGGCGTGGGTTGCGCAGTTCCAGAAAATCGTAGCATTAAAGCAATCTGTTCGGTGTCATGCGGTAAATAAATAAACGGCTGGGCTTGACCAGGAACGCAGCCACAGTGGAGTACGGGACACGTCTTGTGCAGGATGCAGGGGGTATATGAGCACTGGGGTACAGGAAGGCTGTAACCAAGCACACAAGTTACATTCATTAACGCATTAGAAAGCTTACATACCTAACTTATCTTACAGCTATTGGGAGTCCAACGGTCTCATTTTGCAATCGTGCTCACGCCATACTCGTGGTAGGTCCGTTTCTTTCGCAGAGGGTGTTTGGGCACTGCAGCGTAAAGAAATGACCCCGAGTGGTGGCGCCTGTGACTGCGCTACGTCGCTCCAGCCCGCCGCACTTGTAGTTGGTTGGGGCTTCCGCGCTTGCCTCAATCTCCTGCGCTTGAGCTTCCTGTGGAGACGGACATATCCCGCCATGGTCGGAGGAGTTGGGTATCCATCTATAATCTGTCTTACTTCCCGAGTTTTTTCACGCCATTTCTGTACCGTACGTGTCGAACGCAGAGGGGCCATAGCCGAGCGAGCGTGAAATTACAGCAAAACAATGGACACTATATAGTAGGTCTCGTATCTCCTAATGAGCCCAAGTTTGATGGATTAAACCTAGCATTAAACCTAGCATTAGCATGCGCTCTCTCGAACGAATTATCAAGCGTACTACCGAGCTATGCTTCTCTCAACGCCGAGCGAGAGGCTAAATTTAGCTCCAATTGCGTCTTGCGTGGTGCGACAACGGGGCCATCTGCGCGCGCGATGCATGCATGAAGATTGAATAATGGCTTCTTTGCCCGATGCAACGATACCAGAGTAGGGCGCGTGGCCAGTACGGTTGCAAATGCATCAGGCGATTATAGTGTAACGTGTTTTCGTGAAGTACAACTGACAGTTGGACGAGCTCGTAAGATAGTTGGTAAGTATTGCTCGCAATACCTTGCAATGTGAAGAGCGTGGCTGTGCACCGGAGGCTCTTGTTGTCGCCAGGCGTCATGATCAGACAATTCAAGAGATTATCTAGGCATGGCACATGCATAATAAAAAAAGCAATCACGTATCAGTTTTTCTTCTATTGCGTTGCATCAAAAGGAAATTTTGTATTTGAATGGCTAACTTTTCCTTGCTTGTTTAACCCCGTGAAGGCATATACTGTCCTTTCGTTTGCGAGTAAACTTGAGTTGAGAGCCGGCGCATGTGTTTTTTAGTTTCACTCCCTGTTCGTGTCCTTCTGTGGCACCACTCCGAAAAAAAAATGATTTTTTTTTTTTTGCTAGCTGCGGTTTTGGCAAGTGACCGATTTTAACCTGACCGATTTTAAAGATGTTTCACGTCATAAATGCGGGTCTCTACATGATAAGTCTTGAACAAGATGTGATGGCAATAGCCGATGGCAAGTGCATGCGTATTCGAGAATGATTTCAAGAGTGGTGTTGGTGTCTTATTTTTATTTATTTACAAGATATTGCAAGCCCAATGTGGGCCCTAGCAGGAGGGACAATAAATGCACTCAAAGCTACATAATGATGCACAGAACGTAAGAAATATTTACCCACAGTGCATAAACAAACGATAATACATTATTTCCTAATTCACACTAGTAATACAACGAGGTATGGCAGAAATATTCGAACTATGGCGTTAATGTGTGCATTCGAGACGTGTTTTTTTTTTACGTTTGAAAGGCGTTTATTCGAGGACGCTGAGATAAATGTAGTGATCTATGAACTACACTATAGCTGAGAAATCCAGGCACGCGTTGCGTACATCTGGCCATACAGTTTCGCACAAAAAATTATTACAGGAAACTGGCGCCTTGGCGTCTATGTAGGTGAGACAGTTCATACAGCATGGAGATGATGGGTAGTACATGCACTTGCCTAAACTTCGCCGTTATGACTTCGAAAGACTTTGTAGCCTTACAAATTGATAATGTTCCACAAGATAGCACGTTATATATACGATTCATAATTATTATTTGTGCAGAAACATTATCGTCACGCGCTCAGAAATATATTTTTAATAAGCCATAATTACAGCATAACGCCACAAGAACGTCTGCACAGGCACGAAGATGGTTCAAATCCCTGTAGTACCCATCATTATCTTGGCAGCTGAATGTTTACAGCGGCAGGGTTCCCCTTAGTGTAATATTAGTAGAGAATTCTATGCTACTGTACTGGTGTCTGAGCGAGCTCGCCGCGTGCTTTCTGCATCTTATCATAACGAAGCCGACAGTGCGTAACTCGCCTCTCCGCTCCAGATGCAGACTCTTCGGCATTCCCTCGATGAAATCTCTGGGGGCCATCCTGCCGCTGGCCCCGGGGGTCAAAGCTGCAACGTCCCGTCATGGATGGATGGACGGACGGACGGACGGATGGATGGACGGACGGACGGATGGGCGGACGGACGGACGGACGGACGGACGGATGGATGGATGGATGGATGGATGGATGGATGGATGGATGGATGGATGGATGGATGGATGGATGGATGGATGGATGGATGGCATGAGCGTCCCCTTTGGCACGTGGCGGTACGTGGCACCACCAAGCTCTTGCTATTATACTTCCTAATGTCCTACCTAGGTTAAACAATAAAAAAAAAACACTATGAACTCCCACAACCAAATTTTCTGATCCCCTATTGCGAACTGTGCTTTTGTACTTCTCCGCTTTTTGTCGTTTCCATACTTTTCTTCCACCAATCCTCCAATCGCCTCTTATACTAATCCTCACTGCGGACATGTTTTCTTTTCCACTGCTCTCGCTGAACCCAAGGGCTTCAAGGAGGCCAGTGGTGCCTAAATCGACCGCTGGGTAGACGTCTTCACATTCTTCAGTTTCCCTAGCTTTATACCGCAGCAAGCACATGCTTCTTCTTCCTTCTGATATATCGCTTTATAGGAGCGTGTTCTAAGGCATCCTGATCGCGCTTCGGAAAGTAATGAGCTTCCCTTTGAGTTATCATAAATTGTTTTTTCCTGATTTAGTTTTTTTTTCCTTTTAAGTAGCTACTCACGGCAGGTTTCTTTTCCATTGCCACCAACCATGAGAATATTTCAGCCTGTCTGACTTTCCGCATGACGTTCTTTGTTGCTGTTTTGCTCACCCCACCCGCAGCATACTTCCTAGTTTTCTTCCTCTGCTCTGAATCAATGTTTTTTCTGTACAGATACTTCAACACTCTCCCAGCCCATTTACTTTCTTCCATATTTCTCAGTCGTTCTTCATGATCCATTTTACTGTTAGCTTCCTTCACTTCAAAACTTGTCCAGCCCATACCACCCTACAAAGCTTCATTTGTAGCCTTCCCGTGAGCGCCCAATGACTGACTTTTGCCTGCCATCGAGTCTTGATTGTACCCCTGATTTCAAGCAAACAGCCGCATTTCCAAAACTAAGCCATGGTACCAGTACACCTTTCCACATACCCCGGAGCATCTCGTACCTATTGTATCGCCATGGCGTTCTGTGCTTCATTATGGCTGCATTTCGCTTCCCCTTTACTGTTATTGTTTTATTTCCTTTGTTTCCATATATCTATTGCCTTCGTTTATCCATATACCAAGATATTTATGTTCTTTTACCCGAGGTATTTCCCGGCCCTGTGTTGCCACTGCCTGTTCACTGTTTTCGTTGAATACCATAACACCTGCTTTTCTAACGCAAAATTGCAAACCTAAATTCTCGCCTTACTGGCCACAGATATTAGCCAGGCGTTGCAAATCACTTTGCTTGTTAACTAGCAACACAATGTCGTCCGCATAAAATAAATCTGGAAGCTGTTGCTCTACTACTGTGCCCGCCTGTCTGTATGAGAGATTAAACCCGATATTATTTTTTTCTAGCGCCCTCTCCATCTCCACGATGTACATCATAAACAGCAGGGGCGATAAAGGGCACCCCTGCCACAGTCCCTCGTTGATATCAACTTTGTCCTCGCCCCTCATCCCTTCCCATTCAACGCAAACGGGATTTTCTAGGTAAATCTCTCCTAAAAACTGTAGACAATGGTCGCCTAAGCCTTGCCCTTCCAGAATATCCCACAAAATGTTGCGGTCTACGTTGTCATAGGCTCCTGTAATGTCTAAGAAGGCCACATATAACGATCTGCTGTGTACTCTTGATATTTCAATACACTGAGTCAGAACAAATAAGTTATCATCCAAACACCTACCTATTCTAAAGCCATTCTGAAGTTCTCCCAAAATGTCATTATTCTCTGCCCATGTGTGCAGCTTTAATTTGATTGCCTGCATTGCTAACCTGTATATTACCGATGTAATGGTCAACGGTCTATACGAGTAAATTCTATCATTCTCCCCCTTACCTTTATAAATTAAGGTAGTTCTACATTGTCGCCAACTCTCTGGTATTCTTCTATCTTTTAAAGCTTTTTTCCACTGCTTTCACCAGAGTTTCCTTACTTTTTGGTCCTAGTTCATTAATGAGCCTAATGGGAACCTCGTCTAGCCCTGTGGCTGTGCGCTTAAAAATTTTCTCTTCGGCTTTCTTCCAGTTGAAATTTGTCAGCACCAGCTCCTTTTCCATGTGTTTCTTTTTCATGCTCTTTTTCTTCCTCAAGTACAACCTCGTCATTGCCTTGGAAAGATTCGGCTGTTATTTTTCGGATGTAATTTAATGCCGCTTCCCTTTCCAGTTTGTTTCCATCTTCGTCTAGGATATGTTGTTGTATTGTTGTTGACTTCCTGCCTAATAATTTTATATGGCTCCAAAATATTCTAGGTGCGGCCTTTTTTTTTTCACGTATTTCTGACAACTAACGTTCACTTTCACCTTTTATCTTTGCTTGTACCAGTATTTAAACCATAGACGTTTTCTCCCGGTATATTTCCAATTTACTGGCCACTTCATCTTGCGGCAACTGCGCCTTCTTTGCCTGCCTGTGCTCTCGGGATGCTTTCCGTCGTTCGACGATCTCTTCTGGTATCTCCCTGTTCCACCAGCTTTTCGGTTCCCCCTACATCGGCTCCCCCTACAGCGCCACCTTAAGAACTACTAACGCCCTCTTTCCTCGATGGCTGTAGTAACACGCAGTGCCTCCACCGCCAGCGCCTGTAGCAACGCGCATTAGTACTAATGTATGGTGGTTATTGATGACAAATCGAGTCTCACTTGCGCCCGTGAGTAATCTATACAATGGCTATCGCCATTAAAGTACAAGTGTCGGATGGAGCAGCGTTCTGTGTACCCCACTACAAATAATTACAATGAAGATTAGGTGAATCCAACCGGGCGACGAAACATTCGCCAAGGTGCGTCAGAACGTTTTGCCTGACTATCGAGTGCCGTTCAGACATCTTCAGTAGATTCTCAGTTATTTCTTGTCGTTTCTATGCAACAGTGTGCGTTTCCTAAACCGAATGATTACCATCGATCCGACAGGATTGTCGACGGCAGTACTGCGCTCATTGTTACGATCGGCCAATGGAGGTAGTGACCTTCTAGCCTCTCCTAGCCCACTGCGACGAATCGCTTCGTGAAGCTGACAATGCGTTTCCCACGGACAGACTACCAGCGCCCGCAAGGCGAGACACGTTTGGCGGACCGAGTATTGTTAGCTGGTTCACTGTCGCCTTCACTGACCAATGGGAGGAAGAAAACTCTCCGAAAAGGGTGTTACCCCGGTAGCCGCCATGGTCGTTTGACAAACGTCCCAGCTGACTGCGGGGTCATCCCAGGAATCAAGACGTGCCAGCTTGAGTCAAGTGTAACAACCTCTGTCTACGAAGCCCCCCTCCTTTCTCCGTCACCCGCCGTGGTTGCTCAGTGGCTATGGTGT
Organism: Dermacentor variabilis; assembly: GCF_050947875.1. NCBI lineage: Eukaryota > Metazoa > Arthropoda > Arachnida > Ixodida > Ixodidae > Dermacentor > Dermacentor variabilis. Next base: position 261,864,476 of record NC_134568.1, on the reverse strand, counting down.
TGGACTGCTGAGCACGAGGTCGCGGGATCGAATCCCGGCCACGGCGGCCGCATTTCGATGGGGGCGAAATGCGAAAACACCCGTGTCCTTAGATTTAGGTGCACGTTAAAGAACCCCAGGTGGTCAAAATTTCCGGAGTCCTCCACTACGGCGTGCCTCATAATCAGAAAGTGGTTTTGGCACGTAAAACCCCAAATATTATTATTATTATTATCCTTTCTGTGTGTTCAGTAAAACGAAAGTGCGGGAGTGAGTGTGTGAACCTTCGCCCTCAAAGCGGGTTCTTCGACAACTTTGGACGTTCCGATTGGACTAAGATTGGACGGCAGTTTCCCTGGCCTAGGGATCTAGGGAAGACAGACGGGGTTCCAAACAGCCGTTTTCGGCTCCTCGGTGTGCTTCACTCGAGTCATGCTAGACTGATGAGATGTAACATTATCCACTCCTCATCTAGATCTTGTAAATAAGCGTCGTACTCTTCGTTCTCGATGAGAACACGTTCCTCCCTTCAACAACGTCCTTAGCGTGGATGAGTAGGACGAAGGCATGGGCCACCTACCCCTCTTTAAATGCCTGACCCCAACTCTTACATCATGCGACCGCAAGCTAGGGTGTCCACTAAAGAATCATAAGTTGCAATATAGGGCGGCGCGCGCTGTGCCGCCGTTTCTCGGAGGCTATGAAAGAATCGTGGCATTCGAGATCGCATTGGCGTTAAAGGTGCGCCCATGCGATCGCGGAGGCCTCGTAATAATTAAAAATCCTGCTGTCGTTGACGTGACATCGAAGAATACAAATACCTAGGAATACAGATTAAAGAGGGAAAGGATTAGACGGAAAAGCAGGAACAAGTACTCAAAGCCAAAAGCAAAAGAAATGAAGCTATATTGAAACGCGAACGCTATGGTGGCACAACAAATATATGGGGAATTTGACGGGAAATGGATGGACGGCTAAGAGTTTCAGGTACCTATATAGAAGAAGCATCGACTCGCAGTGGAGGAAGAGCACAAGAAAACTAACCAGTAAATACTACGTTAAACATGTGTACAGTGGCAAGGAAAAAGAGGCCAAACGTAATGTTAAAGAGGCAGCAAAAGCATAGTGGATAGACTATATAAGAAGAAGCCATCGATGGAAATATATCAAACAGAAAATAATCAAGTCAAACCAGAACAGATTTACGATAGTTTAAAGGGCAGCGCACGCTGTTCGAAGCCAGATTAGGATGCTTGAGCAAGACGTTATAGGAGAAAATTTGCCGATGACGGGGACAATACTTACGAAGCGTGCGGAGATATCGCGGAACTTATGGGGGGATATTTTGTAGCGTGTAGCAGTATCTATCCAGAGATGAATGAGTACGTGGGGATCCTGCACGAGACAATGGGTTTCAGGGATACTAAAGGAAAGCTTAATGAATAGGCGGTGAAGAACAGTAAAGGACGACTGGTGTATTGGTGGTGCAGAAGCAGGAAACGTAAGGAATACATCTCAGGGCAGTTGATTACCTTGGAGGATCGACGGTTCGTTAACACGAAACGTGTGTCCTAAATACTGAAAACAGGCGCAGAAGCAACGTAAAACGTGGCGAGTTTGGTGGCATCCACCACAACCTTCTTTCACAGGGAACACACATAATATCCATCCATCCATCCATCCATCCATCCATCCCAATCAAGCTGTTCAAACATTGCACTCCATACCTCGTGCAGCCGCTGCAGGCATTTTATTAGGTGTTCGAGTTTTCAGGGAGTGTATGCATATAGTATATACGCATGCAAGAGATCGCTATATGCGGTTATATTTGTTTCTACTGGCGTCTCAACAACACATGTTCGCAAGAGGATAGAGACTACGAAATTATCAACAGTGGTCTAACAACAGATTTCTCTGAAAACAACGTTTATATAAAAGGCATTTGTCTTCGTCACGGCCCTAAAGCCGTTAATTCGCCTAGAGGAAGACAAGTTCCCTCGTCAGTGTTCGATACTTCCGTCTCAGAATTTCGTGTCGCGTTGTTTTATACTGTATGCTTCGCGCTCTCGAGAATTTCAACCCCGTGTTCGTTGTGGCATAACAGTCTGTATTTAGTTCGACGGGCTACACTATTGCCAAGCGGTAAAGCAGGTCTTTCAGCCCCTTTGAAATAAAACAGGCTTCATCGTTCGGTCGCTGTTTTTTTTTTTTCTCCAGGCGGCGCGCATTTGCAGGATAAGAAGTCCTGCAAGTGTACGCGTTCTCTTCCCACCTAATCCATGTTAATCATCGCAGTCTTGACCAGATTTGGGAACAGATACGTCATCTCTACCCCATCATTATTCTTAGTTATGCTCTCGAAACGAACACTCACGTGTCATTTTCTCCTTTAGTGTCCTTCCCTCACCTCTCGCTCAGCTCGGCAAGGAAGGTCGGAGCCTATGTGGGCATCCATTTGTAATGCCGTTCGGTCGTCATTGCGACGGAAGTCAGTAGCGTTTGCCCGCTGCCAGGGCAGGACACGACGGAATGCGGTGATCTTCCCCTGGTCCCAGTGATCGGAGACGTGACCTGGTGTCAGAACCAAGGAACGATGGCGGTTACATGGCGCTGTTCTGACCCACCCACCTTTGCGGCTTGTCATTCTCGCGGGAAATTCACGTAAACAGCAGGTAGACTTCAGGTGTCGCTCGCCTCCGTCATACTCGAAAGTCAGCTTCGCAGAACAAAAAAAGAATTGGACTAGTTGGTATTGGCTGAACATGACGTGCTGTAGAGTGAAACTCGGGACACAAGTAACACACAAACGAAGCGCCGTGCCCTGTCTTTCGCGATATAGCACGTCATGTTAGCTTCAAGCGACTGCATCTTGCTCCCCTAACACCGGAAGCCTTTCCGCGCTTCGGCCACATGTGGTAAGCTAGCAATACGCGACGCTAATGCACAGGCGTCAATAGGGTGCCCGTGATACAGCCATGACCGTGAGGAGCTCTCCATTGTCGCACTGGTGGGCTTGCGCGTACCCGCGTCCATCTTTGTGTCTTCCGTTGCTTACTTTATTCGTCATCTCCCTTGGCTTGAAGAGGTTGCGCCAAAAATGTGAGCGACATGCACAGGATGTTAGTACTGTTGCACCTTTTTGTTCTTCTTTCTGCTCTCCTTCCTCCAGGTCCGTCGTTCGTTGGCTGCTGTGCGGCCATTCTAACCGTTTTGTCCTGGACACTTCTCAGGCCACCTGCGCGACAGCTTTCTTTCGAGCTTGCAACCGCTTCACCAACAATGATTCCAGCCGGCTGGCAGCCGTTCACCGAAGCGTGCCATGATAAAAAGCACTAAAGTGGTGGCAAATGCCCTTGCGGCGCATTTGAGAATTTCAGCATAGCGCGAATGCGCGCCGGCAAGACATGATATGCGCGCCGGCAAGACATGATATGCGCGCCCGCTTCTGCACTAAGTGCGAAGCGTGTCTGGGCTACACTTTGCGGTTTCCAAACATCTCGAAGAGATTTCCAGTGAGAAGGAACCGGAGCACTTGTAATTTCTACGAACGAGGTCTCGCGAGAGTTGGCACTGGCCTTGGTGATCCCAGCGAACATTTATTTCATACTGTGCTTGTTGTCAGTAATTGCTAAACCAAATGCAATTCAATTCGTATGGTTGTTCAAGAAATGGCCATAAGAACCCAATCATGTTGAGCCTATTTAACTAGTCAAAGCGGAACACGATAGTTGCAGCTAGGAACCAGCCTGACCTGCCTGTTTATAGGAATAGTTACGTCAGAGGATGGATAAATCTAATGCCTTTTATTTGCATACTATATGGAATTCTATTCCGAGTAGGGTTAAAAGGGCAAGAATTTTTTTTCCCTTATCGAAAAAGTGTCGAATTTTAGATGCTGGCGCCCTGATATGTTGTGATGTTTTTTGTTGTTTCTCTACTTGATATTTACATTACATTACTTTTATGTTAGTAGAAGAAATTTATGTGTCATATCCACTTAGTGTCGACGAAAGAAAAAGAAAGTTTTTTTTTTTTTATGAACTCGACAACAGCCGTAATGGCCACAGCGTCCTACGATGCCTTGGCAATAAAATGTCCGTGCTCGTTGGGCACCGCCACGATAATAACAGAAATAAAACAAAAGTGTAAATCTAAACGAGCAATGAAGAAGTGGGGGAGGCAGAGTGGCTTGCTGGACTTGGCTTAGGTATTGAACTTCAGGTCATCAGATCTGCTATATTTGTCAAATTTTTCTTCCTGAAGTGCAAGGAACAGGATGTGCAGGACCTCTTCCGCATTTACCCTTTAGGCTGCGCTTTTTACTGCATAGAACCGAAGACTACAAAGTAAGCGTTTCGTCCTAAAAAAATATACATTTACAGGATGGAGTCTTCGGGGCATTACTTCGGCCTCTACTTGCGGGGACGGATAAGCCATGATTTCAGCTGTAAAATGCCTGTAACAAAGCTCCATTGTTTCAGAAGCAACGATTCCACAGAGAAATTGGACATAAATGAACTAGGAGGAGAATAAAGGACACCTTTTTTTTTCTAGGATTGAATAAGGCCGCAGTCCACGTGTATTCCAAGCGATAATGCATGATCTCCAGGTGCTGTCAGAGTGTCTCACAAAATAGCATCCCCCCCCCCTCTATAGAACACACTGCATACAGTTCAACGACACGTTGGTATCAATCTTGCTCCACATAAAATGTGACGCACTTGTATAAACGCATCCTCGCAATTACACGAATATCATAGGCTTATTCTAAAGTGCGGGACAGGCCGCCATTGGAATCTGAACCTGGCAACGTTTAACGTTAGAACGCTATCTAGTGAGGCGAGTCTAGCAGTATTATTGGAGGAATTAGAGGGTAGTAAATGGGATATAATAGGGCTCAGTGAGGTTAGGAGGACAAAAGAAGCATATACAGTGCTAAAAAGCGGGCATGTACTGTGTTACCGGGGCTTAGCGGAGAGACGAGAACTAGGAGTCGGATTCCTGATTAATAAGGAAATAGCTGGTAACATACAGGAATTCTATAGCATTAACGAGAGGGTGGCAGGTCTTGTTGTGAAACTTAATAAGAGGTACAAATTGAAGGTGGTACAAGTCTATGCCCCTACATGCAGTCATGATGACCAGGAAGTCGAAAGCTTTTATGAAGACGTGGAATCGGCGATGGGTAAAGTCAAAGCAAAATACACTATACTGATGGGCGACTTCAATGCCAGGGTAGGCAAGAAGCAGGCTGGAGACAAGTCAGTGGGGGAATATGGCATAGGCTCTAGGAATAGCAGAGGAGAATTATTAGTAGAGTTTGCAGAACAGAATAATATGCGGATAATGAACACCTTTTTCCGCAAGCGGGTTAGTCGAAAGTGGACGTGGAGGAGCCCGAATGGTGAGACTAGAAATGAAATCGACTTCATACTCTGCGCGAACCCTGGCATCATACAAGATGTAGACGTACTCGGCAAGGTACGCTGCAGTGACCATAGGATGGTAAGAACTCGAATTAGCCTAGACTTGAGGAGGGAACGGAAGAAACTGGTACACAAGAAGCCAATCAATGAATTAGCGGTGAGAGGGAAACTAGAGGAATTCCGGATCAAGCTACAGAACAGGTATTCGGCTTTAACTCAGGAAGAGGACCTTAGTGTTGAAGCAATGAACGACTATCTCATGGGAACCATTAAGGAGTGCGCAATAGAAGTCGGTGGTAACTCCGTTAGACAGGAAACCAGTAAGCTATCGCAGGAGACGAAAGATCTGATCAAGAAACGCCAATGTATGAAAGCCTCTAACCCTACAGCTAGAATAGAACTGGCAGAACTTTCTAAGTTAATCAACAAGCGTAAGACAGCGGACATCAGGAACTATAATATGGATAGAATTGAACAGGCTCTCAGGAACGGAGGAAGCCTAAAAACAGTGAAGAAGAAACTAGGAATAGGCAAGAATCAGATGTGTGCGTTAAGAGACAAAGCCGGCAATATCGTTACTAATATGGATGAGATAGTTCAAGTGGCTGAGGAGTTCTATAGAGATTTATACAGTACCAGTGGCACCCACGACGATAGTGGAAGAGAGAATAGCCTAGAGGAATTCGAAATCCCACAGGTAACGCCAGAAGAAGTAAAGAAAGCCTTAGGAGCTATGCAAAGGGGGAAGGCAGCCGGGGAGGATCAGGTAACAGCAGATTTGTTGAAGGATGGTGGTCAGATTGTTCTAGAGAAACTGGCCACCCTGTATACGCAATGCCTCATAACCTCGAGCGTACCGGAATCTTGGAAGAACGCTAACATAATCCTAATCCATAAGAAAGGGGACGCCAAAGACTTGAAAAATTATAGACCGATCAGCTTACTGTCCGTTGCCTTCAAAGTATTTACTAAGGTAATCGCAAATAGAATCAGGAACACCTTAGACTTCTGTCAACCAAAGGACCAGGCAGGATTCCGTAAAGGCTACTCAACAATATACCATATTCACACTATCAATCAAGTGATAGAGAAATGTGCAGAATATAACCAACCGTTATATATAGCTTTCATTGATTACGAGAAAGCGTTTGATTCAGTCGAAACCTCAGCAGTCATGGAGGCATTACGGAATCAGGGTGTAGATGAGCCATATGTAAAGATACTGGAAGATATCTATAGCGGCTCCACAGCCACCGTAGTCCTCCACAAAGAAAGCAACAAAATCCCTATAAAGAAAGGCGTCAGACAGGGAGATACGATATCTCGAATGCTATTCACAGCATGTTTACAGGAGGTATTCAGAGGCCTGGAGTGGGAAGAATTGGGGATAAAAGTTGATGGAGAATACCTTAGCAACTTGCGATTCGCTGATGATATTGCCTTGCTTAGTAAATCAGGAGACCAATTGCAATGCATGCTCACTGACCTGGAGAGGCAAAGCAGAAGGGTGGGTCTGAAAATTAATCTGCAGAAAACTAAAGTAATGTTTAACAGGCTCGGAAGAGAACAGCAGTTTACGATAGGTAGCGAAGCACTGGAAGGGGTAAGGGACTACATCTACTTAGGGCAGGTAGTGACCACGGACCCGGATCATGAGACTGAAATAACCAGAAGAATAAGAATGGGCTGGGGTGCGTTTGGCAGGCATTCTCAAATCATGAACAGCAGGTTGCCACTATCCCTCAAAAGGAAAGTGTATAACAGCTGTGTGTTACCAGTACTCACATATGGGGCAGAAACCTGGAGACTTACGAAAAGGGTTCTGCTGAAATTGAGGACGACGCAACGAGCTATGGAAAGAAGAATGATGGGTGTGACGTTAAGGGATAAGAAAAGAGCAGATTGGGTGAGGCAACAAACGCGGGTAAACGACATCTTAGTTGAAATCAAGAAAAAGAAATGGGCATGGGCCGGACATGTAATGAGGAGGGAAGATAACCGATGGTCACTAAGGGTTACGGACTGGATTCCAAGGGAAGGGATGCGTAGCAGGGGGCGGCAGAAAGTTAGGTGGGCGGATGACATTAAGACGTTTGCAGGGACAACATGGCCACAATTAGTACATGACCGGGGTAGTTGGAGAAGTATGGGAGAGGCCTTTGCCCTGCAGTGGGCGTAACTAGGCTGATGATGATGATGATGATGATTCTAAAGGGCAGAGAAATATTATTGTTTAAATATAGAATGTATTTTCCCGACAGGCTAGCAGCTGTTCTACGCGGTCTTGATACTTATCTCTTGAATACCTGGCGTGTTTTTTTGTTTCATCCCTTGGTCTTTTCCTTTTATCTTATGCTATGCATAGCTGAGGCAACAGACTCGCTGTTTTCATTTCTAAGCATTCTTAAGCCCATTTGTTTCCGTTTCAATTTTTGTCCGCGCGCACCTGTAACATCCGGGAACTACTGTAGCAGCAAACCATATACAATGTTGCCTCGAGCTTGTGCACGGCGCAAAAAGGAGGAAAAAGAGGCAGATATCTCCTAAAGTCATCTTCAGACCTCGGAGGTAAGGCAGCTAGTTCTCAATCAAAGTGATGCATTGTTTTCTCGCCATCTCCTTGAGATGCGAAATCTTTTCTTTTCCCGCTTTATTTTCGAATGCCGACAGCAGATGTATAAAGCTAGAACGCCGAACGAAATAACTTATAAAGCCCGCACTTCTTGTGAAATTGAACAAGCTGCGATCCATTCAATCGCTTCACGAGTTTAAAGTCTCGCCGAGGCACACAACGCGGGGATGATCAGCAGAATCGTTTCGAGGAAAATAAATACTGAGAAACGGAAACCAGGACAACGAAGGGGAAAAAAAAACCTTCCTGGGTCCCCTCCCTCCTCTATTTCTTCTTGCTCCACGAAACAGTATTTCGGGAAGCGAGACAAGGGGGCGATAAAGAAGAAAGGGGGCGCATGGGGGGGGGGGGGGGGAGCAGAAGCAGTTGTTCGGCGGTGCGGGCTCGGGGGTGGGGGGGGGGGGGGGGGTGAGCATGCTCGCCCTGGAGAAATATCCGGGTTCGTTTTTGGAGAGCGCAGTGAAGGAGCGAAAGCTGGTGGCGGGGAAAGGGTCGCGTGCCTTCTTCATCGGCGCTGGTCGCTTCGCTCGAGAGCCAGGTGCATCGGGCGTGTTTCCCGCGCGGGCGCGGAGCTCCGCCATTTATCACCGCGGCCGTGCCAAGACGGTCTCTCGCGCGGCTCGCTGGCAAGCGGCGGTCACTCGGCCGGCGGCGCCACGTAGGAAACAGCAGCAGCACCAGCGCGCGCGCGTGCGACCGCCCTGCAGCGCGTCTTCGTCGGCGGCGACGGGGTGTTTTGTTTCAGCCAGCGAAAGATTTATTCGTCGACAACGTACGGGTGCTCGATCACCTCGTCAGGAAGCTTGTTCGTCGGGAAAGGAGAGGACCCCTGTCAACGCCATCAATCGGAAGGAAAAGAAAGCGCGGTGTCCGCTGCGCCTCGGCCCACCATCGCACGCCCGCGCCTCCGGCCTACGTTCTCCTTCTCCCGTAAAAAAAAAAAAAATAATAAATGCAGCCGCGAAGTGATCTTCTCCTCTTCTTCATTATCTCTCTTTAATCGTTGGCGGGAAAATCCCTTCCTTATTCTTTGTTCTCGTCCGCTCTCCTCTATTTCGTCTTTCTTTTTTTTTTCGCTCCAATGAATGATACTTACGCTTCTTCGTTTTTAATCAACGTGGCACGTTTAAGCACGGGTTTATAAACGAGAAAAGTGGTTTACTTGGGATTTCTCCGAAAGCGCAGCTTCCCCACACGCTGTGTGACCTGCGCGCGCGTTTTCGTGGACGTGAAATCATCCCGGTGCCCCCCCTAGAAAAAGAATCGGCGAGGCCGACCGGATACCGGCCAGTTTCAAGTTAAGCTCCTTTGGAGCTCGGAGAAAGGAGTGAAGGGTACGATGCCGAGGCGAACCGGACTCTTCGGAAAGGGGGTGGTGACGGCAATCTCTGCTACGAGCGCAAAACTGCGGCTCCAATCCGCATTGGAGAGGGGCGACTTATCTCTCGAGCGCAGACCGGAGGATTTGGCCTGCCTCGGTACGAGAATGCACTCTGCCGAGTTGCTTGTGCGCCAGACGAGACCTCCAATTAATTTGAGAAAGACCCCGCGCAGCAGCAGCGACTACGTCCGGATCGAATTCCAGTCCGCGAGGAAGTTCACTTCGTCTGATTGCGACGTGAAGTTTTTTCCGGCCGGTGAGAAAGACCGAGTGTAGTCGTAACAGGGGCTGCGCGTTATCGGGATTGTCACGGGGCGTGCGAAAGTCTGCTCAGGTGACTCCGCGCTGCACGAAATGCCCGATTTCTTTGCATTTATGCTTACAAAAATGTGAAAATGAAGGTGGATGCCGCTTAAGTTGATAGGCCTTATACAGAACAGCGGGTCATGCGTCCCTTGATTGGTGCGATATTAGGTTCTGGTGCGGGCAGGAAGGGTTGTTCCATTATCCTAATGCCGTTTCAGAGCGACGGACATCGAGCGCATGAGAAGTCTTCTTCTGATAAGCAACAAGCGAAAATAAGAAAACAATTGTGTCAGGTTCTCATATACGTCTTCTTTTTTTTTTTGCGACTGTTTTATCACTTTTTGTTTGCCCATTTTCTTTCGTGCCAACTTCATAAATCGCCACTCTGAAACTTGATACCTGCCGTGATGGCTTAGTTTCTATCGTCTTGCGCTGCTAAGCACGAGGTGGTGGGATCAAATCCCGTGACTTACCACAGCTCTACCCGCAGTTCTACCGAAGCTGTTGTCGTTCCAGCAAAAGCCACCATTATCAAGTTTAAACCTCTCACTTGAGAATGTCCACGGCAGCCGAATTCGCAGCGCTTCGAGTCGCATTACACTTTATTGATGACGAACCAACAAGTGGTTCAGTTTATGCGACTCGAAGACAGCATTGCAGTGTTTACTGTCAGCTTTGCGGCACAATCAGCATGAACAGTTTGTGCTCGAAATTACAGAGGACCTACACCACGTGACTGAGAAATGGCATGAAATAATTTTTAGTGGCTACCAAATCACTATGGTATTATGGGCAATGAATATGCTGCCTATCAAGCTGCTCGTTTAGCTCATGCAAATGACAACGGCCTACCAATCCAGCTATCTAGGACAGATACTGGGAGGATGATCCGCCTACTTGCATGCCAACGCTCTATACATCAGAGTGGAATGAACCACATTTTATGCATGTCCGTTTATACATCCTCCATGGATCCCACCTTAAACCTCCGACTTCCACCAAAACTTCCCCGAAGCGACGCGAACCTATTGTGTAGGCTATGGTTGGGCATCTTGTTTACCAATGCCTACGAGTTCCGCATAGGGATGGCGGACACCGCAGCATGTGGCGATTGATGCGACGTGGGAACAATTCGTCATGTTCTTTGCCAGTGCCCGCAGTACAGTTTGCAGAGACAATCGCTTTCCGTCGTGCTGATCCAGTTGAACGACCAGTCTCTGTCGAAAGAAAGAATCTTGCAACATCGACGCGACTCAACATCGCATCAGAAGGCTGTGCAAGCGCTACTGCGCTTCCTGAGGTCGACCGACCTGTGTGAACGCCTGTGATTGGAACGCCTTTTCTGCCACCTGTTCCTTGTTTTTCTCTCTCTCTATCTCTTTGCCCTACTTACAATCTTTATACCGCAGGATAGTAAACCGGTAACTTGCCTCTGGTTAAACTCTCTTTTATTCCTCTCTTTTTCTCTACTATATCTTTTTTTAAGTGAAGCTTTTTTGTCGAGTTCCAGGCATTTTTTTCGTACGTATCTACCCTCCAACGCGTTTAACGGGATGGTGCCATCTAGGAACGAGGCAGCGAAGTCATTTACGAGATTACTGTTTTGAACATAGAGTTTCATGCAATAATTACCAGAGAGAAGTGTGACGCTAGTGGTTACGGGAGCTGAAAGCAGGGCGATCCAGCTAGCATGGGATTGATGGAACGCATGGATTCGCCAAAACTTCGTCCTTTTCTGCTTCAAGCACGGCTTTGTGTCTTTGCAAGCTCATCATTTTCAACAAAGTACGGTGTTCAAAATAATTAAATAAACATTAGTAAAACAGTCCGACGGCAGGATTCGAACACAGGATCTCTAGCACATAACAAGCGGCATGAAACACCATTTCTCGCGGGCAAGCCAGCGCGTTGAGACGCTTGACACGTTTAGCTCCGCAGTTGCACTAGAAGAAACCGACGCGTCAGAGGCACCATGAGTGCGACACGACACTATGGACACCACTGAAAATTGAAACGAATAATATCTATATATAATGTAATGCACGTAACTATGTGCATATAATATTCAGCCTGTCTATAATTAACCGCAAACAAAATCCTTTCTTTGTGTAACATGTTGATATTTAATGGTAATACTTATACCTCGGAAACCACACATCATACATCCGCGGCGATGGCTTAGCGGCTATGGTGTTATGCTGCTAAGCACGAGGTCGCAGGGTGAAATCGAGGCAGCGGCGGCCGCATTCCGATGGGAGCGAAATGCAAGCAGGGCCGTGTCATGTGCACTCGTGGCACGTTAAAGGTCCCCTGGTAGTCAAAATTAATCCGGAGTCACCCACTACGGCGTGCCTCAGAGTCATATAGTGGTTTCGGCACGTAAAACCCCACAATTCATTTCCCACTTCATACACACAAGCACATGTTACATGAGCCAATCACACCAAGAATGCTTCGCTTTACGTAGATGTGAATTGGAGTTGGAGTCTGCCTGTTTTTCTTTTTTGTTGTTATTTTTATCTCGGGTAACTTCTTTTCCATACTATAGCCTTCCTTATTTTTCCCTTCACGAGCCTCAGTTACTAGAGAGTTTTATATTAGGGAACACAAGCGGCTCCCGTCTGCAAGAACTAATGGCCACGGTAATGCGCATGCGCAGATCCCTAGGTCTAGGTCTGCGCGTGCGCAGTACCGTCGCCCCTTGTTCTTGCGTACGCAAGCCGCTTGCGTCTCCTAATATAAAGCTCCCTATTTTTCCTACCGCGTGCGTGCGTGCGTGTTGCCGCACGCACGCACGCACGTACCTACCTTTTACTTCAAGTTTACTGCAGTTTTCGTTTACTTCGAGTTTTCGTTTACTTCGTTTACTTTCGTTTACTGTCCTTTCCTACTAGCCTCCACTCAAATGCCGCCCATCTAGACAGTGTGACAACATTCTTAGCCGTCGTTATTAACAAGGTACTTGAAATGCATTACCCGTGACATATGTAGGAAAATGGGCACTTTAACGCCAAGGAATTTTCAAGGAAAATGGCGCCTACGTTTTCATTATTTCGAGAAAGAAATGCCAACATAATATTTAGTTTCCATGGGAAGAATATACATAAAATAGTAGGTTCTGGTCATTCGCGGTTGTTATTTGCCAAACTGTGTGCATGTATATTTTGGTCCTACCGCGGGCTAAGTCGGCGCATTAGTGCATCTCTTGCTGTCGCCTGTCGTTTGGGCCTTCATTCCGTTTGGCGGGACCTGCAGTGCACTGGACCGTACCGAACTTGAAATCAGTGTTGCATGCCTCTCCGCGTGATACTTTGCTTGCTGTTTTACTAAAGTAGGCAGAAGACTACACGGGATATAGCGCAAGAACGTTACCTCATGCGACACGTTATACGCCAAAACCATTTTGTACAAAAAAGCGCTGTACCACGACTACGTAAAAAAGATGCTTCTCCGCAATTTGATCTTTTATGTAGCGGAGCACGCTTTACAGGATTATGTTGCTGTGGCAGATCAGCATTAAAACATATATATATATATATATATATATATATAAACGCAGCTACACTCGAAGCACAACGATAGCGGCGAGTGCAGTCAGCGATCGTCGGAATCCGATCTGCTGGTCAAGCGCGTCGACTTTTATACATAACTTGTACGTACAGTTCCACCTTCCTACACGCTAATCCGTAGAGACAGAGGATCACGTGGCGGCGGAGTTGCAATTGCGATAAAAAGCAACATTAAATTACTCGCTTAGATGGTATCAACAATCACGAAAGCATATGGTGCAAATTGAAATTTTTCGATAAGAATATAACTTTGGGTGGTGTCTATCGTCCTCCGAATGCTCCCCCTGAGTATATAGAAGCACTATATGATTACTTGCTGCGAAATACCAATTCACGTTCAAACATCCTTATCACTGGCGATTTCAACTTACCCGGCATTAATTGGTCCAGCCTTTCCCATGACGGCAAGGATTCTAAAAATGCCGAGCCTCTACTACTAACTGCGTTTACCTTTTCCTTAAACCAACTCGTTTCCGAAGCTACCAGGATTTCCAATTCTTCTTCTGTTCTTGATGTTGCGTTTGCAAGCAGTTCGCTCCCAAACTGCTCTGTTAGTATCAGAGATGGGATATCTGATCATAAGTTACTCGTGTTAACATGTCCTATTTCTGGCTCACGATCACCCGTCAAGCCTTCTGACAATTTTATCAGGGACTACACGGATGCGGATGACAAGGCAGTTGTCAGCTATATGGAATCCATGTTCCCATATTTTAATGAAATAAGAGATGTTAAGGAGTTATGGTCATGTTTTAAAGAAATGATATTTCATTGTGAGCGCAGTTATGTGCCTTTAAAAAAGAAACGTGTCAACAGGGACTACCCATGGATGAATCGTGATTTGATTCATCTAAAATGCAAGATTAAACGCTGTTGTAAACGTGGTGACCAAGAACAGCTTCCGAGTCTTGTACAAACATTTTAGGAAAAAGTGCACGCAGCAAGAAACCATTTTTTTTTCCTGCACTCTGTCCTCTATCATGTTAGAACAACCCAAAAAATTTTGGCGTTATTTGTCTAAAGATAAAAGCGGTATCACAGAAATAAAAGAATCGGGCGTAATCATCGATGACCCCTCCATAATTTCTGAAAAATTCAACGCATTCTTCCAGTCCGTTTTCACGCTGACGGCGTCACACGCACATTTGCCATCTAATGCACTTCTTGAACCGATGCCCGAAGTAAACTTAAGCAAAGAGGGCATTCTTCACCTTTTGCGTGCACTTGATATAAAAAAATCACCCGGTCCTGACGAAATATCAAACGTTTTTCTTAACAGATATGCGACCTGGGTAGCAGAGTATTTGTTTAAAATATATACAGTCTCGTTAGAATCTTGTGTGATACCCGATGACTGGCGCTCCGCAAAGATAGTCCCAATTCACAAGACTGGATCACCATTAGAATTAAACTACTATAAACCAGTTTCCCTAACATCCACAATTTGTAAGATGTTAGAACATATTATATTTAAGGCGATTATGATACATCTAGACAATAACCAACTGCTTCATGACAATCAACATGGCTTTAGGTCCGGTCTGTCCACAGCAACTCAGCTAGCCGAGATAACCGATGATTTCGTAAATTCCCTAAATATGAAGGGTCAGATTGACGCCGTATATTTTAGACTTTTCAAAGGCGTTCTACGTTGTTCCACATGATGATTTAGTAACTAAACTGCATGCTATTGGTATTGAAGACAACATTGCTCGCTGGATAGCATGTTACTTAGCTTCAAGGAAACAATACGTGGCTGTTAACGACTGCGTCTATGATACACTAGATGTACACTCAGGAGTACCACAAGGGTCGGTGCTCGGTCCATTGTTGTTTCTGGTCTATATCAATGACATCTATTTTTCAGTGCAACCTCCTGTAAAGATCCGACTGTTTGCGGACGATTGTGTCCTTTATTCCAGCATAAATCAACACGCTGATCAAGTCAGACTAAATGATGCATTGCATTCAATCAGTGCATGGTGTGATAAATGGGGCTTGAAACTGAATACTATGAAAACGGCAAGCATAACATTTGGTAACAAAAAAGAAGCTTTACAGTTTGCCTACACCATTAAAATGCTTATATTAAAAAAACTAGCCAGGTGAAGTATTTGGGTGTTACACTCACAAGTAATTTGAGTTGGGAACCCCATATAGATAATGTTTGCAGTAACGCACTGAAAAAGCTGGCATTTTTGAAACGAAAACTACGTCATGCGTCACGTGCTGTAAAGTTAACAGCATACAAAGCTCTTATTAGGCCAAAATTAGAATATGCGGACCTAATCTGGAGTCCGTATCAGCAATATATAATTAAAGAAATAGAAAGGGTGCAGAACATGGCCTTGAGGTTCATCTATTCTACCTATTCGCGCTTCTCGAGCGTATCAGTTCTTCGCGATAAAGCGAAGGTGAAAAAACTCGATCATCGCAGAATGGTATCCAGATTAAAATTTATCTATCAGCTTTACCATGGTCACTTTAACATACAGCGTGAACGTCACATAACCGAGCCGTCAATACGCTTTGCCCGTACACAACGCAACAAAACAGTTAGGCAACCATTCAGTCACCTTAGCATGCATCAATATTCCCTGTTTCCTCATGCTATTTCATTGTGGAATAAATTACCACAAGAAATAGTTAGCGCTAATACCACAGACTCGTTCGTTCATCTTGCGAATGGTTTTTCTTTTGATTAATAGCATCATGCACACAGGGAAAGAAATTAATTAATCGTCGTCTGTGTTTTGCAATAAAATTAGGTGAAAATGCTGAATTGGAGTGATCTGTTGTGTGTACATGGTTTGTCAGTACTTTGTTGTTGAGTTGCAAACTGTTGTTCCTATATCGTATTTATTATTGATAAGTCTAAATTTCAAAGGCTCATGTTCCTGTATATTATATTTAATATATCTTTATTATTGTTCTGTATTCTATTTTTTTTATTTCCAGCCTTGTTTATTACTATTGATGTAACCACTCCTGCTTGGGCCCGAATAGGGCCTGCAGTATTTGTAAATAAATAAATAAATATATAAATATCGAGCGTGCCAGTCTGGCGCTCGCGTGCCCTCCAGAAAGTACTACACGATTCGTGTCGCGCGCACAATCTCATTAGACAAAGTTCGGCGAGAACACACACGACAAATAGAATCAACGATAACATTCTAGTAAGTTCCAAATCACGCTGGTAAGTCTTGCGCTGAATGACAACTTTAAGTTAGCGGGTGAAATACAGCCCCAGGAAAAAGTTGTACATAAGTGCGCGAGTCAATATAGATGAAGCCGTTTAGCTACTCGAAGCCACAGCATTTTCACACTCAAATGCCTTCTTTCCTTCCCGTTATTATGGTTATCTGCAGACAGTTTAGCCGACGTTTCCTTACTGAAAGGGCCTTGCCGGTTGCTGCTGCGAATGCTATCCTGGTTGCGTGGCCGTTCGTCTAGCTGGAATTAAACATAAAATTGTGGGGTTTTACGTGCCAAAACCACGGTCTCATTATGAGGCACGCTGTAGTGGCGGACTCCGGAAACTTGGACCACCTGGGTTTCTTTACCGTGCACCTAAATCTGAGAACACGGCTATTTTCGCATTTCGCTTCCATGGAAATGCGGCCGCCGTGGCTGGGATTCGATCCCGCGACCGCGTGTTTAGCAGCCAAACACCATAGCCACTAAGCAGCCACGGCAGGTTCTAGCTGGAATGATATCTATATTACGCTACCGTTGCACTTTTAAGACGTCTCGGTGCCCTATCTACTGAAAGCCAGCAGCTCATTATTGCTATCAAAACAATGGCTTCTTTTCTACCACACGTTTCGCTGCACAATACAACGTGAGCTAACGCTGCCAGAAGAGAGCAGATTGCCATTTACACACACAGAATTCCCTGTGGCGGAGGAAAACTTTGTTTTAAAAATAAATTAAGTCCTTAAATAATCTGCTGTCCTCTGTCTTGCACTACAGAATGTGTAGCTTGCTTTACCAACGTTCAAATATCGTGACAGTTCGCACTGTGGAAAATAGCTGCTTCTCCTCTGACCGACCTCTTCTGCGGTGCACCACGCTTTACAGGGCCAAAGTTCCACGCCCGTTAACAGTGTTGCATTGTGGGGCTCTCGTGCTTAGCAGAAATGCTCACGCGATTTTCAAACCTTGCCAGCAACTTTAGTAGTACACAATCCAGCACATAATCATACGAAGCGATCGATAAGTAACTTGCGGCTAATTTTATCACTCACTCAGCTTGTCAACTAATTCACTGAAACGCCGTCATACTTAAACGGGGACCACACTACGCGTCTTTCGAGATATATATATATATATATATATATATATATATATATATATATATATATATATATATATATATATATATATATATATATATATATATACACAAGATCGCCATATTCATACAAGATCGCCATATTCCTTCAGGCCGAAAGAAATATCTGGCGTATTCACACCCTGACTTGCCACCTATAGCCGCAGAAATCATGCGAAACGCCTCCATAGACATTGCATATAGAAGAATACGTTCCACTCGCTACTTGTCAGCGAGGCTTCACTCCCACATGCTCTTCCACATTTGGAAAAGCGAATTCGTTCAAAACCAATGTCTGTAAACGCAGACTCTCATGGAAAACACTACGCCCACAACATACAAGACTTCCCAAGCCAAGTTTATCCACTGCTGCCGTAATGTTCATTACTCTCGTACCTTTAAAAACTAGAAAAAGAAGACAGACAGACAGACAGACAGACAGCAGACAGACAGACAGGCAGCAGACAGACAGACAGACAGACAGACAGACAGACAGACAGACAGACAGACAGACAGACAGACAGACAGACAGACAGACGGACAGACAGACGGACGGACGGACGGACGGACGGACGGACGGACGGACGGACGGACGGACGGACGGACGGACGGACGGACGGACGGACGGACGGACAGAAAGACAGAGAGAGAGAGAGAGAGAACTTTATTTACAAGGTGCTGAGAAGCTTTGCCCTAGGGCATAGCTACGGGCCGCTCCCACGTGGAGACTGGTAGGCCGAGCCTAACCGCCGCATGGTGAGCTTTTTGGACAGCCCAAGTTTGACGTGAAAGTTCTGAGCTCTGGATGGCAGAGCTCCATTCTTCTTCCGTGATGCTATTGGGTCCCTGTAACAAGGGGCATCGCCAGAGCATGTGTGCGAGATTCCTAACAGCCCCACGGTCGGGGCAAGTAGAGCTAAAAGCCTCCAGAGTGATCGTATGGAAAAGGGCCAGGTTTGGATAGCACTTAGTCTGAAACATGCGTAAAGTGGACGCCAGAGGCCTAGCCAGTTTACAATGAGGGGGAGGATAAGTCCTCCTACCCAGGTGATAGTGCGTAGTGATTTCGCTGAAAGTAGTGAGAGTTTCCCGAAACTCGAGAACCCCGGAGTCTGAGCTCGACCCTGCTCCCGCGCGGTGGATTATGCGCGCGCTTGGGAGGGGGCGATGTCATTGAGATTGGGAAAGGAGTCAAGCTGGGAATCGAGGTGCGCCGGAAACCACGTGATGGTGTGCGGGGAGATTATCTTGTTCTTGAGAATCTTGTGAGCCTCCTCAGCGATAGATTCTGAAGCGAAAGCCCTGAGCGCCGATCTCGAATCAGTGAAGATTTGTGATCTGCTGTTATCTACGAGTGGGCTATAGCAACTGCGACCTGCTCCGCTCTGGTTGGTGTTGAGCACTTCAGGGAGGCCGCATTCACTATGTGTCCGTTGTGATCAACGAGGGCTATGGCGAAGTCAGACGACTGTCCATATTGGGTGACGTCGACAGAACATGCCGAGTAAGGATCGTCTTTGGTACGCTTGAGGAGGGCGAGGGCTCTTGCCCTGCGTCTGCCTACGTTGTGTGGAGGATGAACATTACGGGGAAACGGTGCGACTCGTAATGAAATAAAAGAAAGAAATAAAAAGAAAATTATTTCCTGTCACGTTTGGCTTTCTAAGCTCTCACCTCTACTTCGATCTATCAATATTTGGACGTGCTAAATCTCACAACACTAAGAAAATTTTGTATCCTCACCTAGCGCGACACGTCCGCGACATTCTGAGTGAGAAATTGTAAATACTCTCCTTGTTACTCGTACGATTCCTGCTTCGAGTACGACCAGGTTACTTTCTGAAGCACGCAATAGAGGGTTCACGTGGTTCCCGTGATACTGAGGAGTATATTGATTGGTGAAGGGAGGCTTTAGTGAATATTGATCGCTCATTGTAGCTTTACAAAGCTCCCACTCATCAGAATGGGGTCTTTGTCAATTTGTGAAACTTCGAAGCGTCTCGCGCTGCTGTAGTGCCGCCTTGCGGACCACGGACTACACCGGTATCACTCGGAATGGCGTGCACACATTTGGCGTGGACTATACTAAGGCGTTTTAGAATTTGCGTCACATTGACATCATTTCTTCTCTCTCTCTCTCTCTCTCTCTCTCTCTCTCTCTCTCTCTCTCTCTCTCTCTCTCTCTCTCTCTCTCTCTCTCTCTCTCTCTCTCTCTCTCTCATTCACACTCTCTCAATTTCTTCGCAGACCTATAGAGCCGCAGCAAACTTTTCAGGAACAACGTGCATCAGCAATTTGTTAAACAGCTCTGTTTAATATGGTTTCTCCGTTTGGTTTGCCTTACGCCTCACTGGGCTCATGATTCCCACCTCGTCCATACGTCCGGCTGAAAGTGCGAAAGCCTGTGCTTCTCTTCCCTCACTGATATCACAGTAGAGAAAAGGCGGTTTCAAAGAAAGAGGATGGAATCACCAGCTCGATTTCACTGACCTAATGAACACGACGAGCCTCTCACATGCGACAGTGAATGCGATGGATAGGCATTAAACACCACGGCCTTGCCATACCTCACTGCATAATCCTTCCTGCACTGCGATTCATTCGGTAGTAGGCAGCCACAGTCTCCACAAGCTCGAAAGCCTCGACAGTAAGCTTGGCTAACGTTAGTTGGGACGCCCTATATTTAAAATGACATATGCAATGCATGGTCGATACATACAAAAAAGGTTAGTACATCTGAGTGATCTAACCACTCAGATATATTTAGTGTGCAAAGGAATTACAGGGCGCACCGAAAAGTCATCGCTCAAAACTTAGGTAGCGTAAATCCGCGCTTTCACAGCCATCCAAGCATAAACCTTGACGCGTTGCTGAGAGCGAAGTTGCTGCTACGTACGAACTAAGAACACAGTTGGGCTGCCTAACCGGAAACGTATTAGAATAAGTCTTAAAACCACGCGGGAAATGTCAACCTTCTTACTTATAGACGTTTGACTGTTGCTTTAGTCTCATATACTTCGCCGTCATTTTCTATGTTCTCATAAATTCCAAACATCATTTGTTTGCAATGCTAAGGCACAGCCACTGCTAGCGTGACGCAGCTAACGTAATGAATATAATCAGCAATGGTTATATCTTCGCGCACTTCAGTATACAGTGGCGAAGCTATTGTGATGTTATTCCCAATCGTAAGCTCAGTGACGTATGCTACAACGAAATCGTCGGGATCTGGTTTGTCGGAGCAACTTCTTGTGCGGTTTATTCAGTTTCTTTTAATCTTTGTTTCCTTCTCTTTCTCTTTCCTTCTTTTTCTTTTCATATTCTTTTTTTTTGCCAGAAAAAGCTCCCGTTCAGCCTTTAAGTTTGTCAGCACTTCGAAAAGTGGAGTAAAGGTCTCGCTGCGGCAGCCGGGAGGCTTACAAGACTGCCGAGGATAAAATACGATAAAAGCAGTCAATGCAGATGGCAAAGTGGTTCCCGCCTCCGGGACTCGAGAGTGCGAACAGCGGCGAGAACACGAGTGAATGCACGCGACTAAACCAGACCAACGCTGCAGCGCCACAAAAGGGTCAGCTTGCTCAGATCGGGCGCCGCGCGCATCAGTTCTCGGAGACTGGAGTCAGCGACAGCGGGGAGAGCTTATTTCACGGTCTCTTGGGCTTTCCAGCGGACGACGCGATGTGAGGTGCAAGAACGAGGGGCATGGAGGAGAAAGGAAAAGAATGAAAGCGGAAGAGAGCGAGGGAAGGAGAGAGGGAGGCGCGCGTTGCACGCGAAGCATTCAGCCACAGCCGAGCCGGCAGTGAGCGGGAACGAGGAATCCCGCGGACGCAGCAGAAAGCCGACATAAAGTCGACCGAGAGCTCGGAAAAGAGCAAAACAGCGCTCCCGAGAAGTTCGGTGAACAAAGGGAACCAAGCGAATAAAAAGCGGCGGAGAAGCGTAAACGGGCCATCGCACAAGGCGCGCCAACCGCCGCCACTGCTCACTGTCGCTCGCGGGAGGCACCGCGCGATGCAAAGTGAAGAGGGAGAGAGAGCACTGGGTGAGGAGAAAAAAGACGAGCTGGGTACGATTGTCAATGTGTGTGTGTACATGCGGGCCGGAGGATGGCAGGCCCTCCGGATGATCGTGATCACCCGTCGAAAGAGAGGACCTCCCTCCCCGCTCTGTCCCCACTCCGCGTCTCAGTGTGCTTCGCACTTCCAGCACAGTCATCGCTCGTTACTTTCGACCGCACTCAATCGTCGATCGTATTACCTCCCACTCGATTGCAGCCGTTACCAAGTTAGCACCAGTTAAGATGAAACGCCAAGCGCACACAATACTGGTACGACCAGCGGTGATGCACGGAACTGAAACGCTACTTACAATGAAGTCTAGCGTTTGAACGTCACAAGGGGCTGAAATGTGAATTTCCATAATAGTGAGTGGGGTGACGAGTGGTGAGAAAGAATTTAGAACGAACACATCACGCTGAACCGGTCAAGGTCACAGATATGCCGCTCAAGTTCAAGACGGACGGCTAAGATAGTTTGACAACGTAACAATAAAGGAAGCGAACTAGAACGGCGGGGATATACTGAAGTTAGAGCAGAAAGAAACGAGGCCGGGCTAATTGAAGGTGTCTAGCCAGGATAATGCCGAAGCCAAGAAGCTAATGAAAGGATGGATAAATGCGGAGTAAAGTCCTCGAAAACAGCGTTGTACTTACACAAACACACGAGGCTGGTAGCGAAAGGAGATTAGTTTCCCCGTTGTGAAAACATAATTGATGGTTTATTTTCCTTTCACTACTTGCGAGTCCTGAAACACATCCGGTGATTACTCGGAAACGTATGACAAAACGAGCCGATTTCGCATCTATGAACTTTATAAAGGGATCATCCGGCAGCAATATAAACATTCCAGTATTTAAGGTGCACCGTGTTCTCCTGTGTCTAGAACGAGTCACGCGAGTTATTTCAACCGCAAGCAGACCCCCAGGACCTCCATGAAACGTCCCTTTTTTGAAAACAAAATTTGATACTATACGGCTAGTTTGTTCAAGTATTACGTCACAGGTGGTCCATTGCTCCGCGTACTCTCGCAGATGGCTACCGGGAAAAATAACAAATAACGTTACACGGCGAGACTACTTGATGAACTCAAATAATGTCAAAAGAAAGCGAAATATCAAAGGAAAGCGCAAGAGAGGAGCGTATCTGCGGAAAATTTGGAGGCGCATACGCTGTTTTTATTAACTACGCATCAAAGAACGGCCTCATGTCACGTTGATTTTGTAAGTGTAGCTCCACGCAGAAGTGACCTTTCTTATCACATAACTCTTCTTGTTCTAGGTTTTCAGACTCCAGACTGCTTTATGCTTTTGCGTCACCGTACATATACATGGTTATATTTCGCGTTCATCTGTAACTGGGGCGTTTTCAGAGAAGTACTAACGAGATCAAGGGCTTTCAGCTTCTGCTACATCTACATTTTTCATGAGACCGACTCCTGTCAGTACATGCAATAAGAATACATTGTTTTGAAAACCCAGTGCGCTGATCGCAGCATCAACATACCGATGCCGTACGTCAGCGCCTTCGTTCCGGCAACGTATTTCGCAACTTCGCATTATCGCAAATGAGTCGCGTTTCATAGACAGCCGCTTTCACTAACATGTGTTCGCACGTAAGTTGTATATATGTATAGGATGCGCTTCCTTGTCGCGATAGAGCGATGAGAGCGCATAAGTGTACGGTCATGTGCTGCGTAAGTGCGTCCGTATCAGCATTATATTTAGTGCATAACTCGGCATTCGAGATTTTCTAACCTTACTTGGACGCCGCGCATCTAATATCCGTTTCTAATAACTGTCACAAGGTGCTTACAAGAGTGTCCCGGGATTAGGAACTTCATACTCACGCGCACGAAGGGAATGTCTGCCAACCGTTTTTTTTTTTTTTTTGGCTATACATGACGGTGGGGCGCGCTCCTAGTTACCTGTTTCGACAAACTAAATACGAAAGCAGTTTGCTGTCCCTTACTTTTCTTCTCTTTCTTCTTCATCATGATCATGACATCCCTAAAGACTAAATTGACGCTTTGGCCACGCATCTTAGAGGGATATGTGGCCAGCATATGACTCTGTTTTTCGCGAACAATGGAAGTATTCTGCCGTACTTTGGTAAATGACCGCGTACCGTGACTCGAGCTAAAGCTCTATTTTAGCGTAACTCACGGTACGTGATCCCAAACAACGCGCACAGATATTATAGTGTGTCAGTGAGTTAAACAACAGCCGCATCTCAATTCTTCTTATTTACGGCGTTCGCCGCGATGAAGAGGTCGCCGATACGCACAGTTTCATACTGCGAGCATAGAGAAAGAAATTTCAACAAGAGCGGACACTCCCATAGAGCCCAGCGGCCGAACTGACTGTAGCACACCAAGCGGATGGTATTAACTCCTTCCGGTTTCGGTTTTGGGCGCGCGTGTTTTTAACACCAGTTGGTACACGCCGCGCCGGCTCCGCTGTACGGCGCTTCATTTTTTTTTTTTTTTTTTTTTTTGCTTCTGCTGAACCCCGCGTGGCCTTGGCGTGGAATCCTTTCATTATTTAGTAAAAATTATTGCGAACGACCTTTACAAGACTCCGCCGAATCCGTCAGGTGCAATTTCATAAAGAAAACGCAAGACTCTGAAATGATGAAATGTTTATTTTGCTCTATATAAATACTCGTTCCGGGCTTCTACATTCATCCAAAGTTGGGGCACCAGGTAAGCAGCAGTCGTTACCGTACGAAGCTCCACCGGATACCATCAGCTGAAAGAAAGTAAATTACAACCATGTATCATTTTGGTACATTGACGTAACAGGAGTATTGCGTGTAGAGGCGAAACGTGCGTAAGTGATGAATGAGCGGCATTACAGATAAATTCACTTTTACGTACATTTCGCAGCAAAGACTCCTCCCAAGCAATGCCATAAAATCTGAACATCCGATTTTCAAGCACCGCTTCCTTCCAGGGCATTATTTCCTGCACTTTAAGCGCACAAATACACGGGTGACTGCGCGTTTCCAAAACAACTTGGCCTCAGGCGACGCGATGGTACGCCAAGGTGGCTACAACACAGGCTCAGCCAGACCGTGTTACACGCTCGCAGAATGCCTTCTATGTCGCACTCAAGACAGATTCGTGGGTGCAAAGCCTGTTCTCAGTCGCTCAGAATACATAAATGTCATGTTCTTGAGCTGCTCCTCTGTTTTATCTTTTACGCGTCCTGCCGGCGCATGCAACACTCCCGTGTTATCACTCTCGGCAATCACTCGTCGCATTTTCGACAAGCGTGAGTACCGATATAAGGTATATGTTGTTGCAGGGCTATAAAATGCGCCACAAACTTGTCCCACTAATATTCAGTACACGCAAAACTAACTCGCTATGGCGGCTTGCTTTTTTGCTAACAGCTTCACAACCCCAGGCGCGGCGAGCATACCTCAAGATATCCCAAAAAGTTACCAAATAAATTACAATACTTTTTCGGGTCAGATAATGCGTCACGAACTTCTACCAGTAAGATTCAGCACACGGGAAACTAACTGCGGCACACAGCCGAGCTGCTTTTCGCTAACTGCGCCACTACGCCGAGCGCGGCCACTGTGCTTGAAAAGTGCCCCAAAAAGTAGTGAAATTAGTTACTATAATGTCTGGGGTCAGAGAAGGCGCCATAACTTGTCCCGGTAAGATTCAGTACACGCGAAACTGCGTCACACGGCCAAGGTGCTTTTCGTCAGAAAGCCAGGTGCGGCGAGCGTGCCCAAAAACTATCGAAATAAGTTATAATTATGCTTGGGCTCATAGCAAGTGTCGCAAACATCTCCCAGTACGAGTAATTAACTCATATTAACTAGGCTTGTACTGCGCAGCTGTTTTTCGATAACTGCCTCACTACATAGGTTCAGTTTTGTGCAGTAAGCCTAAATATGCTTGAAGTGCGTCGCAGACTGTCAAACAAAATTCCTCACCTTGTTGTAGTCCAGTAGTGCAGCGGTGCCGTGCAGAAATGCAGACGGAACACAACGCCGGGAGCCCCAAAAACGGGCTACATCCAAAAGAGACGGGTCGCCGAGCACGCGAGCTTCACATGCGCAGCCGGCATCGCTCACTTCTGCGGCTTGTCTGGCGCATGACGTATGCATGCGCGTCTGGCGTGCCGCTAGCTTGTTGCTAGGCAACGCAACAAAAAGTTGCAAAGTACAAGTTCATTTACACGCGAAACTTTTTCACATTTAGTGAGAAAGAATAAAAAAAATAAAACGTTGTCTGGAAGTTTATTTCACATTCATTTTTTCTGATGCTCGCGTCAACTAGCGGATGGAGTTGAAACTAGGCGTGACGTGTTTCCTGTTGCCAGTTTTTGAAGTGTGTCCCCTCTTGTTGAATTTCTTTCTCTATGCTGCGAGCTCGGCACGGGCTCCGTAATCGCTGCCGTATAAGGTCTGAGAAGCGTGCTTCTTATGCGGCATTAGAATAGCAGCTTACGTTTTTCAACGCCAGCTTGCGTGCGCGCCATTTCTTGCACAAATTGCGCGGTACAGCTGACTTAGAGAGTGAATAGGCGGTGTCAAGATTGGGGGCTCAATCCCATCGCTCGTGATCCGTTGTCAAGATTGGAGTCGGGTATGAATTAGAAGGTAGCTGGCCCATGCCGTCGTCCGACTTATCCACGCTGAGGACGTTGATGAAGGGAAGGACTACTTCTCATCGAGAACGAGGAATATGGGTTTATTTACAGTAATTACATGCAGTTCATCAGTCTAGCATGCTTGCGAGAGAAAGTACATCAGTCCAACATGACTGTTTGAGAGAGGTGTCAATCTAACATGACTGCTTGAGAGACTGTCCTAAGCAGCCGCACAACAGCGGTTTATAAACACTCATTCCTCCCCCCAATACCGAAGTGACGGAAACGTTCGTCCAGTCATTAGAAGCACGCCGCCTCTCCGCGGGATGGCTTACACACACACACACACACACACACACACACACACACACACACACACACACACACACACACACACACACACACACACACACACACACACACACACACACACACACACACGCGCGCACGCACACACGCACACACACACGCACACACACGCACGCGCGCACGCACGCACGCACGCACACACACACACGCACACACACACGCACACACACGCACGCGCGCACACACACACACACACACACACGCACACACACACACGCACGCACGCACACGCACACACACACAGGTTCACGGTCCGGAACCGACGTCACACGGACTTCGTAGAACTCGGTCTTGGACGGCGCGTGGGAAGAGGCCTTCGAAGACGTTCCCGTGGCATCTCCCCCGCTCGCGGCCGACACGGGTAGGTGGTGTCGTGTTGCGGCACAAAGCCTGCTTCGTCGAACTCATTCAGTCACAACGGCGACGAGGCTAGAGCGTAACGCCAAGGAAAGTTGCCGCCACTGTCGAAACTGGCTGGCAAAACTGGCACTGCAGCTGGCCGTTCTTAACAGCGGGCGGTTCCACCCCACACAAAGAACGCTGCCATTTCCGTACCACTCATATATATATATATATATATATATATATATATATATATATATATATATATATATATATATCGAAGTAAATTCACTTTAGTTGAACGTTTACGCAAACTTCTTTCTCCACTTGTCCATATGTGGCGGCACCGGTTCCATTTTGGGGTCTACTATATGTTTCATGTACACTATCTTGTCTACGCGATGTCGTCTACGCAAAAAAGCCTAATGCTATGTTATCTCACTAACGGAATAAAGGAGCATGAACCACAACTCATACACCGGTAAACATTACAATTGTCTGTAACTTGAGACTTACGGGTATACGAGAATCTGGCTGCGACGCGGACAAAAAATCACAGTATAAAAGTGTAAAACAGGGTATCACGAAACGTAATCTTATAGGGACAAGTAATTGTTAGAAAGCATAAAAATTTGTTTTAGACTTCTTAAAGGCATGATGATGATGAGGTTCTTATGGCGCTTGTAGTAGACAGTGATCAAGGAAAAAGAAGTTAAGTAAGGGAGCCGCTCAAAGCTTGAGAACGGCCTTTCTCCACTGTGTCTTGTATAAGAACGCCCTTTGAGGAAAAATACCTTTGGCGTGCACTGTGAAGTAACTGGAGGTAACTGGTGAAGAGAATTCTCGCTCGCGTCTTCGCTTAGCGGCATCTTCGGGTCTCCGCGGCATTTTCTTCCCTTGACAGATCGTTCGTGGTCACATAAACGGTATATTTAAGACTATAGGGTACGGTTTGCTTTAAAGCCAAGCTTTTTTTGCCTCCTTTCTCGCTTTGCCCGGCGCTGCTGCTTCTGTGGTCGGGCTCGCGCGCACCGCTGGGTTTCTTGCAACACCTCCAGATGGCGCTCGCCTCCTGGTCTTGCTGATTACGATTGATTACGGTCTGATGACAGATGGAATTTACGATAAGTTAAGAGAAATGGTCGTTGACGACGAAGGGTACAGCAGCATAGGGAGTTACCATAAACGCATCATTTTGAAAATATGATACGTAGTTGGGAGAGAGAGCAAGGAGCGAAGAATGGCCAGTTCGAATTTGAGCGTTGAACAAATAACAAATAGAGTCACGAGAGTCGAGGAAAAACTTGGCAAATGACCAAGCAAATAGTGGGAATACAGTGAGCTTCTAAGTGCAATTACGGCAGAAATACGGAAAGAGAAGCAACATGCTCGTCGGAAAGGAAAAAAGAAACCGAAAAGCTGGTGGATCAGGGAAACACGAGACGCGATCGCCGAACGACAGAAAGCATCGCGAAAGCACAGGCAGGCAAAAAAAAAAAAAAAACGCGCGGTTACCGCAAGATGAAGCAGCCAGAAAATGGGAAATTTACCGAAAGAAAAAAATCTATGGTTCAAATACTCGTTCAAGCAAAGATAAAAGGTGAAAGTGAACGTTGGTTTTCAGAAATACATGAGAAATAGAATGCCGAACCTAGAATATTTTGCACTCACATAAACTTATTAGGCAGGAAGTCTGGAACAATAAAACAACATATCCTAGACGAAAATGGAAAGAAACTGGAAGGGAGCGCGTCATTAAATTACATCCGAAAAATAACAGCCCAATCTTTCCAAGGCAATGACGAGGTTGTACTTGAGGAAGAAAAAGAGCATGAAAGAGAACCAGATGGAAAATGGGCTCGTGCTGACAAATTTCAACTGGAAGAAAGCCGAAGAGAAAATTCCTAAGCGCACAGTCACAGGTCTAGACGAGGTTCCGGTTAGGCTGATTAACGAACTAGGACCAAGAAGTAAGGCAGCTCTATTGAAAGCAGCAGGAAAATCCTTAAAAGATAGACGAATACCAGACAGTTGGTGACTATGTAGAATGAGTTTGATTTATAAGCATAAGGGGGAAAAAGTTAGAAATCACTGCCCGGGTGGAGCGTCGAACGCGGCCACTCACGAACGCGAAAAGCGTCGATAGCCATTAGCATTGGGAATAGGCATCGCTACAAAATCGCGGCCCTGGACTGTGATAGTGTAAACATTACAATTGTCCACAGCCTGAAGAGAGTGCTTGGAGCTGGCGTCTTAATAGCGTGCTGGCCACGTATGCAGGAGGAGCACGCAAACACGCACCAGCAAAACGGCTCCAAAGCGTGCACTCAGCGTCGAGGACGCCCAGACCCGAAAGTAGCGCCGTGCGGAACAGGAGTGTCTTCGCTTCGCAGCGAAACGTGGTGCTGACCGCTGCTGCCACGATGCGATGTGCCATGTGATGCGATGATAATGCTCAACCCTCTCAGGGATTATGAACCATGACGCACAACAATGCCTCAAGCAAATACGTCTCCCTCTGTGTTCTGCGGGCCACGCAAACAAACAGCAGTGGTGCACGCAAAGTAACGTTTAACGTCAAATCGCTACGCTCGTGCTGGACTAAACGCTGAAGAAATTACACACTTGCCGCCGACATCACCGCCAGTTATCGTCAATCAAAGCAAACAGCATACAAAGCTACGCTCGCATCGATTCCCAAAGTGCGTGGAATCAGCAGATACCTTCGTTTGTTCTTGCTTTTTTTTTTGTTCTCGTTATTTTTTTTTTCACAAATACATTCGAGAACTGAGCGAACGCGAGAATTTTGTCATACCCAGAAATATGAAGCATCTGTACAAAGTGTTCCAACAAACGCATTCAAAGTTGTTTTTTTTTTCTTTTTAAGAAATTTGTAGATTACACCATTTACGAGACATCCGCCGTCAAACTGGCGTTAAAGATGTCCTTACTGGTCCACTTACTTTCTTAACAAAACGTCGTTTTATGCACTGAAGCACAAAAGTAAGTGAAACGTCAGTGCATTAAAAATAATGGGGTTTTACGTTCAGAACCCACGATCTCATTATGAGGCACGCCGTAGTGGGGGACTCCGGAAATTTAGACGACCTGGGGTTCTTTAACGGGTACCTAAATTTTAAGCACACGGATGTTTTTGCATTTCGTCCCCATCTAAATGAGGCCACCGTGGCCGGGATTTGATCCCGCGACCTCGTGCTTAGCCGCCCAGCACCACAGCCACTAACCAACCCCGGCTATAGTGAACGCCAGTGCATTTCACCGCAAAGTTCTGGAATTAATATCTCGAAACTAGCGTCATCCTGAGAATTTCTTCCAAGTGGATCCGCCTCGCGAACTCCCCGGCTAAAATTTCTAATTTGCAATATGTGCCATAAGGTAATTAGTCAAAAACGTAATTAGCTAATGTGTACAAATTAGTCAATTATGCATTTCAATTTTCTTGCGCAAGTGATGTCCGCCCCTTTCTAGTAGACCAGCTCACGGAGTAGAGTTATGCTACATATGCCACAGGCAATTTTCAAAAAATTTTTGAAAGTGTTCGAACTATAAAAATTATGAACTGCCCCGATGACATGAACAGCGACGCTCATTGCTGGGTGCCAACAGTTGGGGAGCTCATCAAAGATGCATCGAAAAAGGTAAACGCATCCGTTCTGCATTCGAAACAACAAACTCACGTTGGCGTTCAGCAAAACTTAATCTGCGTTAGTCGAAACAGATTGAGAGTGGCTTTCACCAAGTTCATATAGTTTCATATCAGCTACGGCTCACCGGACTGCGCTAGCTTTTCTGCCTTTGTTCCGAAAACTTCTTTCGTAGACGTTTTGAACTACAATTTCTTAGATCCATTATTTAAAAAGAAAATACCAGTGTCTAAACTGTACTTATACACCCACCGGCAAACAGCATCTTACGCAGTGTTGCTTTTCTTTTTTGGAAAACGCGGCTTTATGCGTGTAATGTCCCCAAATTTCAACGATTTCAATAGATCTATGTTTTACTCGAGTTTTCTGAAGAAGGGATTTGTGGGTAAAAATTAAATGTACCATTACGTCCACGATGTGCCGCTCAACATCTAGAAGGTACTTCTGCAGCCGGCTTTTTTCTCTGTGTGATGCATTATTCGCGAATAACAACGTTTGCCGACAAAAAGTGCTACCAGCTCCAGTGTCGCTGGTTGCTCGTGTCCTGAATTCCTGTACTTTTTAGCTACAGTGGGCAAGGGGACGCAGATGCCGGCTCTAATCATCTGTTTAAAAATCGCTTGTTTTTTATAAAATTTGGTGGCAGCTGCAGTATTGCTGGTCTGCATAAGGATTATGGCGCTCCTTCGTGTGATTGTCGTTCTTCCCTTGTGCCAGGTATAGTAAATGCCAGGATAGGCCTTGGTGGCCCTTAGCAACATCTGCTTGCTGACGAAGAAAAAAAAAAAGTCAATTACCAAGGTTGCGCAGTTCCAGCGGCTACCGACGTCGATTATTTCCACCTTGGCGAAAGAACGGCGATAGCCCCTGAGGCAGCGGCGGCGACCTCGCTTTTCGGGAAAGCCGACCCAGCGATTGAAAGGGGTGCTAAACGAATCTACTGCCGACGTGTCCTGTTCCTCAGAGGGCGGGACGATATTTAATCGCCATTTAGCCGTTCTTTTCGCCATTATTATTTTTCGTTAGGCGTAGATTTTTTTTCCCCTCGGGGTGTCGCTTTATATTGTTAACCCACTTAGAATTGCTAAGTGCACGGCTATAAAACTAGCGCACGGCCTCTGTAGCCTCGTGGCAGCATTGCAGCACATAAAAGCGAAGCGTGGAATGAATGAATAAATGATTTGTACAGTCGGGAAAATGTTGTTGTTGGAATAACGGCAATTGAAGAAGTGACCAGAAAGCATTGTACCGAACATTCAACGCACGCACGGCCTCATCAATGCTGGTCCCACTTCTTCCATCACATGTCATTGCTCTTATCTTTATCATCAAAAGATATCGCTCTGACCTAGGTCAGGTCCCGTCAAGTGAGCTCCGAGAACGCTATGTGATTTTCCGTGCATCCTATTAGCCGATTCTCACTTATTCACGTACATGTGCTGCGTGTCGTGTGTTTCGGTGCCAACTCTGGAGTTAGTGAGGGCAGCTTAGAACGCTGGCAAATCGTGCATTACGCTCAACTGGTAGGGCACCACACGCGTAATGCGAATGCTGTGGGATCGTTCCCCACCTACGGCAAGTTGTTTTTTCATCCACTTTCATTTCCATTAATGCATCGTTTCTTTATTTGATTTATTAAACACAAATAATTTTCCCTATGTTGTCCTTGATGTCAGTGTTTGTTGGCTTCTTATGATATCAATCATTTGTTGTAATTCCGCCCCATTGTTATGCACATGTAAAACATCTACATAGGTGTGACTTGACTTACAGTGTAGCCGGCTCTTTAGTATCCTGCACTTGCAAACTGTAACAACTAAACAACTTCTTGTGTTGCACACGCAGATGAAATTACTTCTTTGGCGAGCAAGATGGCAAAGATGTCCCATATGGTGAGCCACTTCGCCTACTTTTCAAGTTTTGAATAAGCTAGAAAGTCAACCAAATGCTTCAATTTCGCTTCGTTTTCATGATAGCATCTGACACACCAAGATGTCAGGTTCTTACGAGCAGAGGTCAAGTTCGCGCTTCAAAGATTTTTAATGCGTAAGCATTCTTTATCGAATACCCCTGGGAAACCGTGTCTGTCCCGTAACGCCCTGTAAAATTGATGAAGTTAAAACATTTAATCATTATGATGGTACAACTGTAAATGATTGATAGCTTTAGAATCGATGAAAAAAAATAACAGGTCACGTTGCCGTCTCCTCTACATAGTCATTTGAAACAATAAAAAATATAAAATGACAAGAACAACTGATTGGTAGATATGGTTGGGCAAAAAACGCGTTGTGATAACGGTTAGGCTCTGTTTATATACAATCGCCCAGATGGGGTCGCATGTGCCGAGACGAGTTCTTGCAATGGCACAAAAGAAACGTATAAGCTTGGAGGAACGGAGGAGCGGCATAAGAACGCTTAACGACAACGGTAATATCGTAAGCGGCAGAAGGAACAACGAGAACAGCTACAGGAGCTAGGAGATAATCAACAGCAAGAAGAGTGAAGTTCAGGAGCGGATCGGAAACGACGTTACAGGGAGACGCTCGATGCAAATAGGCTGCAGAAATTCTGAGAATTCCCTACGAATGCGTAAGCATTCTTTGGCCCCGAAAAAGGCGATGGGTAGACGTGCATAAGCTAGCGACGTAAGTAAGCAAAAGCGAACTAACAGCCCAACCAAAGAATGCTTACGCATTAGTAGACAATTCTCAGAATTTCTGCAGCATTTTTTTAAGTGTGCACGTAGATTCCTTTTTTTTTTTTTACGCTTCATGCTTAGAGAGAGATTTCGGGCCAGTTCAGTATACGGCACGGCACGATGGTTCGTGTTGAGCTCAGAATCTAGTGTGTAACTTTATGAGTGAGATACCTGATAACGGCGTCTGTCACCAGTAAATACATTAATGGTCGACCTGTATCCGTAACTTGCCTGCGTGATAGCTGCAAGTTCTGACATAAACTTAAATGCAAGCGCAAAAAAAGATTTAGAAATCGGGTAGGCTGTATCAGAGACGCAGCCACGGTGGCGCAAGTGAAATGTCGTGTTCGTGCTGCAGAGGGCGTATGGGCCGCTAGGGTGCACAAGTTACGAAACCAAATACACAAGTTACATTTATTCGCGCATTATAAAACTTACATGCTTAACTTACGATGCCGCTAGTAGTTTCCTAAGATGTAATCACGCAGTCGTGCTCGCTCCCTATTCCTTGTGGGACCGCTGTGGTCAAAGGGGGTGGGTACGAATTGGCATTCCTTGAACTTGTTGACCGAGTCTCTTCACCCCATTTCTGAACCGTGCGTGTCAAACGCAGGCGCGCCATATCCAAGCAAGCGCGAAATTTTTTCAAAGGAATTGCGCACTCATAGGCCTTATAACCCCTGATGAGCGCAGATTTAAGTGTGATGGATTATGACTACTATGGCGTAGTGCGCTCTCTCAGGCGTTACCGTTCCTGCTAGGGTGGACAAACCTACTGTCGAGCAACGAGCCTCTGAACGCCGCGCGTGAGGCTAAATTTAGTTCCGATTGCGTCATGCGTGACGCGACAGCGGCGCCATCATCGCGCACGATGCATGTAATATCGAGTAATGGCTTTTTCCCTCTACACAGCGATACTAAAGTAAGGCGTGTGGCTTGTATACGATTGCAGATGTATAGCCGCTATTGCTATAACATGTTTTGCAGCGAAGCTGTATACGCTTAGGCGATTCGTCCATCGGTCTGTCGCCTGTACGCCGAAAACTCCTAAGGCGGAACCCCATGCGCATGCGCGAGAAAAAAAATAGAGAGGTGCGCGATTGGCTGCGCCAGTAGTGACTTCGCTGCTCTCCGTCGCAGCCGAGCGCGAGCAGAGCATTACCTCTCCAGCTCCAAAATGCTCCGGCTCCGGCCGCGCGTCATACGTACTCCTGGGAAGCAGGCAGCTTTCGATCAGCAAAGCCACGAGCAGAACCCGGAACGAACTCGTCTACGCTGTTTCGATGCTGCAGCCCGGGCACAAGAGCAGGCTCGTGCAGCCGAGCGCAAGCAGCAACTGCGTACCGAGGATCCGGCAGCCTACCAAGCCGTCGTTTAATGAACCGTCCGGATTAACCGAGTAATAACTACCGGGGCCGCACGTTTCAGCTTGGCTGGTTAACCATCTGTACGGAGTGTTTCTGCGGTGATTTTTCGTTACATGCGGTTTTAGGCAAGCGACGCCCATCCGACCGATTTCGGAGACGTTTCACGTCAAAATGAATCCATGGCCGTTATAACGCGTGGATATATACTACACAGCGCGATAAACGTTGGCTATGTAGCGGGTTCCTAAA
This sequence comes from Dermacentor variabilis, assembly GCF_050947875.1. NCBI lineage: Eukaryota > Metazoa > Arthropoda > Arachnida > Ixodida > Ixodidae > Dermacentor > Dermacentor variabilis. The sequence continues at coordinate 261,829,486 of NC_134568.1, read as the reverse complement.
CGGGCTGTAGTATCAAAATGTCGTCTTAAAGCATGCGTGAATGATTCTTGCATCGCAAAAGCTGGTGATCATGGAGACGCAAAGATGCGTTGTAGTTGATTCTGTCATGCTTGAATTCCAATTTGTGCCGATGGGACATGCGTCTCGAATACACGGCAACAGTTGTGTGCCGACAGTCGATCGGAGAATCACTGACTAATGACTATTTCTGGTTATCCTCGGGAAACAAAGGACGCCAAATATCCGCAGCGCAATCACATAAGCTCATATTTTTTCTATCCCTTTGCAAGTCCTTCACGTTACTTCGCAGCAGCACTGCCACAAACGATGTTGCTGTATCTAGAAAAACGGCTTCAAGGGGGCTATGAGACTTGGAAAGAGCCGTCTTGATGCTTGCCCGAAGTGTTCAAAAGTAGCATATTTTAAGCTTTGTTTCCCTGGAAACACTTAACCTTAAGTTTTTAACTTATGTTCAAAAATAAAAGAAAGAAAATGGGGAAGAGGAGTGGGCTTAGCTGTTTACGCAAGATGAAATTTACATGAATAACCTGCACACACTGATGTTCATGACGAAAACCACTTCAGTTCAAAGGACACTATTACTATCACGTTAATTTATAATGCATGCGCACAATCTTAAGATGCTTATAAACTGTCGAAAGTGGCTTTCAATTGTTCAACTTACATATCATACAACTTATACATAGGATTATAGCCAATTACTGAAATCAGTGAAGAAACGTTGTTACGTGATTAAAATTATTCTGTGCCTGGACAGTAACGTTGCTAAAAGCTTTACTTAAGAGAGGAGATCTTCCGTGACTACGGTATTTCTTCTTTCTTTGCGTTTCTTTGTATACCTAAATAGACAAAAAATAACGCCTTCAACACACTTAGTATGACATAAGGTATGACATTCTATGGCTAGAGAGCAAATGTCATGTCTTTCACCTCATGTGATGTTCCTGTTAACTGCTTCCTTTCTTCACTCTGCAGAATCGTGATTTCTCCTGTTTTGTTACAAAAAAGGAATGGAAGCATGGCACTATATAATCATGAAAGGCCTAGTAGCTTGAAAGCAAATCTCTTGCGCCTCAGAAAACGTACAAAACCATTAATTCAATGGCTTGTGAATCCCCCCACCCCTCGCTTCTTATTCAGCCACAGTGCCTCCCACAATTTAAAGTTAGCGACGTACGTCCGCTAATAGCTTTTAGTTCATCTTATATTCCACGATGTATTCTCGTGTCTGTGAGATTTCTACCGTCTAAAAGCGGTTTCGCACTCGACATGAGGCACTTCAAGATGAAAGACACAGGCTTCTCTACTTCGTGCGTGCGCGTGTACGTGGACGTCTTTTTGCGTATCTGCACTTCTGCGTATTCGCCGAATGTCCAAACTCAATCCGATAACTTAAGCCAATTTCGCCGCCCCCCTTCTGTCTCTTGCTAACTCGCGCCACAACAAGAAAATAAAGAAGATAACGGGGTGGTGGGAGGGTGCTCAAGGCAGCAGACATGAGGATACTTCGCATAGACAATATGTACTGCACAAACTTCAAGTTCCAAGTTCTGTAGAGAAAAAATGCATATACGGCCAAGGAAACCCGCTCTCCTTCAACCTTTCATCCTCACTCCCTGGTTCCCTTCTTTGAAAAAAAATAGTCAAGTGCAGCAAATGAGGGAAAAGTACAGCTGTGTAGTCGGATGTGGCGCCTGAGCCTAGAGGCTTTATCTGTGGAATGACTGCTGCTGCTGCTGCTGCTGCTTCTTGAAGATGGCAGGATGTGGGAGGCATGAGAGAATGGGAAGAGGTGACGGGGACCGAGGAGGCTACAACAGGAGAGAATGAGGTGGAGGAAGGGGACTGGAAACAGGAGTGCTGTTCCGTAGGAGGTGAAACCATACGCACAGATTGCGAACTCGATTTATGCAGATTGAATCTGTTCTCCATCTCCTGCCCGTATCCCCCGGCCCAACCTCGTAAGAATGCAAGAAGAAACGCGCCGCGAAAAAAAAAAAAGAAAAGAACGCGCGTCGCACGCATGCGCCGGCTGCCAGCACTGTCTCATTTCGTCCACTTCATCATCCACTTTGATCATATTCTTCTCCCCTGACTTTCGCCGTGCTTTCTTTACAAGATCAATTTTCGAGCAAACTATTTTCCTCCTTCTCCTCACGTTCCTTTCCCTCTCTGCTTTTTCCATCGTACACCTTCCTCTCTCTACCGCGCTCCAGCTAGATAGATATAGATATACGTATACATAGGCGCTTCTCTTTCCCTCTCGGAGCTTGACTGTGTGGCTCATATCCTCCTCTTTTCTACCTCGCGCTTTTTTCTGCGCCGATGCGCGCGCGTGCGTGGCGCAGTCGCCTACTACCACCCCCCACCCCCCACCTTCTCCTTCTCTTTTGCCGTCCTCTCCGGGCCGCTTCTTTCCGCTGTCTCGTATTATTCCGACGTGCTTCATTTCCTTTCGCCGTCTCGCCATGTCGTCCCCGTTTTCGGCGCTGCGGTCACGGACGCTCCGGCGCGTCTCCCCGACGTCCGCTTTCGATTCTTTCGTTACGCCAAACATGTCAGCCTGATTTGGAGCGAAAGCGCGAGAAAGACTAAGAGCGCAGTGGTGGTGGTGGTGGTAACCGCTTCTGCGGGAGAGTAGTAATGCCGGAGACGCGAATTACCACTACCCGCTCACGCAGCTGTGTCCCCTTGCGGCATTGATTCGCCACCAAGCCCCCCCCCCCCCCCCCTCGCTGACGTCCGCCGCCGCATCTTCGCTCGGAATGCGCGGTTTCCAGCACGTGGAGAAGCAAGAAGCGATTCGCCAAGTGCCACAACTCAGTTGGAGAAACACAATTAAAAGTAACACCTCTCTGTCTGGTTTTTTGTTCCCTTGCTGCCAAACGGAAACTCTTCGCACCGCTCAATACGGGGAAACTGGAAACCTTTTTGAGATGACTGTATCTTCTTTTCGCCAGGCTTGCCCCAGAGCTGTTATGTAGAACAATAATTCTCGCCGTCTTCAGTTCTGGCAGTTTATCATTTTATTGTTTCCTATTACATCACAGAAAAATACACAAAATCTAGCTGTCTAGACCCATCGCCAACTGAGATGTCTGAGAATATAAAGTGGTGGCTGTTTAAAAGTTATGCATGAGTCACTCATAAAGACAAAAGTATTAGCTCGTGCGAGACATTTTGCGACCTGTTCAGCGTAGGTACACTTAAGACGATTACGTGCACTTCCTCTCCTTTCCCCGATGTGTTGCAATATCCAGGTAAAAAATTAAAGAGACTCGGTGAATCATTGTTCACTTTATGACATGTTGCAATTGGGATATTTAAACCGAGCAGCAGTGAAGTCATGTTTGCTTAGCAGAAATTCTAAGACTATAGCACCACTTTAGAGATATGCGACTGCGATAGCCTGATATGTCTCCAATCGCTAAGTTTGCAGCCCACAACGCAAGACGGGCGATTCATGATCCTCGCGAAAAGAAACCTCGAGACGAACACTGAACGCGCAGCTTGCGTCAGCGCGGAGAACGTTGTAACACAAGCAGACGACACTCGCTGTGTGCCCGTAGTGCTTGAGTGTAGAGATAAATTATCGTTGTGTATTCCCTTTCTATTACTTTTTTGTGTAGAAACAAATTAGCCAACATTACAACTATTACGAACCTTTGTTCACCATAATGTTGGAAAAATTATTCATTACGCAACCTGGATAGCCAATCCGATAGCTCGTCCAACTGACGTCACGCGTGCCAGTTACGCTTCCCTGAAAAGTAAGGGAAGCGGCGCCGCTGCGATCGGTAGCGATGCACATTTTTCAGAACATTATTGTAAATTACACGCCTTACGCGGAGCGAATAAATGTGTCACTCAATTATCAGGAAGACGTACCCTAACGACTCAGTATGGTTGTACAAAATAGTCAAGAGCGTTTCAGGATAACTTTACCAGTTCCCCGAAAGCGTCACTCTAGCAGTTCTGGACAATTTTTAATGATGTTTCACGATGGAAATGAAGTACGCGAACATTTTTCCTATTTTTCCACCATCGAAATGCGGCCGCCGCGGCCAAGTATCGAACTATGACCCTAGCAGCAGAACCGCATAGCGACTGAACCACAGGAGCGAGTAATTTTACAAGTTGGCGACTTGTATAGGAGTTTGCCGAGTTTGCCACTCAGACAAAGTACCGTTTAACATTGCCAGTTCGGAGGATTTTGAGTCATCAGTTGGCTGAAGTACTGAATTTTGGCGAGCAGAGACCTCTTCTTTATTAAATATACATGATATTTAGGAGATAATTAGGCGGAGCAGGCTGCTCCTTTTCACACAGAACAAGTATACCATGTGTCCCACGTAACTTTGGAAATATACAAAACATTAAAAATCTGCAAGAGCTGGACAAAACCAAGGTAATGTTGTTTACCATCTCTTGGTGCAAGTTACGCTATTTTCTGTATTTCGCGCGGCTTTTTCGGCGGACTTTCGCGGTCTTCTTTCGGGCTTGAAAAGAAAAAAACATCTGTAGCACATATTGAGCAACATAAAGCTGAATCTGCAATTTTTCAGAACGGTCTACAATTTCCTCATTCGCACTTTTGCTCTGAATGTAATATTTTAGAGGGTGATTAATAATAACTATATATGCAATTAGCTGAAATACAAAACAGAAGAATGTCTGACTTGCTCCTAGTGATGGCAAACACTATTACCTTGGCTCTGTTTATCTCTTATAGATTTTTTTTATTGTCGCACAGGTTACGTGCAACAGATGATGTACTAAATATGGAACAACAAGCCGCCGCTGAACCACACAAATGTGTGAAGAACGGAAAATTGGAATGAAGAACGGAAAAATTGTACAATCAGTGGACGTAAATGTACTAAGACAGTTCCCAACAGAAATCACATAAACCGCATTGGAACACACTTGAATTCTGGGGTTTTACGTGCCGAAACAACGACCTGATTATGAGGCACCCCGTAGTGAGGGACTTAGGATTAATTTTGAACCCGTGGGGTTTTTTAATATGCACTCAATGCAAGGTACGTGGGCCTCCTTGCATTTCGCCCCCATTGAAATGCGGCCGCCGCGGCCGAGATTTGATCCCGTCACCTCGTGCTTAGCAGCGAAACGCCAAAGCCACTAAGCAGCCGGAACACAAAGTCATCCCACATAAATGCTGAAGCGACAACTACAAAACAAGTCAGATAAAGCACGTTAGAATGGTAGGTGCGCTCGCATGAATACAATAAAGACAAACTACAACGGAGGTCGCATAGGGCACACTAGAACATAAAGTCAGCTTTCATAGATACACTAAATACAGAAAACACTAAGTAAGGTTACGAGAATTCGCATGTATTCGGGCACAGAAAGGAAAACAAATTGCAATCAATAATTTACAACAATATTACTCCCTTCCAGAAATTTCTGGAGGGCCACTAGCGCTCGTCTTTAGGCTAATGGCCACTAGCTGGTCATGGGCCTAGAATCAATTTTAGAGAAGGTCCTGCCGTTACATTGTCCTCATGCGCTCACGAGCATGTCGTGCCGCCTCATCAGCTGCTACATTCCCTGAGATGTTGCAGTGGCCATTCATCAACTCGAATAGTCTAATGTGAAGCTCATTAACTTTTTTCATAAACTGTTTCTTTTAATAAAGCTTGGAGACGCCGTTAGAGGACCGAGCCGACAAGACGGGCTTCACATGAGATCCGAAAACTTTCTATGATTGCGGCGGAAGAAGGCAGGTCTCGACTCTATAGAACTACCACACCTAACACCGGAAGGTCGACGAACTACGCAGACACCAGAAATATCCCAGGTGGGCGAATTTTTTAGCCACAACGACAATTTTAATACGCTGTCTCACTGGCGGCCTAGCTAACCCTAACTAGCTAGGCCTACGACGCCATTGTTCCCGCCACCTGGGCGGAAACGACGCCTGACTCGGGCGCGGTCGGGCCCCCGCTTCGCTGCGAGACGCGAAGATGGGCGTCGTATAAGTGGAAGGGAGACAGTTTCCCCGGAAGAATATGACTACCAGGGCTGGATTGCGGCTCACGAACGCCGCAGTAAAGCCAAGAGACGCCCAGATCCCGATGAACGATCGAAGAACATCGGAGACACGCCGGTTTCAACGGCGTGGAAAACCGCGAATGCTCGGATTCTACACCGTCCAACGGCACCGAAGCAACCGCAGTTGCCGGAGGATGACTACAAGATCGCGATGTGCCCTAGAAGCGGGCTCGACATGGCGCAACAACGCATTGCGTACGTAAAGGATGGCGTTCTGCTAGCAGCCGCTCTGACACCAGAAAATGCCAGAGAAGATACACTTCGAATCAATCCAAGACAAAACACCACGATTGTGAGCATGCCGAAATTGGAGAATGCGAAACGCTACAGCCAGATACGCGAATTCCAACTCGGATCGATCACCTACAGTACGGCCGCTTACATTACGACGCTGGAGAACACTTCCAAGGGAGTCATACACGGTATACTCGAATACGACACGCCCGAGGACGTTAAAAAAAGCCTAGTAACCCAACTATACTACACGCAAGAGGCATGGGACGCACCGATTCGGTGGTGTTAGCGTAGAAAGGTACATACGTGCCACAATCAGCAAAATATCAGCAACTATGAATGCTTGCTTTTGCGTGCCGCAATTTGTCCGGGTCTTGCCCTTGTTGTAAGTTATGTGCCATGTGCTGTATTTATGGTAATTTGGAAGGTATGCTCTGAAAAGGCGCTTTCACTAAGTCTTACCTCTTTAAATATTGCAATGGCTATTTTTTTGTTAATAAGGTTTGCTATTCTTAAAATACAATTTTTATTCAAAAGCGGAGTGGAGTGGCTTCTATAGAGCGCATTCTCAATTACGCGAATCATGCGTTTCTGCAAGGTTAGTGAACTATGGATGTTGGTTTTCGTCGTGGTACACCGGACAGATAAACAATATTGGAGGCGCCAATGCAACAGGCTATAGAATAAGTGTTTTTTTTTATTTAGAAGGTAATAGATGCTTTAATTTATTAATAACACCGATGGATCTTGCAATGCTGGTTTTAATCCTGCCGCGATCACTGGGCCAGTTTAAACTTTCTTCGAACGTAACACCAAGGAAGCTGTGGGATGTAGAAGGTATAATGACTTCGTCATGAAATTGTAATACTAAGCTATCATCAGTACGCTTGTTACGAGACCGAAAAATAGTGTATTTTGTCTTTTTAGTGTTTAACCAACTTATTTGCTCTAATCCAGTCTGAAAGATTGCTGAGTCAAATTTTTGTTTCCTGCTCGAGAGTAATCAAGTTTCCACCAGAAAAAAAAGACGTTACTGTCATCAGCATACATGATTATGCTAGGCGTTAGAGGCGCGTTTGTGATGTCATTAATGCATAACAAAAAAAGAAGTGGCCCTAGGATGGACACCTGCGGAACACCGTATTTGATTTCGCCCATTTCTGATTTGGAATGACAAATGTCTGTGTACGGTAGTCGCTTGGTTAAATAATTCTTAAGTAGATTAAAAGCAGTTCACCTAATACCGTACTCATTTAACTGTTGTAAACAGATATCGTGTTTAATTTAATTGAATGCCTTTTTAAAGTCAAGAAGTGTTCCTATTGTAAACAGCGTGTCCTCAAAGTTACTTAATATTTTTCTTTAATGCGTAGCAACGCCATTTCAGTGCATTGAGAAGAAAACGCGAGGCTTAAGCAAAATAGGAAATGCGAGCCGAATCACACTCCTACCACCAGTAGGGCACCCTAGACGCCTAGCCTCGCGTCAACATCCGTTCGCACACAAACGGCAGGAACGCCGCCGCTCTAAAGAAATCGCCAGATGCCGAAAGCAGCGTCTCGACGCAGTTATAGAAGAAAGTGGAGGGAATGTTTGCGGAGTTAACTAAGACGCTACAACAATTCGCCGGGTTACAGGTACAGTTCGCGGAAATTCCACAAAGAATACAAGGCATTGAAACCCGATTAACAGCTGTAGAAAACGCGCAAAACGACTCGAGGCCTGCGGGAGGGGGCCCGGTAAAAGCGACTACGAAACCATATAATCCACCCGTAGTGACAGAAGCCAATAATGTCACCGGGGAGAGTAAAACAATTAAACATGATTCCGCGTAATAAGTACATAATCTGGCAACAGAACTGTCGCAGGAATCACCGGAAACGGGGACACCTACAGCAGTTCATAATTAGCAAGAAGGCCCCAGACATCATCGCCCTGCGAGAAACGGGGAGACTGGCCAAATTATCGGGTTACAAATACAGTGTTTCTGACGAAAAGGCGTCCGTTACAACTCTCGCACATGGAAACCTTGCGGTCATAGAACATAACGCTGGCGTGACCGGCGTAGACCACGTCATGATTGAAATCCTTCCCATGCGCAAGAGAGAAGGAAGCCTTTTCGTATTAAATGTACACAGTAGCCTTCGACGCAAGCTGAGATTCGGTCCGCTTTTTCGTAAATACTTAAATTTAGCAGAAAGACAGGTATTGGTAATTTCGGGGTACTTTAATGCACCCCATGCGGCTACTGTTAGGAAAATATCAAGGATCGTAATCTATGGTTAGACGCACAGCAGGAGGGTCTTACTCTCGTAAAGGATCCCCAGGCGCCTGCTAGAATGGATAACAGCATGAGCAATGACACCGCACCAGACCTAACTTTTACAAAGAACACACCCGATGCACAATGGATAAGCAGACAAGAAAACCTAGGTAGCGATCACTTCATTGCAGCAATAACTGTACACGCAGGCCCATCAAGAAAGAAACGCAGGAAAACAACGATTGTCGAATGGGACTCCATCCGCAAAATCCGAGCGGAGGAGGCTGATGAAGTCATGAATGACAGAGATTTGGATTGAAAAACTTCATTAAAGTGTGAAACGAGCCACCAAGACTATTGCGGGAAAAGCGGGGATAAAGGAGATGGACAGGAAGCGTCTACATGTGTAGGAGGCAAAAAGCAGCAGGCAGAAACGCTGGAAACAGCAAACACTTAATCGACGCCTAAGGACGAACATCGCCAAACTCAGTAACGAAATAGAGGAATATGCCAGCAGATTAAGACGTTGACGTCAAAATGGGGAGGCCACATGCAACGCCAGGAAGAGACAGATAGGGCTACCCAAAACCTGGAACCTTCTATGTTATCTGTTAGACCCGGAAAACAGCAAGTCACCCGCCGTGTTTGCTCAGTGGCTATGGTTTTGGGTTGTTGAACAACCACGGGTTGTCGTTGGGTTGTCGCGGGATCGAATCCCGGTCACGGCGGCCGCATTTCGATGGGGGCGAAATGCGAAAACACCCGTGTACTTGATTTATGTGCACGTTAAAGAACCCCAGGTGGTCGAAATACGGCGTGCCTCATAATCAGAAAGTGGTTTTGGCATGTAAAACCCCATATATATATATATATATATATATATATATATATATATATATATATATATATATATATATATATATATATATATATATATATATATATAACAGAAAGTCAACACAACGACACTGCCTGCACAAAATAATACACAGGCACGTCGGAAGAACTTTTACAAAGCGATACGTAGGAAATGCAGCCAAAGAACAACATCCGTATACTGGTAAGAGAAACCAGGATCTTGACAGAACCATAACCCAGGTTCAGGCTCAACACGAAATCCGTGCCAGGACCGGATTGAATCACCAACAAGATCCTGAGAAACCTCGATGATGAATCTATCTCGGCCCTCACCAAGTACATTAATAACTGCTGGGAACAGGGTAATATTCCACGCCAATAGAAAACCACCCATGTTGTAACGATCCCAAAGCTGGGTAAGAGACTTCAACTTCAGAATTTCAGGCCTATCTCGTTAACGTCGTGTGCTGGCAAGCCCATGGAGCACGTCATCCTCACATGTCTAACTAACTACATGGACGATAACCGCCTTTTGCCGCACACCATGATCGGGTTTAGACCAAAACTGTCTACACAAGACATTGTGTTACTAATCAAACAGCAAATAATAGACGAGGGACCTCAAACACTGCATAACAAAGCCATCCTCGGTGTTGATCTTACGAAAGCCCTTGAAAATATCACTCATAGGGTTATTTTAGAAAACTTACAAGGCCTAGGAGTGGGGCATTGAACCCATGTGTATGTTAAAGACTTTCTCTCTGACCGTATTGCGCAAATCATAATCGCTGAAGTGAAATTTAAGGAGCTAGAACTCACAGGGTAACGACGCAAGGATCGTTCTTATCTCCCTTTCTATTCAATGTGGTTATGATTGGCCTACCAACAGAACTAGGAAATATAGAAGGATTACAGCATAGCCTGTACGCTGGTGATATCACCCTTTGGGTAACAGGTGGAAGTGATGGGCAGATAGAGGAAACTCTCCAATTAGCCATACACACGGTCGAGAAATTTGTCATGGACAAAGGACTGAGATGCTCGCCGCAAAAATCATAATTACTTCTATACCAACCGACACGCAGGGGCCGTAAGAATTCTACGGACAAACCAAACATTACGCTTTTTGCAGATGGCAACCAAACACCATTGTCGACAGCATTAGAGTCTTCGGACTCCGCATATCAGCGAACAGTCACAACGGGGAAACAATCAGAATACTAGAAAACAGCACATAAGAAACAATGAGACTAATTAAGATAATATAGGTAATCGACATTATAGGATGAAAGACAACAATCTGGTACAACTAATCCAGGCTTTTGTCATTAGCCGTATAGTATATGTAAGCTCCTACGTAAAACTCAAGTAGCAGAAAAGACAAAAATCGAAGGAATCATTACACGGTCATTCAAACAAGCCGTAGGATTGCCGATAAATACATCGAATGACAGGCGCCTAGCCCTAGGTGTCCACAACACGCTCGAAGAACTTATAGAAGCCCATACGATAGTGCAATACCAAAGACTCACACAAAGCCCTACTAACAGACACATACTCAACAAGATTGGAATAACATACGCATCACATTATGGCACTAAAGTAGACATTCCCCGTGACATAAGGAAGCAGCTTATTATCCCAGTGTTACCCAAAAACATGCATCCCGAACACCATAGGGAAAGCCGGGAGGAAAGGGCAAGGGCTATACAGAGGAGATTCCAACGCTCTCAGAACGTTGTGTACGCCGACGTAGCGGAGTACACAACAAATCAGAATATGTCTATCGTTGCAGTAAACTCAGAAGGTGATCCTAAGGTCAGCGGATCTATTAAAGCTAACAGAGCTGAGGGGGCTGAGGAATCGACCATTAATATAATAGTCAACGAGTACAGAACCTCAATTCTAAATTATGCAAAGGGGCGCATTTCGCCGGAATCACAACGAATCCTGGCAAACTTTCGCGGTCAGCTGGTTTTCCATATCATCTGGGCGCCTGCGCACTCCTACCTCCCCTGCAATGAGGCGGCCGATACCGTGTCGAGGACTCACAAGCCGAGCCACCGGGACACCGCTGCTGGCGCTGAGAGCGGAATGGATGGTTAGCTACAGGGAGATAACTAACCACTATAGATGGCAGAGGGTCCCTTTTCTCCCCGCACACACATCACTTAATGAGCAGCAGGCGGTGGCATGGCGCGTCCTTCAAATCAATACGTATCCAGACTTATAATCACTATCATCCAGAACAATATTATGCCAAATGTGAATTTTGTCGAGAAAGGGCGGACCTGGATCACATTATCTGGGCCTGCCCTCGGGCGCCTCGACAGTGCCAAAAAAATTAAGGATGCGAAGCAGCTGGAGACCGTGCTGCTCAGCTCGGCCCCCGAAGACTAACTCTTGGCCGTCCAGCAGGCCCAGGATGCCACCAGAACTTAAGGGCTTCTGGCCGCCATCTAGGCGGGGTTGGTCCCACGACCAGTCTACCGGCTAAATGAATAAAAGTTATCTCTCTCTCTCTCTCTCATAAAGTTTCATAAACTAAAGCTGAGTTCTGTGAACTGATGTTGACATTATCAATAAATAATAATGCTGCATGAGAATCGCACAGATTAACCAATTTGTTCCCTTCTTTTTCTGTATTTATGTACCTTAACACCAACCGACGTACATGCAGTGACATCTACTGAGATACTTTGTACGTCCGGATCAGGGTTTGACTCAACATTTCAACGCGGCAGGAGCATGCACACAAGAAAACATACATGACATATGTAAAAAAATGTCCAACTTTTCCCCTACCGGAAAATGGGAGTAAGAGAAGCTTGTACTGCGTGGACCTGACCTTCGTCACGATTATGTAACCCACCGGTAACGGTGCCGAATCGCTTCGGCCTCCCGCTTCCACAGCTCGGTCCTTCTCGTTGCTGTCGGATTGCCTGGGCTCGGGCGGCTCTAACGGCTGGATCGGCGCGCCGACGGCGAGCCCTTTCACGGGCGAGTGCTCGCCGCCACTCGTCGAACGCTGCCCATTCTTCGGGGAACACACAACGCATGGCCGTCCCATCCGTTTTTCGAAACTGAACTTAACGAAAACGCAGCCGGCGCAGCGCGCGCGAAACTCTTTCCTAACCTTTCCCTCCCCGGCTGAAGCGAAACGGCTCTGATTGGTTGCGCACGTGGCATGAGCACGCGCCTATGCAGCTGGAAACCTTGCTAATGACATACACTCTGACACCGGCCCAGCTGTCAACTCATCAAGCCGCCCTTTCCCGCAGCTGCTGTGGGAGCAACTGTGTTTCCGCGTGACCGTATCGCCAGCAAAACTTGTGAGCAAATACAAGCTTCGCTTGAAGAAGTGCGTCCGTGGCCATGGCAGAACTTCAAGGCGTACATTACTATCTACCTAGCAGTACGAGTGACCAACCTGAATTATATACAAACGGAAGATGGCTGACCAACTTAGTATTCAACGTAGACGTCGGATTCATTTCTCCCTTCCCGTTGAGGCAGAAAACGCTGAAGTGCAGGCTTTAAAACAGGCTGAAGTGACCACACCGATCGGTGCGCCACACACGCCAACAGGCACGGCCGTCTGATCAACTCAGAGCAGCGAGGAACTTTGAAAATATAAGGGAAAGCTTGTATATTCGGGCTACTTCCGGGTGGGATGCTAATTCTCTTCGTCGTAGGTGTTTCTCCCCCTTGCCGGTTTCTGGAAAACTCATTTCGTTAATCATTCTTCATGCGCTTACTCGCCCTCGCTCTGCCATCTGCTAGCCTGCTGGTTAGCTCATTTGGCGGAGCGACTGCTCCGAATAGGCAATGGTGACGAGTCTACCCCCGGGCCTGAAATATTTTTTTTTGTTTTGTGTGATGCTTTCTTTCTGAGGAACCCGTATAATTTTACCTTACAGTTCCAAGTTATTTTGGGTGGATCTCAACTTTTGCTTTCATGCGTCGCACTAAATTGTGAAAGGGATAATCGCCATCCACCCAAGAATAGCGCAAACTTACAAGAGTAAACCACAAATGAAACGCAGCAAACTACAAAGGAAACACAGTAAAGGGTGCAGTGATCACCAAAGTTCTCCCCAAGGTGCTCGAGGTCGTGTTAAAAACGTCAAGCAGATGCAGCTCTGAGGTAGCCGTCCCTTTGCCCTTCATTATCTTCTACATTTGTCATTCTCTTCCAAAACTACCTAAGCTTGATGAAACCTATAGTATATTTGTTAAGCGGATGTTACGGCATCCAAGTTGGGAACGGGCTAGCCTTTCCAGGGCGCTCTCAAGATAAACTACTGTTGATGCCCAGGCACACTATAGCTATCTGCTTTGGATACATCAGATGGAAACGATTTTGAAGAGAAGGTGCATGCCGCACAGGCATGACCTTTCCCGCGAGCATTTGCGTTGAATAATAATCGTGCTCTTCTTTAAACAACACACTGCGCTACGCACGTCGGGACCACGTCTAGTGAGCATAGTATCGTTACCATTTTACTGCGCAATTGAGAGTGAGACCCAGGCCATGATTTTGTAGCGATTCCTTCTGCTCGAGTGTATACCGCTGTTATCATCCACAATTCATGGCCGGCTCATTCCATTGATAATGCAGGGGGAGAGTCGCATTGACCACTGACGAAGCTCGAAAACAGCGAAAAGGAATGGCATCGGAAAAGGCATCGCTGTGAATCGCGGTTCAATAGTGGAACAGACTTGGACTAAGCGCCGAGCGGACGTAGTTACGAACGGCCTGCAAGGGTACCAACCTACAAAATTTTCCCAGCCAGCTGTAGCTGCGGAGGTGGCGAGCTTCCCAAAGCGACCTTGGAACCCTTCCCCACCTGCTGCGGCGATTCGTTTTGTAGGGAGGACGACGTGCCGCGTCAACACCCCCTCGGCGCCGCTATGACTAAACGCGGTCGGCGGACCAAGCATTGTTAGTGGATTCGCCGTGACCGCCACGGCTTGTTTGAAGCGGGGGAACTCCTGGGAGAAAATGTCTTGCGGCCGTCTCACGGGGCTTAGAAGTCATGGACAGACGCAGCGGCCATTGTCTGCAGGGTCAACACTGGGATGAAGAGGTGCCTGGGGCAGGACCCGTGTCTGCGGGAACCCTCTCCCCTCGGTGGGGTCAGTGAAACCTGTGCGGAAGGGACTGCGTAAACCCTCCCCCTCAAAGGTTACGATTACTGTGGACGCTCCGTTTGGTCGAACGGCCAATTTTCTCTCACCTAGGGATCTAGGGAGGACAGAGTGTTTATAAGCAGCTGTTGCGCGGCTGCTGACTGTGCATTCCTCTTTCAACCATGTTAGACTGATGAACTGTAACGTCACCATGTAAATACTGTAAATAAATCCCATATTCCTCGTTTTTGATGAGCAAAGTCTCTCCCTTCAACAACGTCCTCAGTGTGGATAAGTTGTACGACGGCATGGGCCAGCTACCATTTATTTCATGCCCCACCCACCCCAACCATTACAACTGGCTGACAGCGGTGAGACGGACTTGGCGATGTGGTGCTGTGTCTGCGGTGAGTGCTTGGTTCTTGCTTTGACTCTATAGGCTTCATTTTGTGGTTGTGCTGTTTAAAACAGTACGGAAGCTGGATTGTTGATTGGTAGCTAGGTTGTGTTTGCCTAGGTAGGTTTAACGAGCAGGATCAAGGCAGTAAAGCAGCAATCATGGAGTTAAGGACACTGCTGAGAGACGAATTGTTGATTGTTGGTGAGGAACTGGGCCTAGAGGTACACAAGGAAACGCTAAAATGGGAAATATTGAAGCTGATTTCTGAAAAGGCCAGTGAGGAGGACATTGAAGTTGGGCTAGAACTTCTTAGGAAAAGAGAGAAACGGGACAAAGAGAGAGAAGAACGGGACACAGAGGAACACGAGTCGAGAAAAATGCAACTTGAGCTTGAAAGAAAACGTTTGGAGTTGTGTCAAGGAAGTGAAGGGACTCTGGGACGATTAAGTGAGGCAGAATCATACCGCATGGACAGGCTGTTAAGGCCAGTTGAGGTCGGGAACAACATAGGCTTGTTCCTAGGAAATTTTGAAAGGACTTGCGAGAAGATGAACTTCGGTCCGAGTACATGGTCACAGAGGTTGCTGTCTCTGTTGTCGTGTGAGGCTGCGGAAGTAATCGCCAGACTCAGTGCACAGGATGCATATGATTATGCAAGGGTTAAGGCTTGTCTTTTGAAAAAGTACCCCCTTTTAGCCGAAGCTTTTCGACAAACGTTTAGAAGCACAGGCAAGGAGGATAGCGAGGGATATCCGGAGTTTGCATATAGCTTAAAGGCCAACCTAATCGAGTGTTTGAAAAGCGCGGAAGCGTACAAGAGCAGAGACATGATTGTTGAATGCATGTGTCTAGAGCAGTTTGACAAAAGCGTCCCAGCGTCTGTGAAGCTGTGAGTGCAAGACAGGGGGAATGTAAACACTATGGAAAGGGCAGCTGAATTAGCCGAAGAGTGCGCTACGCATAGAAAGTTGAACGCCGAGGACGGAAACTGGGACGGTCGAAATGGACCGCGGAAACCATTTCCGTTCAAAAAGGGTTCGCAGACTAGACGACCGGAGCCTGTAGACGTGAAGGAAAAGCCCACAGAAAAGAGCCAGAAGACAAACGGGGAAACCGTAGTGGCAACCTGCTGTTCATGGTTTGAGAATGCCTGCCAAACGCACCCCAGTGGGAGGTGCCAAATTACTGAAAGTAAAAACGATTCCATGTTAAGCACTTTCCACATTTTAATTGAATTGAATTCTGGGGTTTTACGTGCCAAAACCACGAGTTGATTATGAGGCACGCCGCAGTAAGGGACTTCAGATCAATTTTAATCACCAGGGGATCCTTAACGGGACACGGGCGTGTTTGCATTTCGCCCCCTTCAAAAAGCGGCCGCCGCGGCCGCGATTGGATCACGCGACCTCGTGCCTTAACAGCGCAACACCATCGCCGCTAAGCCACCGCGGAGGGTCTCTCCACATTTTCCACGCTGAAGATATGGTTCATCCATGTTACATCTCACCATGTTATTCTAAGGATCCATGTCAGCATGCTCACTTTAGGTAGCTGGATCTATTAAGCATTAGACTCCTTAGCGTTTATTATGTTCCATGCAGGGATGGGGGGAGGGGGGGAGTAATTGCTTGGCTTTTTAAAATGGCTGGTATCATCTTTTGAAATGCCCTCAAAGATCACTTCACTTTTTGAATTTTCCTGTGCTCTAATGGCCACATCGTTTTCCATGCTGCATGCTTCGCCTATAATTAGATGACGGTATTTGGGCCCTGCGTTCTCCTCGGGAGTGCTACTTCGGCTAAAATAACATTACAAATATATTTTTGCGAGATGTGGGACACCCCGTAAGGACAAACTGACTGCAAGCCACATTGCGCCGATAATTCCCAACAATAATGCATTATTCTTGGCGTTCTCATTTTTTTTTTCTTAGGTACTGCTTAAGAGTTCTTTTAGACTGACAGTTCGCGTGCGATCACACAGACGCTTTAAAACGCCGCCCTTACTGTGCATCTTACGTCTATAGAACACATACGCTAAAAATTAAATTCTCGAATTTTGCGCACCAAACCACGCTCTAATTATGAGCTACGTCATATTGGGTGACTCCGGCTTAAGTTTAACCATACGGGGTCCTTTGCCATTCACCCAGTGCACGGTACACGAGCGTTCTTGTGTTCCGCCCTCATCGGAATGTGGCCAGGAGTAAAACCCAGCAGCTCAACGCCATAGCCACTGGCCTACCGCGGCGGGTAAAGAGCACTTGCGTGACCTGGGCCCCAAATGCGGAGTGACGTTTGCCTTGCGCATAGTTCTTAGCATGATCGAACCTCCGTGGTGGCTCAGATGCTATACGTGTTTTTAATGCTGAGCACGAGATCGCTGGATCGATTACTGGCCGCGCGATCACTTTTCGATGAACTTCGAATGCAAACACTAGTGTACTTAGATATAGGTGCACAATGACAGATCTCAGGCTAGTCAAGGTTATTCCGGAGCCCTCTAGGGTGCTTAGCATATCTTCATGTAGTTTTGCAGCGTTGAGCCATGACAATTAATTTAGGCAAGCACGAGCTGTCGCATAGCCAGCGGTCTACTCTTTATACTTAAAAAGAAATAAAAAGATCTAGACCGGTATCTATCGACTCCGCCATCGCATTCCGGAGCGCATTATTTTCGTATTGAGTGCAAGTCTTTGATCATCGTATTCAATCCCTATATACTCTGTTTTCGCTAAGTTGTTCTTTATCTTCTCGTTTGTCACATCTGGGGTGGCGCAGCACACGCACTGTTGACTCCGTTCTGCTAAAGGGCCCCCTCATCAGGCCCTGTCGGAAATTTTCAAAAAGTGCACCCAGGTAGCTTTATACCGCAGCGAGAATCCTTAAAAAATGTTTAGTAATTGCCAGTGTACAAGTAAATGAAATGTTGCGAGGTGATGGTGAAAAAATGCAAGCTACCGTGACAGCAGCAGAGGCACTCCCCCAGTGCCGTTACTATCGCTCGCAAGATTGCTCCCTTGACCCATAACAGAACGGAGGGCACGAGCCACGCCTATTTTCAAGCGAATGTTTCTCTGCGAACAGTCGGCAATTTCCAGACCGTGGGTGCTGCTGTCCCGCCAAATAGCTCACACTTTCTCTTTAGAAAATTGAAGTGCGTACCCAACGGTGGCATCTACAACCTCGGTCGTCCAGCACAACAGCCCTATGCCCACGCCGTTAGGCCACAATTGCACGTATACACTTGCCGACTATAGCTCGTTGAGACAATCGCCGCGTGGGTAACGGGTGCGCGAGAGCACATGTGCGCGCAGCCGAGCTCAGGAAGACGTCTTCTTTCATATATACGTCAACCAGAGGATGAGTCGCCTTGCAACTTTTTTTTTCTGCTTTCCTGCCGTGGGTGCCGTATTTCCGGAGGCGATTTGGCGTCTCGGTGACATTTCTGAGAAACTTGCGCTGCTGCTGGATATTTGGGGCCTGCCGGCGATGTGTGATGTTGAAGCGACCGCTGTGACGTCATCTCTGCTGGCGGGAAGAGTAACTCGTCCATGGAGTGCTGAATTTTCAGCTGTTCTCGCGGCTCAATACACATCGGCGAATGATTTGCCGAAACGATCGATAGTCACCGCACTTCTTTGGCATTCAGTACCAAAACCTGGGGCACTTCAGATTATAATAGGCGAGAAAGCAGAGAGATCAGGGGTCCAAGGCACGAAAGTAGATACTTTTAACTCGCAACAGCGCATAAACATGACGGAAGGAAGAAACAGATCGGCGCGGAATGTGTTGCTGGTGCTACGGTTCACCTTGTGCGGCAATGCATGGAACAGATGCCAAACGCCTGGGACACGGCGTGCCTAATCGTCGCGGTGGTCAACGCGAAAAGACGTGTCCGTCGGGTATGTGCGACGGGATTGCGCATGGAATGTGCAAATATTACTCCCCTCTACCCTACGGTCAACCCCTCTACGCCTAGAAGTGGTTTCCCTCACATGACCCTCTGTGTGGGTTGACCCGACGTGGCCTGACAAGGC
Organism: Dermacentor variabilis; assembly: GCF_050947875.1. Lineage (NCBI taxonomy): Eukaryota > Metazoa > Arthropoda > Arachnida > Ixodida > Ixodidae > Dermacentor > Dermacentor variabilis. Next base: position 261,810,460 of record NC_134568.1, on the reverse strand, counting down.
CCTGTACCAGGGTGCAGCAAAGAATGAGGTTGCCGGGATGGTGGAGGGTATAAGAAAGCCAGCGAGCAGCCACGGAGACACATCTTCTCTGTCCTTACGTGCAGATGCAGGCACCCTGAACGTTTCAGTATTTTTTGTCTTGGAGCGCACTGCTCACCCGTGATGATGTATTAAACTTATGTTAGTTGTTTTTAGATCACCTCGTCTTCCCTGCTGAACCCTCTCCGATGGTGAACCTGGTTCGAGCTCCAAGCAGACGCTGTTGAAGGTCGCAAAACCCAGTCCCCATACGGCCACTCCCTTCCATTCCTGTTCAAATTAAAATCTCAAACCAATTAGCATGGACCCTCACGCTTCTGAATTAGGGTTTGTTCCTACAAGACGTTCTGTGTCTGTTACCCTCTCTTTTCATAACTACACACACTCTTTTCATAACTACACGTACCAGCCAACGTTACCCTAAAACATCGTTTGTGTAGGTGTGCGTGGGCGCGCGCGCATACTTGCATGGCTGCGTTTCTGTTTGCATGTCTGTCAGATGTTTGCGTGCATAACTGTGATGTCGATTTGTTTACGCACCAAAATATCCGCTAGACCACCGAGTTGCTTCCGCATATAGTATCCGAACTTGCCATTTCCTTCAGGTCAAAATCATTTTTTTTTTCTCGAGTCTAGAAAAGAACGATAGGACGACATGAAAACTACAACAAAACGGGACTATCCTCGCTCACGCGCCCCTAGAGTTATCGACGCACGCCGCCAGCGTTGGTTGCCAAGTCATTACTGGCACCCTTCATGTGCCGGCCAAATCAGCTTCTCATGTCTTTCTAGCAGTGAGCGCTCCCTTCCGGTCCGTGACGTCACTGCAATCACTGGTAGTACAACTCTGTGTACTCATTATGCGCGCCACAAAAGGTTTAGTGCGTCAGCACCCAAGTCACGGCGATCATGCGAGGTCCGCGCATTAGTCACCCAGTTGTCCCAAAACTCACGTCCAAAGCAAAACCTCGGTTTTCCCTGCCTGCCCAGCTGGGCAAACACCGAAGCTGCGAATGTACAACTGTGGTGAGGAGCGCCGCAGCCGTGATGTTAGGGTGCGATTGTTCTCTTCCTTAGGACTGTAGCACGGAGTCTTTATTATTAACAATAATACGCGTGGTGTTAAGCACAACGTGTCGACACTGCGCGTGATCCGGCACTTTCGGCCAAAGCTGGGATTCGTCGGCAGGCGTCTAATGGTTGCTACGCACGCGAATTCCTGATTTTCAATCTGTATCCGGTGTATCCACTCGGGTAAGAGAAGTCAAGCTTAGGTTTTCGGCGAAAAGGCGCGTATGGCCGCAACTCTATTTTTTTTTTCCTTTGATCGCAGGCTCTTTCTTTCTTGCTTACTGACTGAAGTTTCTTCTACGTTCAAGCAGCCTGCACCGGTGACACTTTTGTAGCATGCAGTCGAAGCATTCCTCTTCACGATGTATTTATCTTTCGTTTGTTTCTACAAGCTGTCTTTAGTTACTTCCGTTTTATTCAAAGCAGCGGTTGTTTGTACATTGTGAGAATATTGTCACTTCAGCCAAAGCTTTCGTGCTCAATCTGCCCTAGTTTTTGTGCTTTGCTTCGGCCAAAATGGCGTACCCACGAGCTCCGAACGCATTAGTCGTGTATTATTTATGCAAGTTGCGTATTTCAATTGGTAAACGAAGTGCTGAGGCGTGAGGCTCGTTGGCCGTCTTGTGTCTGCAGCGCTTGGGTAGACGACCTATTTTTTGGGGGGAGGAAATATCGCTAATTGACTGAGGCTGGCACGAAACTGAGAAAGTTTTATGTTTTTGCTTTATTTTCTTTTTCCTCGTTCATCGCAACATTTATAAAGCCAAGAAGTGTCGAACATAGCACCACTGGCTGCTTCAACGTGCCTTGGAAACCCTGAGAGAAGACTACCATTAGCAGCCGACAAAACGAGAGACATGGCGGAAGCGCGGTTGCGAACTGCGCGGTGCACTGAAGCGCGGCGTCGCCGTTAGTTTGTTCTGCGTGACATCTGTGCTAATGCGGAAGCAGCCGCACTGGCTCTTCGCTTTGCGTGATTGCCCCATTGTTTGGTTCGCTGTGCTCACATTTAGTGGAAGAAACACAGTGTCCCATACAATGCGGCGTCGCAGTGCAAAACGTTGTGTCATTGAGGCTCTGGTGTTGTCTCTTTGCCGCTACAATTGAAGGTTTTCGTACATATACACTACAAAACCGGAAGTTTTATTGCAGCGACTACCGAATGCTTCAGCTAATCTCAAATTGCGATGCGGCAAAGATTTAGTGCCCATGGTTCTGGCGAGACATACTTTAATCGGCAGAGTCACGTGGAACTTAAGCTAGACGCGTGAGCGTATCGCAGCACCGCACTGCAACAAGCACTGTTATCACAAAAGAATGGAAAGTTGGGCGAGTTGGCATATCACTGCGTTTTGTAACAGCAGCGCATTTTTTTTCTCGTCTTGTATTGCAGCGGAACTGTTACACGTTAGGTTCTGGCGGTTTGTGTGCGTAGACAAAAAAGATGGCAGACACCCCAGTGCTAAAAGATCTAAACCATAAAGCAAAAGAGTATCGCCGGGTATTCCCCAGCTGCGTTTAATCGCGAGAAGTGTCTAAACGTATTAGGCTAAAATATATCGTAATAAAGAAAGTAAAACCGGAATAGACACTGTTTAGTATGGATTGCGGTTTGACGTCACGGACTCCATAGGCAAACCAAGTTACCTTATCTCAGTTCCCTTCCACCCGTGCAGTGGATAGGCCGCGTGCGGTGGTGAATGCGGAAGATAGCGCGCCTGCGAAGAACACCTAAGGTATATGTAAACCGGTAACGAAGCTTCCATGGAAGCCCATATATCAAGCAAATGGCGGCTCGTTGCCACCGTCGCCATCTACGTATCGAGGGGACAACTAACAACAAGCGAAAAATAATGTGACGTCACAACAGGAAATGGCAGTGACGTCAAAATCTTGTGCTGCTTAGCGCGAATGTTTGAATTTCTTTAGCGTCCGACATTTCAATCGCTACTCCAGCAATTATTTTTCCTTTGGGGCTGAGGCGAGCTGGCGACTCGCCTCAGCTGAAGCGCCAGCGTGTCATTAAACTGTAGGAGTTGCGTATGTCTTAATGTCAACGTTATTAGGCTGTTATTGACGGCACTTGCTCCAATAGATTCCTTAGGAAGGTGAGCGAGTAGAATGAAAATAAAAGACAGTGCCAAGCAGGTTTCAAAAGCAACCTCACTTTTATTCGTCTAGAATATTGCAACCAATATAATTGACCAAACAAAACATGTTTCAATGTAGTAAATGCACTATGGCCAGCACATAGCAGTAATGTATAGCAACATATGCGAAACATTTTCGCAGAATCATTCGCAATTCCGTGCGACAACATGTATTCATATCCAACAGTTATCAGATATTTCCCCCCATTATCATTTAAAAAACATTCGACTTACTGATTTTGCTGCCCGTCGGACACTCAGAGCCTGAGTTACGGAGAATGAATGAACATAGCCCGACGTTTCTTTGCGGGGTGTACCGCATTTATTGTGATAGCGCGTCGGATGCGGCAGCGTGAACTTTCACGATAACAAAAAACCTGCACTCACACCTTTCGCCAATGAATGCCGTGCTCTAGGTTAGGCAAAATTTGAAGTGAAACGCAAGCTACACTTTGAACACGCAAGCAAACAAAAAAAAACTCGGATGAAACCACCGCGTTCAAGTGGGCAACGCCATAACGCACGACATCATAGCCGGTTTGCACAGTCTTGCCAAGTCTTACGCCAGAACCACTGGTTGGTATAGCGGTCACCAAGAAGGAAATAATAAATTGTAAAATAGAACAAATTACCATTTGTTACTTTAGTACAACAAATATGTTTGAAACGGAGTGTTTAGTCGTGTGACAGTATTCTGATTTTAAATTTTCGTACATTTCTTTTGTCACATAGGTTTTCTAGTCTCAGTGTGTGTACCCCCACCCCGCCCTCACTCAGTCGCGCTTCAATCGTGCACCACGAACTGATACCCCTGGCGACAGATTTTGGCTCGCTTTTCGTTCCAAGCTTCGCAGCCTATTCAGGTGGACGTTGGAGCACCGTCGTGAAAAGAAGCGGGGAATGTGGGCGGCGTCGACGGCGGGCGGCACGTAATACGGACGAAGATCGTGCGGCAAACGCCAAGCGTATATACCTTTGGTTGAATCACCCCTGTCGACTCCACTCCCATCGTAATTGTGGATGATTTCAACATAGACATGTCTCGGCCAGACGGAAAGTGGTTCGAGGCGTTTCTCTTGTAAAGGCTCGGCATTCAATGTTACACAAACATCAGTGTGCCCATGACGCGTCATCGATCGTGCGTAGACCTCACATTGGCCAAGAACCTTTCCAGTGTCGCCACAGAGCCACTGGTCGTATATCATAGCGATCATAAAGCGGCAATCGTCTCGGTGACCAAATAATGAATAAAAGAAAGCAAGCAAAATAAGGTTAAAAATTAAAAAAAAGCATTTAGTATGCAATTTAATAAAACAATAACGAAATGGTGAGAAAACGAAATTCATTGAGGTATGTGTCTTTTATTTGTAATCAACACATTTATTATCAACATATTCATCGCTACATATACATCTCCGCTGGTCATCCGCCTTCACAGGGTTGAATGGCTCTAAATTCTTTATAGTCTTCTTGTACTGCTGCGAAAGAATGCAGTTAGGACCATAGAGTTTTCTACAGTAATTACTGGAGTGAACCACAAGGGGCTTCAACGAACACTTTCAAATTTTTTTTTTTTAGTTTGCCTGTAGCAGATAGCACAATTTCAGTCCATGAGCTGGTCTACTCGAAGGGTCTACTTCTTTAACAAAACGTCATTTTATGCATTGAAGCACAAAAGTAACTGGATATCATATTGACCGCAAATATTGACCGCAAAGACAGGGACAGCGGAAGAGAACACAAAAACAACACGGGCGGTAATTTTCAACTGGTTTATTCACGGCAACCCGTGGGCTTCCGCTGCCCCCGTCTTTATTTGCGGTCAGTATGATATGCAGTAAACACCAACTAGGCCAAACATTCGTCTATGGGTTGCCGTGAATAAACCAGTTGAAAGTTACCTCCCGTGTTGTTTTTGTGTTCTCTTCCGCTGTCCCCGTCTTTATTTGCGGTCAATATGATACGCAGTAAACACCAACTAGGCCAAATTGAAGTTCTTTGGAAAAGTAACTGGAAATTTGGAACGACAATGCATTTCTCCGCAAAGTTCGGGAATTAATATCTCGGAACTGGTGTCATCCTGAGAATTCGTTCCGAGTGGATCCATCCGCCTTGCGAACTGCCCGGTTTGAATTTGTAAATCTGAATGCGTGCCATCAGGCAATTAGTTAAAAACTTAATTAGTGAATGTTTGTTAATTAGTCAACTATGTATGTTAGTTTTTTGTGCAAGTCCTTCTCTTCGAATAGACTAGCTCATGGACTAAAATTTCGCATTTTGACACAAGCAATCTTTTTTTGAATTTTGAAAATGCTGAAACACCCGGTACAAAGGCTATACCGGGTGTTTCTACGAAGACCTTAAGTAAAAGTGACCGTTTTGAAATAAAAAGACGGTTCCTTCGGAGACATGTTGTCAGTGCTAGTGATCATGGGTTGACAGGTTATACATGGACATTACTCGCTAATTAAACAAATACATTAATTATCTTTTAAACTTTCAGTTTCGGCGGAATCATCGTAATTGGGAAATTGAAGCGAACTCTTCGTACAAACCATATCATCTTTTGGGTCTGGAAAAAGTGTGATTACCCGCGGAACTGTGCCACGGCGAATTTCAGCTATCAGAGCGCGCGAGCCAAAAATAGGAAGTTTATAATGCGAATCGAATACTACACACTAACTATTCGTATTTGTATTCGAGAAGGAACTATTCGGTGTTTTCGTATATTCAGAAGTAGCCAAATATTTCGCAACAACCAAACGGTAAAGACTGGTTGCTGTTCTCTGTCTGCTAAACAAAATATCGCTAATTATTGGAAGCGAGACAACGACAAAAGTATTCGAAGCAGCGCAGAAACAAAATGGGGGATGACAGCTTTGTTTTCGATTTCATGGTGGAAGCCTGCAAAACTCCCTGTGGTTCATGCTTGCTGTCTGTGATTTAGTGTTTTTGGCAATCTATAGTCATGCAGCAGCTTCGTCTTTTGCGCTACCACCTGTGATGTTTTCCTCGCAACAGGCTCTTTCACATATGTGCTTTCAGCAGACAAGTTCAGAATTCTGACACGTTGCGAGAACTTCGTGGTTGTTATGTTGGCGCCGGGCTGTCGCAGCAATTCCATATAGCTTATATTTGCCGAAGGACTTTGGCATTAGACCACGTCCAATTCACGCACGCCGTCCTGTCTCACATCGTGGACACTGCGCGCGCGCCCGCTCTGCAGTGACATCTAGGGGGTTAATTGAGGCAGTGTTTGTTTCGTCGCCGAAAACAAAACAATGAACGCTTCCTGGCCATCACGTCAAAGCCATCGCGTCTGCGAGTTACCAGCGAGTGAACGAGACGGGAAGCGAAGGGAGGACCTATTTAACTGAAATTGGTCACTATACTACTACATGGCTGCGCTGCGGTTCGAGGGCGTATACGTTCGACCAAGTCGAATTCTGCGGCAGCCATTAATTGCGGCCTTAGATGCCCTGTTCGTGATACAGGACGTCTAAGGCCGCAATTAATGGCTGCCGCAGAACTCGACTTGATGGAACGTTTAATTTAAGAGGCTCGTATGTCAACCTGGCCGCGGCTTCGCTCGCAACCGAGCTGACTGCGTTCGCGAAGGCCGCCTCCGGACATGCCGAGCCACGACTCCCACTCGGCCTGGTATACCGAGGTGCCCGAATAAATCTTCGCCAACGCGCTCTCCGCCGCTGTAAGGAGCCTCTGCAATTAGCGAAGAATGATGTGTCCTTAGGAAGGGTGCCGGCGGTTTCAGACACACGCCGATGGTGCTCTGGCACCGAGACAGGACGCGTTACGCGTACCCCCTCGCATCTTCCCTCCCTACTCCACGTTACCGGTCTCTCTCGGTGAAAGAACTTTCGTGGAAGCGATGGCATACCGTGCTCTCCAGAGACCTCTGAAAGAACAAGCCAACGCCTCATAACGCTAGCTATAACAGTCACTTACATTTCTTTTAAATAAGGATATCTCGTGAAACAAAAAAAAAAAACAAAGAGAGAACGTAAACAAATACACGCTTAAAGTGCACATTAAATTTGCGTCGTATATGCCCATAATCTCATCCTAGACCATTGCGAAGACATTACCATGTATCTGGCGAGACTACTCAATTCGCGGATGCCACTCACGCACATCGTTCGGTTTTGACTTTTGTTGAACTGCATCGGAACTGCATGCCGACGCCCGGAATTTACTCTTGCATTGCCCCAGAGCCTACAAGCTGGTATCGTGGCGCACCAGGTGAAACGGTAAGCCTTTGTCGCTTTACATAAGTCCAGGTGAATCTCACACCATGAAGAAGTAAGCACTTACCTATTTGCACACAGATGTCCCGTAATAGACACCTTCTCAGATGCGCAAGAATAGCGACCAAATATTGTGATAGTTAAGACGGAAGAAGATGCCAAATCAGAAAACCGTGTCTTTTACCGACACAGCGTCCTCTCGAAGAAGTAGTATATTTACCGATTGCAAGGCAGCCCCGTAATATCTGCTATCTGTTCTACGTCATGGACCACAAGGCCAACAAGCGCTGCAAATGAGACATCTATATCGCCGACTAGCAGAGAAAGGACATGACCTCACATTTCAGTGGCTTCCAGGACACTTGGGCGTTGTGGGCAACGAATACTCCGTGAAGGAACCCATCCCGCTATCAAGAACCGATGCAGCAACACAGCTTCGCATACTCGCGCGTGCGTGGTCACACGATTCATGTGAAACACGCCAGGTTTCCGGCATACTCGTCTGCACCACCTGGGCCCATCCCTCGGACTCCGCATTTCATCTGGACTATTCCGGATTGAGACAACTGTCCTTTGCCGGCTTACCATGATTTATTTATTTTTTTTTATTTATTTATTTATTTATTTATTTATTTATTTATTTATTTATTTATTTATGCAAACGTTTCAAAGTAACACTGGGGATATAGAAGAGGTAATCAAGAGCTCAGGATTCATTTTTACCACATGGCGTTCTTTAACGTGAGATCGGCGCACAAGCGTTTTCGCATTCCGCCCCCATCGGAATGTGGCCGCTGCAGCAGGGTGTCGAAGCCGCGAACTCGTGCTCAGTGGCAGGATGCCACAGCCACGGAGCCACCATGCACTTTCGAGAAATATGTACTCCAAATGTGCCAATTCTAGTTAATAAAACAAAATATGCTATTCTAGTTAACAGGTATCCGCACTACATTGTTGCACAATGCGGACACATCAACTGGAACAGCAATGCATTTCGTTGCATATTTTGATTGTATACTTACGCTGTCGGTTATACTGTTATACTTACTTACGTCGGTGCAAGGCGGAGAGTTTCAAGTAAAAGGCAATGCTTTGGGTACTGGTAATTACATTTCACCTGACGATATTAATATGGAAGATCACTAACTCAAATTTGTTGAATAATTATTGTATTAGCCGTTACCACACAAATTCTGATGCCCACCACTGTATGAGCTTGCTCATTGCGTAAAAGTTAACATTCTTTCTCGACTCCCCTATGTTTTAGTAACCGGAAATAGTAGTCTCAGAAACGCGTGGTGCATACGCTGCGCGCCAGAATTTTCCTTCAAGCCTCATTTTCTGCTTTTTCCTGCAGTAACATATTTCCATATATCGAGTGATAGATATGCACGGGCAGTTTTCCTAATCTCTGTCGGAGCCAGATACTAACTTTACGCTTTCCTCGCTATTTACGTTGGGTATCATGAACTTTCGGGACAACAGAGCATAACATATGCTCTGCGTTTGAAGGAAAATGCAATATTGTGCCGTCCGGTGACTTCAATGTATAAGGACGTGCTCCTCAGGCCAACATAGAGTGTTTTAAATAAGTGGACAGATTCAACAACGAGCCCATATCATTCAAGCGTATTATAAAGGTTTTCTGTGAAATGGGTTGGAGCCGGTAATTTAGGGCACTCGGTGACGATAAAGTGTTCAAAGTGGCACGTAAATGCATAATCACGTTGTCGCCCTGTGCACATCCGTGGTGACGAGGTCACAGATCGGTGTTTAGGTTGAAGGTGTAACGTGTAAAAGCAACGGCAAAAGTGAATCTGCTCCAGTTGCGCCAACACGGAGAATGCCGGGAGCTGGCGGCATCTACCTGATGAACAGGGAACTACTTCAACGCACTCCTTGCTCGGCACAACATTTAAATTGTTCTCTTTTCTTTCCCGCAGTGTCGAGGTCGTTTCGCGCAAAGAATTCGACTGCAAGTACGAATATTTCTGCGGAGACGGATGTGTTTTACAAGCGAATCTGTTGCAGCAAATCTGAAGGTGGTAGATCCATAAATGCCTGGGTGTGCATATGTAATCGTTGCGTGGAACCCTTGCCGCTTGGCGTTTCGAAACGAAAGTACGCTTCCATCGAGCGACTATGGTTCGAAGAACAAAAGCCACTTGCTGCCCCTTCTCATTGATGAAGTTGCTAGAATCAAAAATTTATAGTGGCCAAAATGTAGTAAGTAAATATCGTAATAGAAATAAAAAAACAAAAAGGCATGAACTGAACTTTGAAGTTTATAAGAATCAGAACTGTAATCTGTACGCTGTGATGAAGAACCTCAAGCTCATAAATTATGAAGAAATTGTACTGAGATGACATCTGCTTTCCTCGAAAACTTAAAAATGAAATTATGGGGCTTTAGGTGCCAAAACCCCGATCTGATTATGAGGCACGCCGTGGTGGGGGACTTCGGAAATTTAGACCACCTGGCAGGCACGTACCCAGGATATTTTGGGGAGAGGGGCCCAACTCCAGGTAACTTTTCTATGCAAATGAGGGCGGGGGGTGACCTTTACTATTACAAATGTGGATAATGCCCACCATTCGGCATAAAGACACGTAAACCGGAAAATAGAAATTAAATAAAGTGTATCTCACAGGTACGCCGTTGAGATACACCTCTCCTTTCCTTGTCAAAAAAGGAACCACATCAAATGGACTCGTGCAGGAAAGAAGCCCAGGAAGAACACTCCCAAGAACAAGTAAACAAGCGAAAGTGTAAAATAAAGATTTCTAGTAGCGTTTTTGAATTAGCTCTGAAAGAACTCTAGAGGAATACATATTTGCGGAACAACCACAGTCATTTGGGATCCCTCGTTTACTGCTCTGCCAAGTTAAGTGCCAAACGGACTCGTTTTGTTATATGGGAAGTTCCGTAACGATGCGTGGCCGCCAGCCCCATACAACCGCATAGAGCGCAGGGCGCCGCGGTTCTGGACGTACTGCGCCCACCGTTGAAAGTTAGAAAAACACCCACATATGCTCACTAGAAAAGTGGCTACGTCAGGCGGCTCGGCTGATAACTGTGGAAGCTTCATTCAAAATACGCAGAAGTATTCTCCACTTCCGGCGGCGTTATCACTACTTCCTTTTTAAATAAGGATGAAGTTGATCCATAAATAATTTCGCAAACAACAGTTATATTTGTGAATTGTCGCTTTTCATTTCTGTTTGGCTGTTGCCTCGGCTCACTGCCTTAGTAGATCGCTTAATTTCTCAACTCCTTGCGAATCTCGTTTCCAGTTGCCAACTTTGTATGAAAAGTGCTGTATACTTAGGGAAAAACCAGACGAGGTAACGGGTGACAGTCATATTGCTTATGGGTTTAACGGTTGTTGCAGGGTCTGATGATGGACGCTGTTTCGCCTGATCTTATTTTCCAACCTTATCTGAACCATATCACGGGTGTGTGGTTCCGAGGATCTGCCAGCGTTGCGGTGAGCCGTCACTCGAGGAAATAATGAAGTAAAAGGAAACCTTAAACGCAACTGGCGTTGTCTCCGGCCGCAGCTCGTTCCACGAGCATACAGACCAGCTGAGTACGAGCCGAATCCCTTTCCTGGTCCCTGGATCAGTCTAAACAAAGAAGGTGGAACTAACGAGTCAACAGCGATGCGCGTGACCGTTGAAGAGATGGTGACAACTGAACGCATCTTGAGTTAAACGCGCTGACACCAAATCGATCAGAAAACTGGTCTTCACACCCCAGGAGAGGCCGATAACTACTGCCATCCAAAAAGAGTGAAAAAAGCAACAAAATGTTGACAGCCGAATAGCTGTCAAGTCTGAAGATTGATTTGGCGACGCTTTAGGAATGTGTAAGGAGTGGTGTCGTTGGCGGGGAAGTGGGGGGGGGGGGCTGTATGCCGAATAATTTCGGGGGGGTGGGGGGGTTCTTTAACCTGGGGTTCTTTAACGTGCACCTAAATCTAAGTACACGGATGTTTTCGCATTTCGCCCACGTCGAAATGCGACCGCCGTGGCCGGGAGCTCGAAAACTTACGCACTCAACTCTCAGACCGTTTTGATTCCTTTCTTTCTTTTTTGTTTCTTTTTTTTTCGCGATGGGTTATTATCGAGCGCCACAACAAAGAATGGTTTCTGATTTTTCGGGAGACATCCTTTAAAACGCCGCATATTGAAGTAATCGTTAATTCCATCCTTTTCCCGGCATCATTTAAGACGAGGGAGGCATGTAAAAACGACCATTTACTGATATTCCATACGCCAAAGAACACCGTGTAGTTCAAATTCATTCGGAGGGTTCCAGTGGCTGCGGCGTCCGTCATAGTCCACAGCGGCATCGGGACGTTGTGAACCTGCAGTTGTACGGTGATGCTATGAATGAAATCACGCACGTTAAGATGCAATTTCACAAAACGATTATACTCTAAATAAGGTATTTTGCATAGAATAACACCCTATTTAAAGGCGTGATTTACAGCACTGTAATCATGTAATTGCAAAAATGCACGCTTCTTGAAGAAAGAAAACGTACGCAAAAAGGTCGTTACACCTACAAAGGAGCACCATAAGAACTGTCACAACAGTTACTAAATAAACAATAATGTAAGAAAAGTTTCTCGGCAACTTGTGCCCGTGTACAAAAGTAACGCCCCACTCTAAAGATTTTTACACCTTTATAAATAAAGGGGGTGCAGTGGTGCCATGCCTAACACCTTCACGATTAAGAGGTAAGATCTAATCGTTAGGGGGTACCAATGACGGTATCTTCTTTGCAGAGTATTTTTAGCTAGTAAACATTATTACAGCTGTGACAGACGACACTGAAAGCGCATTAAATAAATTTTCAAAGATATCGCTGTCGAATTCTCCCCTCGGATATTTCGGTGCGCCCAACGTTGACAGAATTATTACGCAGTTTTCAACCACGTTTTTTCTCGTTGCAGGCCTAGTTTAAGCTCCGTTGTCTTGCGCTATTAAATTTCTTTAAAGCGCTGACAGTTGATGTGTTACCCATGGGACAAGCAAACACGCTGAAGCGTTGTCAAGTCGGGGGTCCGTGCGGCCAACGAAGTTTCCATGGATGGTGCCGTGCCAGGTGCCGGGAAAAGGGTTGCGAGCGACGTTTAAGAGAATGAAAAAAAAGTATTATATTCAAAAAAGGTACATGGTTGTGTTTTACAATACGGCTCCAACTATCGGAGCACACTATGGTAGCGTCTTTGCATGTCCGAGTGTCTCACTGTTTTCCGAGCGTCCCCCTCCGCCCAGTCGTCTGGATCCGCTTTTATGCCCTGCGTCCTCACTGCCCAGTCACCTCCCCCAATCCGGTGTCAGGAGACCGATGGCGTCAGGAGGTCGGTTGCCCTTTTCCTCCGAAGCGAGCTTGGTCAGAAATACCAAGACCTCTTGGTAGGTCGGCTCGGACTGGACTGCATAACTGCAAGGGGACAAGCTCCAAGGAGCGACCGTTGTCAGCCACACACAATGCCTCAAGAACCACGTCCACGCCACTCTCATCGCCAGACTACGAATTCAAAACAAAAAATTAAATATCTGTCAACCCCTTGTCGCGAAAAGAGTATAACGCGGGCCTCTTTGCTTTCTTTCGGGGAATTTCGTGGGCTCCTCGATGCGGGGGAAGGCTTTGTACCGGCCGCCACCGCCACACCTGAGACGTCACTACGCGCACATGATGCGTCGTCTTCCCACGCTCGGCTGTCAAAAGCTGATTAGTTATGGTCAGAGTGCTTTTGTGTACGGAGTGTTGACGCGACCATTTCTTGGCCCCTTAAACTCTGACGCTTATTGGATGATGTCGGTCTGCCTGATTGGTCGGAGTAACGAAATGGCCCATTGGTGGAGAAATGTGTCCCTTGGATGCTGTGTAAACTTATTTAAGGAAGAGTTCGAGTAGTTTTTGAGTGAGCAAGTAGACAGCAGCGGACGGCGCAACTTCATCACGGAAGACCAGGCCGGTCAGGCAGGCCGACGACGACGGGTATGATATCGTTCTGTTTGTCGATATTTTTTATAGTATAAACTTAAGGTAAAATACCAAGTGAATAAACCTAGTTGTTGGAATGTCGTCGTATCTGCGGATTTGGACTTGCCCCTGTCAGAGCGCATCCCCATTCATCTTCGTCTCCCGGGTGAGCTGATGCGTCTGATATCTAACGGCTGCGTCACTTCGCTACACCCTTACCGAAAAGAAAACCCTTAAACACAAGGTTCACGTTGATTCGGACAAGTACCCAGAAACTTCCAATTATGTTTCCTCTCGAATAGACACAAACGGGTTTACGTAATCAAGCTAAGCAATCATGAATTAGAGCTTCCTCAGGTCAGGAAGGCGAAGGGAGAATTGGCCTTGATTACCTCATATCTGCAACACTTAGCACCATATAGACACATGATCAATACATAACGCCAAATTGCGAAATCCACAAAGGGGAAAACCATCTGAAAACGTTATCACGTTCCTAAATTGGCTCTGAAGGTCTCACTTTTTTCCGCTTTTCTTCTAACGCACTTCTAAATGATACTAATACGACGCAGCGTGAACAGAATAAATCACCAAATCCCACCAATAATAACAATACTTCCCAAATTTTTTTTTTCGCGTTATCCAAAACAAGTCGCAATTAAACTTAAGTTGAGGCTGTTTATCTTCAGCGTTCGTCTCCGTGTAAGAAAAGAAACTAAACACTGACGCTTTCCTCACTCCAGCGTTCAGCTGTCAGGTTTTCATGGATGTAATGAAACTAACTAAAACAAAATCTGCCATACCACGAGCAGAAGCGACGAACGATGCGTTCTGTCTAACAAAAGTTCCTCAAACTTAGAGGTTCCAAACTGTTAATGTCGTCGAAGAAATTAAAGCTCATGAACGCAATCTACAAAACGTGCCTCCAAAAGCCCTCCTGCCAAATCAAACATGACTCGTTATGAACTCCCGCTAAAGCATAACTTATCACCTTGCGCAACTTGTGCGTGACCTTCCCAACTGTATATAACACTGACCCTGTCTACCTTGCACTTCTACACGTGTCGTCACGTAAACTTTCCACTTCAAACTACGGAACTAACCTGAGCCGAAAATGCTAATAACAAAAAAAAAGAGTGTGGTATTCCTTAGTCATTGTCAAGCGTTCAGCGCGCAACTAATCTCCTACAAACTGAATACAAAAGAACAAAACAATTTGCAATGCTTCTTCCTGATTTTTTTTTTGCAGGCCTTAAGAAGTTAATCCGTTCAGACGAGCTCGAGAGATCCTCATATATATATATATATATATATATATATATATATTACTCAATGGTCCTCATTCATTTTTTGCACTTCCTCCACAGCACAATGTCACCTGCAAACCGATCGTTGTTGGATATTCGTCGTTGATCCTTACTTCTAATCCTTTTCAGCTTGAATATACTTCTTCTAAGCATACATTGAATAGCGTTAGAGAGATTGCGTTTCCCCGCCTGACCGCTTTCTTGATAGGTATTTTTCCACTTTTATTGTGGAGAATTAAGGTAGTTGTCTAGTCTTTTTATATATTTGCCAATATATTCATGTATGCATCCTGTACACCCTGATTGCGCTAGGCCTCCCTGCGTTCATAGCCAACGTGCATGGCCTTTCAATGGCCTACGATTTGGCTTTGCTGCGTGAAGTGAACACGCAGAAGCCCTTCCCGGATCATGCACGGTGGGAATGAGTAGCAAAAATAGGAACTTTGTTTTTGAGAAAGTGTTCAGTGTGCACTGTTTGCGCGAAAGGCTCGTCATCCTGTTGGCGCAGTTCGTCGCAAATGACCGTGCTAGCCTCAGTAAGCGAGTACCCAGTTTTTATTTTTCTCGCTATGATTCGTGTATTGCATCCGTATTAAAAGTACAGTCTCTTAAAGGCCTAAACGTTCGACGTAGCATGAATGCGCCCACACGGTACATCACGTTCGCGAGATCAGCAGCTTCTATAGACCTTTGCACTGAGGCTTCCCCGGGCGGCACCATATTTGGACTACTGGCGCCGCCTAGCGTCTGCTTGGCGGCGATGCCATACTGGACTGTCGTTGCTCAGCCTCAGCCGGCTCAGCGCTGCTGTTGCATCAACAAACAGATCTAAAACACATTGGTTGTTAACTACATCTGTGTATCTCCGTATCTTCGGCCTTCACAGAGTCGTCTTGGCACTTTCTTGCTATTCTCACCAGTGTCGAGAGGCATCGGCTACGCATCGAGACGGAAACTTTCCTGCTGGCAGCGGCCGTACGACAGCACGCGACTGCCGGATGGCGCCGGGAAGCGTCAGCGCAGCAGCTGCTTTCACCCATGATTCTCCATGTCTTAAGTCTCTTCAGCATCGTTTTAACGCGACAGCGTTAAGGAGCTCGTGTCGCAGAAAAGCCGGTGTCTTCGGTGTCGGCGGCGTTAGCCGTTAGCGAAAAATCCCGGAAGGCACTTCATAAATAAAAACAACTTGCAAGATGGGCTGGGTGGGAATTGAACCAGGGTCTCCGGAGCGTGAGGCGGACACGCTACCACTCAGCCATGAGTTCGATCTTTCAAAGTGGAACAAAAACGCCTCTAGTGACTGCGGTGTTGACTACAAACGTGCCGTAGAAAGTTATACTGCTGTGTATATCGGTAATTATGAGCATGTAAATTACAGAAGTCGCAGCTAAACGCGTAGCGAAGTACGTTTCCGCTACATTTCTTCTGCGCTTTCCGCACACGCAGAGCCATCTTGCGGCAAACACAGAAGACCCCCTCCTCGCAGTGTACGGCGCTGCCCCGACAGCTGACGCGCCACGCGCGCATTGGGGCTGTGCGGGGACCGGTGTGAGGCGCGTCGCCGCCCGGTTGTCCGTGCCGATCACGACGTTCCGAGACACCGAGTTCTTTGGTTCGTACCGCTTGCTCAGGCACACGTTTCGTTGCCGCTCCGAACGCTGCGTTGCTCGACGCTCACCGCGTGATTGGTGGGTGCAAAGTCCGATGCGGGGCGCCTCGTAAGTGATCGCTGCGCCGTAGCGCATTGTCTTACACACCCTGGCGGGTCGACGGGAACGCTGTCGCGTTCCACTTTTGAAGGCGAAGCTTAAGCGTCCTCCAATTTTTTTGGACCTTTAGTGCAAGTATCACCAGTGTTGAGAGGTGTCGCTTTACGCATTACGGCGAATGCTTTCCTGTTTTGAGCGGCCGTGGCTGCGAATCAGTCCGTGCGAGTGCGGAATGGCGTCGACGTCAGCCACTGTCGTCTTGCCGCCTTGAGCCCACATCGCATCAAACGGGCTCCTTCCCCTGCTTGCTCCTGTGGCCACGACGATGAGGATGTCCGCCATCTACTCCTCGAATCCCCCACATACGAGATACAAAGACAGCAGCTAGAACAAGAGCTACACTCCATCGATCCTCACCGGCCTTTCTCACTCGCAAAATTGCTGGGCCCATGGCCATCGAAAATAGCACAGCGAAAAGCATTGAACGCAATTGAACATTTTTATGAAGACACAGGCGTCCTCAACATATACTAGGCATTGCATTGAATAATCACACGATGTAACTAAAACATTCTTCTATTATTTGTAATTATTAGTGCTTGTATATTACGTGTTATACATTTTTGTTGCTGTGCATGAATTATTTTAACAGTGTAATTCTTCATCTGTTTATATGCCCATCGAAGTATACATCATGGCCGTTTGTGGGTGTGTGACTGCTTACGAACTCATTGTGGTGCAACTTGCAATTGACTTTTACGCTGTGATGTTCATAGGCGTACAGGACTGTGCTGTGGCTTTCTCGCCCTATGAAGTGATTTCTTTTCGTAATATTTTTTTTTCATTTTTCTATATTATTCTTTATATTGCTGTTTCTGCTATGAGAAAAGGAGTAGCCGTCACCATTGTAAGGTGACTACGTCTCTTTCTTTTATTTTCATTTCAATAAAAAAAAAAGAGCCAACAAGGCCAAAACTTAATTGACCTTGTTGGTTCATATTTGCATATTTATAGCCCATCTAAACATTAGGGGCTGACGATGGAGACACATACAGCACATCTTACCTACCTCGCGTATCCGAGCTGAAGCATCGGCTCTGGATTCTCAGATGTCCGCTTCCCGTCGATAAAATGAATCGAGCAGACACGCGACGACTCCGTAGGGAGGAATCCTCTACTATGTACAGCGCTAATCCAGCGATGCTTCAGTACCGCGTCGCAAGGAAACCGATACAACAGGTACATGATGCAGCCGCAGTCCTCTTGCAGAACATTGTGCGTGCTGCACTGCACTTTTCTTGCTGCATTGCGCTTCTTCTGGTTGTCCGAACAACCGTACACAGCGCAGTGCTACCCGGACGTTCGCATAGCCTGTGCGGATAAGCATAAAATCGCGAAAACGTCGTCCAGTCAATGCGGGAACTGCGCGCGTGACAGTCCAGCAAGAGATGGCAACTTTGAGACGCTAGCTACTCTCGCTACCGGAGCCTGATATCCGTTTCCCACTCTCTGGTTCGAGGCTTCCGGTGTAAAGGTCTATAGTTCGACTGATGATCCGATGCACTGGTGGACGCGACCAACGCAGTCCGACGCACCCGGCGTCTGACAATGCTCCCCACTTACATACGTAAGCATTTCGCAGTACTAAATGTCCTGACGTGACGCGAGCTCCTACGTTCCGCAAAGCGCTTGCGTGCTGCGTACGTATCGTCATCGCGCAGTACTAAAAATGTCTATTGTCTTGCTTGCGTAATCATGCAAACGGAAACTAAAATTTGCAGCTGGATATCTCGGAACACAGGCATTATAGAAGAATTCTGCCAAGTGGAACTTTGTAGAATCACAACTGCCTCTAAGTTTTCAATGCAAACATGCCCGCTTACTGCAGTCACTAAAAAGTTAATTATTCAATTCTGTTTAGTCGGCCGGCAGACGGCGACAATGATAATCTCTCGTTGTGTCCCCTTGGCCCCATAACTTATATGCATAGGTGAACTTCACATACCTCACAGCGCCTAATTTTAAGAAAACCATAAAACTTCAGTTGATCACCCTGTATATGCAAAGCTCGTCAGGCCCCAGTCACCCACCCCGGGAAAATGAAAACTCTCCGCGTATGCGCGCTTGAAATCGCAACTATTAGGGGAAGTGCGCACGCAGTGGTGCGTTATTTTCATGCACACTTTCGGAAGGCTCTGAATACAAGGGGCGCGTGACAGTGGCTGAAGCTGCGAAATACAAAATCAAAGTCGAACAACCGGCTAACTACGAAGCTGAACCACTGAACGTCATCACGTTATCGAATTGTTATCGATATCGTTATGGATATCGTTAGCGCCAAGAGAGGTAAATAGAGAAATGAAAGAAAGGCAGGTAGGCTAACCAGAAGAAAAGATCCGCTATGCTACCCTATACTTGGTGTTAGGGGCCTATAAATATAAGAACAAAATAGAGGGACAGAGACGTACACACAGAGCACATGCACACAATCACTGTTGTTCATTGTACAGAATAACAGTTAACACTTGTAGATGCTAAACTCATTGGTGCAGGTGCAGGTGCGTAAGAAGTTCAACACTGCTTTCTTAGCCCTATGCTGCGACGGCTTTTGTGAGGGGAGTATTTTAAAATGGTCCGTGCGCTTAAAACGTGTACCCCTCGAAATGGTGACGTGGTGCAGTTCTGCGTGATTTTAGTCGACATTAGCAGTGCAAAAATAACAGACCATTATCTGTATTTATTGCAGAATAAACATATTAGTCATATCAGTGGGCACGTCAGCTGGCCTCCCGTCCGGATCATGCTAAACCCGCTGCTGTTTTTTTCGCAGATTTTGCTCCTACAGACGACGGGAGGAACCGCTATTGACAAGGATTCTTCATGGCTGGTTCTTCGCGCCGCCATAGACAGCGCTTGCCCACCTGATACGCCCGGATATCGACTCACGAGGATGCCACCGCCTTCATGTTCTTCGGCGCCTGCCTTTATAAGAAGCTCATCTCTAAGGGATCACTTCAGTGGGCACGTCAGCTGGCCTCCCGTCCGGATCATGCTAAACCCGCTGCTGCTTTTTTCGCATGTCAGTAACACTTGTTCTACGACTAAAACGAGTAATCGTTGCTTAGTCCAGCTGACGTGCCCCCATAGTGTTTTATGCCTTTGTTTGTACGTGCAAAACATTTTCATTTCACTGCTCATGTTGTTTGGTGACATCGACCCCAACCCAGGCCCCACTACAGAACAGTTGCTAAAACAGCTTATTGATGGCCAAAAGAGCATTCATCAAAGATTCGACAACATCGAAGCTAAACTAAAGGAGGTCGAGGCGTCTGTGGCAATAGCGACAGAAGTGGGGGCGAAAGTTTGTTGCCTAGAGAAAGCTATACAAGACCTGGAGAGAAAACTAGTGGGTGTGGAAGAGAGAAGCCGCAGAAACAATCTTATTCTCTTTGGCATCCCTGAGTGTATAGAAGGAACAACGGCATCCCTGACAGATATCGTGGTTACTCGCTTATTTATGAACACGCTCGGTGTTCAGGTATCCTCGGTTGAGCGAATACATAGGTTTGGCAGGAAAAGGTTAAACAAACCACGACCAATAATATTGAAGCTGACTACCGAGAAAAATCCAACGTGTTGAAAAACAGCTCCAAGCTAAAGGGAAAGAACATATCCATATCGGAAGACTTTTCTGCTACCACTAGGTCAATTAGGAAGAAACTTTGGAATAGCATAGCTGACATTAGGAAAGAGGGTGGCAAAGTAAACCTCGCCTACAACAGAATTAAAACTGGCAATGATGTGTTTCAATGGGACTGTTCCAAACTGCAAAGAGTACATGCCTTCAGGGAAGCGCCCACTCGCGACCAAAGGCCATGACCCGCGAATCTCGCAACATTCTGTTGTCCTAATATAAATGCTAGAAGCACAGATACCAAAAGGGCCGGCCTTGAAAGTCTCATTATTGCACACAAACCACACTTCACCGTTATCACCGAGACATGTGGTTACAGCATTTCGAGATTACACGTACTGGCTACGGCATTTACAGAAAAGACCAAGATTCCACAGGCGGTGGCGTTCCAATAATTTTAGATGAGTCATTAACTGTGTCTCGGTTGCCTGATATTGCCGGAATCGAATGCGTTATCTTGAAGGCCAACTTGTAAAATTCGTGTTTACTTATCGGAGCCTATTATCGCCCTCCAACCGCTGAAAGCAATTTCTTTGAAAGCTTAAACGAGTTTTTGTGTGGGCACAGGAATCATTCGAGTTACATTTTGTTGGCCGGCGACTTTAATGTCCCAGATGTTAACTGGTCAGATCAATTTCCCGAGGCACTTTTTATCGATATTGTTCTGCTTCACGATCTGTCACAATTGGTCAAGCTGCCTGCTGAGTTCAGAGCGGATGTTCATCAACTATATATTTGTTCCTCACCAATTCAAAAACACTCTCTCGTGATCCAATTACCAGCATCTTTGATGTAATATCTGACCATAAAACAGTGTGCCTGACAACGAAACTTAATCCTGTATCCAAAGAGAAACGCGAAGACAGACTTGTTCCTGTGTTTGCACGTGCCAGCGATACAGATACATTAGATGCCCTGGACAATTCCTTTTCCAACTTTGTTTCTGAGTATCAAACATGTCCAGGAATTCTGGACATTCTTCTTCGGAACTGCACAGCAACGCACAAGTGTAACTCAATGGAAAATTTAAAAAAAAATTATATTTCAGATTATCGGCAGAGGGTCAAAAAGTTTCAACTGACTACAACAATAGAGTAGCCCCTTCTACCAACATATGTATTTTGGCACTTAGAAAATCGGTGGTGCGTTAAAGCAGGTAAAACAGGTCAGGCAGGGGAGGTGAAGTCCCACTACAGGAGGAAATCGTTTTGCACCCTCCCGTCAGAGGACACATTGACTTGAAGAAGCGCCGAATTCAAACCATAAAGCGGTTTATTACAGTTGGCATTGAGAAAGTAATGGTAGAGGGAGTGTTATGCAGCCTATTAGCACGTGCAGGTTTTTAAGAAGCAGCCGAGATGGTACAGAGTGGTTATGTGTGGGCATGTCTTGAGGGTGCCTGGGTACGGTTGTATGCGCGTGTGCGCTCTGCGTATGAGTGTGCGGGCGTGTGGCTCCGTATTTGCGTTTGCATGCGCGCGAGTGCGTGTATGCGTGTGTGAGCGTTCGCGGCGCGTGTGCGTGCCTGCGTGTGCGGGCGCGTATGCGCGCGCTTGCGGTGCATGTGTGGGCACGTGTGAACGTGTACGCGTGCCAACGTGTTTTGGAATTTCAGCATGCACGATTGCGAAAAAATGGGTGCGTGTTTGTGTGCGCATGGGTGCCTGTGCGTGCATATAGTGTGTGTGCGTGCGTGTGTGCCTGCGTGCGCGCGCGCGCGCGCGCGCGTGTGTGTGTGTGTGTGTGTGTGTGTGTGTGTGTGTGTGTGTGTGTGTGTGTGTGTGTGTGTGTGTGTGTGTGTGTGTGTGTGTGTGTGTGTGTGTGTGTGTGACGGATGGAGAGAGAGCACGTGCGTGTGAGGGAGAGTGTACTTGTGTGCGGGGGAGACAGGGAGAGCGTGTGTGTGCGAGGGAGAGAGAGCTTGTGCATGCGCGAGGGAGAGACTACTCTGTGCGTGTGTGTCCGTGCGAAGGGAGCGTGTGTGCGCGGGCTAGTGCCTCCGTATTTGCAAATGCTTGCACGCGAGCGCGTGTATGCGTGTGTAAGCGTTGACGGCGTGTGTGCATGCCTGCATCTGCGCATTACTGCATGTGTGTGAGCGCTTGCGTGTTTGCGGCGCATGCATGGCGACATGTGAATGTGCACGTGTGTGACCGCGCGTGTTCGTGTTTCAGCATGCATGCCTGCGGACAAAAGTGTGCGTGTTTGTGTGTGCACGTGTATCTGTGTGTGCGATGGAGAGAGCGTGTGAGTGCTTGTGAGAAAGAGAGTGTGTGCTCTTGCGAGGGAGAGACAGTGCGTGTTTTCGTGCGAGGGCGTGTGTGTTTTCAGGTGTGAGCGAATATTTTCCTCCTTACAGCTGCTCTTGGAAACAAACGCGATGCAGAGACCATTAAAACCCGTGTTTAAATCCTCGAGACAAAAACAAATGACACTGCATTTGTATCATCTCTTTCTTAAAGCGAAACCAAGAAAAAAAAAAAAGCGCCGGTGACGTCAGTATTGCCGCCTTTGGCTGGCACGGCCCCGTAAGAAGCTGCCAATCAGTTCAACTTCGTTATCTTGCTTCCGTCGGTGGCAGCGCAATGTCCTGAGGGCAATGACGCGCTAAATCTGCACTATCACTCAATCGTGTATCGTTTCTGTGACCAAGGAAGCTTTCGGCAGCGCACATTCGTTGCCACAACGAAATTTCAACTTTAAGAGGAAGCTTTAGCTCGAGTGCTCCTATCTAAATACATGTAAAAGGAGAATTCGTTTTTCTCAGCAACCACCGCACCAAATTTGACTAGGTTTGTTGCACTTAAAAGACAAACCTAAAGTCTAGTGACTGTTGGTTTCGAATTTTTGAGTTAGGTCGTCAATTTTTTATTAAAAATTGGCAAAAATCGAACATTTTCAAAAAACGAAACTATCAAGTTTACAACTCTGTAACTCAACCACTAAAAATGATAATACAATTCTGTGAATTGCATCTAATAGTACATCTAAAGCGGACAAAATTGATATGTTACACATGAATATAGAAGAATGTAATCATAGGAAAATACAACTTTTGCAAAACCGTTGTAACCAACGTAACAAATTCACGTAAGATGTAAAATGACATATTGAATATGTCCAATTTCAATGATCTCATGGATGCCGTTTACAGAACCGCAATACCAGTTCTTGATGCAGAGCTATGAATTTGTAAACTTCGTGCTTCTATTTTTTTCAAACGGTCAAATATTTGAAAATCGTTTTAAGAAAATGCAAGCACAAGAATTTAACTTTCTCTTTCAGATGCAACAAATTTCATCAAAATCGGTTCAGGGCTTATCTCAGAAAAACGTTTTTGCGTTTTACATGTATTTGAATAGGTCGCGTCGGAGTTGGGCCCGAGCTAAAGCTTCCTCTTAAGAGGTCGGCGGCGTGTCCTTATGTCGTCGAGGTAGTTTCTCCGGCGTCTTCGGCGGCGGCGGAGGATCTTCGTCAGTTAGACGAACAGCAACCGCACCTCCATCGGTTGCTGCTTTTAGTTTTCCGGATATGGGCTCGCTGACCGGCCCCGGGCTGGGCCAGTGTATGGACGGCGCTGCGGCGACAGGTAGCGGCCTGGTGACGGCGAACGGGACGGTCGTCGAGAGTTGCACTGAGTGGCGGCTAGGTAATCAGCGATGTCACGTGGGCGCTACCTAAGCTGCGGACGCGGCGTGTTGACGGCGAACCCTCTCAGTCCCAAGTCGCAGTATAGGCATCGGCGGTACACATGCCCGGCTTCTCCGCAGTGGTAGCAGAGCGGGCGGTGGTCAGGAGCGCGCCAAACGTCTGTCTTCCTCGGGTAGCTGCGCTGGGCGACGGATGGGCGTGCTGGCGGCGGCGGCGGCAGTGGTCGACGGAATTGCGGCGTTACAGAGCCCTGGCGCGGTCGTGGAGGGGGACCTTGACGGCGGGCGACGGCGGCGTAGGTCATCGCTTCTGGCTGGGGCTGCGATGATTGTGACTGTACCTCGGGAACTCCGAGCGATCGCTGGGCTTCTTCTTTGACAACTTCGGCGATTGAGGCCACTTGAGGTTGCGATGAAGGGAAGATCTTCTGAAGCTCCTCTCGTACGACTGCCCGGATGGTCTCGCGCAGGTCGTCGGTGGCCACTGATTGAACGCCGGTGTAGCTTGTTGGCTTGGTGCGTCGGTCGAATTGCCGGTTCCGCAATTCCAGTGTCTTCTCGATGTTCGTCGCCTCACGAAGAAACTGGTCGACGGTCTTCGGTGGGCTTCTTACCATTCCGGCGAAAAGTTCCTCCTTTACACCACGCATCAGTAGGCGGACTTTCTTCTCCTCTGACATTTCCGGGTCGGCGTGGCGGAACAGACGGGTCATTTCCTCAGTGAAGATCGCGATCTTCTCATTCGGCAGCTGCGCTATGGTCTCCAGTAGAGCTTGGTCTCGCTCTTTTCGCACGACGCTTGTAAATGTTTGAAGGAAGTCGCTTCGGAACAGGTCCCACGTCGTCAAGGTGGCTTCTCGATTCTCGAACCACGTCCTGGCGGCGTCCTCCAATGCGAAAAAGACATGTCGCAGCTTGTCGTCGCTTGCCCAGCTGTTAAACGTAGCGACCCTCTCATACGTTTCCAGCCAACTTTCCGGGTCCTCAAATGTGGAACCGCGGAACGTCGGTGGTTCCCTGGGCTGCTGCAGCACGATGGGGGACGCTGGGGCTGCCATTGGGGTTGCCTTCGCCACAATCTTCTTAATCTTCTCAGGTAGAAGTCCGTGCTCCGGGGGCAGCTGTTGAAGACGTCGGCTTGCTCGATGGTCCTGGACTACGTTGGTGTTCTCTTCGCGTTCCGGGCTTGAATTACGGCTTGTCGGGGGCGTCCGGTACATGCACGTAAAGCACCTCCACCAGATGTCACGTGGTGGTGACGTAGGTGAACACAGTAGCAATACTGTGAACGACAAAACTAACTTTTATTGGGCGAACCTGTGCCCACAAGACACGGTCGGCGATCGTCGAAAATCTGATCAGCGGGTCAAGCGCGTCGGCTTTTATAGATCAATGGTCGAATGTTCCAGACTAATTGCTGGGACCCGCGCGCCTTCCACAAAGTTCTACATTATTCGCGTCGCGCACGCATGCAACCAGATTGCACAAGTTTCGGTCACAGGCAGTGGATGGAACCATCGATAACGTTCCAGAAACTTCCCACACATTCAAGCGCGTCCGGCGCTGTGCCATAACTATTGTTAGGCGGCGAAACGTGTCGCCCGTTAAAGATAAGAACACGTGTCAATGTTTCTCGATTATCTGATTGATGGCATTGATCTGATCCATTGTAGACTATTCCTTCCTGAAGCCAGCCTGTTCTCTTGGTTGACTGAAGTCAAGTGTTGCGTTTAAATTTCTTTGTAAGAGTAAGGAATATCTCGAACTTTCCCCGGCTCGTTCACTAACGCCAATTTCTGAAATCCTGAGTGTCGCAAAGGTTTGCGCAATTCTCGGTATTCCTTTTGTGTATTTGTATTTCTTTATCTACGTCACAATATACTATACCTGTGTACGCGCTATTGCTACGGCGTGGGAAGAGTGAACACATGACGGTGAGAAGCTACAAAGTTATTTATTTATTTATTTATTTATTTTTTATTTATTTGTTTATTTATTTATTTGCTAAGAGATACACGCACGTACGAAAACCTCAAATGTGAGAACAAATTTTTGAAAAGCCTTTAGAGAAGGTATACGTCCAACCAAGCGTGTCATAGAGCAATAAAAAAGAATAGTGAATTAAGCAAGTTGAACACAGACACATAAACAAAGTACCTTCCAGACGCCTTCCCTTCCGTACCTGCAGGAATCCCCTGTAAATCCAAGTAGCCAGTCACAAAATCGAAAACACTGTCGCATACTTGGACTGCGACTGCATCCAAGTTTAGAAAGACGGATCTTGCAGACATGAAAGCTCTACTGTAGCGTTCTCGATCCGGGGAACGAGAGAGTGAGGGAATAAACTTTTATTCTGAGCAAGCACAGTCTGCACCCTGCTGAAGTGGGTGGCCTCGTTATTTCAGGCAGCCGCGGGCCATCTCCCGTGCCCGTCCGATCAGGATGCGCTGTCTATTCGGTTCCAGATCTGATAGCTTGGTCTCCCACTGCTCTTCGGTTAGTGCTTAGGTGTCTACGGTGCAATCTTTTTCTACACATCCCCATACTATATGGCATAGGACGTCTGGGACATCGCAGTAAGTGCAGATGTATAAATGCTAAGTAGGTGAGATTCGGTGCAATAGGATACCGTGGACGTAGCTCTTGGTTTGCAATGTCCTGAGGGCTACTGCCTCTTCCTTAGTTGAGGGTTACTGCCTCTTCCCTAGTTAGGCTAGGGTGAAGTAGTGGGCAAGTTCTTCTATCTAGCCTGTAGTGTTTCACAATATTGTTGTATTTTTTGGAAACTTTATCCGTGCTCCTTTGCGTGTCCTGTGAGAAAGCCCGGTGAACCTGAGCTCGGGTGGAGGCGTCGGCTGCCTCATTTCCTAGAAGGGACTTGTGCCCTGGAGTCCAAAAGGTGTATATATCTGGTAGGTGCTTCTTTGCCGTTAAGGCTGTGGTGCCATCTGCTAGGTTAAAATCAAACCTCTTTTACACATCGGCATCGTCTGTATAGGCCTATCACCGTCAAAACAAAGAGATGATATCAATAACAACGACAAATCATACCTGATGTCCTGCCCTCAGCATGAAATGAGGCTAAGCGATGGCTTGTTTCCTCTTTTAGTTCTTGCCATTGGAGTGGAGAGCAAGTAACAAGCGTGAACTTGGATCGAAGAGGGCGTGCGAGGGTGCATGTGAGGGACCATGGCCAGTGGTGTAAAATATAGAACATGTCTAAGGTTGCTAGTTGGGCAGCACGCGCTTTACGTTTCTTCTTATACTGTACCTTATACTTTGAACTAAACAATCGCTTATTCTGTATGTGATTTAGTTATGTCAAAGCATACGCGGGCGTGATAGCGTGGGCGGAGAGACTTCTTTTTAATCAGAACGCCAGAGGGGGCCAGACGGAGCAGACGTGCCTCACATCGGCTCCACCGAAACCCGATTTACGCCCGTTCTAATCACCGTAGGACAACAGCCAAGGTATCGATTGGACTATACTCGACGAGATCTACACCCAGACATCATTTTCAAACCGGTAGGTGAATCTTTTACCTCAATATCGAAGTTTGAAGATCCGAAGCGGGCGCAGCTGCGTCGGGTAACAAACGCGGCAAGAACGCTCACAGAAACGCACGGCGTTCGCTACGCCTAGGCGTGGTCTATGAGACCGCTGCCGCCTCAACGATAGAGAAAATGTCTGAGAAGGCATCTCAAGAGCCAACGACGGCTACCGGCACAACACCGGCACCAATGTGCTCCGCCTCAGGGCACACTCACTGAATGATTATAACGAACAATCTTCATCCACCGAGATGGAACACGAGTTCGACAAGGACCTCACCGAAACCGACCAGACAAAGGCCGACCGCACTGGCGGTAGTTGGCACATTGCGGAATCGCAAAGAGCTAAGAAACAACTTAAGAAGAACGAAAAAGGCAAGGAAGCCCCATCTCCGAAGCAACGCGTGTCACCTAGTCAGGCAAACTTCGCGAGAGGGGAACGCGACGACCACCCATATGGTGTGGCTGACAACCAAGGAAATCGCTTCCACCATCCAAAGCGCAAACCTCTGCCAGCACTACAAAAGGATGATGTAAAAATCATCATGCGTCCCACAAAGGGATTAACTATCAAAGACATACTAATACCAACCTTGGCGAGTGCCATTCTCAAGGCAAGCCAACCAATCCAAGACCATCTCTGTCGAATTCAAGATGGACCCGTGAAGCGAGAAAGAATCACAGGCATGGATTTCATCCTCCGCACTCGCCCCGGATCGAACATTATAATTCTATCGGTGAGCAGCACGGAAGTGGCCAACGTACTCCGCTGCATCACGCTACTCGAATTGAGCGGACGCGTGCACCAATTCAACACATACGTAGCTGACCCCGACAACTGCTATCGAGGTGTGGTTCATGGCATTCTTGCGGACACACCCATGGAACATTTAGTAGCCAACATGCGAGTACGGACACACGGAGTTCAAATCGAACGAGCTCGGATGCTAGGCAAGTCATCCACGGCGCTCATCACCTTCACCGGTGGCTCCCTTCCCAAATGTATTTATTACATGGGAGGAGAGATGCGACTCCATCCATACAAGCCCACTGTTCAAATATGCACGGAATGTTTCCAAGCGGGACACCGACCGGATGTGTGCCCCCACCCGATCAACATCTGCAAAAAATGAGGCCTGAAGGATCCCCCCGCCCTTGGACACGAGTGTGTGATCAAATGCGCCGTGTGCGGGGCGGCAGGCCACGAGACTGGCAGCAACCAGTGTCCACAGAAACTAAAGAACATTCGTTCCAAGAACACCAATCGTCAGTCCCGCTCACGAGAGCGAGTGGGCCAGAAGAAACTGCGATGGTTCAGCTCAGAGGACGAGGAAGAGAGTCATCGTCACAAATCCACATCTCCTAACGGCAAAAGAAGTAGGAGCCCATCCAGGGAGCTGACCAGGGCCGCACAAGCGCCAGTGCCCCCGCAACACCAGCAGTCACAAAAGCCTCAGGTGAGCTGGGCGACGGTTGTATCTCCCAATGCTCCGCAACACACACCAAACACACAGCGAGATCCCGGTAATGAAATACTTAAACAGGAAAACGCTCAGCTACGCGCACAACTTCGAGACGAGGAACGCAAACGACAGCGATCCGACGAGAAAATTAAGCAGTTAGAGGAACGCCTCACACGAAAAATACAACAGCTAGAATCAGATCGTAGACAATCGGCCACAGAACCGACGCAGATCACCTCAAATACGAACACTCTCGCACGTAGTGAACCAAAATCACCAACACCACAAACACCGAATACCGAAGCGCCACCCGCAATGGCCCAAATCCAACTATTATTGGCAGAAACCTCTAAATCACTAATGCACGAGATGATAACCCTTGTGAATCAGAAACTCCTCGATTTCCAATCACAAATGCTGGTAGAATTCGAGAAGCACAAACAACAAGTGACGGAGCAGCTAAAGACCGCAGCCAAAACCACAACCACTAAGAAATGCGCCATAGCTGTCGGCGCCGGATCGGCCAAGACCAAGACGGCCCACCGCATAATTGATACGGACGGCTCGGACACCGAGATGTCAAAAGCATAAATAACGAGTGGGAACCATGGCTACTACACTTAAAGATAAAACAAAACCAAACAACCCGGAACAATTAGAGATCTGGCAATGGAACTGTCGATCCTTCGCTAGAAAGGCGGCAGCTCTCCAGCAATTTATTAAAAGCTCTCAGGTAGCTCCGGACATAATATGCCTTCAGGAGGTTGGGCCCAAACCGGCCCGACTACAGGGCTATTATGGTCTGAGCGACCCCCAAAATCCTAAAGTTGCCACGCTGGTGAGCAAGACAATCACGGCACAAATGATATTCCTCCCCCAACGTACCGGGGAAACAAATTCCGTAACTATCAGCGTGCTACCGCGGAAAAGAGGCAAAGCACACAGCATCATAACAAACATTTACAGCCCTCCTAAAAGCAAAGGTCTGGACCTACCCCAAATTTTATCGGACACTAAAACCATAGCGGGAACCAAAGACAGGATGGTGATATTAGGCCATTTCAACGCGCCACATACAATGTGGGGCTACGCGTCCACATCCCCTAAAGGAGCCCTACTTGAGCAATCGGTTGAGAACCTCGGCATGCAGACAGCAAACCACATAGGCACGCCCACACGCACAGGTAACAGCGTGAGCAGGGACACAACACCCGATCGCGCGTACACGCTAAACATCAAAGACGCACAGTGGGCATCGCTAAACGAAAACTTGGGAAGTGATCATGATCTGATTCGTATTTCACTCTCGACCCCCAAATTACGTAAAACGATTGGCACAACGAAATTAACCGACTGGTCAAAATACAGGGAGCTCCAACGGAACCTGGACACAGCAACGACTCCCGACAACAGACAAGAATGGACAAAACTCATCCAGTCAACACACAAGGACACTACCAAAACCATAGAGCGTACGTCGGACGCCCCCGTGGTAGATCCCCCCTAGTAAACTTGTGGGACGAAAGACACAGATTAGTTAAGCGTTGGAAAAAGCAACGCCTTAACAAACAGCTACGTGCCCGCATAACACTTCTGGCGGAGGAGGCGCAACGACACGCTGACGAATTAGCGAAAACCGAGTGGGCTACGTTCTGCGGGTCCCTCTCGGGGACCTTGGGAACGGCTGGCACGTGACGCATCCTTCGTGGAATGCTTGACCCGGATAGCACACGCACGGAAAACAACAAATGACTCCAAATCATATCGGACAGTTTTCCAGGCACAGACGTGGAACTACTAGAGAAACTGAAAGAACGATACATAGGACCACCACTAAACACAGGCGCCCCAAACGAGACGCGACCATACCTTGAAAAGGCGAATTCCAAATTAGATGAACCTTTTATGCAGAAGTCTTTGAGACAGCTCAAGCAGCCGCCAAAAACTCGGCTCCTGGCCCTGATGCCATCACGAACGCGGTGCTTCGGAACCTGGATGCTAGAGTCCTGACTAAAATCACAGAAGTGTTCAACGGCGAGAGCTGGCTCAAAGGCCAATTGCCCCCGGAATGGAAGCACGCTAAAATTATCATGATCCCCAAACCTAAAAAGATCCCCTCAATAGGCGCTCTGAGGCCCATTTCTCTCACGTCCTGCCTGGGTAAACTGTACGAACGAGTACTACAAACAAGACTGCAGCGGTACCTCGAAGAAATAAGATGGTTTCCAAACACCATGATAGGGTTCCGTACGGGGCTATCCTGTCAAGACGCATTCTTACTGAGTTATAGCTAACATCGCCCGCGGAGAGGAAAGACTAGTGCTCGCACTAGACCTCAAGGGAGCATTTGATAACGTTTCGCACAAAACTATATTGGACGAACTCGAATTTACGGGATGTGGAGAACGAACGTACAACTACGTGCGGGCTTTTCTCGCCAACCGCACCGCCACGATAGGAATCGGTCAACTCGCTTCCCAAAAGTTCAATATGCCCAGTAGAGGAACACCCCAAGGGGCAATAATCTCCCCTTTGCTGTTCAATATGGCGATGTGTCGCCTGGCGCGACAGCTGAACCAAATCCCCGATTTGGGTTACACACTGTACGCAGACGACATAACGCTATGGGCAGCAAGGGGCTCTCTGGGACACATAGAACAAGTGCTACAACAAGCAGCCGAGGAAGTAGACAAATTCTCGAGGAGTAGTGTCCTCAAATGTGCCCCTGAAAAATCGCAGGTCATTCGGGTACACTCGAGGGGCTACATATCCAACGGACCTGTCAACATCGTTGTGGAAGGACACACGGTCCAAGAAGTTAAGGCGATGCGTATCATGGGTTTCTGGCTCCAAAGTAGCGGAAACGCATCCCACACCATCAAAACATTGAAAACCACCGCAAATAACATTGCGCAAATGATCCGTCGTGTAACTTATAGGAAAGTGGGCATGCAAGAACACGACACGCTGAGGCTCGTCCAAGCACTAGTAATAAGCCGAGTCACGTACGGCCTGCCATACCACTTCCTTAGTCGCGAGGATGAAAGTCAGGTCGACATCATAATAAGATCAGCATATAAAGCGGCCCTCGGACTACCCAAGGGGACGCCCACAGACCGCCTGCTAGCCTTAGGAGTACACAACACATTCGAAGAACTAAAACAAGCCACACTAATCTCCCAGAGGGAACGCTTGAGCTACACTCACGCAGGACGGGCCCTACTGACAAGGGTACGTGTTTCCCCACACCCACAATTTATCAGCGAACAGTTATTACCACTACCAACCTCAACACGAGTTCGAATAACAGTGGCACCCATACCCAAAAACATGCACCCTGAATACAATAAAGCAAGGCGAAAAGCACGGGTACAACATATTAGAACAATGTATGAAAATAATCCCACGTACAACACAATATACACAGACGCAGCTGCGTATTCGAACGTGCACTCGAACGCCAGTGATGCCCAAATGAACATCAGGAGGTACGCAGTGGCAATCGTCGACACGAAAGCACAGCAACAATTTACGGCTTCCGTTAGGGCAGGAACTCCCGCGGTTGCCGAAACTTTCGCCGTGGCAATGGCCCTCGCTCACGCGGAACGCACGCAAAAGAGCGTCACCATAATAACAGATTCACAAGAAGCATGTCGCCTTTTTCTCAAGGGCCACGTGACCAAAACATGTCACTCAATAATACCGACGAAATTCACCCATCATCACCGGATCCTATGGTGTCTAGGTCATACAGGCCTTGAGGGGAACGAACTGGCCGATTCGCTAGGCCGAGGTATTATTAACCGGGCCGACTCGACTGGGACGGTCCCAAGTAGCCACTGTAATGACCCCAATCCAACGAATGCCCGGGAGATTCTCGCTCATCAGCGTGCAACTAGAAAAAAGTACCCTCCCCCTCACCCACAACTCAGTGGAGAGGAAGCCGCCAGCTGGCGCAAAATTCAGACTGGGGTATTCCCCCACCTTAAATTACAGAATGCCATGTTCCCCACTCGCTACAGGGCCGACTGCCCGTGGTGCGGAGGCATACCAACACTACAACACATTACTTGGGATTGTGAATCACACCCGTTTGATAAAACACACCACACAATGGAGCAATGGGAGGCACAGCTAACCAGCTCAGACCTGGCGGGACAACAGTCCTTCATAAGACAGGTAAAGCTGGCGGCCGAGGCCAGCGGGGCCTTGGACTAAAGGGTCTCCGACCACTGCACGTAAATCGTTTGTCAATGAAAGTTTCTCTCTCTCTCTCTTTTTAATCAGGGTAAAAGGATAATATGTTATTCCAACCTGCTCTCAATATTCTTTCCTCCATAGCTGTGGGTACGTACCAACATAAAATTTCTCCCTATAACACCTAGAGGGAAATCTGGCGCCACCATCTATGGGAGTTTCCTAAGTGGCGCTGTGCCGTCATGGGAATGACGGTATATGTGTCTGCTAGGCTTGTGTTAGCTGGTGTTGTAAGAGGCTTCGTCTAAAACGTGGATATGGCTACACAAATAACGGGTTCTTAATGTAAAATCTTCATGAAATGTTTCGATTCATGGATATTACATCTTTACTCACCTACAATGCATTACCAATTGAAGAAAACAAGAACAGACGACAAACCGTTTCAAAGCAAGCGCGAATCTTGTCGGCTGTGCTCCAACTTTAGCGGCCCGCTGGTACCTTTTACGTATCACATAATTGTACATGCCATAACAAGTTCTCATAGTTAAACAATACATGTTTTGCGTAATAATAAAGCTAAAACAGCTTTTTACGTACTGTTCTAGGAGAAAATGAATCGTTGTGACAGATAGAACGGTGCTTGCCAGGCGCGTTTTCAAGGTGTCCTGGCTATATTCGAGAACGATGCAAATGCGAAGTCACGATATACCGACATTCCCATGCATACCACAGCGCAGCAGCGTCAGATTTCCATCTATGCGTACTAAGGAGGTTAAAGAAGACTGCTGGAGTGAAATTCGCCTGTACCGGCTTATAGGCTCGAGCGAAGCCGGCGGCGGCCATCTTACGGAGGGCAAGAAGCGGCCTGCCAAGAGCTTCGCAGCGCTCTCGCCGACATTCTCAGCGGTTTTTAAATGCTTAAGTGGTTTCAATGTTCTAATGCAACGCAGTGGGCGATGAGGCGAGCCATATTGGAAGGATCCGAGATATCCGAGTACGGGGGCATTTTTTAAATTTTTTTCTCGGCATGTGGTATGCAGCTGCCGCAAAGTGCAAAAAAATTCGTGGAATAATTAGCGTTTATTCGCCTTCGTTAATGCAGTGTATAAATTGATCAATCATGAAAGATGTCAGAAGAAAAAGCAATGAGAAACTGAAAACGTAGCATGAGAAATAGCAGTACATGCAACAAGCATCAGTATTCATTATTATCTTCATTATCATCAGGTGTTGCCGGTGTTTTATTATCCTTATTGAATAGAGGGTCTCGGAACTTCGGTGGCGGCCGTTTCCTTTCAGCCTGAAATGCAAAATTTTCCTTTATCTTGGAGCAAGGCAGTGCTAATCGGCAACCTTATTTAATTGAGAAGGATAACACTACCATGTCAACTGCTTGTACGTCAACTTTCCTAGAAACGCGCGAGATCGCTAGCACATTTTCGGATCCGCAGAGCAGCGCGTACGGCAAGACCATCCGAAACACACAAGCTGCGGCGACTGGCATGCTTTTGCCCCCCTTCCCCCCGCAAGATGGCGACGCGGCGGCTTCACTTGACGGGCGCTCCCTCCACCCCAGCAGTTTTTCTTTAACCTCTTTGGAACGTGCCATTCTTGAATTTATCATCATTATTAAGGAGGCTTGTGCTGGCTCGAGCCCGCGCCGTCTCGTGCACGCATTCGGCGTTCGATCGTGCCTTCGAAAAAAAGTCGCGAGACGTGCGTGGAGCTCAGCACAGAGCCATCGGAGCCACCGACCCGAACGCCTGTCCATATATCCGCAACCGAGATGGAAGACCTGACTGAAGACTGCGGCGTCATGAAAAAGGTGGGTTCAGTGCGATAAATTAGCTGACTTCTGTTATATCGTGCATATTACTCAGTACGATATCAATGTAGACATTATACTCAGTCCCTCTCCGTTTACTCAAATTCAGATTAGCGGCCGTTCGTCGTGAAGCTATCAGCAGAATGAAATTCGGTACCTCTGCTATCGTGAACTGGTCACTGGCATCCGATCATTCAGTTATGGCGGCTGTAAATCATCCGTCACAACCTGACACATCAAGCGCAGATAATGCACCCCTGTACCCTGAACCACCTGCTGCAGGACGCACGCAATAAGCTTCATTTAATTTGCCAGGATGCGAAGCGCGCGTGAGAAGCTCCCGCAGCAAGAAGACACCGAAGAAGCTGCAGGACTACATTAGGAAGTAATAGACAACCGTTTTTTCTTTCAAGAGGGGATATGTTATATAAGGCATCGCTGCTTACCGCAACGTCATTAGAAGGCGCGTGCTAGGAGCCGCCTAAAAAGAAAAAGAGGATGGAATAAACGGAGAGGGGCTGAGTAATGTATCCATTGATATCGTGCTGAGTAATATGCACGATCTAACAACTTCGTTCGTTGATGGCTGTAGCTGGTAGCCGCAGCCACCGTGGTGGTAGCACTGCTCAGGCCCCGCGTTCTTTCAAATGCGTGCGGCTCATGCACGCGGGTACAATTAAGGCCGACACACGATTGGGCAGAACCAGGACAGCTGATCGGCTGCAGCTTTCAGTCGTACAACCGGTCGTATTGGGCCGTTATACCATTGGTGTCATTAGAAAGTTGAGCGCCTTGCGCACAGCGTCTGCATGCACAAAACGCCTTAGGTGGCGTTTTGGCGCGGCGCTGTCATTGGCTTGAAACGCTTAAACGCGTAAGCGCCTACGCACCATCCTATGCCACTTTTGCTCCATCTCTCAATCTGGTTGCAGCACGGTGGAAGCTACAAGAATTCTTAGACAATAGCAAGTCCGAATGCCGCTCGAGATGTCCTCATCCGCGCCGCGTCGTCTGCTTGCCATATACTGTTACATGTTCCAAGCGCCCGTGGTGTCGTCGTCTTTCTTGTGTGTGTTGTTTTTTTTTGGCGCAAAATCTTTTCAGTATGCAAGATCACCACCTAGCCCAGCA
Source organism: Dermacentor variabilis (assembly GCF_050947875.1). Lineage (NCBI taxonomy): Eukaryota > Metazoa > Arthropoda > Arachnida > Ixodida > Ixodidae > Dermacentor > Dermacentor variabilis. Next base: position 261,774,403 of record NC_134568.1, on the reverse strand, counting down.
GTTAACCCTTAAAAGTATGTTACATGTTCCATGGTTAGTGGATCGGCGCAAAAAATGTTTTGACACCGTAACGATAAGCTGCGTTTATAGGCATGCGACAGCAGGGCTTCGGCTTTACCTGTGCGCTTTCCCTGCGGTTACCTCGCAGCCTCCTTAGCAAGTAGCACGCGCGAATGCCCTTACAAATCTTCATCCGCGCCACAGTGTCTGTTCGCCATCTATACTTGGCGTTTTCTCGCTACCGCCATCACGTACCATGCTAGAGCGGGGTAGTAATGATGAAAAAGAAAATTAAATTATGGGGTTTTACGTGCCAAAACCACTTTCTGATTATGAGGCACGCCGTATAGCGTGAGACTCCGGAAAGTTCGACCACCTAGGGTTCCTTAACGTGCACCTAAATCTAAGTACACGGGTGTTTACGCATTTCGACCTTATCGGAATGTGGCCGCCGTGGCCGGAATTCGATCCCGCGACCTCACGCTTAGGAGTCTAACAACATAGCCACTTAGCAACCATGGCAGGTGATTAATGATGCAGTCAATCATTAGGCTTTTATAGCGTTCCGCATCGTCAATGCATCACTAACGCTAATGCTGGGGTGCCATCTGATAACTAGAAATCAGACAAGTTTTACGGCTCGGTGCCACGTCAGTAGTCCTAGCAGGATGAAAACAAGAGGCCGATCTCAATAATTACGACAGAACATACCGAATGATTTGACGCCAGCTTGAAATGAGACTTATAGCAATGACGAATTTTGGCGCTTGCTTCTCGCGGACAGGGCGGATAGCCAGTAACAAGCGCGAATTCGGATCGAAGCGGGTGGTCGGCGCTGCATGGGCGCTGCTATGTCGCCACGGTTATAGGGTGGCTGTTACGACTGCAGGCGTAACTGCCGAAGTAATTCCGGTACACGACGTGCACGCGCAAATGACCTAACATGTCACGTACCGCTGTACCATATTATGTAGCGAGTAAAAATGACTCTCTAGTGTAGCCAATAGTCAGCCAGCTATGCCCGGAACTATATGCAGATTTTTTTAGCTGCACCAAAAATTTTAAAGGTTGCATATGGTAGATACCACAAGTCCAAACGTTTATCTACATTACTCGATGAGGCGGCCATTGCTCCTACGAGAAATCAAAATATTCAATTGAGAAATTAACGTAACTACGTTAGTTAACCTTTTAATTAGTCACTTTACGCCACACATTTCAATCTACGAATTATAGCCGCTGAGTTCGCACGGCGTATCCACTAGGAAAAAATTATCTGGGCAGCACCAGTTTCGAGATATTAAGTTTCCGACGAAGTGCACTGGTGTTCCGGTTACTTTTTTAAAGAAACGACTGTTTAATGCATTCAAGCACAAAAATAACTGGAACCGCATGCATTTCGACAGACACCTTGAAAATAAATATCTCGGAAGTGGTGCGGTCCACAAAATTTTTTCCAAGTAAATACGCCGTGCGAACTCAGCGGCTATAATTCGTAGATTAAGATATGTGGCGTAGAGTAACGAATTAATATGATAACTAGCGTAATTATATACGATAATTATTCAACAGAAGATTTTGATTTCTCGTAGAGGTAATGGCCGCCTCAGCGAGTAATGCAGATCAAGGGTTAGAATTGCGCTATCTGGCATAGACAATCTTTTAAGGAAATTGGTGCAGCTAAACAAAGAAACACACCTTGAATACCGCTGCGCAAGGATACTACCTGTGCACGCCTCGCACCTTCGGGAGTGCTGCAGCCAACTTGTGATGTAGAGTATAGGCGCACCTTTCTGAAGAGCCAGACGTCGCAGCCTGCTGAAATTTGGAGACAATGCGAATGTGTTAGTAGCCTATAGTCTAAAATCTGGATATATCCAATCGTTTTCGAATACTTTCCTTTGTCGACCGTGCATCATCAAACATGAAATTGAAGTAAACACGCGATAACTTTCATTCCATCCACAGTTGACATAATGTACTATGGAGCATGCTACGTCGCTCTAGAAGCCAGTCTTTTGCGGCCGAACTACGACGATTCGCAATAGAAATTTGTTTAGACCTAATTATGTAGTGAGTACTGCGCGGTACAACGTATAGATACAACACCTAGTATGTGCTCTTATCAGATAAAATACGAAGGCGTTTCACCGCAACATAATTAATGCAATGTTGAAATTAGCAGTACGTTCAAATATGTTCGATAATAACAGTAAGGAAGCTGTGTGTTATTCGCCAACTATTCAAAAGGTATTCGATATTCATTTCAACTGCCTTGTGGCATTCGACTCGTATTCCGTTAGATATAAGAAACTGTGGGCCCTATAATGTAAGACTATTCCAATATGTTTTTATTCCAATCTCCTGACGTCAACATTGCATAACCGCCGACGCTAGCATCGGGCGGTCACTCGCAGGGTTGTCTGAAGAGACCAATCAAACGCTGTCCTCGTTCATAGCAGGTCACTTTTGTTGGCTTGAAAAACGAATAACATCGCCTACTCTGAGCGGCTTGTCTTACCTAATTCGCTGGCAAGAGCCGAGAAGCACGCTCAACTGGAGAGGGATTCGACAGGGCCGAGCCACTGCACTGAAAGTCGATAACTGGATGAAGAAGGTGCTGCCGGCGGCTGCGATTTGTGCGCTTTCTCTTACTTAGTTTGCGGTGGCTGGTCGAAAATCCCGGCGGCATGCAACAGAAGCTGAAGAATGCCGCTAAAACGGATCCTCAGCAACTAAGGGTTGGCAGAATAAGGTCGTAAACGCGCCGAAAGTGTTCGAAAACGTTACACGGCCGCGCAAGAAGATTTATTATACTCAAATAAACCCTTGCTCTCCGGCCGGTTCGAGTCTATAGCCAGTGCCTGAGCGATCAGCGACAGCCATCTTTTATTCCTTTCGGAACGGGGCAGCCTGCGGCTATTGAGAAGAAAACTGTTTTGTTCGGCATATTAATGCATTTTTAACACGTACACGTCACTTTGACGCGATGCGTTATCGCGATATTGTGACGTCGCGTGACAGGCAGGTGAAGTGTCTGCAGCCCTAAAACTTTTGACCAATAGCCTTGGGCCAATGGCGAAAAGGCGTCGAACCAGAAATAACTATTTTTCTTTTGTTCGGTCAAATTATGCATAATCAGTGTGCACACGTCATATCAGATGGAAGAGCTATTGCCGTTTTCATGACGTCGCGTGACAGACAGGTGAAGGGGGGGGGGGGTGTTAAAAAAGTTTTTGACCGATCGCGGAGTGCTGATTTCAGGATTGGAATAGAAAAGTTTGGAATAGTTTTACGTTATAGCGCCCCGGTATTCGCACGCCCCTAGAAATCTTCGTCATTGTTTGGACCTGACTGCTGGTACGATCTGTTGGGAACTCGGCGCTGACGCCCGTGGTTGTACCTGGGTCGCAAGCCCCAAGGGTAGCGTTGGCCTGGCGGCCTGGGGTACAACTGGAAGCATCCGAAGGTCCCGGCAAAGCATGAGTCGACTGGTAACAACAAAACAACTTGTTTATTTTAACATCGCAAAGAGTTGGCGGTCAGGTTGACCGAAGTAGAGAGACGGGAGAGCACTTCACTCAACAGAAGAAATCGGAGCCCTCCTTTTGGCGTCCGGGGGCAGCTGTTTTTATACTCTCGCAGTTGAGGGCAAGAAGGAACCCCTCCAAAGACGAGCACGTGAATGTACAATGGGCTAATGGTGACGCACACTGTCGTAGCGATGCCGTAGCACCATGTCGAGCACGATCTCGTAGCACCCTGTCGTGGCGCTGCCGGTCGGACACAATGACTGTAATGAGAGGATGGTCCCTGCTTTGGCATCGCCTGTTTCGGGCACAATGACTGGAACGAGATCCCTGCTTTGGCATCGCCTGTTTCGGGCCCAATAACTGGAATGAGATCCCTGCTTTGGCATCGCCTGTTTCGGGCACAATGACTGGAACGAGATCCCTGCTTTGGCATCGCCTGTTTCGGGCCCAATAACTGGAATGAGATCCCTGCTTTGGCATCGCCTGTTTCGGGCACAATGACTGGAATGCGAGGATGATCCCTAGGCGGTCGCATCGCCGCAGTCGCGCCTGGAAACACCTGGCGATGAGTGTTGCGGCGACGACGATCGGGCCAAAATGTCTGCCGCCCCGCCGCAGTCGCGCCGGCAAAACCACGTGTCGCAGGCGAAACGCAACAGACCGCCCCGCCGGGGGAAGGAGATCCCGATGGACAGGGGACTGCATCCGCTGTCCGGAGGGATGTCGCTCGATGATGCTCATAACCGAAGTCGGGCGTCCCTCGACGTTTCTTGAGCGCAGCGCACAGAGAAGGCCTCGTTCTCTCGTTCAGGTTCGCACGGGACACTGCAAAGTGACTTCGGGAGAGTTCACATTTTTGTTCTCGTTCCCGGCAAGCGTTAGAACTACGCTGAAACTCAACCGCTCAGTCAGCAAGCACGGCACAACCCTCACTAAGCCCTGCCAGGCTCTTTCCCCTTTTTATACCACTGCCTAGTTCCTTACAGTAGTCTAGCATCACTCAGAACGCGTCCACAAATTGAAAAATTGCACTAGAAAGCATATCATCACTTTGAAACACTAAACAAAAGCAATATGTTAAAAAAAAATCCTGCCTCAGGAAGAAAAACATCAGTAACAAACAATTTTGAGGCTGATTCCTACGTTAGGGGCTTCGACTTAAGCCATCGGCGTTACCGTTGAGACTCCCCTTTTTGTAACGCACCTCAAAGGAATATTGTTGTAAAGCGAGGCTCCAGCGCAGGAGGCGGCCATTTTTGGGAGAGATGGTCTGCAGCCATTGGAGAGGGCAGTGATCCGTCTCAATGATAAACCTCGAGCCGGCTAGATAGCATGACAATTTCTGAACGGCCCACACGAGACATGCACACTCTTTCTCGGTGGCGCTATACGCCTGCTCACGACTGGTCAGCTTACGACTAGCATACAGGACGGGGTGTTCTACTTCTCCATTTTCCCGTTGGCACAGTACAACGCCCATGCCTCGCTCACTAGCATCGCACTGAACAATGAACCCTTTTGTATAGTCTGGCGATCGTAGCACAGGCTGGCTTGTTAGGGCACTCTTTAGGGCGCTAAAAGCTCTTTCCTTGGTCTCGTCCCAGACGACTGTTTGAGGCTCTGTTTTTCTTAGAGCATCCGTCAGGGGAGCCGCGATATCAGAGTACCTAGGGATGTACCTCTGATAGTAGCCGGCGACACCCAAGAACGACCGAATATCGGTCTTGGTGCGCGGTTGCGGAAAGTCTCGCACAGCGGCCACTTTTATTTCAGAGGGGCGGCGACGACCCTGACCAATCACGTGACCGAGGTAGACAACCTCGGCCTGTGCTAACTGGCACTTAGGAGCCTTTACTGTCAAGCCTGCTTCGCGCAGGCGGGTTAGCACTGCCCGCAAGTGTGTCATATGCTCAGACCAGGATGCGGAGAATATCGCTACGTCGTCTAGATACGGTAAAGCGAATTCTTGCTGTCCCCGCAACACTTTATCCATGAGGCTTGAAAAACAGTATGGCGCGTTCTTCAAACCAAAACTCAACACTTTAGGACGGAATGTTCCCATTGGTGAAATGAACGCCGCATACCTACTAGCCTCTTCTGTAAGTGGAACCTGCCAATAACCCCTGACAAGATCTAGGGTGGAAATAAACTGAGCGCTACTAACTTTCTCAAGGCGCTCCTCGATGTTAGGGATCGGATAAATTTGATCCTTAGTGATGGAATTAAGCCTGCGGTAGTCGACGCAAGGACGAGGTTCCTTGCCCGGTACCTCAACTAAAATCAAAGGGGAGGTATAGTCACTCTCACCTGCCTCAATAACACCGAGCTGTAGCATTTTCTTTACCTCAGCCTCCATAATATCGCTCTGGCGGGGTGACACCCGATACGCCTTGGATCGTACTGGCTCTGGGGAGGTAAGTTCTATATCATGAGTAAGTACAGAAGTCCTACCAGGCCTCTCAGAGAACAGACCTTGAAACTCTCGTAATAGCTGGTGTAGTTCGGTTTTCTGCTCAGGCGACAGCGGTGCTTTACTGATAAGGTCACTAATGACTTGACCGGTGTCTTCCCTGTTCGTCACTGAGCCTAGTCCCGGAAGCTCGACCGGAAGCTCTTCAGGAACGTTTACCATCATGCACACCACTGCTTCCCTTTGTCTATAAGGTTTGAGCAGATTACAGTGGTAAACTTGCTGTGCTTTCCGCTTTCCTGGCAGACTTACCACGTAGTTAACGTCCGACAGTTTCTGAACAATTCGTGCTGGGCCCTCCCACTGCACGTCTAGTTTGTTGTTTAGCGATGTGCGCAATATCATGACCTCATCGCCAACCTCAAAACGACGGGCCCTGGCTGTCCGATCATAATAAACCTTGGCCCTCTGCTGGGCCTTTGTCATTGCTTCACCTGACAACTCCTGTGCCCTTCTTAAGCGTTCGAGGAGCTTAAGTACGTACCCCACCACGACTGGGTCGTCGCCCCTACCTTCCCATGATTCTCGAAGCATGCGAAGCGGAGATCGAAGCGAGCGACCGTACACCAGTTCAGCTGGCGAAAACCCCGTAGCCGCATGCGGCGCGGTCCTTAATGCAAACATCACCCCAGGCAGACACAGCTCCCAGTCAGTTTGATGTTCAAAACACAAGGCTCTCAACACGCGCTTCATGACGGAGTGGAGCTTCTCAACGGAATTCGACTGTGGGTGGTACACTGAGCTGTGTAACAGCTTTACCCCACACCTTTCGAGAAAAGTTGTCGTCAAAGCGCTAGTAAACACTGTGCCCTGATCTGATTGGATTTCCGCAGGAAAACCAACTCGCGCAAATATGGACAGTAGTGCATTAACTATCTCAACTGAGCTGAGTTCTTTAAGCGGCACTGCTTCAGGGAACTTTGTCGCTGGGCAGATCACAGTCAAAATGTGTCTGTACCCCGTGGCTGTTACCGGCAGAGGTCCCACAGTATCAATAACGAGCCGTCTAAAAGGCTCCGTAATGATAGGTACCAATTTCAACGGCGCCCTCGATTTGTCCCCTGGTTTGCCCACCCGCTGACAAGTGTCACATGTCCTCACGAAATGGTCTGCGTCCCGAAAACACCCTGGCCAATAGTACTCTTGCAAGAGACGGTCCTTAGTTTTCTTAACTCCTAGGTGTCCGGACCACGAACCCCCGTGTGACAAGCGCAACAGATCCTGACGATAGCATTGAGGCACGACCAGTTGATCGAACTCCACTCCTCGGCGGTCTAGATACTTCCGGTACAGGACTCCACCTCTTTCCACAAAACGCGCAGTTTTCCTGGCGATACCTTCTTTGACATTGCAGCGCACGTTTTCCAGGCTGCCATCCTTTTTTTGCTCGGCTATCAAAGCCGACCGGCTGACTCTTAGCAACCTATCAAGTCCGGCTGACGTAGGCGCGATGAGCAAATCTGTAGATAGCTCTTCTAACTTTCCCGTGTCGGGCGGTTCCTCTCCAGTATCTGGCGCCTTCAACGCTACAGACTCAATTTTATTCAGTTCGGGCGTGCTCTGAATATCAGCTTGCTGCGCCTCTGACCCTTTTTCGTTGTTTGATAACGTCGGCCCCGCAACTACCGCCTTTGCAGCGAGCTCCCGAACCTTCGATCTGGTTAAGGCCTGAACACTAGCTTCACCAAACAAAAGCCCCTTCTCGCGCAGGAGGTGATCGGACCTGTTTGAAAATAGGTACGGGTACTGGGCTGGCAGCATAGATGACACTGCCGCCTCCGTCTCAAGCGCTCCGAAAGGTCCTTCAATAAGCACTTTTGCTACCGGCAGACACACGCTATGAGCTTCCACGGCTTGCTTGATCCACGCGCACTCGCCCGTGAACATATGGGGTTCTACGTAAGACGGGTGAACTACATCCATCGTAGCTGCGGAATCGCGAAGCACTCGGCACTCTTTCCCGTTCACGAGGAGGTCTCGCATGTAAGGCTCGAGAAGCTTCATGTTCTCGTCAGTGCTGCCTATTGAAAAAAACACAACTTTTGGTGTTGTTTCCGGACACTGCGCCGAAAAGTGACCCGGCTTCTGGCACGTATAACAAACGCCCGCTCGCCTCATCTCGAACCGCTTTCTGCGTTTGGCTGCCGCCGTCTCTTTACGTTTGGTCGGACTGCTTTCACTCGCATCCGCACTACGCGTGTCCCCCTTTAATCTCATGGGCGTGAACTTCGGCCTCTCAAACTTCGAGCCAAATTCACCCTTTTGACCGTCCTTAGCTCCGCGAGCTCGACGCGTCACAAACTCCTCGGCTAGCTCAGCGGCTTTAGCCACCGTACAAACGTCTGGCCTATCCAAGACCCAGTATCGCACGTTCTCCGGTAACCGACTATAAAACTGTTCTAGCCCGAAACACTGCAGAACTTTATCGTGGTCACCAAACGCTTTCTCTTCTTTGAGCCACTCCTGCATGTTCGACATAAGCCTATACGCAAACTCTGTATATGACTCACTTCTGCCTTTCTCATTTTCCCGAAACTTCCGACGGAACGCCTCCGCAGACAGCCGGTACTTTTTTAGCAGACTCGATTTTACTTTGTCGAAATCCTCTGCTTCCTCTCTATCCAAGCGAGCGACTACGTCGGCCGCCTCGCCGGGTAACAAAGTGAGCAAGCGCTGTGGCCACGTTTCCCGAGAGAACCCCTGCTTCTCGCACGTTCGCTCAAAGTTAACCAGGAACAAACCAATGTCCTCTCCAAGCTTAAACGGCCGCATTAGGTCAGTCATTTTGAACAATACGCGTTCTCCTGCACCGTGTGCCTGACTTCCATTACGAGCGCGTTCCATCTCTATCTCGAGACGCTTCATTTCCAAAGCGTGTTGATGGTCACGCTCTTCTTTTTCTCGCTCTTTCTGTTCTTTAAGTTCACGCTCCTGTCTTTTTGCAGTCTCCCTCTCTTCAATAGTCTCAAGGCATTCCGACAGCTCGTCATCCTCAGCCTCTAACTCAAGAATAGCCTTTAGCAGTTCAGGTTTTCTTAGTTTGTCTGAGACATCCAGACCCAACTCTCTTGCAAGCTCCAACAATTTCGGTTTGCGCAACGACTTCAAATCCATGGCTGCTCTGAATGCTGCTTTCTCTACTGCTTACTATTGTCTTGCCGCAAACTAACCCGGCAGCAACGACAACCACAATTACCAGCTCTGTTTCTAACACTAACAAAAACCTGGCAAAGCTCAGAAGAAGAAAGTCCCGCACTCACCAAACCTCGCAGGCAGGAATTCCGCGCAGTCGTTCCGCTGCAGGCAACCAGTCGTCACACAGGGCTCGTTGCACTGCTCCCGGATCGTCGTTGAGCTGCTCAGCATACAGTCAACTGCATCTCTTCGCTGCTGGCCTCCGTTGTGGCGATCTCACCGCAGGCAGACAGTTGTTTGAAGTCGGAGGCGATCTCACCGCTGGCAACCAGATGTTTGGACCTGACTGCTGGTACGATCTGTTGGGAACTCGGCGCTGACGCCCGTGGTTGTACCTGGGTCGCAAGCCCCAAGGGTAGCGTTGGCCTGGCGGCCTGGGGTACAACTGGAAGCATCCGAAGGTCCCGGCAAAGCATGAGTCGACTGGTAACAACAAAACAACTTGTTTATTTTAACATCGCAAAGAGTTGGCGGTCAGGTTGACCGAAGTAGAGAGACGGGAGAGCACTTCACTCAACAGAAGAAATCGGAGCCCTCCTTTTGGCGTCCGGGGGCAGCTGTTTTTATACTCTCGCAGTTGAGGGCAAGAAGGAACCCCTCCAAAGACGAGCACGTGAATGTACAATGGGCTAATGGTGACGCACACTGTCGTAGCGATGCCGTAGCACCATGTCGAGCACGATCTCGTAGCACCCTGTCGTGGCGCTGCCGGTCGGACACAATGACTGTAATGAGAGGATGGTCCCTGCTTTGGCATCGCCTGTTTCGGGCACAATGACTGGAACGAGATCCCTGCTTTGGCATCGCCTGTTTCGGGCCCAATAACTGGAATGAGATCCCTGCTTTGGCATCGCCTGTTTCGGGCACAATGACTGGAACGAGATCCCTGCTTTGGCATCGCCTGTTTCGGGCCCAATAACTGGAATGAGATCCCTGCTTTGGCATCGCCTGTTTCGGGCACAATGACTGGAATGCGAGGATGATCCCTAGGCGGTCGCATCGCCGCAGTCGCGCCTGGAAACACCTGGCGATGAGTGTTGCGGCGACGACGATCGGGCCAAAATGTCTGCCGCCCCGCCGCAGTCGCGCCGGCAAAACCACGTGTCGCAGGCGAAACGCAACATCATGCAGGAAACACAGCTCGTAGCATTGGCAACAAGCAGACCGTGTGCATGACCTGAAATGCACGCAAAGTTATACTCGCCACACCCGAAGATAATGTGAAAATGCACTTCATTTGCTACTCAGTGTGCTAACGAACGCATGGAAATGAGCAAATCAAATCTTCATTTTCTTTTCCCCCCTATTGGCGTGTCGCGGTGCTGATGTGCGTGCGTACCGGATTTTGCAATCCAAGGCTGTAAAAGAAGTTGAAGTATTCTGGACTTCGTTGAACAACAGACATTTCCCGCCATAAACAAACAACGAAACAGTTCTCCGCAGCTGTTTTCTCCCCTTCGTGGTGTTGGCTTCCCGAGATCGCACCAATCGCTGCGATCGATGCGACATTCGACCAACCAACTTAGAGGTAACGCGTTGCAGACCATCTGCGACGAGTGCGATTTCGATTTCCCTCGCATGCGACGGAAACTGCACTTCCGGTGCGACGAAAAGTGCGGCATTTCAAACGGCCTTTGCTACTACGTTCCTCAGGCATATCCGCCCGTGGTAGCTGTGCGCGATCTTTCTTCTTCACCATTCGTATAACTCGATGTAAGGGAGCAGAAGACACAAAGGAAACCTTGCAGCAACAGAGCCTGCCAGTAGATGGTAGCACACCATGCAGTCTCAATTCTCAGCCAGTCGCTTTTCTCATCGAGAATGTGGCCCTCATCTTGTACATAACTGTGTCGATTGGCGTGCCTTTTACCGCAGATCACCCAACCAGGGTCAGGGCCCGTTGTCACCCGACACGCTTTAGTGACGTTCCACTACAACGCCTATGTCTAATGTAGCTGGACCGAGCGGATAGATTCAACGGGGATGCGAAACACTCCCCACCGCTGCAAGTGAGTGTCCTAGACCAGACGGTAACGATGCCTTCCAGTGGGCGCGCAGGAGATCGGCCATGTTCTGTAGAAGTGAACTGGCGCTTGTCTCCACTGCACCATGGAAACTAGCGTCATCCCTCGTGGGGGCACACTGCAGGACGTTATGGCTGTTCCTGTTCGCCCATTGCGAAGACGCACAAGAGAGAATGTTGCCAATGGATCTTACTCCCGGCCGCCATGCGCATGCTGTTTCATCGCCAGAGAATGGCAACCGTTGAACCAGCATATAGTTATCTGGTGCCAAGTACTCAAATTGCGCTTCCCTCAATCCTTGGACTGGCTGAAAATATAATTTACTTTTACATTTCTTATTTTTTTAAACACAATAACTGTTCTTGTTCTCTTGCATCGGTTTCTCTTGACGATACTAATATTGTGCAGTATGCAGGTGCAATGCCGACTGCTACAAATTTTTTTTCAACGCACAAATGAGCATTTAGTGTATTCGCCGTGAAATATATAGTATCTTGTACTGCAACACAATACAGCACTTTCGCTACGCGTAAAGGCACTTATCAAATGATAAAAACAAAATCAAGTAAAATGCTTCAACATACTGCCTAAGGAGGAGTGTTTTCTCCGCAACGCAGCCTGAAAGAACTAGGAGTACTGAGGCTGCACATCGCATCGTTGTACAGAGCATGCAACGGGACGAAGGATGTCACGTCAAGCTCTCGGCGGGTACGGATTCGGAGCCCAGGGGTGCCTCCCTCGCATCCCGCCGAACGCAACACTCGTTTATGAGATCGCTTTGGTAGACTTCACCGAGACGGAGGACGACGGCGGCGCGGACATCGACTCCCGACTAATGCCTACCAACACCCTCTTTGGGGTGAGTCGACAGCTTGCTGTCGCGTTGTATGGCGCCGGTTGCTTGGTAGTGCCGTCCTCATGGAGTGTGGAAATGGTGTTCCCCAAATCGTGCACGGTACTACGACTAATTCCTGAGTATGAAAGGGACGTTCCTGAGTATGAGTTCCTGAGTTCCTAATTCCTTAGTATGAAAGGCACATTAATGCTTGGAGTAGCGTCTTAACGTCTCCGCGTTAATTCACGGAGTAGCCAGAAACTGCGCGCAGTACTGCTAGAGATGTCGACGCGTCAGTTCGAAAAAGCCCTCGTCATGCATCCCTCACAAAAAAGGCCAGTTTGTGATTTCGTTGTGCTCCGTCAAATGTGAGCCGTAGTGCGGCGTAGGCCCTCTTCACAATAGTCTGTCTGCAGAGCCACCGCACGTCAGAAACGTGATGCACGCAACAGTCACGTATCCGTGCCTTGATCGGGTTTCGTGTTGAGGTATACGCCCTTTACCTAAGGCGCTAATACGCCTATGGAGTTCCTTCGCTATGCTCGCTGGGGAGCATGCGACATGGAAAAATAGATGTAGTGCTGCCAGACAACGGCCTCAGAAGAGCACCTGAGATCGTAGCAAAGCGAGTGGTGCAGGACAATCAAGGCAGCACGCAAAGTGCAACGGGGGAATCGAAAATCTGGAACGAGCGTGGCCAAAGGCCAAGGAGGCCAAAGCGTACAGGGGCTTTGTTCGCATGGCGAACAGCTGAACAGTCCAGGTTGCTCGTTTGGTGCCCTCTCGTTTTTTCTTGGTGTCTTGGAGTCGCCAACAGAGTGTCCTAAATAGTGGCGCGTCGCTTACGCATCGTACTTACGCAAATGCGAATGAGCGAGCGCATTATGGCGCGTACCTGACGTATTTAGACGAAGACTCTTCCCTAAGGCGCCGATACGCGGCTGCAGTAGGCTTTCCATCTCTCCCGTGCGGCGGCACTACAGTCGCCGCCTCTACGCAAAACAGGTTGACAATTACACGCTATCCCGTCCGTACAACGCCACATAGAATATCTATACATATGCAATCCCAGCCTAAGATCACTAGTGGGAGCCGTTGCTCAAGCGCTGCTTGCACAGCCCAGCATGGCGTCGCCTCTTTCTTTCTTTTTTTTTTAACACCGTGCGCTTTGCACTCGAAAATGTGGTGACAAAGTCGCATTAGCCCGCATTGCCCATAGGTGCTGTGTCCTTATGACGGCCTTCAGCGACGGCTTCTTCTGCTCTCCTTCCGACGCAGAAATGTTTTCGGGAACAACGCAACGGCAACCGTATCTACGTGCATGGCCGGCAACGTCCCCGCTGCGGAAAGTTGCTACGCGGCGGCCGCGAAGTTCCTGGAGTCGGCGCCGGTTCCGACCGATGATAACAACAACAATAAAAAGCGCAGGCTGTTCGTTAAGCTTTATTCAAATCGAGCACAGTGCGCCTTGCGCATGCACAATCCCAAGCTGGTACGTACAGGTTGACATGTGCTTGCCAAGCGGGCCGCGCGATTCATCCAAACGGGCTGATACAGAGAGCTGGCGCTTTACCTGGCGCGCCCCTCCCACGACAGCGCGGCGCCTTGGGGTTAAGAGAGCGTCCGCTGACTGGTGGTTGATGCGTTGTGGAAAAAGTACGCGCTCACAAACTCCTGCGGAGCGTGTTTGAGGGCGCTGCTTTTTGATGCGCGCGGACGGTTAGTCGCGGGATATTTTCTTTTTCATTTTTCTCGGGCTGCTATAAAAATGAACAGACAAAAAATAAATGGCTGAAGACAAACAGTTTTAAGTTTCTTTCAATTTTCTACAAGTTATTCATTGATAGCATGGTATTCAGAGCAGTAGTTAAATATTAGATAAATGCAATTTATTAATGAATTGAATGGTATCGAAAAAAATTTCTTGGCGGCTGCTCTACTCGAATGTGAACAATATGCACTTCGTCAAAAACGCCATGCATAATAGCTTTGACGTCCTGCATACATATGAGGATTTCGTGCTTATCGCGCTGACGCAACTCGGCGCGCTTTGACGTTTGTTGGGTCCAGCAGCAGGGCACGCCGGGAGGTCATGACGGCCTGAACGAGGTTGGGGAGGACCTTAGAGGTATTCAAAGGGTCATCGAGCTGGATTCACACGTTCAATATATCAAATAAATTTCTCCCCGCGAACTAGCACCGCGTAACCCGATCACCACGCGTTGGCACAGTGCATGATCCGCAAGCGACGCCTCATTGACGAGGCCAGAGCCGGCGTCGCCAATGTTTGCGGGCTGCAAATGCTGCTCAGGTGCATCGGTTCCCGCGTTGGATAAAGAAGGAACGCAGCTTGCGGATCATGCACTGTGCCAACGAGTGGTGATCGGGTTACGCGGTGCTACTTCGCGGGGAGAAATTTATTTGATCTATAGCGTGTGAATCCAGCTCGATGACCCCTTGAATACCTCTAAGGTCCTCCCCAACCTCGTTCAGGCTGTCATGACCTCCCGGCGTGCCCGGCTGCTGGACCCAACAAACGTCAAGGCGCTTTACCGATACGCTGCGGGACTGCTCATGCTTGGCGAGTGCAATGAGGCACATCATGTGCAGCGCCGTTTGCTCGCTCTGAAGCCGCAGTCTGCGCACGTCAAGAAAGAGCTCCCGTTGCTGGAGGGCGGCCTTGTCGAACTGGAGCGAGACTACGAAGACCCGTGCGAGTGCGTATACACTCTGTTCAAGCGCTTATGCGTGCGCGCGCACTCTGTGTGCTAACCACCACTTAGCGGCTGTAGTGAAGATCTCGGAACTGTGAGTGAGTGAGTGAGTGAGTGAGTGAGTGAGTGAGTGAGTGAGTGAGTGAGTGAGTGAGTGAGTGAGTGAGTGAGTGAGTGAGTGAGTGAGTGAGTGAGTGAGTGAGTGAGTGAGTGAGTGAGTGAGTGCGGTGGGCGGGCGGGCGGGATTATATTACCCTGTTTCACTCCATGTATATCATTTGTTGATATTAAAGAAACAAATTATGAACTATATTAAGAACGTTAAACAAAAAATTTATTTCGACGTCTCGGTCGGGGACCGTGCTATATATAATATCAATTGCGAATTACTATATTGCATTGAGAAAGAGAGGCATCATCGACAGTTCTCTTTCTATTCAATTGACGTATACCTGATTCACTGACGGTGACCATTCGGGGCCGGTAAAATATTTTAATTCGTTTCCTGAAATCGCACAAAATCTACATAGAATGCAGGTATGAAAAGCAACGAAAACCTGACAGAGGTCCCTGATCCCGCATAGCAGTAGCAGCAGTACAATGAATAAAAAATACACAATTTCCACAAACATTCTTAATTAAACAAAGAAGTCGCAGTTTCACCTTCAAAGGCGGAGCATTGATTGAGACAGCAAATTTTTAGACAGCTATAGGCTGTAATCTGAGTTGTTCTATCAGCTATATAAACTGCTGTAAATATGCGCTTACTAACTAAATTAACAACGACAGTGTCACGGGCGCACAGGCGAACACGAACACACGTCACTGGATGACCGCGGACACTCGCTCTCAGAACGCTGGTGGGATGATCGGCAGCAGCATCGAGTGAATTCCCTTTCGGGTTGCCTCTCGCTTCAAAGCGCAATAGGCGCGCGCGAATACACCGCAAATGAAGCCACCATCTCGGTTCGGCTAGTCCTCGAACCCACCTCAGATTACCTGCAACAGCCGCGGCCGGTGTAGAAGCGGAGACGCATGCTATCCTGGCTCCCCCCCTCCCCACTCTCCTTCCAGCGCGCGCAGATGTCCCCGCTTCCTCTCCTTGCGCACGCAAAAAGCCGCCGAGCACCCTCCCCGCCTTCCTGACTTGCGCGCGCGAGAATACGTGGTCGCACCAAGCCACCATCCTTATCGGCTCAACCTCGCATGCTTTCCCTCTTACCTACAACACACGGCGTGCCGCCGCAATCTTATCGCACTTGCACTTCATACGGAACCTCACACCGACGACAACAATTCTCCAGGAGTGTCCGTATAATTGCTATCGCAATTAAATAATTGACGATTTAAGTATTCAGCACAAATTTTATAGCGATGCCTTTTTCCTGTCCTATTCCTTTTTTTTTTCGCCAGTGGTCAGAGCGACGCTCCGTTCGCTTTAGATCAGTGATCAGCTATCCATGAACTGTGGACAAACGTGACTAATTAAGCGTGAGCCGGAAATAATTAGCACGCAATTAAGTTGCTCAAGCATCGCAGTTAGAAGTTCCTTATGATTTTTCCTAACTTCTCAATTGATACCTTGACAATGTGACACTAGTGATCCCATTAGATTATTATAATTTAGATTTGGTTATGCTAGGTTACGGTGAATTTATTGTCCACAAAAGGTTACTAGCGGCAACTCAGTCAGCAGTAAAAGATATGTACTTGGTTTCCTTCGCGTAATGATCCATCTCTTGTTCTTTTTTTTTTATGTTAATGCATGGCAGCTAGGACATTCTGTGTATATTGGCCCACTGTCATGACGGTGAAGAATGAGACACTGTCAAAGACGTGACATCAGTATCGCCCAAAAGGTGAAGCATCGATTGCGATAGCAAATTAGTAGACATACGACGGCAATACGAAGTAAGGATAGTAATATTATGGGCCGTATGGATTCGTGAATTTTCGCTCACTAAATTAACAAGAATGCTGTCGCACGCGCGCAGACAGAAACACCTCATTCGGTAAGCGCTGATATTCGCTGTCAAAACGCTGGTGTCAGGAAGAGCAGCAGCGAGCGAGTTGTCCTTTGCGCTGCCTCTCGCTTCAACGTGGCCTATGCGGCGAGAACACAGCGCAGACGAAGCTATTAGCCCTCGGCGCACCTATAGACTCTGCACTCATGGCAGATCGCTTTCAAGATAGAGCCCACGCGGCCACGCTCAGCCGCGCCATACGCAGCCGCCGCCGGAATAGAACTCTCCCCACCCCCCTCCTGGTGCCTTGCGCGCCGTGGGAAACTGTGCGCTCCCCGCCTTCCTTCCTTGCTCGCGCGAGATCGAGCCACCACCCTCGGCCCACCCTCGCAATCTATCTCCACATCTACAGCATAGGCGAGCGGCAACGATGTTATTGCACTTGGACTTTCTGCGGGACATCACGGCGATGGAGACGGCAAAAATGCGCCTGGATTGTGCATATAATTGCTAGCGCAACAAAAGCGAACGCTTTATTGGGTGCCCCTGATTGCTCACAAAAACAAGCAACACTCGGAGCAAAACGAAACGGCGAGCACGTAATTGTGGGAATCTGATCTACGGCTCAGACGCGTCGGCTATTTATGCGTCATTCATCATACATTCCAGCGTAATCGCTGGTGCACGCGTACGTTCTAGAATGTACACCGCTATTCGAGTAGTTCATGATATGTGATAGACAAGGCTCCCGCGTTACAGAAGTCGAGATAGTTCGGATACATGAAGACGCCTCCTGCGTTGAGCGATGAAGTTGTAACAGTTGTAAACGGGTGAAAAAATGCCGCTGGAAAACGATTAACACGCGTGTCCTTCTGCATTTATTACCATGCTTTGTAGGGACCAAGAAAAAGCAGCATGCACGCGAGGCATTCTCTTAACGGAGACTACTTGAGTGGCACAAAATTTTTTCTGCACTCTTTTGCTTTATATATTCAGTAGTGTTTTATGCCTTCACTGAAGGTAAAGCAGCCTATAATACAGCCCACGCCACGCAGCGCCACGGTTGTTAAGGTAAACTAACAGGTACAGGCAGCGGCTCGATATGATGGGAAGCTGTTGAAAGTTGTGCAGATTTCTCCGAACTCTATTTTTCTGCGACGTTTACTTTATGTATTGCTCCATAGTGCGAGCGTTCGTCGTATATTGACCTTGGTCTCTTGGTCCTGTCCATGTGCCTCACATGTCTCAACAACAGGACTTCGGACGAGCTGGATTTGAAAGAGGCGTTTCAGAGCTTGTCCATCGAACAGGCCGTGGAACCGGTCACCAGGAGCCTCATTCGACAGGCCTTGGAAGCGCTCACTACGGCAGATCAAGGCACCGAACTGTCTTTCGTAAATATCTTCAGCCGAGAAGACTTCGATTACATCAACATGGTGTGTTGGGACCTAAGGCTTCCGTGCTACGACGTCCAGGGAGGCCTCAAAGCGCGCCACCCTTTGTTGTGAGCTCGCTCCCCGCTTTGCACAGCCGGATTTGTGTACCACAGGCACCGGCTCCACCAGCAGTACATGGCAGCCGCGGTGAGTCTAAATAAAACCGACCGCCAAAAAGTGTCGTTTGTGTCCCCACGCGTATACTGAACGCTTCTGTCATGGAGAAATAGTGAAGCATTTCAGTATGTAACTCTAACTTAACCAGAGGTATAACAAACCAATCGACGATCACGTTCGAGGATGCACGCCACCCTGCTTGGTTAAATTAGCAGGGGGTTAAATTCGACGTTTCGAACACGAAGGGAATTCGGTGCACCAGCTATTCGTATTGGAAAATTAGCTATTCTGTATTTTCGAATATAGAAACCAAATATTTCGCAACAATGGACTGCAAGAAGTCGGGTTACAGAGCTCCACCTGCTAAGACATCGCCACCTCTATTTTTCTGGCTAAGCAAAGTGTCACAAATGACCAAAATTGAAGCGAAGGGGGGAGTTTTCGAAGCAATACCGAAAAGAATTGAGTAATGCAAGTTTTGTTTTTGCTTTCGCGTTGGACGTCTATAGACTACCGGCGAGTTTTGTTTGTTCCCTGCAATGTACTGTTTCTTGCAGTGTATAGTCATGTAGTTTTATTATTTTCTTTCTTCCGCTATACAACCAGTGCATTTTTCTTTGAAACGTGTCATTTTACGTGTCTACGGCACAGAAGTCCTTCGGCAGTTTTTCTTTTCTTTTCCCACAACTACTTCAACCACCATTTATTTAGCGTTCTGGAGAAGCGTTCATTTTGACAGGCTATTCATGGAGTCCTATTACTGATGATTAGTGATCTTCTGATTAAAGTTAATTCTAAATGACCGGGATAGCTGGCTGTTCTTTTTTCACTAGTCTGTACAAGCATGGTACACAACTATACTGAAATAAGCATTTCTGCTCCAAATATATGGGGCTGCGTTCGCCTCGATTCGGTGTTCGATGCTTACTCTTCGTATTATAGGACATCTTTATATTCGCCCATGCCTAGTTATAATAGAATGAAGCAAGAATTCGCCATTAGGTTACGTCAGTGTAGCTCGCTCTGGCTAGAGCGACTTGTACATCTCGCCGCTCTCCGGCTGACCCTATAGGTGCACCCCTCCGGGTGAGTGGAGGACGTGCGTTCGCAGAGAAGGTGGTACATGCCTTCTGTGTAGAAAAGTCACACGCGGGCATATTGCTCTCTGCAAGCCGATTTGCTGAAACATAGCAGAAGGGCACGGGACCAAAGAACCTAACTTAACCTATACCAACATAATTCGACGCTTTGTCAAGGGTACTAGTAAAATATACCTCGAAGGAAGTCAGCTACAGCGGTTTGGCATAATGGAGATCAATCCGCTTCGACGATTTTCACCATCATCGGCAGCGGCCTATTTTACTAACAATTATTCAAACCCAAACTGGGTGTACTGATGAGCTGATTGGTCGGTTTGCCTCTGTATGGTTTATGCCCACTATGGAGGATCCGACTATTCTATTAGGGGATGAAAATAAAAAAGGAAAATAACAAATACGTAAGAATTTAGCAAGAAAATCGTACTGAATTTTCTCAAGATTTTCTCAAAGGCTGCGCAGTCATCCCTCAGGCAATGTTTGTCTTTGACAGTGCCCGCGACAATTCT
Organism: Dermacentor variabilis; assembly: GCF_050947875.1. NCBI lineage: Eukaryota > Metazoa > Arthropoda > Arachnida > Ixodida > Ixodidae > Dermacentor > Dermacentor variabilis. The sequence continues at coordinate 261,754,509 of NC_134568.1, read as the reverse complement.
GTCTTGGGAGTCTCTGATAGAGGAATACAATATCATATTCGCTATTCAAAAGTTTCGAATGTTCGCACAGTTCGCACGCTAGTTGTGTATATACCGCCAAGTACTCGATGTTCTTGAAAAGATAGCGCCGTCTGCTGTGCGATGCGTCGTGGTAAGCGAGTTCAGAGGATAGGACGAATCACTGGTCTGCTGTTTCGCTCACTGGTCTTATTTTTCGGCTATTAGTGCATGATGGGCACGTCGTAGTACATTTTCCGTCATGAAATTGTATTTGCCCAGGCTTGAACGTTAAAATAAAAAAATAAACTGTCACGGTTACAAGATTTCATCGCATAAGTCCAAGCACAGAAACACTTATACAAAAGGAATCTCAGCACCTCAAGTTGTGTTTATAAACCCACATGAAACATTACATTAGAAAGATAAATAAGAAATAAGTCGATTAAAAAGAGATTCTGAAGCTTACACTTTCCAATCCTTTACTTCGCAATCAAGTTCATACACGCCACACACGATACCACGTCTATTAAGAATGCTCCACACACATGCTACATACTATGTAATCCGTACCACAACAATCAGTAAGTGAGCTGGTCCAAAATATTGCTACGTTAATGAAACACTGTTCACATAGTTCAGTGCACAGTCTATTTTCTGCGATGTGAACGCGCACACATCATAATCGCTGCTGCTGGTCAAGAAGCCGACTCGGGTACCCTTTCTCTTCCGCGTGTATATCACTGTAATTGACTAGAGCGCCCAAGACGTTGGTGCTGACGTCGCACATGATTGATGTCCCACGCGATCCTCTGGCGTTGCATGTCGTTTTGACATGCGTGGTCATTCAAGACTTATTAACTCTTATTCTTATTCAAGACTCATTCAAGACTTCATTAACGCCTCCTGTCCGTGTGACCGGAACCAGGACGGTTAGACAATCTAATATTGCATTATTACAACATTAACGTGTCACTCGTCGGGCAGCGAAATGTAGTCAAACAGTTCAAACAGCACTGCGATATAGTTGAATGCGCAAGTAAGAAATAATGAGCACAGCACGCAAAAAAAAAAAACGACTTCGGAAGTGACAAAATAAGAAATAGCGCTCTTAGAAAAAGCGGAAGCGTGCCTATAGTGAAGGCACTGCTCCCAACACCAAGCAGGCTAAACGTCGACTGGCCGCCATGTTAGCGCCGAGGTTTCGTGGCGTCTCCTAGTAGAGGATGTGGGGTCGTATCTGGCGGCACTGCTCGGCACGTGTTGACGCTGCCAGCGAGGAGCCATCGAGCGCGATCTCGACCGTGTCGTTGCCCAGGCCGTGGAACTCGGGCCACTCGGCGCCTTCGCGCAACTGAGGCAGCGTTCTGCAAGGTTCCCGGAACAAGTAGCACGCATTGCGTTTCATGAGCCAAAGTCCGGTTGTATGCGATGAGACACACGAGAAACGCTGAGTTCGCGTTACACGATACCATTATACATACGTACAGTCTGACTAAGCTGGGCCGCTATTTTGTAGTGATGCCTTATGCCTTATTCTATGCTATTCTTATCATCCACCACACACTGCCGCCTGATGGCGTTGATAACGTGGGCAGACCGTCGCTCTGACCAGTGGCCAAGCGCGAAAAGCCTGAAAAGGCATAGAATCGGAAAAGGCATCGCTACAAAATACCGGCGTTATCAATACAACGCAGTGCATTTTTCTGTATTAATGTAAGTTTATGTAGGTTTGTGCCACTGAGTGCTACTTCGTTGACATCGAGATGAAGCGCAGGGTCATGCCACGCAGCCATGCACACACAGCCATGCCACCACTTGCTCATCGTGGCGCTTGTTTGTTATCTTCTGTAGCGGTCTTCCCGACACGCCAATAACTCCGGAATACTTCTGACCGCCTAATGTGCGCCGAATCTTTGTGCGAGGGCGTTTGCACGTTGTATCCATAACCAAGCGCGGCCGCCAGAGCCGAAAGTATAGAGTCCGTGGCCTCGTGTTCAGCGCAATGCTGCTGCAGATATGACATGCGCGAAAACACGAGCACCTCAGTGTTATGGACGCACCCCTCCTTTGCGAACGTGGCCACAAACTTTATGAGCCGGCGGCTGAGGTCCTGCTCCTGCGGCTTTCCCAGTCCTCGGCGGAGCGGCACCCCGAACACGAAGTCCAAGACCTCATACTGCGCCGGAAACGAATCGTTCCAGTCGCTGAAGCTCGGCTTGTGGACGAACACGTACACGCGGTTATTGCCCGAAGACAGGTGCTCTGCAGGTACTGTACTGGGCACGAGGACAGCACGTCGCCTGCACACGCCGAAGGGGCCGCGTCAAGGGCGGTCCAGAAAGTTTCGATGCTCTTCTGGGAAAACGCAGAGAACAACGTTTTCCGCACGTGCGCCTTACTACGAAGGTCCATGATGGCAAGGTGAAATCCTGCACGTTCCCCTCGGTCCTCTTCATTCACTGCGCGCTTGACGCACATAAGCCGCTTCCAGCATGCATTTCCCGGCCGCTATACTTTATATATATATAATAGCTAGAGAAAATGCGTGTAAATTAAGGGCGCTATCGGTCGCCCGCTGTGGTTACCGAGGCAACGCACTTGGAGCTGATGCGCGTGACAAAGCTTGCTACGCCGTTAACGCGAGTCATTTCATATGTTTCACTTTGCGAGACTCGCTTACCAAGCAGCTGCTTGAAGTGTGACAGCGCCCAGATGCGGTTGTCCCGCTGGTCGGCGTTGGTGTAAAGCGCGATGAGCCGCGCCACGTCCACCACGCCGTACGCGGCCAGCAATTCGCCAAGTTTGATGGGCTTCCGGAGGCTCATGTAGACCTCGGCCAGCACAACGCCCTCGCCGGAGACGGTGCCCAGCAGCACCTACTTCGAGTGGATCGCGTCCGACAGCAACTGGCTCGGATACGCTGCAGCGGTGACCCCGCCCGCTGTTAGCACACGTACACGTGCAAAAGAGATGAGACGACTTGAAAACTTTTCTTCCTCACCTATAGTTTAGAGGCACTGTCTCAGCTCCTATTTACCTATTTTTTTTTCTTGGAGCTTCCCACAAGGGGAGTATGGTAGCGCGATTCAAAGACGGGACAAGAGAAGACACAAAGGGACACACACCTTTGTGTGTGTCCCTTTGTGTCTTCTCTTGTCCCGTCTTTGAATCGCGCTACCATACTCCCCTTGAAGATGCATTACCAACAAGCCCACATTGCAACCCTCGTTCCCACAAGGAATCTGGACCATTGGGCGAAATGGCCCTGTTGCAAGCTCTTGAGCGAAAAGACGACTGGCACGAGTGGAAAACACGACGAAAGCGCTTTTGCTGTGCCGATCCATCCTACATATTTCGGATTTTTGCACTAATAGTCCTCCTTTCGAATCCTCACAACAGGAGTTTTGAAGTAATCACGGTGAATTTTGGATGTCTGAAGACTTCGAGTGGCTCGACATCGCCTGCATTCTTGAGAGCGGTGGGCATAGAAAGGGTATTCTGTAGATAGTGCCGTTGAACGGGTACGTGTGGTATCTTCTAGTAACCATATTTTGCACCAAACAGCTGCTTTTGACAAACTTGAAGCTTATCCTCGGCTATTCAGATACGCATAAGCGATGTTTTGATCCAGCTTGTAAACTGAGGCTGAGATTTCACATCTTTAATTTGGCGGGTGCTAATCACGCATGTTCCGGTGGAACGAGTGAATGAATTGCGGCAATGTAATAGAAACGTAGTTTCATGTTGAGTGAATTTTGCATGTGATCCATAATCTAGCATGTACGTGTTTCATCTACGGCTATGCAAGTGGGTGTATCCAGGACCGAGTGAACTGGTCGCCATGCAGTTTAGCACTGTGTCAGGAGGTCATGTTGCCGCGTCGCCGCCTACCTTTGAAATTTTTCGATGGAATGTCTTTCGAGAACGGAGGGGTTACACGTTAATGCAACATCATTTTCTGGTACATGTCCAGGAATTGTGGACATTCTCCTTCGGAACTTCACAGCAACGCACAAGTGTAACTCAATGGGAAATTTTTTAAAATTATATTTCAGAATATCGGCAGAGGGTCAAAGTTTCAGCTGACTACAACAATAGAGTAGCCCCTTCTACCAACATATGTATTTTGGCACTTAGAACATCGGTGGTGCGTTAAAGCAGGTAAAGCAAGTCAGGCAGGGGAGGTGAAGTCCCACTACAGGAGGAAATCGTTTTGCACCCTCCCGCCAGAGGACACATTGACTTGAAGCGCCAAATTCAAACCATAAAGCGGTTTATTACAGTTGGCATTGAGAAAGTAATGGTAGAGGGAGTGTTATGCAGCCTATTAGCACGTGCAGGTTTTTGAGAAGCAGCCGAGATGGTACAGAGTGGTTACGTGTGTGCATGTCTTGAGGGTGCCTGGGTACGGTTGTATGCGCGTGTGCGCTCTGCGTATGAGTTTGCGGGCGTGTGGCTCCGTATTTGCGTTTGCATGCGCGCGAGTGCGTGTATGCGTGTGTGAGCGTTCGCGGCGAGTGTGCGTGCCTGCGTGTACGGGCGCGTCTGCGCGCGCTTGCGGTGCATGCGTGGGCACGTGTGAACGTGTACGCGTGCCAACGTGTTTTGGAATTTCAGCATGCACGATTGCGAAAAAATGTGTGCGTGTTTGTGTGCGCATGGGTGCCTCTGCGTGCGTATAGTGTGTGTGTGTGTGTGTGTGTGTGTGTGTGTGTGTGTGTGTGTGTGTGTGTGTGTGTGTGTGTGTGTGTGTGTGTGTGTGTGTGTGTGTGCGTGTGTGTGTGTGTGTGTGTGTGTGTGTGTGTGTGCGCGCGCGCGTATGACGGATGGAGAGAGAGTACGTGCGTGTGAGGGAGAGTGTGCTTGTGTGCGGTGGAGACAGGGAGAGTGTGTGTGTGCGAGGGAGAGAGAGCTTGTGCATGCGCGAGGGAGAGACTACTCTGGTGCGTGTGGGTCCGTGCGAAGGGAGCGTCTGTGCGCGGGCTGGTGCCTCCGCATTTGCAAATGCTTGCACGTGAGCGCGTGTATGCGTGTGTAAGCGTTGACGGCGTGTGTGCATGCTTGCATCTGCGCATTAGTGCATGTGTGTGAGCGCTTGCGTGTTTGCGGCGCATGCATGGCGATGTGTGAATGTGCACGTGTGTGACCGCGCGTGTTTTGAATTCTAGAAGAAAGTCGAAATTTCAAGAAACAATACTCAAAGTATACGACTCTGTACCTCAGCAACTAAAAACGATGTCGGAATTCTGTAAGCTCCACCTAATATTTCATTTAATGCGGACAACAATGATATATCATATGCCACTCTTAAATACACCGCTAACTCCTGAATATGGTATTCGCAAAATCTTTACAGGCATTGTAACTTCACATAAGTTATAAATTCATGCATCGAATTCGTCCGATTGAGATGCTCCAAGGGATGCAGTTTACAGGGATGCGATATCTGTTTGTATCCGAACTAACGGATTTGTAAACTTCGTACTTCTATTCTTTTTTCAGATTTGCCACTTCCCGATAATTCCTGTCAATAATGCCATAGCATAGATAAAAATTATTATTGCAGCGATCACTGTGATATAACGTTCTCTCTTGAATGCAGCAATTCTCATTTAGATCGGTTGAGCGATTTTCTCATAAAATCATTATGCGTTTTACATGTATTTGAGCAGCCGGCATCGAAGAAGGACCCGAGCTAAAGTTTCCTCTTATTGAATCACAACAGTTCTTAGAAAACGCAAGAAAAATAACGCTGACTATACGGAAGCCCGCGGCCCCCGTGGTGCACAAATAATAAGAAATGAAGAAAGGAAACCCGACGGAAGCTTTGCAGGAGCCGTTATCTCGGCCAGACATCTCAACCGGAATGCCGACGAGCTGTCTGGCAAGGTGTCTAACAAAATCTTCGATTCATTACAAGACGGGCAAGTAGCAGGTTGTCTTCGAGATAACGCTGGTACCTAAGCGCGCTCGTTTCCGAATGCCGAGGTTGTTAGGGTTGGCGCCTGACACCACGTGGCGAGAGGTCATTCACCCTACACCTGAGCCGGAGCCCACGGGCGACCTCATCCCCTCCACCTTCTCTTGGCCGGACTCCACGGCGCCGGAGAGGTCATTCACCCTAACGCCTGAGCCGGAGCCCAAGGGCGACCTCATCCCCTCCACCTTCTCTTGGTCGTGGCATCGTGTGTGCTACCTCATCCCCTCCACCTTATCTTGGCCGGACCCCACGGCGCCGGAGAGGTCATTCACCCGACCTTCTCCCCGGATTCGTCGAAAAGAGGATCGACTTCTCCTACCCGTACTCGGTATTGCAGGAGGAGGGGCTCTCTCTCCGTGCCTGTCACGTGTCATTCGACGGAAGCAAGATCCCGCCCACACTTGCAGAGAGCCTAGTTAAGGGGCTCCGAAATGTACTTTGAGAGACTTCATACTTGATACTTTATACTTCATGCTTTTCTTATTTTCTTTCAACTACCTTTGAATAAAACGTGCAAGTTTCGCACTAGCAAATCGTCTCGCCCCTGCTTGGTCGCCATGATCTACCGGATGCCTGCAGCCCGCCGACAACGCCACGCTACCCAATAAGTAATGTCGGTCGAGCTTCGATAGGCAGGCGCCGCTACTTCTCGGCAGCAGTACGGTACGCTACCCTGGAGCACGCAACAAACTGGCTGGCAGCGATTGGGATACGGAATCCTGGAGACTCCAACTTGGACGACAACTACGAGATCGTAGCCTCTTCGTCCTGGCAACAACGTTCGGAAAGAAGGTGTCCGGATCATGACTGCATATGGTGAGTGCACGGCTTTTCTTCACTGAGATATCACTTGGCTTTTACGTATTTTTTGGAAAGTACATATCAGTGATTTTTCTTTAATCCGTTGACGGAAGTTTGAGTACGTCAAGGTTGTATAGAGTGAAGGTTCAGCAGCACTAAGGGCAGCCATGAACTTGAAGGCACTAAAGAAGCGGGAATTGTTGAGCTTGGCCAAAGAGTTGGGCCTCCAAATTGCCGAATCAAAGAGAAAGCCGGAGATCGTTGAGGCAATCGAAGCGACCGGGGCAGACGACGAGGAACTGACGGAATGCCTAGAGGGCATTAAAGAAAGAGAGGAAAAAGAAGAGCGTAAGCGCCAAGAGGAAAAAGAGGAGCGCGAACGTTCAGCACATGAGGCCAAAGAAGAGCGTAAGCGCCTAGAGGAAAAAGAGGAGCGCGAACGGGCAGCACGTGAGGCCAAAGAAGAGCGTAAGCGCCTAGAGGAGAAGGAAGAGCGTGTTGCCCGCGACGCACTCGAAATGAAGTGCCTAGAGATTGCGCTTCTGAAAGCACAAAATAGCGAAAGACCTAGCACAGAGGCACGTGAAAGCGAGCGCAGAATGACAGACTTGATGGCACCCTACGCAGTAGGAGGGGACATTTTCTGGTACAGTTTGAACGCACGTGTGAGAAGGCAAAATTCGCGAAAAACACGTGGCCACAACGCTTGCTTACGTTACTGCCACGGGAGATAGCTGATATTATCGCCCGCATGGGGAAAGAAGAAGCAGAGGACTTCGATGAAGTCAAATCAGATCTGCTTAAAAAGTATAGATTATCAGCTGAAGCATTCAGGCGAAAGTTCAGGGAAGTCGAGAAGACCAAAAGTGAGTCATATTCAGATTTTGCATACACCTTGGAGGTAAACCTGAAGGAATGGCTCAGAGAAGAGGGTGCACTCGGCGACGCCGAAAAGACAATGCAGTGCGTTGCCTTAGAACAGTTCTACCGCCGGCTGCCAGTAAACATCAAGCATTGGGTTCAGGATAGGCCAGGCGTAGACACTATCACGAGGGCGGCCAATCTCGCTGAGGAGTACGTAACCCGCCGTGCGTTCGAAGGCAACGAAGCTCCTAAGAAGGAGGTGACTAAATACAGAGCCGACAAGCCAGAGCGTTGGTCGAAGTCGAATCAGTATAAATCAAAGGAAAGGTCAGATTCAGTGGAAAGTAATGACGAGAACAGCAAGGCAAGGGAGGAGTCACCCGAAAAGAGGGCAGAAAGGCAAAAGAAAATGGCTTTCGAGGCCAAGAAACCAATAGTTTGCTACAACTGCCAGCAAACGGGCATATCTCCGTGGGATGCAAAAATCCCAAGTTAGTCTTGATGTCACTAACTAGTAACGCAGAAAATCTGAACTTGCTAGAACCGTACATTCGAGACCTCGTGGTAAACGGCAAACCGTGTAGAGTGCTTCGCGACTCAGCAGCCACAATGGACGTAGTGCACCCGTCGTACGTAGAGGAAGGCCAGTTCACGGGGGAATGTGCTTCGATAAGGCAAGCTGTAGAGGCCTCCAGTGTTTGTCTCCCGGTGGCCAAAATTCGTATTGAAGGTCCTTTCGAAGTACTGGACACTGAAGCCGCCGTCTCGGCACATCTTCCGCCGCAGTATCCGTATTTATTTTCTAACAAATCAGAGGATTTGCTACGACGCAAGGGAATCGGGTTTAGTGAGGGAACAGTGCAAGCCCTAACTCGTTCCAAGGCAAAGGAGCTCGCGGCTAAAGCAGTGGATGAAAGTCCAGTGGTTAAAGAAACCGGTTTGACAGCTGATTGGTCAACTAGTACTGAACAGGATAGCCCTATAGGGGATGAGGCGGAAAGTACGCCAGCTAATGAAAAAACCAGGAAAGCAACGGAGCCTGAAATGTCGCGAGAGGCAGAATGTAGGAGAAAGTTGTTAAACGTAAGCCCTGCCACAATGATTGCCGAGCAGGAAATGCGTAAAGCACAAAACAATGCTGAGCATTACTATGACAGGACGGCTCGCACGCGACGCTTTGAAGTTGGGGAAAAGCGAATGATCGTGAAACCCTCTTTGAATAACCAACCTGAGGAAATGCCCATCGACTTTCCAGAGTTAACAGCCGCGACGGAGTCAAAAGACATTCACGAGACCATTGATAAGTTAGGGGAACAGGCGGAGTTGAAACCCAATCAAAGGGCCGAACTGAGGGAACTCGTGTTTGAATTTAAAGACGTATTTTCAGACACACCGGGCAGGACGACTGCGATCGTTCACGATATCGAGTTAACCTCGTCGGACCCAGTTCGTTCGAAAGCTTATCGCGTTTCGCCTCGTCAACGTGAAGTCACGACCGCTGAAATAAACAAGACGTTAGAGCTAGGTGTAATCGAGCCAGGAGAGAGTGATTATACCTCACCTCTTATCTTGGTTGAGGTCCCAAGAAAAGAGCCGCGGCCATGTATCGACTACCGCAGGCTCAATTTAATCACGAAGGACCAGACTTATCCAATACCGCATATCGAGGAAAGGCTTGAGAAAGTGAGCAGTGCTAATTTCATTTCTACGCTCGATTTAGTCAGAGGGTATTGGCAGGTTCCATTGACCGAGAGGTCAAGCAGGCTTGCAGCATTTGTTTCTCCGATGGGAACCTTTCGTCCGAAAGTCCTGAGCTTTGGATTGAACAATGCGCCATATTGCTTCTCTAGCCTTATGGACCAGGTGCTACGAGCAAAGGAGGACTTTGCACTTCCCTATCTCGATGACATAGCTATCTTTTCTTCATCATGGGTGGACCATATGTAACACCTGCGAACCGTGTTGTGTCGGCTACGAGAGGCCAACTTAACTGTTAAGGCTCCCAAATGCCAATTAGGGCGCGCTGAGGTAGCTTATCTAGGTCATGTGATAGGGCAAGGCCATCGTCGGCCTTCCGAGGTTACACTGACCGCGATAGACAACTTCCCGCAACCACGCACCAAGCGGGACATCAGATCATTCCTTGGCTAGGCGGGTTATTACCAAAGCTATATTCCGCAGTATTCCGAGATTGCGAGTCCTTTAACGGATGCTCTCAGAAAAACAGAACCACAAACGGTAAAGTGGGATGACGCAAAAGAAAAGGCTTTTATTATGCTGAAGAACGCACTAACGAGTCAGCCAGTGTTGAACGCGCCCGACTACTCTAAGCCATTCATTCTTCAGTGTGATGCCAGTGACAGGGGTATGGGGGTGGTGCTCTGTCAAAAGAAAGATGACGAGAACGAACACCCTGTACTGTACGCCAGTAGAAAGCTTTCAATTCGTGAGGAAGCATACAGTACATCAGAAAAGGAATGCGCCTGCGTAGTTTGGGCGGTACAGAAACTAGCTTGCTATATCGCTTGCTCAAGATTCACCATAGAGACTGACCACTGTCCCCTCACATGGCTGCAGTCCATGTCTACGAAAAACGGTCGTCTTTTGCGCTGGAGCTTGGGTCTTCAACAGTACACCTTCGATATTCGCTACAAGCGCTACAAGAAGGGTAAGCTTAACGCCAATGCCGACGGTTTAAGTCGTTGCCCCTAGAGTATCGAAAGCCTCATGCTCATCCGGGTTTCCGTGGCAAGTGAAGCCGATTGTTAGCTGATTTTAATAACCATGTCTTAAAGCTTTCAAGAAATGGCTGTTTTTAGTGTTAAGGGTGGGAGGACGCGCGTAGGAAATGGGAAAGGTGTAGCGGGTTTTCTCTTTTTGTTAAAAGCCGGGTGTGTCTTGGGGGAGAGTGGCCTTGTGCTCGCTGCTTTGTGGGTCCGGCACTGTTCTGGGGTGATTGCTTGCCCACGCAGGAGACGAAAAGTTGCGAGACCTGCTTGCAAAGACCAATTTCACCGGACTGGACCAAGGAGAAAAGTCACAAGAGCGCCACGAGGACGGACGACCACTCCCCGGAATCTACCTGCTACGAACGAAGGGTTCGTGACCTCTACGGGAAATCCTGATACCGAAACGCCGATCCCTCGTACAGCGCCTGCTGGCCCTTACACGTCGGGATCTTCCTCCCACGCCGGAGATGCTGTTAGGGTTGGCGTCTGACACCACGTGGCGAGAGGTCATTCACCCTACCCCCTGAGCCGGAGCCCACGGGCGACCTCATCCCCTCCACCTTCTCTTGGTCGTGGCATCGTGTGTGCGACCTCATCCCCTCCACCTTCTCTTGGCCGGACCCCACGGCGCCGGAGAGGTCATTCACCCGACCTTCTCCCCGGATTCGTCGAAAAGAGGATCGACTTCTCCTACCCGTACTCGGTATTGCAGGAGGAGGGGCCCTCTCTCCGTGCCTGTCACGTGTCATTCGACGGAAGCAAGATCCCGCCCACACTTGCAGAGAGCCTATTTAAGGGGCTCCGAAATGTACTTTGAGAGACTTCATACTTGATACTTTATACTTCATGCTTTTCTTATTTTCTTTCAACTACCTTTGAATAAACCGTGCAAGTTTCGCACTAGCAAATCGTCTCGCCCCTGCTTGGTCGCCATGATCTACCGGATGCCTGCAGCCCGCCGACAACGCCACGCTACCCAATAAGTAATGTAGGTCGAGCTTCGATAGGCAGGCGTCGCTACTTTTCGGCAGCAGTACGGTACGCTACCCTGGAGCACGCAACAAGGTGAAGCAACAGTCTCAGGGTCTGCTTCTTTTTATTTTGTTTTCTTTAGTTGTGCGTCATGTCATACGTCACGGCGCGAATTTCAAATCTTTAAGGTTGATACGCCACGTGGAGGAGAAAAAAGAAACTAAATGCATGTCCAGAATTCGTGGGTATGACAACGCCTCTGCAAACACTTTGTGGAACGGCTTCAAAAATCTGGTTACTCTGTGCATAAACAACTTCGTTCCGACAAAACGCTACGTGAAACGTGCTTCTAACAGCTGGATGACGCGGGAGGTTGTTCGTCTAAAGCGCAGGGTTAAAAAGGCTCTAAAAAACCACCAGCTATGCCCTTCATCGTCTGCCGTTGATATGCTGTCTCAACTACGCGTACACTTGACAGACGCCATTAAAAAGGCAAAAGACCACTACCAAACCGTTCTCTTAAAAGGGTTTCTTGCTTCCTCACCGACTGCAGAAAGCAGTCGATACAGTTTCCGAGTACGCGAGAAAATGCGGCTTAAGATGTGCTCCGGAAAAGTCGGAGCTCATAATCATTCGCCCCCGGAGCCGTTCCTCTACTCCCCCTATCACTGTGCACGTGGATGGCACCCCGATACCACAGGTTAATCGTGCTCGTATCCTCGGTCTACACGTCCAAGCGGATGGCAAGTCAAACTACACTGTTTCCCTTCTATCCAGACAGATTGAGCAAATTCTGGCCATGATCCTGAGGGTCTTTAACAGGCGCTCGGACCTTCGAGAAGAGGACCTGCTGCGCTTGGTGGAGGCATGCGTGATCAGCCGCCTTACATACCATCTCCCATTTCAGCGGTTGACCCAAGCGCAACAACTTCGCATAGACGCAATGATTCGCAAAGCGACGAAGCTGGCCCATGGCCTCCCGAATTATACTTCCACACGCCGTCTCCTTAACTTAGGGACACATAACACACTAGGCGAGCTGCTAGAGGCACATTGGGACAGCCATCGTCAGCGCCTCCTACTCACTCCTACTGGCCGCCATCTTCTCAAACGGCTAGGATACTCTGTCCCTCCCCTTGAATCTGAAACCCGTCCAACGATCTTGTCGTCAGCGAAATGCCAAGCACTAAGTATTCACCCATTGCCACGTAATATGCACCCCGAGCATGACAAAGGGCGGCGCAAAGCCCGTGTACGATACATTGGCCGCATGCTTGCAAACATCCCGGAAACACATACTTTATACACGGACACATAACGCACTCAAGAGGGCTATATTTCGGTAGTTTTGGATGGCACCGAATCCCTGAGAGACTCTGCTGCAATGCGCGGAACAAATGCCGCTTACGGAGAAATTCTCGGTGTTGCTCTTGCAATTCGATACGCCATCCGTGTTCCTGAGGAAGTGTATATATTGACGGACTCGCAACAGGCATGCCGGGCGTTCCTATCAGGACATGGCATCCCGAGAGCGGGGCACCAAATTCTCAAACAGATCCCGCAAAATACACCAACCACACCTCCCCGCATCCACTTACCCTGGACCCCCGGTCATACCTCGCTGCCGGGTAACGAACGCGCACATGCGGTTGCCCGAGAAATTTCCCTCCGGGTGACTCGGCGTGGTGAGGGGACTAGTTCAGAGTGGGGGGATCCCTTGCTCCGTTACAAAGACATACTCCGTCATTTTACACGCATTCGTCGCACCCACGCCGCACCACCGCCGTCCTTCTCGCGGGAGGAAGCAGTGGCATTACGCCAGTTACAAAGCGCAACTTTTCCAAATCTTGTCTCTCTCAATAAATTCTACCCACACTGCTATGCAGATCGTTGCCCTGGCTGTGGCAGCTCGCCCACAATCTTCCACGCCACGATTGAGTGCACTGCAAACCTCTTTCCTCCCTTGCCAACTCTCCTTTACCCCCTACGCAACAGAGAGCTGTGGGACGGTGCCCTCCGCGACGGACCTCCCGAGGTCTTTCCGAGCTGTGATACAACGGGCTCGAAACATCGCCGGAATCATCTTAGGGACCCTGGACTGAGGGTTCCTCCCACACTGCTCTCGTCATTCAAATATTATTAATAAAGATGCTTTACTCTCTCTCTTCACCTAGGTTTGTCCATCGCGTCTCACTTTCGTTGTTGGTGAACGTGGGGTCGGGGGAAGTGTCCTTGGACACGCTGTACCCGATTCGCGTTGGGAGATCTGGTTGAGTTAGCTAGAAAAGTCCGTAGCGCTCTACAACGTCTGCTAACAAGATGCCCATAGGATTGTCTCTACTGTAGCCCCAGTTTGAGTGTTGTGCGTTAAAGTCGTCTAACAATAATAATTTGTCCCTACCTTGAGCGAGTAGCACCGCGGCGGCCACCACATTTTCGAAATCCGCCGGTTTTTCTTTGGGAGAACTATAAACGTTGACAATAATTATTTTAGGCTTGCCCCTTTTCTGCGGCCAAATTGTGATCATCTGGTGCTGAATAGGTTCCCAGAAAAAATAATTTACGCTAATCGCGACATCCTTCTTGCAAAGGTGGCTACTTGAGGGTAATCTGGGTGAGCCTAAAGCTCGTATCCTTTGAATTTTTTTATTTTGTTTCCCTATTTCCTGAATACAGATAACGTCGGGAGGGATTGTCGCCGATTCTATGTAGTGCGTGAAATTAGCCAATTTCGTGCGTAGCGTACAGCAATTCCATTGCCAGATTTCAATGTGTCCGGTCTCTGTGTTGTTTGTCATATTATCCATGGATATTACTGTCGCTATCAGTGTGCTCTATAGCTTTCGGTGTCCTGGTAGGAGCTCCCGGACTTTGACTGACTCTCTTTCCGGGGACGGCTGCGGCTTTAGTTTGCACATCCTCTACCATTCGCTTGAGTTTGTGTAGCTCTGCGAACATTAGTTGCATGTTTTGTGCTAACTGTTCCAGCGTTACCGATTGAGCGCTGGAGGCGGTACTTTGTTGCAGTAATGTCTGCGGTGGTGATTTGGAAGTGTGGTCCGCAATTTGTATGGGTTGCTGTGATGTGCTATTGCTTGCAATGCGCTTAAAAGCTTCAAACTCTGCTCATAGCTCGGCTAAATTGTTTCGAAGTATTTTGTTTTCTTCTACTATTAACTTGTACTCTGGGTCTTGTGTGATTGGTGTGTGTGTATTCTTAGCATTGGCAGAGGGAGATGCGACTTGCGCCCAGCTCACCTGATTATTTTGAGAGGTGCTGCATGTCAGTAGGATCCCTGGTGACTTGCTTCTTGGGGCATCCTCCTTTTTTGTCTGATGTTGCTGCTGGGGGCACCTTGAGTCGGGATGCCGATCGTCTTCTCTGGCCCGGCTGCCCGGAGTAAGATCGGCTCCGCGACGGCGAGCGGGTTCTGGAGCGGCTGCGACGATCCATCGCTGGAAGGAACTCCAGCTCGGAGTCCTCGTCTTCGGTAGCGAACCACCGTAGCTGGGTCTTTGTTGGTTTCTTTGGCCATGGTCTTGATATCTTCCTGACTGGCTTTAGTCTTTTGGGACATGTGCGGTCACACGTTGAATGATCACTCCCACAAATGGCGCATTTGGGGGTGCAGGTGTGTCCATCGGCAGGCTCCCGCACCCCGCACGAGCGGCACACCTGTACGTCGGGCTGTGGACATACGTCGGTGCGGTGTCCCACGGTGCCACAGATACGGCAGAATTGTACCACATTTCGGTAGGGTGTGCAGAGTTTCTCCCCCCCCCCCCGAAGCAGTAAACACACCTTGGCACTTGGCTGTCGTAGAAAGTGAGCAAAGCACTTCGTGAGTTGCCCATCATTCTTGCGTCGATCAACTCCAGCCCTTGCGTTCGGATACGTAGGTTCGATCGCAGCACGTCAAAAGGGGTGTGTGCTTCTATCCCGTGGATTACTCCCCGCGTCGTGTCTTCTGCCGTAACGTACGCGTTGACCGGGTGTTGTCGTCCGTTGATGTTCAAGGATTTAATTGCTTGCATGACCTTGGCAATATCCCGATTCGGGGTGGATATCACTGCAATGTTAGAACCTGACTTTATTCTTAGAATAAACTTGTTGTCGGTGGTTCTGTCCTGGCACGCCTCCATGACGGCTCTTGCCAGGGCCTGGCTGGTAACATTGTTCAGTGGTGACAAGAGTGACCTTGATGTGGTCTGATGACCACCTTCAGGTCACTCTTCGGTAGCGGCGGAAGACGCTTGAGTCGTGGGCGTCCGCGATGCGCCGTGGGTTTGGATGAGTTGGCAATCGGACCTGATGGCAGTGCGCTTCCTTGCGCGGAGCGTCGCTCCTGAGCGAGATTTTTCTTTTCCTTCAGGGAAAGAACGCGCTCCCATCGAGCTTCTGCTATCGTTTCGTCGGCCACGGTGGCGGTTTGCATGTTGTTGTTGATCGTAGCTGCCTTATTGCATTCGTGGTGCGGTGTTGCATCACCCACCTGAGATGCAGTGAAATTCATCTCTTCTTCAAGTCGCGACGTTGTAATAAGTCGCGGGTTCGATGTCGCAGGCGGAGTTCTTAAGGCCGCCATGCTCGGGTGCGCGCCCGCCCGCCGGCGCTGCTCTAACTGAAGTTAGGGTTAGCAGCTCACCACGTTCTGAAGGTGTAAAATCGGCCGTAAAACGCCTAAATATGGTCCGACTGACCTGCAGTTGGTCTCCACAGGCGCCGGACCACTTCTTGGAGATGGCGGTGATCGTTTCGAGCCGGTCCCAGAAGGTGGTCCACCCGCAAAACCAAACATGCGTAGCCCGATGTGAGCGCAGGCGTTTCCGGGGTACGGAAGAAACCACAGGAATTTTGTATTTCACGGCGACGTGTTTAAGATTATGCGCCACTTTATGAGAATACGGTATCACCACTGGTTTAGCTTTCTTTTGGAATATTTGCCCTTCTTCACTTCTTTTTCTCTCCTTTTTCATTTTTTTCAATAACGCCTCCGAAACTGCGCTTAAAACCAAACAAGGAAAGCCAGCCTTCCTCAACTTCAACATCTGTTCGTCAAAGCTTGCTTGTGCCTTACGACAGCACGATTTTTTCAGCGCGGATTCGAAGCACATAGTAGCAATCGCACGTTTAACAGTCTTGGAGTGTGTCGACTCATACGGCAACAATTCGTTGCGGGCACGGGGTCGGTACATCCAACAAGAATCTTCGTCAATAAAGGTTATGTCAAGATATAAAAACTGCAAGCTGTTATCCTTGGCTAGTTCAAAGTAAAATCTAAGCATTTGCCTTGCTGTTTAAAATCGGGTAAAATGCTCTGCACTGTATGCGGATAAGTCATGGGAGATCGTTCCATCAGTAAAATTAAAGAATCGTCAACATACCTAAAAACCTTGAGCACTTTGCCTCCGTCAAACACCTTGGTTCTGTCGATGCCCGCAAGGAAAATGTTGCAAAGTACGGGAGCCACGCATGAGCCAATACAAATTCGTTTTTTTTTTGCACATAAAACTGGCCTTGAAAACAAAGAGCTGTTGAGCACAAATAAAACTCCAGGAGTGCTATGAAGTTAATCACAAAAATTCCTGCGGTATTCTGAAAGGATACCTGCCCGTTCATCTCAATGCAGCTCAGGACGGCAGCTAACAATTCGTTTTGTGGAATAGAATAAAAAAGATCAACATCTATTGAAAGCAAGCGTCCTATCGATTTGGTCTCACGTAAAAAAGCTATGATGTCAAGGCTATTCTTTACCATGAATGGGTCATCTATAACCAGCGTGTTAAGCTGCCTTAAAAGGTAGCGGCTAACGTTGTTTTGCCAGGAACCTCTTTCACTGACAATACATCTGAACGTTATATCATCTTTGTGCGTTTCTGCAGCAAAGAATACATTTAAACAGTTTTTCCTACATTTCTGGATACCATTAGCGAGCTTCTGTAGTCCAAGGTCTTCACACAAAGATATGGCACGGCTCTTTTCCTTACTTGGCTTGAGTGTCGTTACCTTGAAATTCCTCTGGATGGCTTGTAGAGCCGTTTCATTAAACATGCCCGACGGCATGGCCAGAAACCCTCCTTTGTCGGCATGCAGGAGTCGAAGGTCATTGTCCTTGAAAAAATTCAGGATACGTTTTGTGGGGGTTCTTGGACAAGTTCCTTTCTTAGACAGCATTCTGTCCAGGCTGTCAACTCCGTCCAGCATACACCTTTCCTTGTCCTTTGGTGCTGCTTTGTTGGAAATCCTTCTATTCAAGGAAAGAAGCTCATGTCCCGGGATCCTGGGCTCGGAGCTGAACTTGGGGCCTTTCCTGAGGACGTCAGCGATGTCTTCCGGTATGAAGGCTCCCCCGAGAACTTGCAGCGCCGTACTGCTGGCTTTGTTGGTTTAGCCTCCTTTGGGAAGAATGGGTAGGGTCTTACGCCATAAAAAGCTTTCATTGAAAAATGGATATGGTTCAAACTTGCCGCTTCATTGCAAAGCCTGCTGGAATTAGAATAAACAAGTCTGTGAAGCAAGGCTTCATGATACAACAATCATCTTTAAAAGTAAAGATTCTGCGGCGCGTGAATTGTTGGAGGCCAACCAAATAAAGCCTTTGCTCGGAATTTTTTAGCAAGTGTTCGAAAGCGTTATATGCGGGCAGCTTTTCAAATGGCGAAGACATATGCGGGAAGAGTTTTAAAGTGTGTGGTTTAATCATAGGCAACTGAAATTCTCATTTCAACTGGTAAAGAACCGATTTGAGGAAATTGGACTGTGATGCTATATTGCAACGTCGCACAAGTCTGCTGTCTTTATTTCTTTTTTGTCTTTCAGTGCAGCTCAGAAGCACATTCAAGTTTCTTACAAAATTTAGACTGTTGTATTTTGCGATGTCCCTTCAGGCGAATTTCCGTCGCCGTGATGTTCCGCGTAAAGTCTGAGTCCGATGAGATCATATCGCGCCCCGCGGCGCCGTATGCTTGTCATGATGTGCGCGGGTACAATGCAATGTCAACAGTATATGAACACTCAGACTGCTGGCAAGTGTGCATCAACAAAAATTTGTGGAGGACGAAGTTGGCACGAAGTTGCAGCACGGGGCTGCCTTTAAATCCAAACGAAGGTAGGAGCCGGGAAGCAGCGTCTTGCTAGCTGGTTCCGATCGCAACAGTGAGCTCTCGGGGTTTTGACCAAGTGTCGGGCGGACTTATTCAATTTATTGTTGGCGCCAAGTGGCGTTTTAAAAAAAAAAGTTAATTGTTTGATAGCGAGATAGTGCCACAAATGTCGAGAAATTCTCCAGGGGACGGCCCGGGGCGATCTCCGCCTTCGTCGGCCTCCCTATCACCTGATTAAATGCCTCTTGAAGCTTTCTTTCACAGTGGGGTGTACAGCATTCCTGTGGCGGTGGTGCATTTGCATGGAGGAGCCATCCGGCTCAACAACGCGAAAGCAGTGCAGGCGGAACTTCAGGCGGCCACGTATCACAACTTGCACATCACTGATGTATGACAGTTTGGCAGAGGTGGAATTGTTTGCCGTTCGCCAGACCAGGTGTGTGTGTATGACCTACTTAAATGCTCATCATTCGGATCGATGCAAGTGAGTGCATTCATCCCCCCGCATCTTCCCTGCACTAAGGGTTCGTGGTGTGGACTCCAATTTAAGTCCGTCAGAGACTCTAGAAAAACTCTCCGCGGCTGGGGTAATGGCTGTTTACCGGTGCAACAGAATGGTGGGCACTGCACGTGTCCCTACTGAGTCCACAATTGCCACGTTCGCGGGTGCATCTTACCCTACTGTCTGGCCTCTAATCTTCAGATTGGAGCCGCTTGCCTCTCTTCCATTACAATGTCGCAATTGTTGGCACTATGGTCATAGCATAGATGGTTGTAAATCAAGCCTTCGTTGTGGCGCCTGCAGCGAGAACCATTCCGTTAGTGACCGCTCGATTCAATCGTACTCGTGATGCCTTTGCGGTGGAGCCCACAAGGCTGATTACTCAAACTGCCCTGCTAGAACTCAAGAAGTCCAAATACTGTAAGTTATGGACAAAAGGCGTTGCTCACGCCGAGAGGCCATTGCGGCGGTAAAGGAAGGAGCCCATGGTTATGCGGGACCTGTGGACTCTGGTGAGGACTCTTCTTTGCCTTGTCCTACTGATCCTGCTCGTCTGATAGACTCTAAACAAGCACGGCTGGCGCTTAGGCTTAGTGCGGCCGAGCCGCCGCGCTCGCCCGACGAAGAAGAAGTGTTTGTGCCAGATGTGAGCTCCTCATCTGTACCTTCCACTGGACTGCTGCGCATGACAACATCCATGCCAACTATGCAGCCGAAGTGTGCAACCGATAGCTCCAATACCCAAGATGCAACACCGAAGGACAGTCCTCTTCGTGATGTGAATGTGAACCTATCCGCAGTCGTGCCGACGGACACTGGTGACCCTATGGACGTGCAGCCGTCTGGCGGTTCGACGAATGCAGCCAAGCGAGGTGCCCCTATCAACGTGCTTCAACAAGACGCCTTCGCTTCGGAGCAACCGGCAAAAAAGGTAAGGGCCACCCCAGACAATTCCTCCACGGCCTCCCCTACGCCCGCTCCCTCTCAGTCTTACCCAACGCCCACCCCTTCTCAATCATATCGAGTTCATATACGACCCCTTTCATGCTACGACATAACTTCAGTAGCCACAAAATATGTCCAAAGGGTCATCGACCAATCTCTTGAAACCACCGGATACAAAGGGTTCGCAGCATATAAATCTACCAACTCGATCACTGTGCACTTGGCATCTCTCAGTGATGTGCAGAAAATGTGCACTTTAACATCTATCCCGCTGTCAGAAGATCAACACCTGCCTGTGCAGTGCTACTTTGCATCGGGCCCTAATATACAGAGGTGTGTTGTCTATGGCATTGACCCAGAAGACACCCCTGAGATAATATGTCGTGAATTGACCTCCACGACACACAGGGTGCTCGCAGCTAGATTCATGGGCAAGAGCCGTACATGCTTAGTGACGGTACAGGGCCCTCAATGTATCCCAGAACGGTTTTATTACTATGGTTGCATATTGCGACCTAAACCCTACCTTCCTCGAGCAATATTCTGCTACCGCTGCTTTCAACGTGGACACATGCAGGCATTTTGCCCACAGCGTACTATTGATCCAGAAAAGCTCACACCAGAAGGCCAACCACGATATCGATGTGGCTTATGTGAATCTGATGAGCACGATATGACAAGCACAAATTGTCCGACTAAACAGAAGGCCACAATACGGATACGAAAGGCTATACCAAAAACGACTATAGTAACAACACACAATCGTTATGAGGTTCTTGCAGAAGAGCCAGAGATGCTCTTGGCAGAAGAAGAAAAAGCCCCAGAAACACAACTGTATTCTTCTGTTCTTAAACGTGGCAAGCAGTCGCAGACAAAGAAACAGAAATTACCGGAACCTCTGCATCAGTCTGATGATGACCATGATGACATTGACGCTCGGATAGACGCACTGGCCAGAGAGATTGAGCGACTACGCAAACATAAAGAATTGGTAATTCTGCGTCGTCAGAAAATAGGACCGACACGTGACGCATCAACCACTGCGAATGCCACCTTTATGCCTGGATCCCGTCCGGCACCACAGGTCAACCAAGCTGTTTGGACAGCAGTTTTAGATCAACTTGCACAACTAACGTTGCTCATTCAGAATTGCCTGCATCATGGCTAATTCTCTGCAGCAGCTGTCACAGGATGGAATTCTACAGTGGAATTGTCGGGGCCTCAACTCCAAGTTAGGAGAAATTAAAACCAAGCTTCAATACAATAAGCTACATGTATGGGCACTGCTTATTCAAGAGCATAATAAGCTATGCTCCCTATCCAATTTTAATGGGTATCATAACCCATCTATTAGAGATAGACGTGCTACTACAATGGCTTCAGCTCCGGGAAAAGCTGCAGTTTATATATCATCGTGTATTGCTCACACAGTGCTTGACCTGGAGCCATGGTGTAGTGGTAATCAAGAAGTTGTCGGGGTCCTGACACGACCAGTGAAGACTCCTGTCATTCTAGTGTCATTCTACGCCAGACCGCAGCGCACACGTTTGAACTTAGGATGGATAGCCCATCTCCGGTCTACGTACCCGGGAATTCCTATTCTCGTGGGTGGAGACTTCAATGCCCCACATACAGAATGGGGGTACAAGTACAACTCCCGAAGAGGATGCCAAGTTAAAAACATCATGAGCGATGCCACTTTTACACTACTGAACCATCACGCTGTGGCTACCTGTGCTGTACCCGCAGTATCTAAAACAAACGCTCCAGACCTCACGTGGTGGTTGGGTCCTGGAATGCCGCAGTGGCGGGTGGAACCAGATACATGGGGCAGTGATCATATGCCCATAATGATTGGTTTGCACAGAACGTGCATAAAGAAAATTCGACGACGAGTAACAGTTACGCATTGGGATAAGTTTCGGGAATCATCGATTGATAAAGTACCCTCAGAGCCCTCAGAAATTCTTCCCGCTTTGCAAGAACTGCTACGGAGGAACACCACTGTAACCACAGTTGACGAGGAACAACCTCAACCGGACCTCACCCTTTTGCAACTTTGGGCAAAGCGACGTCAGGCAGAATTGTATGCGTCGAGGAATCCCGATGCACCAGGTAGCCGTGCACGTGCTAACCATATAGCGGCGAAGGCGCGTCAGCACGAAAAGCAACTTTCTCGACGACGATGGTATGAGTGGTGCGAGAATCTTGGATCGGGCATTGGAAACAGAGCACTTTGGCGTACGTTCCGGTCAATGGAACGCGGTCATAAGCAACCTGACCCTGCAGAGAGCGTTAGGTTAGCGATGCAGAGTTCGCCACATCAATTTGCAGAACACGCTGCTAGAGCGTTTTTCCCGAAATACGATCAAGCGTCACCTATAAACTGCCCCGAAATTGATGAGTCCAAATCCGAAATATCCAGCCCTTTCAGCATGGCCGAACTAATAGCGGCGATTGAAACTTCGAAGCAACGAACAACACCTGGTCCCGATGGTATTCCTTATGAGGTTTTCAAGAACATGGAAGGAGCAGCTCTCGACGCACTTCTTCAGGCTATTAATAAAGTATGGGAGACTGGAAACGTTCCACCTGATTGGAAGCATTCAATTGTTGTTGCGATTCCGAAACCAGGAAAGTCTCCAAATAGCCTGCAGTCTTTACGCCCAATTTCACTAACCTCAACTGTCTGCAAACTCGCTGAAAAGATGCTGGCCACACGAGTTTCCTGGTGGCTTGAACGCCACGATAAATATCATCCTGCCCAAATTGGATTCCGTTCTTACTTGGGAACTGAAGACGGACTTTCTATGTTATCAGACGATGTTTTACAGGTTTCTCCACACAGTCACGCTGTACGCACGGTAGTAGCAACAGACATAACGAAAGCTTATGACAATATAGACCATGAAGTCATTATATCCAACCTCATCGACCTGGGACTTCCACCGCGGGTGATAAGATTCATCTACTCATTCCTCCAGAATCGCACATTTGCGATTAGAGTAGATGGAAGGCAAGAAGGATACTTCACATCGAACAGAGGAGTCCCACAAGGTTCGGTTCTGGCTCCTCTTCTCTTCAACGTTGCTCTAATACCTCTAGCCTGGCAACTACATCCGATTCCAGATGTGAGGTTCTTAATCTATGCGGATGACGTCACTTTGTGGTCCGTGCATAAAGATATCTCTAGACAAGCTCAACAGCTTCAAGAAGCCCTTGATGTGCTGAACAACTACGCTCGGAAAGCAGGATTGGACATTTCCGCCCAAAAATCAAGCTATGTTGTGGTGGCCAACAAGAAAGGACGCACAAGAATCACGCAGCACCCCTTTACATTTAGACTCGGCGCAGTGACAATCCCTGAGGCTTCTGAGGTGCGCATACTGGGTCTCGATATTCACCAATCCGGCAGTGGTGCACACTGGCTCCGTAAAACCAGACAGAGTTCGACAAAAACACTTCACCTTATTCGTCGCATTGCAGCAAAAGCCGCTGGAGCTCGTACTGACGTAGCTCGACGGTTGGTACGTGCAGTCTTGCAGCCACGGATTTTATATCAAGCTCAATTTCAACGGCTGACTTTGGCACAGCTGGCACAGTTGGAGACGATTAATCGTGATGCTATGCGCACAATCACAGCACTGCCCCGCATCACTCCGATACCAACCTTACAGGAACATGCCCAGCTCAACACAATTGCTGAGCTCATTTTGCAACGTGAAAAAGCACGTGAAATAAAAAAGCAACTTGTTCCGGCTGTCGCTGCGTTGCATGCTCATTTTCACCGCGGCTCTCGCATTGACAATCAGCCCTATCCAATGCCTCCCTGGGAATTCACCAGCATCACAACTAATAAGCCAACGAGGTTACGACGCCGCGATACAACAGGTATTATTGACGAACACAACATCGTCGATGCATCATGCGTTAACACCTGCCAAATCTATACGGATGCTGCCATTCTCCCAGACGGCGGAAGGACATCATTCCTGAGTACTACGCATAATTTCATCAGCGGCCACCAGCGCTATTTATCTACAGAAGCCAGCGCTCTAGTAATGGAACTTCAAGCCATCCACGACGCTGTGCAAGATGCGACATCTAAGCTGCCTACCATCAAGCAACTAGATATCTTCACCGATTCTTTAGCGGCTATCCAGGAACTCAAGAAGGTTGATAAGGCGATGGAAATCTGCGAGACAATACACACTATGAATAGTAAGACATCTACTTGCGTCAAGGTACACTGGATTCAAGGCCATTCAGCGAACCCTCACAACATTGCTGCTGACCAGCAGGCACACTGCCCTCCTAATCCTGATCCTCCACCTATTCCCCTCCCACCGCAACCCCGTAACTCGCTGCGAGCCCGTAAAAATGTTCTCCGGCAGGACACACGCGCTCTTATCCCACCGTGTGTCTGCTCCCTCCCCCTTCACCTTACTAGGGCGGAGGAAGTTGTGCTTAGGAGGCTTCGGGCCGGGGTGGCCCTTACACCGGCTGTTGTCTCAAGGTGGAACTGGTCGCATTTACCACTGGGTGCTACGTGTCCATACTGCTCCGTTCCTGTGGTGGAATCAGATGCATACCACCTAATATGGACATGTACGGGTTTACAATCGGAACGCTCGCGTCTCCTACTGGAAGCCGGCCTCCGCTACAGTGTGACAACCAGCTATGACCGCTGGATACATGACAACAGATTCCACAAAACAATGCTCCAATTCATACACAACACAGGCCTCACAGCACACATATAATACACATATACAGTCCAAGAATTATGCCTTAAGGGCAAGCCTTATCGCAATAAAAAAAAAAGAGTGTGACAGCACGACACCAGCGTGTAGTTGATGATAGCCTGTCAGAGGTAATCGCACAAACTACTGAAAAATCTATAGCTAAAGTTATGGAGCGTATTGTAGAAAGCCTCACGGAATGCTTTAGTGAACTTGGATCCTCACATCACAATTATTACCGACTGCTACTGCTCAGTCATTAAACTGTGACATGAATGCTAGTTCACTTTTCTTTAAGGAAGATGGAGAAACTGGGACCACGTCTCACATAAAGCAAGTCAGGCCTGATCCAGGTTTTTCAAACAAGGTCACTAGTAGCCCAGACAACTCGGATTATCAGGATACCTCAAACATGGAAATTGACGTGAGGGCACAGGAAAGGAGGTCTTCTTCCCTGGAGGCTACCGCTTCACACTCAATTTTTAAATTCAAGAAAATCCTCTCTGAAGCCAACCAGAAATGTAATATGCTGGAGGAGGCTGTTGCATCTGCGGTGCTCTCATCGCCGGAAGGTATATGAGGGTGCTGCAGTGCAACTGCAGATCAACCTTCGCTGCTTCTACTGATTAAAACGTTCTATCTTCTCAAATTTCTCCAAATGTAATTTTACTGCAAGAAACCTTGTTATCCCCTGTAAAACTATTTTGTTTGCGTAATTTTAGGTCCTTTCGCCTAGATCGCCCGTCTAGAGATGGGGGCTTGTTAATTATGGCCTTAAACAAGTTTTGCCAAAGGGCAAATCATTCCAGCTGATGTCTCCAGAATGTGAAATTCTATCGATAGAAATTATTCTCCCTGGCAATAGAGCTTTCTCGTTGGGATATATATATATATATATATATATATATATATATATATATATATATATATATATATATATATATATATATATACTTTCCTTCGGATGTGCAAGATACACGCGCCCACTAGACTCGGTTCTGGCAAAATGCGCTAAAGAGATAGTATTGACTGGAGACTTCAACTCACATCATGTACCCATGGGGATCCAGGTCAGACCAGTGTGGAAACCGTCTCTGGGACTGGGCAACAAGTAATAATTTTTTGTGTCAGAATTCGGCGTCAGTTACATTTCTTCGCGGACAGTTTAGATCTGTGCTGGATCTCAGATTTTCGGGTCCAGGTCTTTCCATATCCTCATGGGAAACAGTGGATGTTGGGACAAACAGTGATCATTTTCCGGTTGTCTTTGAATTTATAGGTCCGCTATCCTTCCATATATTTTAAAAAATGCTTACAGACTACTTACAAATCAAGTGAAAGTTCTTCATTGAACGCTGATGATATTTTCTCAATCATAAATACGTCACGAAAAAAGACAGAATTCCAGTTAAAGGCACGCAAAGACCCTGCAACAAATTAGTGGAATGACGACTGCTCGTGGGACTACAAGCGACGGAAAGCTGCATGGAAAAACCTCATGTATAACCAGTTTCCGAAAAGCTGGAGGAACTATAAATTTATTGCTGGAACATTTAAAAGAACGGTATCTAAGGTAAAAGATAACTACAATGTCCGTCATTTCGAATTTCTTTCAAAGTCAAATAGTAAGCGTCCATTGTTTCGGTTTTTAAGATCCACAAAAAATGATTCCGCGTCCTTTGAACTTGGTAGCCACAGTTTTAACCACAAGTGATAATGCTGAATCTCTATATGTAATTGCGAGAGGGTTGGAGACACTATTCGCGACCTGTCTTCCCTCCTCTAGTCAGAGACAGGACACATTAGACGATTTCTAAGAGATTTCTTTGTCAGAATTGTCCCAAGTTGTTTCATGTTTACCAGCTGCAGCCGCAGGTCCCGATGGTCTCACTGCTTAGATTATTAACTTCTCTTTGATGTCGCTCCTAACGGCTTGTTAGATGCCGTAAATTACTCTATAAAATAAGCATGGATGCATCCTGCGGGGAGAATAGCGAAGGTGATTCCACTGCTGAACGACCAAACCAAAAGGTATGTCCTAGACAATATTCCGCCTATTTCTCTAACATACTTAATCTTCTAAAATTAATAGAAAGATTATTACACGCACGAATGCTTAAATTTGTGGCCATATAAAAATTTTGAGCCCCTGCCAAATTGTATTTAGACCAGGGATGTCAATTTGGTGCGCACGCGTGGACCTAGAGATCTGAATTCAGTTGGCTAGTTACCAAAAACAATGTGCAGCTCTAATGAATGAGAAGGTGGCGCGGGCTAACGATCCCAGGGTAAGTTCTTGTAGTAACACATTAATACCCCAGAAGACGAAAGATCTGATCAAGAAACGGCAATGTATGAAAGCCTCTAACCCTACAGCTAGAATAGAACTTTCCAAGTTAATCAACAAGCCTAAGACAACTGACATAAGGAAGTATAATATGGATAGAATTGAACATGCTCTCAGGAACGGAGGAAGCCTAAAAGCAGTGAAGAAGAAACTAGGAACAGGCAATAATCAGATGTATGCGTTAAGAGACAAAGCCGGCCATATCATTACTAATATGGATCAGCTAGTTGAAGGGGCTGATGAGTTCTATAGAGATTTATACAGTACCAGTGGCACCCACGACGATAATGGAAGAGAGAATAGTCTAGAGGAATTTGACATCCCACAAGTAACGCCGGAAGAAGTAAAGAAAGCCTTGGGAGCCATGCAAAGTGGGAAAGCAGCTGGGGAGGATCAGGTAACAGCAGATTTGTTGAAGGATGGAGGGCAGATTGTTCTAGAACAACTGGCCACCCTGTATACGCAATGCCTCATGACCTCGAGCGTACCGGAATCTTGGAAGAACGTTAACATAATCCTAATCCATAAGAAAGCGGACGCAAAAGACTTGAAAAATTATAGACCGATCAGCTTACTGTCCGTTGCCTACAAAGTATTTACTAAGGTAATCGCAAAAAGAATCAGGAACACCTTAGACTTCTGTCAACCAAAGGACCAGGCAGGATTCCGTAAAGGCTACTCAACAATAGACCATATTCACACTATCAATCGGGTGATAGAGAAATGGGCGGAATATAACCAACCCTTATATATAGCTTTCATTGATTATGAGAAAGCGTTTGATTCAGTCGAAACCTCAGCAGTCATGGAGGCATTACGGAATGAGGGTGTAGACGAGCCGTATGTAAAAATACTGAGATATCTATAGCGGCTCCGCAGCCACCGTAGTCCTCCATAAAGAAAGCAACAAAATCCCAATAAAGAAAGGCGTCAGGCAGGGAGATACGATCTCTCCAATGCTATTCACAGCGAGTTTACAGCAGGTATTCAGAGACCTGGATTGGGAAGAACTGGGGAAAAGAGTTAATGGAGAATACCTTAGTAACTTGCGATTCGCTGATGATATTGCCTTGCTTAGTAACTCAGGGGACCAACTGCAATGCATGCTCACTGACCTGGAGAGGCAAAGCCGAAGGGTGGCTCTAAATATTAATCTGCAGAAAACTAAAGTAATGTTTAACAGTCTCGGAAGAGAACAGCAGTTTACGATAGGTAGTGAGGCACTGGAAGTGGTAAGGGAATACATCTACTAAGGACAGGTAGTGACCGCGGATCCGAATCGTGAGACTGAAATAATCAGAAGAATAAGAATGGGCTGGGGTGCATTTGGCAGGCATTCTCAAATCATGAACAGCAGGTTACCATTATCCCTCAAGAGAAAAGTTCATAACAGCTGTGTCTTACCAGTACTCACGTACGGGGCAGAAACTTGGAGGCTTACAAAAAGGGTTCTACTTAAATTGAGGACGACGCAACGAGCTATGGAAAGAAGAATGATGGGTGTAACGTTAAATGATAAGAAAGGAGCAGATTGAATGAGGGAACAAGCAGATGTTAATGACATCTTAGTTCAACAAAAATCAACAAAAATCAACAAAAAGAAATGGGCAGGGCATGTAATGACGAGGGAAGATAACCGATGGTCATTAAGGGTTACGGACTGGATTCCAAGAGAAGGGAAGCGTAGCAGGGGGTGGCAGAAAGTTAGGTGGGCGGATGAGATTAAGAAGTTCGCAGGAACATGGCCACAATTAGTACATGACCGGAGTAGTTGGAGAAGTATGGGAGAGGCCTTTGCCTGCAGTGGGCGTTACCAGGATGATGATGATGATGAGGATGATGATGATCCCAGAAAGTGGATGGAAGGTGGCACCAGCGGTAGCTCAATTGGTAGAGCATCGCACGTGTAATGCGAAGACGTGGGATCGTTCCCCACCTGCGACAAGTTGTTTTTTCATTCACTTTCAATTCCATGAATTTATAATTTCTTTATTTCAATTGGTCAGTACAATTAATTTCCCAGGTTTTGTCCTTGGTGTCTTTGTTTGTTTTCTTCTTATGATATGACTAATAAAAATCGGGTCCCTCGGTTAACACCATTTCTTCTCGCTTATTACATAACGAGGGTCTCGAATCCGGCAACATTGATGCCTTCAGGCAGCATGTGTGGGTTTATTGACCGGTTGCCTTCACCCAAAAAGATCACGTTCTTGTGACGCCTGCGGCAGAAAGGATGCTCCATATCCGCCGCTAAGATTTGTGACTGGTGGTGCTAACACTTGCACGGCTGTTCTAGGAAACATAAATACCCTAGAAAGTGAATGGGGAATTGGCGCCGCGGTAGCTAAATTGGTAGAGCATCGCACGGAAAATGCGAAGGTTGTGGGCTCGTTCCCCACCTGCGGCAACTTGTTTTTTCATCCACTTTCATTTCCAATAATTTATCGCTTTTTATTTAATTTATTAAGTAAAAGTAATTTACCCTGTGTTGTCCTTTGTGTCAGTGTTTGTTGGCTTCTTATAATACGATTACAGCGTGTTTTTCGGGATCGCAAGGGATTCCTGCTGCAAGCGGTGCCCCACTGGAACGGTCGCCTGACCCTGGGCGGTGTGGTCAAGTATCTGGTGGCGGTATTATACTGTTCGTTTCGCATTCTCGTTGTTTTTTTTTACTTGTATATCGTTTTTTTTTTCACCTTTCCATTTCGTGTGTCGAGAGTTTAGGGCAGTCAGGTTAACCTCATGTCCCTTTCTTCTCCTGGTCAACGGCATTCCCCTTGGCTAGCTTCCATCCCTGCCCGATAGGGGCCGATAGACACATTTTTACACAGGGGCGTCAATAATGTCCAGGTGGCCCTAATGCCTACTGATGGGGGAGCCATGCAGATGATGAGCCCGAAAACTATTCAGGTGGAGCTTCGGAAGGCCACTTCCTCATTCCAGAAGAACACCTAGGTCCTTAAATTTGGTCGCGATGGTATTCTGTACTGTTCCTCTGACCAGGAGTGCGTTCAAAACCTCCTCAACTGTTCTGAGTTCGAATCCGGTGAGCCTGTTTATTCCAGCACACCTTGCTTGCTCGAAAGGCTGAGTTCGCAGAGTAGACGTGAGCCTGGACCCCTCAGAAGTATCAGACTTGTTTTCAGTCGCGGGTGCTGTTTGTGTATACCGATGTAGTCGAATTATTGAAAACTAGAAGTCACCTACGGCATCGGTGATTGTTACATTCGCGGGAACAGTCCGTCCATCTGAAATCAAGGCATGGCCCCTGAACCCCTGATATATAAAGTAGAGCCACTTTGTCCACGGCCACTACAGTGCTTGAAATGGTGGCGTTACGGGCACAGCATCAACAGCTGCAGGTGAGTTGCTCGATGCCGACTTTGCGGAGAAAATCATGACAGCACAGACTGTAAATCTCAGGAAGAGAAATGTAGTCTGTGTAATTAAGCTCACGCTGCACACTATTGGAATTGTTCTGCGAAAGAACGAGTATTAAGAATACTCGAAGTGATGGAACGCAGGCGATGCTCACGTAGGGAAGCAGTGATTGAGGTTCAAGGAAGAGCCCAGGGCTATGCAAGCGTAACAGCTCGTCACACTGCTGGCGTAGATGTTTCTGTATCCAAGGCTATAGCAGACACAGTAGCGAAAGATACGTAAAAGGCTATGGAACGTTTTGCGACAACTATTTTGAGCCCTTGGCGCAAATGCTGTCTAGTCAACTGGCACAGTTCATTAGTGCTGCCTCTAACCAGGGTCATACATCCCAAGTTGCTGATATTCTAAATCTAGGTCAAAAGCAAACATCGTCACCAAATCCGTTAGCTGATTCTCCTTGTGCAAGTCCGTCTACTCATGTAGGGCAGACGGAACCGGAACCATTAACGGACGATTGTGAAGAGTTACAGGATGTAGAAATGGAACTGAAGAGTGTGAAACGCGCCAGATCTCCTGCTCTCAACATTTCCCCTAAGTTAAAAGCTAAAAAATATATAAAGGAGAACCTCTCCAAGAAGGACATTTTGAAAGAAAGTATTTTGGGTCAGGCAGTTTCCGCTCACGTTCTATATTAAACATAGGCTTTCTAAAGATATTACAGTGGAATTGCCGTTTGATTGTTTCTGCTACTGCAGATTTATCATATATTTCATCTGTTTTTCCCAGACATAATTGTCTTACAAGAAACCTGGCTTTCTAATGGTCAAAATTTTCTCCTAATGAATTACCGATTATTTCGTTTGGATCGACCTGTCAGAGGTGGTGACATTGCTTGCTTGATTTCAACTAAATTTAGTCACAAGGTCACAATGTCGTATCAGTGTGTGTCTGCTGAATGCGAAATTTTAGCATTAGACATAACACTCCCAGACTGCTCCCCTTTTACCTTAGTTAATTTATATTTTCCAGCAGGAGTACAGGATACCCGATCTCTAGACAGCGCATTAGCTTCCTGCAGAAAAGCCATGGTACTCGCTGGTGACTTTAATTCTCACACTGTGTCTTGGAGTTTTAAAACTGATGTAGGTAAACGCCTGTGGGACTGGGCTCTTGATAATAATCTATCCTGTTAAAATTCAAAACTTTCTACATTTGTTCGCGGCTAAGCTCAATCGGCCATAAATCTCACTTTTTGCAGCTCGTCTCTAACTGTATCCGCGTGGAATACTATAGACTGCGCTACAAACAGCGATCACCTTCCTATTATTTTTTAGTTGATTTCCCTGTGACTTCTTTCAGAAGGAAAAAATACCACATTGGTAAACTACTCCAAATTTCAAAAGGACTTGAAGTCTACGATGCTTTTCCGCACGAATATGCAAGAGAATATTAGGGCTATGAGCCTCTGCGCAGTTTTAAAATGTTTTTTTTAAGAATGCTGCTTTTAATTTAACCTCCGACACAGGCAAATATTTCAGTGCGTGGTAGAATTTAAAATGCACGTGAGCTCACCGAAAACAAAAATCTGCCTGGAAGGAACTTATTTGTAATCAGTGTCCAAACAATTGAAGGGATCACCAATTTACTGCTGCATTTTTCAAGCGTACGATAGCTAAAGCCAAAGATGTGTATGATATGAATAAATCCACTTATCTGTCTAAATCTAAAATAAAAACACTCTTTAGATTTTTACGCTCAAGAAAAATTATTTATATTCCAGTAAATATTAACTTTTTTGTCTTTTCGCCACGTGAATTGTCCGAATTGTTGAGAAATATTGGAAAGGGACTAGAAAACATTCACTTCAATGGTTCCACCGTATCTACTGAAACCATTGCCGCTAGGGGAATTTAGGGAAGTAAAAACTTGCGGATGTTGTTCGCTCTCTGCCTTCTTCAACGCGAGGTCCAGATGGAGTTACCACAGGCGTGATAAAAATTCTGCATGGAGTACCCCACAAGAAATTTCGAATATGGTAAATTACTCTAAAAATGCCCGGATGCCTTCAGAATGGAAGATTGCTATTGTAATTCCGATATTTAAATACAGAAAGGCGGGTATAAATTAGATAACATTAGACCAATTTCTCTCACATCCAATTTGGTTAAACTAATAGAAAGAATTTTGAATGGCCGAATTACAACCTACATTTCTGAAAACTCAATACTTAGTCCCACTCAAATCGGCTGTACATCTGGGTGCTCCATATGATGTGCGCTGTTTGGAGTCGGAGGCGATCTCACCGCTGCCAACCAGATGTTTGAGATCGCACCGATGGTACGACCTGTTGGGAACTCGGCGCTGACGCCCGTGGTTGTACCTGGGTCGCAAGCCCCAAGGGTAGCGTTGGCCTGGCGGCCTGGGGTACAACTGGAAGCCTCCGAAGGTCCCGGCAAAGCATGAGTCGACTGGTAACAACAAAACAACTTGTTTATTTTAACATCGCAAAGAGTTGGCGGTCAGGTTGACCGAAGTAGAGAGACGGGAGAGCACTTTACTCAGCAGAAGAAATCGGAGCCCTCCTTTTGGCGTCCGGGGGCAGCTGTTTTTATACTCTCGCAGTTGAGGGCAAGAAGGAACCCCTCAAAAGACGAGCACGTGAATGTACAATGGGCTAATGGTGACGCACACTGTCGAAGCGCTGCCGTAGCACCATGTCGAGCACGATCTCGTAGCACCCTGTCGAGCACGATCTCGTAGCACCCTGTTGTAGCGCTGCCGGTCGGGCACAATGACTGTAATGAGAGGATGATCCCTGCTTTGGCATCGCCTGTTTCGGGCACAATGACTGGAATGAGAGGATGATCCCTGCTTTGGCATCGCCTGTTTCGGGCACAATGACTGGAATGCGAGGATGATCCCTGCTTTGGCATCGCCTGTTTCGGGCACAATGACTGGAATGCGAGGATGATCCTTTGCGGTCGCATCGCCGCAGTCGCGCCTGGAAACACCTGCCGATGAGTGTTGCGGCGACGACGATCGGGCCAAAATGCCTGCCGCCCCGCCGCAGTCGCGCCGGCAAAACCACGTGTCGCAGGCGAAACGCAACAGACCGCCCCGCCGGGGGAAGGAGATCCCGATGGACAGGGGACTGCATCCGCTGGCCGGAGGGATGTCGCTCGATGATGCTCATAACCGAAGTCGGGCGTCCCTCGACGTTTCTTGAGCGCAGCGCACAGAGAAGGCCTCGTTCTCTCGTTCAGGTTCGCACGGGACACTGCAAAGTGACTTCGGGAGAGTTCACATTTTTGTTCTCGTTCCCGGCAAGCGTTAGAACTACGCTGAAACTCAACCGCTCAGTCAGCAAGCACGGCACAACCCTCACTAAGCCCTGCCAGGCTCTTTCCCCTTTTTATACCACTGCCTAGTTCCTTACAGTAGTCTAGCATCACTCAGAACGCGTCCATAAATTGAAAAATTGCACTAGAAAGCATATCATCACTTTGAAACACTAAACAAAAGCAATATGTTAAAAAAAATCCTGCCTCAGGAAGAAAAACATCAGTAACAAACAATTTTGAGGCTGATTCCTACGTTAGGGGCTTCGACTTAAGCCATCGGCGTTACCGTTGAGACTCCCCTTTTTGTAACGCACCTCAAAGGAATATTGTTGTAAAGCGAGGCTCCAGCGCAGGAGGCGGCCATTTTTGGGAGAGATGGTCTGCAGCCATTGGAGAGGGCAGTGATCCGTCTCAATGATAAACCTCGAGCCGGCTAGATAGCATGACAATTTCTGAACGGCCCACACGAGACACGCACACTCTTTCTCGGTGGCGCTATACGCCTGCTCACGACTGGACAGCTTACGACTAGCATACAGGACGGGGTGTTCTACTTCTCCATTTTCCCGTTGGCACAGTACAACGCCCATGCCTCGCTCACTAGCATCGCACTGAACAATGAACCCTTTTGTATAGTCTGGCG
Source organism: Dermacentor variabilis (assembly GCF_050947875.1). Lineage (NCBI taxonomy): Eukaryota > Metazoa > Arthropoda > Arachnida > Ixodida > Ixodidae > Dermacentor > Dermacentor variabilis. The sequence goes on along the minus strand of NC_134568.1, from coordinate 261,720,158 downwards.
ATCGTAGCACAGGCTGGCTTGTTAGGGCACTCTTTAGGGCGCTAAAAGCTCTTTCCTTTGTCTCGTCCCAGACGACTGTTTGAGGCTCTGTCTTTCTTAGAGCATCCGTCAGGGGAGCCGCGATATCAGAGTACCTAGGGATGTACCTCTGATAGTAGCCGGCGACACCTAAGAACGACCGAATATCGGTCTTTGTGCGCGGTTGCGGAAAGTCTCGCACAGCGGCCACCTTTATTTCAGAGGGGCGGCGACGACCCTGACCAATCACGTGACCGAGGTAGACAACCTCGGCCTGTGCTAACTGGCACTTAGGAGCCTTGACTGTCAAGCCCGCTTCGCGCAGGCGGGTTAGCACTGCCCGCAAGTGTGCCATATGCTCAGACCAGGATGCGGAGAATATCGCTACGTCGTCTAGATACGGTAAAGCGAATTCTTGCTGTCCCCGCAACACTTTATCCATGAGACTTGAAAAACAGTATGGCGCGTTCTTCAAACCAAAACTCAACACTTTAGGACGGAATGTTCCCATTGGTGAAATGAACGCCGCATACCTACTAGCCTCTTCTGTAAGTGGAACCTGCCAATAACCCCTGACAAGATCTAGGGTGGAAATAAACTGAGCGCTACTAACTTTCTCAAGGCGCTCCTCGATGTTAGGGATCGGATAAATTTGATCCTTAGTGATGGAATTAAGCCTGCGGTAGTCGACGCAAGGACGAGGTTCCTTGCCCGGTACCTCAACTAAAATCAAAGGGGAGGTATAATCACTCTCACCTGCCTCAATAACACCGAGCTGTAGCATTTTCTTTACCTCAGCCTCCATAATATCGCTCTGGCGGGGTGACACCCGATACGCCTTGGATCGTACTGGCTCTGGGGAGGTGAGTTCTATATCATGAGTAAGTACAGAAGTCCTACCAGGCCTCTCAGAGAACAGACCTTGAAACTCTTGTAATAGCTGGTGTAGTTCGGTTTTCTGCTCGGGCGACAGCGGTGCTTTACTGATAAGGTCACTAATGACTTGACCGGTGTCTTCCCTGTTCGTCACTGAGCCTAGTCCCGGAAGCTCGACCGGAAGCTCTTCAGGAACGTTTACCATCATGCACACCACTGCTTCCCTTTGTCTATAAGGTTTGAGCAGATTACAGTGGTAAACTTGCTGTGCTTTCCGCTTTCCTGGCAGACTTACTACGTAGTTAACGTCCGACAGTTTCTGAACAATTCGTGCTGGGCCCTCCCACTGCACGTCTAGTTTGTTGTTTAGCGATGTGCGCAATATCATGACCTCATCGCCAACCTCAAAACGACGGGCCCTGGCTGTCCGATCATAATAAACCTTGGCCCTCTGCTGGGCCTTTGTCATTGCTTCACCTGACAACTCCTGTGCCCTTCTTAAGCGTTCGAGGAGCTTAAGTACGTACTCCACCACGACTGGGTCGTCGCCCCTACCTTCCCATGATTCTCGAAGCATGCGAAGCGGAGATCGAAGCGAGCGACCGTACACCAGTTCAGCTGGCGAAAACCCCGTAGCCGCATGCGGCGCGGTCCTTAAAGCAAACATCACCCCAGGCAGACACAGCTCCCAGTCAGTTCGATGTTCAAAACACAACGCTCTCAACACGCGCTTCATGACGGAGTGGAGCTTCTCAACGGAATTCGACTGTGGGTGGTACACTGAGCTGTGTAACAGCTTTACCCCACACCTTTCGAGAAAAGTTGTCGTCAAAGCGCTAGTAAACACTGTGCCCTGATCTGATTGGATTTCCGCAGGGAAACCAACTCGCGCAAATATGGACAGTAGTGCATTAACTATCTCAACTGAGCTGAGTTCTTTAAGCGGCACTGCTTCAGGGAACTTTGTCGCTGGGCAGATCACAGTCAAAATGTGTCTGTACCCCGTGGCTGTTACCGGCAGAGGTCCCACAGTATCAATAACGAGCCGTCTAAAAGGCTCCGTAATGATAGGTACCAATTTCAACGGCGCCCTCGATTTGTCCCCTGGTTTGCCCACCCGCTGACAGGTGTCACATGACCTCACGAAGTGGTCTGCGTCCCGAAAACACCCTGGCCAATAGTACTCTTGCAAGAGACGGTCCTTAGTTTTCTTAACTCCTAGGTGTCCGGACCACGAACCCCCATGTGACAAGCGCAACAGATCCTGACGATAGCATTGAGGCACGACCAGCTGATCGAACTCCACTCCTCGGCGGTCTAGATACTTCCGGTACAGGACTCCACCTCTTTCCACAAAACGCGCAGTTTTCCTGGCGATACCTTCTTTGACATTGCAGCGTATGTTTTCTAGGCTACCATCCTTCTTTTGCTCGGCTATCAAAGCCGACCGGCTGACTTTTAGCAACCTATCAAGTCCGTCTGACGTAGGCGCGATGAGCAAATCAGTAGATAGCTCTTCTAACTTTCCCGCATCGGGATTTTCCTCTCCAGTATCTGGCGCCTTCAACGCTACAGACTCAATTTTATTCTGTTCGGGCGTGCTCTGAATATCAACTTGCTGCGCCTCTGACCCTTTTTCGTTGTTTGATAACGTCGGCCCCGCAACTACCGCCTTTGCAGCGAGCTCCCGAACCTTCGATCTGGTTAAGGCCTGAACACTAGCTTCACCAAACAAAAGCCCCTTCTCGCGCAGGAGGTGATCGGACCTGTTTGAAAATAGGTACGGGTACTGGGGTGGCAGCATAGATGACACTGCCGCCTCTGTCTCAAGCGCTCCGAAAGGACCTTCAATAAGCACTTTTGCTACCGGCAGACACACGCTATGAGCTTCCACGGCTTGCTTGATCCACGCGCACTCGCCCGTGAACATATGGGGTTCTACGTAAGACGGGTGAACTACATCCATCGTAGCTGCGGAATCGCGAAGCACTCGGCACTCTTTCCCGTTCACGAGGAGGTCTCGCATGTAAGGCTCGAGAAGCTTCATGTTCTCGTCCGTGCTGCCTATTGAAAAAAACACAACTTTTGGTGTTGTTTCCGGACACTGCGCCGAAAAGTGACCCGGCTTCTGGCACGTATAACACAAGCGCGCTCGCCTCATCTCGAACCGCTTTCTGCGTTTGGCTGCCGCCGTCTCTTTACGTTTGGTCGGACTGCTTTCGCTCGCATCCGCACTACGCGTGTCCCCCTTTAATCTCATGGGCGTGAACTTCAGCCTCTCAAACTTCGAGCCAAATTCACCCTTTTGACCGTCCTTAGCTCCGCGAGCCCGACGCGTCACAAACTCCTCGGCTAGCTCAGCGGCTTTAGCCACCGTACAAACGTCTGGCCTATCCAAGACCCAGTATCGCACGTTCTCCGGTAACCGACTATAAAACTGTTCTAGCCCGAAACACTGCAGAACTTTATCGTGGTCACCAAACGCTTTCTCTTCTTTGAGCCACTCCTGCATGTTCGACATAAGCCTATACGCAAACTCTGTATATGACTCACTTTTGCCTTTCTCATTTTCCCGAAACTTCCGACGGAACGCCTCCGCAGACAGCCGGTACTTTTTTAGCAGACTCGATTTTACTTTGTCGAAATCCTCTGCTTCCTCTCTATCCAAGCGAGCGACTACGTCGGCCGCCTCGCCGGGTAACAAAGTGAGCAAGCGCTGTGGCCACGTTTCCCGAGAGAACCCCTGCTTCTCGCACGTTCGCTCAAAGTTAACCAGGAACAAACCAATGTCCTCTCCAAGCTTAAACGGCCGCATCAGGTCAGCCATTTTGAACAATACGCGTTCTCCTGCACCGTGTGCCTGACTTCCATTACGAGCGCGTTCCATCTCTACCTCAAGACGCTTCATTTCCAAAGCGTGTTGACGGTCACGCTCTTGTTGCTCTCGCTCTTTCTGTTCTTTACGTTCACACTCTTCTTTTTCTTTCTGTTCTTTAAGTTCGCGCTCCTGTCTTTTTGCAGTCTCCCTCTCTTCAATGGTCTCAAGGCATTCCGACAGCTCGTCATCCTCAGCCTCTAACTCAAGAATAGCCTTTATCAGTTCTGGTTTTCTGAGTTTGTCCGAGACATCCAGACCCAACTCTCTTGCAAGCTCCAACAATTTCGGTTTGCGCAACGACTTCAAATCCATGGCTGCTCTGAATGCTGCTTTCTCTACTGCTTACTATTGTCTTGCCGCAAACTAACCCGGCAGCAACGACAACCACAATTACCAGCTCTGTTTCTAACACTAACAAAAGCCTGGCAAAGCTCAGAAGAAGAAAGTCCCGCACTCACCAAACCTCGCAGGCAGGAATTCCGCGCAGTCGTTCCGCTGCAGGCAACCAGTCGTCACACAGGGCTCGTTGCACTGCTCCCGGATCGTCGTTGAGCTGCTCAGCATACAGTCAACTGCATCTCTTCGCTGCTGGCCTCCGTTGTCGCGATCTCACCGCTGGCAGACAGTTGTTTGAAGTCGGAGGCGATCTCACCGCTGCCAACCAGATGTTTGGAGTCGGAGGCGATCTCACCGCTGCCAACCAGATGTTTGAGATCGCACCGATGGTACGACCTGTTGGGAACTCGGCGCTGACGCCCGTGGTTGTACCTGGGTCGCAAACCCCAAGGGTAGCGTTGGCCTGGCGGCCTGGGGTACAACTGGAAGCCTCCGAAGGTCCCGGCAAAGCATGAGTCGACTGGTAACAACAAAACAACTTGTTTATTTTAACATCGCAAAGAGTTGGCGGTCAGGTTGACCGAAGTAGAGAGACGGGAGAGCACTTTACTCAGCAGAAGAAATCGGAGCCCTCCTTTTGGCGTCCGGGGGCAGCTGTTTTTATACTCTCGCAGTTGAGGGCAAGAAGGAACCCCTCAAAAGACGAGCACGTGAATGTACAATGGGCTAATGGTGACGCACACTGTCGAAGCGCTGCCGTAGCACCATGTCGAGCACGATCTCGTAGCACCCTGTCGAGCACGATCTCGTAGCACCCTGTTGTAGCGCTGCCGGTCGGGCACAATGACTGTAATGAGAGGATGATCCCTGCTTTGGCATCGCCTGTTTCGGGCACAATGACTGGAATGAGAGGATGATCCCTGCTTTGGCATCGCCTGTTTCGGGCACAATGACTGGAATGCGAGGATGATCCCTGCTTTGGCATCGCCTGTTTCGGGCACAATGACTGGAATGCGAGGATGATCCTTTGCGGTCGCATCGCCGCAGTCGCGCCTGGAAACACCTGCCGATGAGTGTTGCGGCGACGACGATCGGGCCAAAATGTCTGCCGCCCCGCCGCAGTCGCGCCGGCAAAACCACGTGTCGCAGGCGAAACGCAACAGCGCACGTAGACTTAGTCGCATACAACTAACTCGTCGCCGAAGAGAATATTCAACATTAGTGACCCTCTAGCTGAAGCTTATGATTGTGTGGAGCATGGCATACTGAAAAAGCAATTAGAGAATTACAAGTTTCCGAAATACATCACAGCATGGGTTTCAGAATTTTGAAGGAAAAGATAATTCTACTATTTTCAATGCAGATGTTCATCGTCTAGGTATAAGCAGAAACGCGGGATGCCACAAGGATCAGTGTCATCTCCTGTTTTATTTAATATATTTTAAACTCCGTCCCTTTGCTCCAGAACATTCAGATATACGTTTATGCCGATGACATCGCTTTTTTTCCATCGAATGATGATCTATATTTAATTTATTAATCGTTACAAAATTACTTATGCACTCTTGAAACTTGGATAGAGAACATACGTCTCTGAACGCCACTAAAAGTTCCCTTCTTCTCTTTCCTTTAGATGTTCCCGTTCACATTTCACTCATATACAGCGCTGGATTAAGGGGCGGAGGGGGGGCGCTAAGGGGGCTGCAGCCCAGGCCCTCACCTCGGACAGTAGGAGAAGGGGGCCCATTTATTCTAACCTGCTTAGTATATGGAACCATGGCCGACGGAACTTCGAGCGACATGTATGAAGCGAGAAAACCAGAACGAGCAGACGGGGCCCCCCGCCTAATGTAACAGCATGCGTTTAGCCTAATCATTTGAGGAGAGCTTGTCGAGCTGCAATAACAGGAATCCCCCGCCACCCCGACGGGGCCCTCTTTCTTACGAAGCGAGGTGCGTTTGCTTGGAAGAGTTTTCGTCGTTTTCTATCAGTCCGTCTGTCCAGTGCTGTCTGGAGAGGAGGGGCAAGGGGGAAACACCTAAAACATGTAATGTTGGATGAGGACCTAAATCTCCCTTGCCCCTCGTTACCACCACGCCACCCTCCACCTCTCAAATAGTTCCGCCGCTGTCCTACTGATAGAAAGGACGTGCTGCAGTACCCAACAGTGCCTCCCATTCGACCTTTCTTTACCGTGATGGTAATTTGGGGCGGGGAGGATGAGTCCGATAGCAGGTAATGATGAGTCTGATGGCAGAGTCTAGGCAGGAAACGAAAGAAGACTTCACACGTGCTTTTTCCCGAGTGCTGTGGGGCATGGAACGTTCACTGTTCGGGCTAGGGTTGTGGAAGAGTGAAAGGGGAAGTTGGAGAGCTGGACACAAAGGCCTGTCTCAAGGGCCCATTCCTGCCTAGTGGCTGCGCACCTTCGCGCGCGCTCGACGGAAAAAGTAGGTCAGACTGGCCACCGAACTTTCCAAAAAGAAGTAGAAAAAGATCACTCAGAGGCGACGGAGAGCGCGTAACTTCGCCCGCGCTAGTAGTCGCCCTCTCCCCTTCGTTTTCGCGTTCAGCGTCGACGGGGCGAAAGAAAAATTGAGAACCTCCCAGAACAGACGATTGCTCCTAGCCAATAGGAAGACGAGACCGGAACGGGAGGAGTGAGTTTGTACGTAGAAGGAGGGAATTTGTCCAAGGAACTCTATGCTATGTGAACGGGCCTGCTTTGGCGCTAGTAACAGACAGACGCAGCACGCGTCTATAAAAGGAAGTTGACTGTAGGCTGCGATTCAGCCCCGAGCCACCGGTTGAGCTTGCATAAGCCCGCCCGCTAAGGAGCTCCCGGGGGACGCACCACTCTTGGCCAGCCACAGACCATCCAGACAGCGTGCGCCAGTCATCAGGACGACCACCGTTACACACCTGCGGTCGCGTCGGACTGATGAAGTGCCCGGTATACAATTAGCATTCATTCATGCGAAAGTGCTCGGTCGGAAGCATCAAAGTGGTGCGTCTAAACGAAAGGCGAAGTTAGAAAGAGAAGAGCGTGAAAAGAACCTACCAAAGATGAGACGGCTTCTCCTTGCGCCAACAGAGAAGTACAGACACCCCCGCAGCAAGAGGTACGTTGCGAGATTCTCCGAAGCGAGCCTGCTAAGTGGCCGGACGTTATTACTGAAAGCGTTCGGAGTGTATGCCTTGAGAAAGGGCCATTGTATTTTCAAAATCGGGCAGAAATTTTCCGTCCTCCGAAAGGCAATACAAAACTCGAAAACGCTATATGTCACCTCATCTTTTCTTGCGAAAGGCTGTAAATGGGGAGGCGTACGAGCGACTATGGTTAATGTACTCGGAGTCCAAAGGTTCCGTTTACTGTTTCATGTACAAACTATTTGCGATTTCAAGCAACCCCAGTGCTTTCACCACGCACGGCTTTTCTGCTTGGAAAAGAGTAGAAGAAAACGTTTGTGCACATGAAAATAGCGTCGAGCACCGGAACTACGTGGCAGCATGGCTCGCCCGCTCTAACTCGAGCAGCACAATTGACAAGGAGCTGGTTAAGCATCTTGTCACTGAGACCGCTTACTGGACAAAGGTGTTGAAGCGCGTAGTCGTTGTAGTTAAGCTTCTATCTGAACGCAACCTAGCGTTTAGGGGCAATGAGGAGATTTTTGGTTCACCGAGAAATGGCAATTATATGGGAGTGCATGAGACCATTGCCAAGTTTGATCCCTTTCTAGAGTAGCCCATCAAACGCTGCGGAAACAAAGGAAAAGTCACCCTTCGTATCTGTCAAAAACCATTTGTGATGAAATTATCGAGCATATGAGAAAGGCTGTCAAGGAACGTCTCGTTGACGAAGTGAAACGCGCGAAATACTTCTCTCTAATTTGATTCGACTCCAGACCTTACTCACGTTGATCAGCTGTCACTTGTTTTACGATACTATTTAAATGGGAAAGTGTACGAACTCTTTCTTGGATTTGTTCCAATTAAATCGCATACTGGCTTGTATCTTTTCGATACCGTGATGTCCCTCTTGACGACCAATGGCATCTCAATTGATGATTGTAGGGGCCAAGCTTATGATAATGCGAGTAATATGTCATGAAAATACAAAGGACTGCAAGCTCAAATCAAACACCTGAACGAATTGGCAGTCTACATCCCGTGTGCTGGTCATTCACTGAACTTAGTTCGCGCGTGTAGCGTTGACAGTTGCCTTGAGGCAGTCAAATTTTTCACTCTAATTCAGAGACTGTATGTGTCCTTTGCTGCCTCACCTAAGCGATGGAGGTATCTTTGGACAGCATGGGCGGAACTGGCCTGCAGCTTGTTTTGAAAACAATCTCTCATACCAGGTGGTCAAGACACGCTGAATCATCTAAGGCCATTCTGAAAAATTTCAATGCAGTTTTGTGTTGCCTTGAAGCTATGTCAAAGGACGAGGAAGAAAACGTCGACACTAGGAACGAAGCGCACTCTCCCTTCAAGAAAATGACAAAACTAGAGGCTGCATTCATGGCGATTTTCTGGAGTGAAATCTTGGAGCGCTTTGGCAAAACGAGCGTAGCACTTCAGAAACAAGGCTTAGACATTTCAACTGCTGTAGACCTGCTTAGCTCTCTAGAAGGCTTTGTTAATTCTTTGCGACCTCTCTTTGATACCTTCGAAGAGAGAGAGAGTACGCACTCTAAGTACCAATCAATGTTATTCGGGTGAGGGCAAACGCATCGTTTTGAGTAAGCACCCGGACGGAAAAAGCGATAGTGCGCTACAAGGTAGAAAAAAGTTTATCGTAGAGACCTACAATGTTGTACTTGACAGTATAGGCTCTGCTTTGCGAGTGCGAAAGGCTGCCTACACTAAACTCTGCGAAAGGTTCGGATTCTTAAAATTGCTGACAGAAGTTGGGATCAAGGCCTCTCTGGCACAGCAGGCTGAGAAGTTGGTGAAAACCTGCAAAAATGATTTGGAGCCAGCATTTTCCGCTGAAATCGTTCAGTTTGCGAACTTTCTGCACAACTCTGTGTGCCAGGACACAAGTCCCCTGGGAGTAATGAAGTTGCTGCACGAAAGAAAGCTTATTGATGTGTTTCCGAACCTTTCTATTGCTTTGCGAATGTACTTAAGCATACCCGTGACAAACTGTAAGACCGAACGATCGTTTTCCAAATTGTCGCTGATAAAAAAATCGCCTTCGTTTGAGCCTCCTTGACAACAAGGTGAACTCGCCTGCTATCATGTCCATTGAAAGTGACCTCCTCCGCGATCTATCCTTCGAACAGACTACATCTAATTTCGCCAAAGCGAAGGCGCGAAAGATGCCATTTTAAAAGAGGGCTGTTTGCGCTATACATGAATAGTTCCAATAAGTTCATTGTGTCGCCTCCCAGCCTCCACGTTGCCAATGAAACGCTGAGCAGTGTAGTTCAAGATATGCAAATCTTCGTTGTTCGTCTCTTGTTTGTTCTTCTTGTGATATTTAGCATGCTTATAAAGAACTGTATTTTTGTTGTTTTTGATAGTGCCACGTTTATTTGGTGTCGTCCTTGCTTGTCTTACCTTTAAAGAAAATATTTTCAAATAATGTTTTTTTAATTACAATTGGTCATTTTCATCTGTATTCTAGTGCATTTTTATGGTGTTTGTATTGCCTTAAGTATTGTATATATCTATTGCATATTTATAGAGTAACATGTATAACGATTAGTGCAGTCTAATGCTCGAATTTTTATAAAGAATATTTTGGATACAACCATGCGTCTCCTCACGGGATTAAATTAGTGATGCACACAAAGCCTAGCTTCATCTGAGCTGTGTTGTCGTTTCTACGTTCTTGTTGGTCTTAAGGGCACTGAACTTTTCCTCAAAGCCTAGCTTTTGCTGAAAACAGAATGCAGATTAATCACAAAGTGAACATATGTGTTGGTGTTTATAACAGCACGCGTTTCAAGCAAGTTTTGTTGTTTTCCTTACAATAATAACAATAATAATAATCCCGCTGATCGCACTTCGGTCTTTTTTAATTTGGTGGAATTAAAGTGAAACATGGCATAGTTACAGTAGCGTAGCAGGCGATAGGGGGGGGGGGGAGTATGTATAGGAAAAGGGGCCCTGCATGCGCATTAGCCCAGGGCCCCCATTTTTCTTAATCTGGCCCTGCTCATATATCGCCAAGAGTTCATTCCCCAGGTGGATTCTCTTAAATACCTGGGAATCACGTATGATGGGACATTAAACTGGAAAACCCATATTGAAAAAGTCGCGTCTAAGGCAACTCGTGTCGTGGAATTGTTGAGTAAGATAGCAACCGACGATATGGGTTGCGAAGACGTACATTAATTATAATGTATAAAATGTATGTCCGACCCATCATGGAATTTGGGTGTGTCTTGTTTTCCGGCACCCAGCTTATAAAATGCAGCCTCTGGCTTTATTAGAAAACGAAGCTCTGCGATTGTGCCTTAGACTCCTTAAGTTTGTTGCAAACACCGTCCTGCATATGGAAGCGCGAATACCATGTTTAACAAGTAGATTAAGGATCCTCACAGTCCAAACGTAACGAAAAATTTACGATTCTACTCAAAGGAATGTATGTTCTCATTAATGAACCAAGTTCATTTTTTTTAATAATCAGTGGCCGCACTACGCACACCTCAGATCGTATTTGCACAGGCGCAGCTAAAACTATTGAATGTACAAATTCAACGTATTCAACCAACAAATTATTCCAACATAAGTCTCCAGATAGAATTTGACGATATTTTCCCCTGAAATACTAAACTAATGCCATACCAATATTTAAATGACCAATTACTAGATCACCTCTCTCGCCTGGAAACAAGCAATGTAATAGTCACTGATGCTTCACTGTCTGAAGAGAAGGCCTGGTGTAGGCATTTTCTCTACTTCTCTCTGTTGGTCTTTTTCTATACGCCTTCCAGATTACACGCATATTTTCATAGCAGAATTATTGGCTATTTTCTAGCGCTGCGCAAGCTTCCCGCTAATCAATCGTCAGCTGTCATAGTTACAGATTCTCTGTCGGTATGCGTGTCGCTTTCCACGGCAACGAATACAGCTATCTTAAGTAGTTTCCAAAGTTTAGTCCCTACAACTTTACAAGGAATATAATTTGCTGTGGGCTCCTGGCCACCGCGGTTTATACTTAAATGGCGGATGTATTAGCCAGAAAGTCTTTAAGTGGACCTTTGATTCCTGTTTTATCTGATGCAGCTTACATCACTGCATCCAGATACAGAAAACTTTGTTTGCAAAAGGATGTTAGTAAATTATCGCTGATACAATCTCCAGGCTTCCAGCATCTCGGTTTTTGCTGGAATAAACAGTGGTGTCCTTCTCAGAAAATGGAAGTTACATACAACAGACTACGCTGTCGCATCCCGCAATTGAATTTTTATTTACATAGAGCCGGTCTGACAGTGCCCCCTCTATGCAACAATTGTAAGGAAATTGAATCAATAGACCACTACTTTTTATCATATAGACGATATTCATACCAGAGAAAAAATGTTACTCGAAGCTCCACCCTGAAAAATTGGATTGGGGTTAAGTGTACCAGTATTATTATCATTTGGGGCCTCTACACTAGGCTATAGTCACAGAAACGTTTGTTCTGCAGCCTTTGATTATTTTACTGAAACAAAACTATCGTCCTGCTAATTATTGTATCTTTATTCTAGATATCAAATCTGCATTCGTTTCACCTAAATTGGTTTCTCAAAATTCTTCATTAACATTAATTTCTCCTTGATTGTTAAGTTAGTCTGACTACTCACTCGCATACTAGTCTAGTTATTGCATCATTTCCTTTTTTGTATTTCTTTTACTTTACGTTTATCGTCTTCAAATAAAAATTTCCTTTAGCTACTTCCTGCCGCCCGATTCTTGGCATATGCCTCTTAGTGGGTGCGAGCCATGACAGAGGTTCATCATCATCAGCAGCAGCAACAGCATCTTGCCGCGTTCGAACGTTCCTCTGATCCGTCTGTGGCTCCTGTTACTTGGCCAGGTTTTGGTAATTATTCTTGCGCTGCTTCGTCCTATGCTGATGTCCAAAAACTCCCCCGGCAGGGTTTTTCCCCCTTGGAAAGCACCTATTTCGACAGGTGAATTACCTTTGTATTTGTTTATCCGCAGTGGCGTGAGCAGCATCCCGGTGGCTCTCGTTCCTTCCAATGGAGGCTCTATATGGCTGACCAACCCCCAGGCTATCCACAAATCTCTACGTGCTGCTACCTTTGCATACCAGGCCATCAAAGAAGTGAGACAGTTCTACTGCGGAGGTATCGTGTGCAGATCACCAGAACAGACCTTTGTCGCGGATTTGCTTAAGTGTTCATCATTCGCGTCACTTCCGGTGAATTCCTTAATCCCTGCTCACCTCTCATGCACTAAGGGAATAGTTAGAGGTCTCGATGCTGATCTATATCCATCAGAAACATTAGAGAGATTGTCTGGGACTGGAGTAATTGCTTTTTATAGCTGCAGTCGAATGGTAGACAATAGGAGTGCCCCAACAGAATCGGTGATTGCAACATTCGCAGGAACTTCCTGTCCATCAGAACTAATAGTGTGGCCCCTTTTGTTCAGAGTTGAACCTCTGGCACCGCGTCCGCTACAATGTCCTAATTGTTGGCGATACGGCCATAGTAGTGCAGGGTGCAGGTCAAGTCGGCGTTGTTGCACATGTGGGGAAAAGCACAATCAAAGTGATTGTAGTGCCCAAGATGAGCAATGCCGCCTCTGTGGTGGAAGTCTCCCAGCCAATTATTCTGACTGCTCTGATAGGGCTGCTCACGTGGACTTAGAAAGTAGAATAAAATTAGCACGGCGCCAAAGGCAGATAGGGGCTATTGTGACACTAGACATCTCCATAGCCTACGATATTGTAGAATATGTGAATATTAATTTTTAAATGGGAGGAAATTCTACTGCGGTCTAAGAGGCTTTTCTTCGAGCATACATAATCAATCACGAGGTGTTCCTCAAGGAGCTGTCACTTCTCCATTATTATTCGTACTCCGTTTTTCTACTCTGTTAATGGCTCGAAATTAGTTTCCATCATTCCTACAAATATCTTAGTGTCCACATTTCTAATGACATAACACGGCATGAGCATATTCATTATGTAATTAACAGTGCAAACCGCATACTTGGTTTATTGTGCTGCAACTTCTCTTCAGCCACCGTCTCACTGAAACTAACGCTCTACAAAACATTAGTCAAGTCCAAAGTAGGAGAGCTCATTTTCTCTCTTGAGGCTATCCAGAACTGTTCAGCTCGTTTTTTACTTACTCCAGTTATTCTCGTACTTCCAGCGTGTCTGCAATGAAGTCTTCTCTTAACTTTCCTGATCTATCTTGCAGAAGAGCACTTGACCGCCTCTGTCTTTTTCATAAAATATTTTTCTCTGACCATGATCTCAAAAACGCTCTCTTTACTGCGCCTTTCTACATCTCATCACGTGTTGACCATCGTTTTAAAGCTGAAGTGCCAAGCTACCACACCAACTTGTACTTTCATTCATTCGTGCCAAAGACGTCATCGGAATGAAATCACGTGCCTCCCGCCTCCATCGCTAGCAACACTCTTCATTCATCTTCATTCAATCTTCATTCAAGACGTACATCTGCAATAATGTACCACAACTGTAACACTCCTCTCTGTAACGCCGCAATGGCATTGAGAATATTACATTAATTAATTAATTAACGTTTTGTTAAGTTCCATTCCTCGGCATCCAAATGTACAAACATGTGCATACGTAGACGATATTGCTTTCTTTGTATCAGACAGTTATATTCACTCCCTATATTATCGACTACAGAACTATCTCGACGCCATAGAAACCTGGTTAACCAAGATTCGCCTTTCACTTAACGTGAGAAGGTGCTCGATATTGGTTTTCCCCCTTAATAATCCCGTTAACACATCGCTAACCTACCGTCTCGAGACTATACCTCAAGTGGAGTCGGTTAAGTACTAAATTGTAGTCTATCACGGTTCCCTCAGATGGCTTGGCCATATTGACAATATAGTTTAAAAAGGAGTGAGAGCAGTTGGCATGCTACGTAAACTATGCAACAGTCTGTCAGGGATTCGGAGAGACCCACTACTAATGATACATAAAATGTATGTGCTGCCCATTTTAGAATTTGAATGTGTGCAATTTTCTAATGCGCAAGCTTATAAATTACGCCCCCTTGTTCTGCTTGAATGGAAGCCCTGCGATTGAGCTGCGGATTACCGAAATTTGTGGCTAATAACGTATTACACCCAGAAGTCAGGTTGCCCTCAATATTGCGCAAATTTTGTTTGCTGACGGTACAAGCATTCTTCAATATGTACGAATCCCCTATTAGAAGATTAGAAAGCATATTCATCTACCAGCCTGCATTATTCTTCGGAGTACACTGGCCCCGGTTTCATGTACACAACAGGTGGTCTTTGTACAAACAATGATTAACCCTTTAAATGTACATATTTGGGAGGCGCCACCCGTTTGTGATGTGCAAGAGAGTCTACAAATCACCTATTATGATACCTACCCAAACAATGCAAAACTTCTCTCTCATAAAATATTAAATGGACTACTACAAGATCATATATGTCATTGCAACAGATGCCTCACAGTGTGGAGAGAGAGAGAAAAAAAACATTTATTCGAACCATCGAGGTGGTTGCTCTTGAGGTCGAGTGGGTGGTGTCCTCATTCCAGGACTCCACTGGCCATGGCTGCTCCACGTACTTGCTGGACGAGAGCTTCTTGTCCCGCCAGGGTATCGCCGGTCAGCTGTACCTCCCACCGCTCAAATGACGTGCTAGGCGTCTTTAAGTGTTGAGGTTTGCCCCCGCACCCCCACGATATGTGGAAGAGTGTAGGGCGTGTGTCGCCGCGCCAGGGGCAGATGCCGCGATATGTATGTGGGAACATTTTACTGTATTTGTGTAGGTTAGGAAATGTGTTTGTCTGAATAAGTCGGAGAGCTACGGCATCTTCAGTGCTGAGCTTTCTGTGAGGCGGAGGATAAATCCTGCGGTTGAGTAGCTGGATCTCGAGTCGGTCGAAGTAATTGGACGGCAGAGGCATGAAGGTAAATGGTGGGGATTGATGAGACGATTCGTCTTGCCCCGCTCGGTTGATTAGCGCTCGAGCTAGGGCGTTCGCCCTCTCGTTCCCCTCCAGACCCGCGTGACCCGGCGTCCACGTGATTTGATGGTATTCTTGCAGCCTCGGGCCTAGAATCTGAGCCGCCAGCAGCGGTGTTCGTCCGTTGGTAAAGTTACGGCAGGCCTGTTGCGAGTCGGTAACGACATGGAATTCCCTGCCTACCCTGTCTTCTTGCTTTATTACCAGCGCCGCGGTTATGGTCTCAGTCGCAGCTGGGGTCTCTGCCCTTACGGAGGCCGCGAGGGTCAAGGAGTTGTCTCTCCCGTTCACGGCGGCTACCGCGAAGAGGCCCCCTACAGGGTACGCCGCCACGTCCACGTACGTTACGTACGGGTCACCCTTGAATTGTCGGCGCTGTCTGTCGACGCGAGCCTTGCGTCGTCCTTCCTGGAGTTCATGGCTCATGTGCTTCGGTATCGGGTTCGCCTTGATCTTGCCTCTGACCTCAGGCGGGAGTGATCGTTGCCCATCGAGGGCGCGGAGATCCGTTGCCGTTCCGGTCCGGTGGAGGATGGCTCTGCCCGCCGCCGTCTTCTGTAGTCTGGTCTTTTGCGAAGCCATAACCGCGTCCGACAGCTCAGCGAAGGTGTTGTGGATCCCGAGGGCCGCTAACTTCTCGTATGAGGTAGTGACAGGGAGACCCAGGGCCGTTTTGTACGCGCCTCTGATGATGGCATCGACTTGTTCTTGGTCGCGTTTGTTTAGCGAGTGATAGTGATACGGCATGCTATACGTGATTCTGCTGATCACCAGAGCCTGGACGAGGCGAAGCGTGTCCTCTTCTCGCATGCCCTTGCGGCTTCTTGTAATTCGTTTTATAATCCGCGAGATCTGGTTGGTGGCAGACCTGAGGGTTTGGATGGTGTGGGAGGCTTTCAGGTTGCTCTGGATCCAAAAACCCAGAATCCTAGTCTTATTGCCTTCCGTGATCTTCTGGCCCTCAAGATAGATGTCGATAGGGCCGGGGGACTTGTAGATTCCTCCTCCGTGCACCCGGATCACCTCGGACTTTTCTGGCGCACAACGCATCCCGCTCGCTGCCGCAAATCTCTCCACGGCCGTCGCGGCCTCTTGAAGGGTTGCCTCTTTTCGCGCTAGGGAGCCCTTGGTGGCCCAGAGCGTGATGTCGTCTGCGTACAGGGCGTAACCTAGGTCGGGGATCTTCCGCAGCTCTTTGGTCAGCGCTAGCATCGCGACGTTGAATAGAATCGGGGAGATTATCGCCCCTTGCGGTGTTCCTTTGTTCGGCACGTCGATCGTATCCGATCGAGTCTGGCCTATTCCGATGGTTGCCGTCCGGCCCGTCAAGAACGATTTAACGTAATTAAAGATGCGCTCCCCGCAGCTGATGTCGTTCAGTCCCTTGAGAATGGCCTCGTGAGAGATGTTATCGAATGCCCCTTTTAGGTCGAGTGCGAGCAGGAGATGTTCTCCTCCCCTCGGGATGCCCTTAAGAACTTCTTCCCTTAGGATTAGGAACGCATCTTGCGCAGATAGTCCCGGCCTGAAGCCAAGCATGGTGTGCGGGAAGAGGTCACCGTCCTCTATGTAATGTTGGAGGCGGGTTTCGATGACCCTCTCGTACAGCTTGCCGAGGCACGAAGTCAGCGAGATGGGACGCAGGGCGTCGATCGCGGGCTCCTTGCCGGGTTTGGGAATGGTCACGATTTCCGCGTGTTTCCACTCGTTCGGTACGTGCCCCTTGCTCCAGAGTTCCTCGTTTTGGTATTCGGTGAAGTCCTGGATGTGCATCGGGCTCAGGTTTTTAATAATGGCATTGGTGATTTTGTCAACTCCGGGAACAGTGTTGCGCTGTGAGGCTCGTGCCACGGCATACACCTCTTCTTCCGTGATGGGAGCGTCCAGTTCTGGTATTGGTTCTCCTTCATATTTTAGGAGGCAGGGTTGTATGGGGTCGCTACCAAGGTATCTGGTTTTTAGGGTGTCAATCAGATCCTGGTCGTTTCCGGGGAACTTGTGAGCGATTTCTAGGAGCGTCCGACTGGTTGTCGATTTCGCCTTGTCGGGCTCGATCAGGCAACGTAGGATGGCCCACGTCTGCGCCGTACTCAGGGTACCCTTGAGCGAGGTGCAAAACTGTACCCAATTTTGCTGCGTCAGCTCGTTTGCGTAATTTGTAGCTTCGTCTGTTATTTTCTCGATTCGTAGACGTAGCTTCCGGTTTAACCGCTGTCGCTTCCACCGTTTGAGGAGGCCCTCGCGGGCTTCCCACAGGTGTAAGAGCCGGCGGTCGACTTCGGGCGTCTCGACCGTGCGCTGGATGGTTTTGGTGGTTTGGATGTGGGCGTCCCGGAGGTGCTGCATCCATTCCGCTATGTCCGTTATACCGTTTTCGGGCGGGGGGTACTGCCTGAATGCCTCCCAGTCCCTAAGCCTAATTTCGCCAATTGTTCTCTTGAGTTTCGGCGTGGATACCGAGATGCTGAGGATGTAGTGACCGCTCCTCGATGCGGTTGACCAAATGGGCCTCGAATTGATAACCAACCTCCTCCAACCAACTCGAGTAGGCAATAGTGTAAGTCGAGACACGTTTCCGGACCTGTCATTTGTCAAAAACGTAAGGGAATACTCATGGGCGCACCTGGGAGAAAAATCTGGCATTCTCGCTCCTCCTCTAGACTGGTCATTCTCAATCAGGATTCCGGACTACTTATCCGTATATCTGGCTTAATTTCTAGCTGTAGTGTTATCCTTACGTAAACTAAATTCATCAATATCGACGGTAGTCATAACAACTGATTCTTTATGTACATCGCTCACAACATATAGTGCTACTAGCCTTTTACGTAAACTTCATTTCCTAGTGCCTGCCCACATAAATTTAATTAGATTACTTTAAGTGCCTGGTCATAAGGGATTATACATGGACGAAATGGCTGACAGTCTCACGAGAGCAGCCCTCAATGGCCCTGTACTATCATTACTTCCCGCATCAGCTTACCTAACTACTACTAAGTTCAGGAGGTATGCAATTGCTCAAGACTTTTTGAACCAAGCGATAGCAAATTTTTCAACATATCGACACCTTCTATTCCCTTGGCACAAAAATTATTTTCACACCAGAAAAACTGAAGTAATTTTTACCCGGTTACGCTGTCGAACACCAGTATTAAACTTTTATCGTCACAGGGCTGGTCTGGCATCCTACATACTGTGCCCAAGCTAACCAGAAGGTGAGACCATAGATATTTTTTTCTTATTCAGCCGCCGTTTTTCTTCTTTAAGCAAAAAGCATTTTAGAACCAGTGTTCAGGCAACTTGGTTTAAATTTTTCCATTTTAAATGTCCTTTCTCTGGGAACTTCCTCTCTTGGAAACTGCCACAGTGATGTTTGCTCAGCGTGGAGGAATTTATACTTGTTTCAAGGCGATTCTGCAAAAAGAATTTCGAACTAAATTCCGAACCACGCATACGCAACCGCTCTTCTACCACTAAAGTTGTTCATACCTTGTCATTCATTCTTTACTAAGTTATTCCTCGGAATATTGAGAACGGCAGCCCACAAACAAATGTAATGGGAAAAGAACACCGACAGCACAGATCTTTTATGTTAGCTCTTCTCAGACAAAAGTGCGAAACAATAGCAATAAATCAACCCACGCAAGAGGCCGCGTTTCTACCAGAAAGCTTGCCTTCGTGCATAGCGTTCGCACCCAGCGTTTCCTAGTAAACGTTATGGTCACATAAGCTGCAGTTGCCGAGAAGCATGAAAAGCAGTCAGGGGGCTTTGAATGCTATCGCGTTCCACTCTTAAAGGGACACTAAAGGTTACTATTAAGTCAACGTGGACTGTTGAAATACCATCCCAGAAACCTCGAAACGCTTGTTTCGTGCCAAGGAGAGACTTATTTTAAGAGAAAATGCGTTCTGAAGCGTCCGCGTACCTCTAGCGCAGTTCAAATCGCCCGCCCTCCGATCGAGGAGTACTGACATCATGGTCTCATAGTGACGTTGCGCCATCGGTGAGTAGAACGGCGTCCGCAGACGGCGCTACGGCTTTTCTGCGCAAAACGCGAACGCGCGGCCAGAAACAGAGCCAAGACAGAGCCGACAGCAGAGCGAAAGTGGGAGTATGGTGGCTAGCGGAAGGAGAAACGAATTACGTCCCACATTACGTCCCACGGCACACGGAGAGTCCGTTTTCGTTAAACTAGGCTGCGGCGAGCTCGCAGCGTGGTCGGCGTGGTCTATGAGAAGCGACGAGCCTTTTCGCACTCGCAACAGGGCATAAATATGTGCGAATCGACGCAAAACTCGGCCTAGAAAGCGCAAGGCGCCCATAAGCTGGTACTTCATTCTATGACGCTAACTTCGACGCTCGTCGCAATGGACCCTGACACCGACAGATTGGCTCGCGATGGTGGGCTCAACTTCAGCGATTTGAGCACCGACGAGCGCGACCTGCTGCTGAGGGCTCGCACTGCCGGCGTCGTTGCGTACTACGACGGCGGCCTCGACACCGGCTCTCCGGAGCGGGAAAGCAACGAGGGCTTCCCACGACATCGCATGGACGTGGCATTCTCGCTGCTTGTTCCAAATGAAAGTTTCGCGAGTCAGCAGAACCCTCACAGCACGACGCGATAACGAAACTACTGAAACTCCAAAGCGTGCGCGGCGCAGAGTTGAGCGCGCAGAGTCGAGCGAAAACGAAACCTTTCGAACACCCATATTATTGAAGGGTAACGTCAAAATGTTATTTTTTCTTAGAATCGAATAGACGTAGACAAGTAGCATTTTTTTCCGTCTTATAATCGAATGAAATGATATTTTTAATACTAGTAGTTGAGTATTAGTAACACAAATTATGAGGAGTCCTTTCGTCATCGGGCTAGTACCGGAATGTCGCTGGGGTGTCTCAAATCGTGTCATGCATTTACCTCAATTTCTCGGTTACTAAAGCTCTGTTCGCGATTATATTGACGCCTTAGACGTTCTAGAACATTGCTCTACCACTTTAACTTGAGTTTCTGGTAACCTTTAGTGTCCCTTTAAAGGCGAAGCTTAAGCGTCCTACAAATTTTTATCCATTTCCACCTGATACTTTTACCATCTTTTGCAATACCAACATCTTCCTAGTACCATCCAAATCCAATCCCCAGCAGTGGGCACGCGCCATCGAAGAAGGATATCCTATATCATAGTCTATCATTCGGAGAGAAGCCGGCGATCAAACCAGATCGTGAAAGACGCGTCGGGAGAAGGAAGATGGCGTCCGGGGCGCTGGCGTAACGGTAACTGGAGCTCTCACCTGTGGTCGCAACAGGCTCCCACCAGGACGCGGGAACCTCATCTAGTTCCTCCCGAAGCCTGCAGCTGGCGAACGCCGTAAGGGTGTCCAGCAGGTCCTGTCCGGCGTCTCCGATACTTAGTCAAGCTCCTGCCGGTGAACGTCGACGGGACGTCCGGCCACTGCCAGCATACACAAGGATCGACACTGTGCCGAGCTCCATCCCCAGGACGTGCTCCAATCTGCTCTTCGCGCGCTCATCGCCTAGTCTGTACATCGTACCCACTTCACGAGTGAACGCTCTTCGTGTACCTTGAACACTTGCATGAACTTCAGCTCTCTTGTATGTGTTTTCTGTTTGCTTGCCCTGTGTGCTTTAAATATAGCTTGTTTGTTGTGCGCCTTTACGAGTGGCTTCGTCGCTTCCGATTATTTTTATCATCGTGTTTTACTGGGAATGAAAGAGCGAACGCGGTACTTAGCGGTGGATGAAAGACGCGAGGAGGAAAGCGGAGGAGAAGGGTGCAGCGGAACCATGAAGCGAAAGCGTGAGAAGCATAGTGCAGCCACGATGGCTGCGAGATGGCACCAGAGTAGCACGCGTCGTCTGGGAGGTCTGTCTGCGGCGGCTGTTGTGAATTGCGCCCACGCGTCACCTACACGTTGCCTCTCGCAATCCCCAGATTAGTGAGGCAGTCGCGCCGCACTTTTCGCTCCGTTTTCAATGTGCCGCACGAGACAGATTGTTCGCGCCAGCCAATATATCGCGAACTGAAAATTTCGCATTAGGAAGCATCGTAATTGTCGCTGAATTTTCTTTTATTTATGTACATAAACTAAACTCGAAGCCGCACAGCTTCGTCACAATACTGTAGGTGCAGGCTGCCATTGCTGCGCTTGGCGTGGCTGAGCACGACCGCGCACCCGATCTTGGAGGTAATCTTTGGTGAGTACTAAGCCCACGCGAGTCGAGATGGCTTGTGGCTTCGTGCGCGCTTAATATAATAATAATAATATTTGGGGTTTTACGTGCCAAAACCACTTTCTGATTATGAGGCACGCCGTATAGTGTGAGACTCCGGAAAGTTCCACCACCTAGGGTTCTTTAACGTGCACCTAAATCTAAGCACACGGGTGTTTTCGCATTTCGCCCCCATCGAAATGCGGCCGCCGTGGCCGGGATTCGATCCCGCGACCTCGTGCTCAGCAGCCCAACACCATAGCCACTGAGCAACCACGGCGGGTTCGTGCGCGCTTCGTTCTCACGCGTCTAGTGGTGGAGATGGCGTAAACTCAAGTTTCGGGGACGCGCTGCAGCTAGAGGCAGCACGAAGCATTCGCTCGCCGCTGCTAACGCTCTTCATCATGCCAGCGTTCTGACAGCGAGTGTGGCTAGCCTCTCAAGTGTGGCCAGTGTCCGCGGTATTAACTCTATGTCCGCGATCATGGTGCGAGGACTGTTCACGTTTGCCTGTGCGCACGTGACACGTGCTTGTGTGCAATTTATACGGCTATAAAAGTACTACCTTTACTTCGTATATCTGTCTAATAATTTGCTATCGCAATCATTTGCCTTTAGGGCGAAACTGCTACTTTTTTATAACGTAGTTTTTTTTAATTCGAAAGCGTGCCCTTAGGCATAATACAAAGGATGTAAAAAATACACGAACAGATTCGACTCGTGCAAAAAATCTAGGAGTGAACGATGATGTGGCCCATGAATCCAACGTTCAAGGACGGGTGGGCGGCCAGGCCGAAGACCTGTTGCCCGGAGGTGGCGGAGACGGCTTAGATGAAGTCCTGGGCATGTCCATAATAGGTGTTTCACTGTCACATTTTGGATTTCTGTGTTGCAAGATGGGCATGATGAGCCGTAAGGACCATGGTACTGTTGTGGCCAGAGAGCGGTCACAGACGGGGTGAGCACGACCCCGACACGTAGCCTCCTTAACGTAACCTCCTCTCGGCGGGTTAACCACCAGGGAGGTCTGACCCACACGGAGGTATGAGAGCTCGTGTGGTACGTCGGAGGTTTTCCTTTTCCCGGATCAGTCATCCACAGGCGTCTTCAGGAAAATGTGAAAGTGGGTATGTTGTAATCTGTGGGTGGGTTGCCATATCTGCTTCAAGGAGACCCGACAGGGCTGCTCGAGGCACCCACTGGACGCGTATGAGGATATTCGTAGTGGCAGCAAGACGGTGAATGCTATCTGAGAATAGAGTGGACCGAAATACCCTACGTATGTCGTGGATGGCTTGAGTAGAGTCTGTGCGAATGATGAGATGAGAGTATCGAGCAGCTTGAACAGTAGGTAGCAACGCGGCCAAGCCGTCTCGTATGGCAGCAAGCTCTGCAAGGTAGGCCGGTGGTGCAGGATCGGCAACATACGAGCACGTCTGGCCTGCCTCTGGTATCAATGGACACACGAGAGCTGTGTGAATCGTGGTGCCATTAACACTGGCATCAGTGTATGCTACAAGAGTCGCATCGTCTTGATTATCATCGGCGCGACGAAGGCGGGAAACTTTGGCATTCGCCTGACGAGGAACCGGGCTATACAGACGACCAAGAGGCTTATTGTCACTTAATTGTACCCTTTTCCACGGAGCTACATCGGGTCTCGTCGATGTGAGATTGTCTATTTCGTGTCCCATGTACCGGGCCAGTGAAGCAGCCGAGCAGAAATATGATGGCTTTAGGGCGCGCACGCATCGACGTTGGTGTACGAGTTCGTCGGTAGTGTTGAGTTGGGACTCGGCCTGTAGGGTTGGCAACGGTGTGAGACGTGGTAGTCCCGTTATGGCCCGCATGGCTTCGCTATTAATGGCCTCAAGGCGAGCCCATTGTGCCTTCGTGAGATGATGAAACTGAGCTCTGTAGACGAGTCGTCGTTGCAATACAGAACGGACAAGAAGGCGAGCCATGTTGGTGCTCGCTCCGCCAGATTTCTTCGCAATCCTACGTATCAACTGTATCGTTTCTGCGGCCTTGCATTCTTGACCCATGGTCCCGCAGATCCGGAGGAATCCATTTCAAGGCCGAGTACACGGAGAGTTGAAGCCTCGTGCAATGGTTGCTGATCCAGAGTTAACTGAAGAGGCCGGAGTGCCAGTAAACGGCGCCCATACTTGTTCGCTGCTGACATGTACGTCGTCTTGCCCTTGGAAATGCCAAGGCCTATCTGAGCACACCAGTTGTGCGTCACGTTTAGGACCTCTTGGAGCGCTTGTTCTTGGTGGCAGATTTAAGGATCAACTGACCAGACAGTGATGTCATCTGCGTACATTATGTACTGTGCGTTATGTATCGTGGCTAGCTTCCAAGCTAGTGGAAGGAGAGCAATATTGAAAAGGACTGGTGCGAGCACAGATCCTTGTGGGACACCCCGATGTGCGACGAACTGACCTGCCGCTTGGCCAGCCAGGCGATTGGAGGAGGTGCGAGCGCACAGGAAGGCTTCGACGAATGTGCAGACATGGCTAGGGAACTTAAGCCAATGGAGAATTCCGACAATTGCTTCGTGACTCACATGGTCGTGCGCTTTACGAATATCCATTGCCAGAATCGTGCGAATTTTTCGGAAGCGGCCTCCGATGAGAACTATAGAAAGGTACGCAAGGCCATCCTCTGCGCTCAGATGAGCACGGAACCCGATTTGGCCAGGATGACACCATGAGTACCGCTCGAGCCACCATGTAATACGTGTCGCGAGCATACGCTCCATCAGCTTGCCTAAGGTTGAGGTTAGCGCTATTGGGCACATATGAGCGATATTATCTTGGGGTTTTCCGGATTTGGGAATAGGGACCATTTCTGCATGCCGCCAAGAATCAGGAATGACTCCTGTAGCCCAAGCTTCGTTTATGGCCCCCAACAGCACTTCGAGAACCTTGCCTTCCGTGTTTTTATAAAGTTCATACGGTATGCCATCCGGTCCTGGTGCCTTGCATGGCTTCGACAAGTCTATTGCCGCTAAAAACTCTGCGATAGTGAAGACAGCTTGTATACCCTCGATGTCAGAGAGCGTAGGCGGCGTGCCTGCGTCCTCGGGAAGGCAGTTTTGAACAAGGAAGGGAGGCGGTGTTGTGCCCAAAGCCGGAAAAAAGGTGTGGGCGACAGTTTCTGCGAATACTGCTGGTGTCTGGCCCGATGCTAACAGGGCGAAGGCTGCGGGCTCTGGAGGGCGCCGACTACGTTCCATTACTCGGAAGGTGCGCCAAATGGAGGCATTGGATGACGAAGGTCCGAGAGAAGAGCATCAGTCCATCCAGCGGCCAGGTTCTACGCGGTGTTCACGGCGCCGAGCTACTGCTGTAAGGCGTTGGGCTTCTACGCGAAGGGTATTTTATGCAGGGTCACGTTCTGATGCAATTTCTGCTTGGCGGCACGACGTCCAGAGAGGCAGAAGTTGCAAATCGGGAGCGGTTCGCGATTCATCAACCCACGACGTATGTGTCGCCTCAACTAATGCCGCCTTAAGACAACGGGACGGGTCCAGCATGGAGTTGGATACATTACTTTCTGATACCTCCCTGTATCGATCCCAGTCCACCACTCGACATAGTCGGCGGAGGCGGCCTGTTCCGCCCGAAGATAAACCAAGGTGAATCGGATGATGGTCGCTACCTCAGCAGTCGGGTTCACATGACCAGGAGACGGTCGTCCTTCCTAGCCACCAAGATAAGTCTGGTAAGTGTGGCGGCGCGCGAGGGTGGTCACGCCGACAAGTAGGCACTGACACATTATTAAGCAGAGTGGATTGGGCGTCCATAAATGTGTCCAGCACACACGTACCACGCGCACTGGAAATAGCGTATCCACATGTGATGTGGGGCGCATTAAAATCTCCTGCTACCATAATGGTGCAACCAGGATGTTTCTGTCGTAGGTGCGCCAACCAACCGAGACACAACCGAGCCGCACGACCGCTGTAGGGGCAGGCATAGTACGAAACGATGATAACGTCCGTGCGTTGGAGACGAACCAATACGGCCACGACTTCTTGCCATAAAGTACACCACCGTGAAACATCAACGCGAGTCTGATGAAGAGTGCATTTTACATACGCTGCAGCCTTTCCTGGAGGGGCATCCAGGCACTCCTACGAGGCACTCCTACGATCCAACATTGAAAGCGATGAGTATACCACAAATCCTGGAATGGGTGGCGGGCCGTTGGACTCTTGAAGCAGTATAGCCCAAACACGCAGCTTCCCATATCTGAGACGCTGACGCAGCTCTCCGACCTTCCCCGCGATGCCGCGACAGTTCCACTGTAAGATGCCTTCTGGCACACTTGAAGACGCAGCAGCCATCATAGATTAAGATTGGCCAGTAGAACCGAGGTGAGATGCTGGAGCTGTTGCGCAACGAAGCGCAAGAGTTCTTGGGGTGAAAGAGGTTTCGACACAGATGCCGGGTTAGCCATATGAGCAGGACTAGACGTCGACGACGAATGCGACGGCCGCGCTCCGTCATGACGACGCCGGAGCACTGTACGGCGTTCCTTGAGACGTTGGATTTCCTTTTCAAGGGTGGCCAGGCGAGCGTCGATCTCGAACTCTTCGTCTGCCAAAGGAAGCGGCGTGTCTTCTGTCGATTATGATGTCCGTTGCGGTCGTGAAGTGGACGACCTAACAGCTGCGCTATATGTAGGAGTGGCAGCATCACTTGTCGCTGTACTTGCTATTGTCACCTAGCTAGCGTCCTCTTCCAGCGAGGCCAGAACGGCGTAACGGTTGTACACAGGGACTTGTTTCATTGATGGATCTCGAGGGGTCCTTGCTGGCTGTCGAGAATGGCGTTGTCGAGCCTTCTTAGTGGCCTTCAACTTCGTAGGACACGTCGTGGAATTAAGTGATGTCATGATCGTTTGTTTGGCATAGGCCGCATCTAAACGATGCTGACGGTTCAGGCTCCATGGTGTCGTCCTTGGGTGGGTAGGGGCAGGATGATTTCATGTGTCCCTGTCTAAAGCAAGAATAGCAGTACACAACGGAAGGCTTGAACCGACGCGGGCGAAGTACGCAGCCGTAATACAGGATACGTTTAGGTGGGGAATTAGGCCCTTGAAGCGTGATTAGGCACGTACGACCGCTGCCTAGGTAGCGAGCAGCCACGACCTTGTGTGTGGGACACGATAGTCCCTGCAGGAGCCTCTCGGGTTCTTCGTCAAGGTCAACGCTATTAACCACGTAGCGTCTTAAATTGGTACAACTGGCGAGGTACGCCTGGACTGGAAGGACACATTCTTCCGAGACTTGTATTTGTTGTAGTTCTTCGAGTTTATAAACTAGTGCCACAGCAGACACCCATACTATGACCGTATTAGTGGGTTCGTGTTGAGCAAAATCTTGAAATCGGGAAGTCTCGAGGCAGGCGTCCAGGGCCGCTTGAATGATATGGTTGTGCAGAGTGGACATGTCATATCTAGCACGAGGCTTGATAACCACTTTGTACCACGATGTCGTTGGCGACTACGGAGACATGCGTGTCGGTCGTGCGGGCAGGCCTTGTGATGAGCAAGGTCTTTTCGGGGCTGCTGGAGCTAAATTTTGATCCGATGGAAGGCCAGTAGCTTCCTTCGTTCTCTTGGCCGAGGTGTGCGCCACGACAGCAGGGCTGTTCTGCTCCATGTTGGTGGTATCCATCCTCAGGGTACCGCCTTCGCACGTTGCACTTGTCCCCAAGAAGGAGACGCTCCTGACTTGGATGGCAGTTGCATCGGTAATGTTCCGCTCTTTCGACGCAGCGGACAACAGCTTTGATGCTCCGCGCCGACGCGGCGAGTGCCGCGGGGGCACTCGCACTCGCGAAGCCGCGCAAGAACTCGAGTTGGACGACGCAGCAGGAGGGTGTAGATGACGACGGACCTTGTAGATAAGCGCCAGTAGTAATTACGAACCGCCAAAGCGGTCCATAAACAACAGAGTTCCAGTAGCGGGGAAGAAAACCAGCAAACGGGGCGAAAATCCGGAGCTACCGTAAAGTAGTTCAAACCGGTTTGAATAGTTTTTGCTAAACTGGAATGGAAACCGGAAGGAAAAAACTTTAGTTTGACACTGCGCCAGACTGTGCCAGCAGCATCTCTAAAATATATCGCGGCAACACTGGATGCCCGGTATTCGTGCACTTGGCGTCTAGGCACACTGTGTATCCGCGCTTCCTTTCGCGTAACCATTGTTTGGCTTCGCTGTACCGTCGATGTAGGCAAGTCATCGTTTTTGCATTTTCGCGCTCAGACCGTACACTAATTGGTACTGCTGAGCACAATACCCCACAGGCTCTGCCTCCAAGACGCATCAAGCCAAGTGACATGTCGGTCGCCTTCGCACAACAACAGAAAGGGCGGCATAACCCAAGTCCAGCTCAGATACAAAAGGTTGGTATTTTCTTGCGGTATTCAGGTTGCTAAGACTTATAAAATATGTTAAGCAGTGCTTCAACTTCAACGTAAAGTGCTAGAATCATGCTAGCGGCTTGTATTTCTTGAAAGACGGTTAGTTGGCGTAGCATTTTGCAAGCGCATTCATTATGTGCATAGTGTTCTGACAGGCACGTTATGCGGTTCTTTTAAACGACCATAAAGTGCATGGTGTAATTGTTCGTTCTGTTTCTAGTAAGTGCCGCTGTGTGCGTGTCTAGTAAAGAGTTTCGGTACTAGAAGGCATGTGCTGTCACGCCTTAAGTGCCTGAGGTCTGAAACCAATATGGCAACAACACCATGGGGACATATAATTCCTCAAACTTCAACACTTTTCGGTAACTGTGCAGGTATTGCTCTGTGCATGACCAGTAAAAAACTTCGGTACCAGAAGGCATGCGTTGTCAACCCTGAAGTGCTTCTGATTTGAAACCGGTGTAGCAACAACACATCATGAGAAAATGCGCTCCGCTTCTGTGCTTTTCAATAATTCCGCCTCTTCCATCTTTTCCTTTGTTGTTTGCTGTAGATGCTGGATGAAAATAGCCAGTTAATACAAGCTATTGTCGACTATCAAAACAAAGGGAAGGCTTCGGAATGTCTGCAGTGAGTATGCATTTTCACGCAATGCTTTCGTGTTGCAAATGTGTCGCATGTGTTCAAGGCGCACCACTACTCTAATGTTGAACGCACTTGTTTTCTCTGTTCTGCAAATGTGCCGCGTGTGTACAAGGAACACCAATATTCTAATGTTTAACGCACTTCTCTGTTTTGCAGTTGGGCTTCTTAAAAAAAAATGTGTGGTTTGCTTTCTGCCTTGTAGGTATCAGCAAATTTTGCACAGAAATCTAGTCTACTTGGCATCAGTGGCAGACGCTGGTCCTGTGGTGCAGGCATCTATTGTAAGTATCGTTTTTGGGCACTCTAGGGACCATATTTATTTATTTATTTATTTTGTTATACTGTCAATCCCGTCTGGGATTTTTACTGGAGTGGGTTAGAAGGGTCTGTAGACATTGTAGTACAGGCATTTACATAAAGAATACAAAAGACTACTTAGTGGGTGTAAAGGATAATAGACCTATGTTAACAGCAATAAGTATGACAAAAATATAATGCACAATCAACTTATTTCAATTACAGATGATGTTTTGCAAAAAAAAGAAAACATCGATGGCATTATCTGTAATTTCACATCAGAATTCCAAAAACACTTGGTAGTTAAAACAGTGATAAACACAATGTTGATAACATCACTTAGTCGTGAATGACAGTACTGTTGGGCCAGCAAATTCAACAAATTTGTCAACAGTGGGCTGTGCGACTACCGTCTGGGCTAAAGCATTCCAGTCGCGAACAGCTCGTGGGAAGAACGAAAAGCTAAATGTATCGTTAGTGCAAGAATATTTTTGGAGTGTAAGGTAATGCTTGTGACGGGTTTCTCTGGATGTGTTATAGGAAATATAGGTGTTAGAATCCACATGAACCTTATTATGCAGGATGAGATACAAAAATTTGAGTACGGCATTGCACGACTGCTTAGTGTATGAAGGCTGATCTCGGATACCATCTGAGTAGGCGAGTCGGTACACCTATATCGGTTACAGATAAAATGTGCGGCTTTTCACTGGACAGCCTCAAGAGTAGCTATTTGATTATGGGCAAAGGGAAACCACGCCACGTTCGCATATTCTAAGACAGGACGTATCATTGTCACATAGGCGAAGAGCTTAGCTTCCTTCGTAGAGTATCGCCGGGCCCGGTTTAAGAACATAAGCTTTCACATCGCTTTGCTTGCTACATGCTCTACATGAGCCGACCATCCTAAGTCTGATGGTATAATGCCCAAGTACTTATACTGAGTGACCGTGTCAAGTATAGTATTATCACAGCCGTATGTAAAAGTAAGCTTGGATTTCTTTTTTGTTACTGACATTGAAACTGTTTTATCGAAGTTGAAGGCCATTTGCCAATTTTCACACCATTGGGCTATCAAAGAAAAATCCTTATTAAGACTAGCTTGGTCTTGTCGGTTTAGTACTTCTCTATACAGTACGCAGTCGTCTGCAAAAAACCTAATCTTGAATTCAACCTGATTAGTTATGTCATTTATGAATAAAAGGAACAGGATAGGGGCCAAAACGGAACCCTGGGGTACACCAGAAAGTACTGGCACAGATTCAGAAGTGTGGGAGCCTAACTGACAAACTGGCGACAGTCAGATAAGTAATTGCTAATCTAACAAAAAATTGGCCCATCTCGTAGTATATGTTTAAGCTTTAGAAGTAGTTTAGCATGGCAGACATGATCAAAGGCCTTTGAGAAGTCTAGGTAAATTACATCTATTTGTTTCTGGTCGTTAATTGCTTTGGAGAAATCGTGTAGGATCTCAACAAGTTGGGTAGCGGTAGACAGACCAGTCCTGAAGCCATGTTGGCAGGCATGGAGGACATTGTTTGCCTCAATGAACTCTGTAACGGATTTTAAGATATGTTCCAAGATTTTACAGCATGTACATGTGAAAGAAATAGGCCTATAATTTGACTGACAAGAAATATCGCCTGATTTGTAGACGGTCTATGTTTTAGCAATTTTCCATTCTGCTGGAATATAAATCTGTGCTTCTGCTGAGATGCCATGACTACACCAGATTGTATTTCATGTTAAGTTTGTTCTTGAGGCCTAAGTCATTAAGATTATGCAATATCGCCCATTATGGAGCCTTGTATACGAATAAAAGGTGTTGCTGTATGTTTCATTTTAATACCAGCAGTAAAGCTGCAATGGACCGTAAAGTTAGTGTTCTTATATGTTGTATTGGTGCAGCGCACTTGTGCTGGTTGCACTCAGCTGCTCTGATGTCCCCAATCACAAGCATTTAAACTGTGGCAGCACCAAGGTACACCCTATCACAAAAGCTTTTTACAGCACTTCACAGAATCTTGAGAAAATGCAACATTTGGTTTTAACTAATGCATTGATCCTTGAATCAAAAAGCCCAGTGCATGATTTTTGTACCAGTACTACATTTCTAATCTATATTCCAGGTTGAGGGGTGAAGTCTCAAAGCAGTTTATCATGCGTGAAATAATATCTGAGTGTTCCGTTATTTACTGACCGCTGCAAGATAGCCAGACTTAGCCTGTTTCACAAAATTTACCACCACAATCAACATCTTCATTCTCTCCTCATAGTTCCACCGGTGTTGGTACCACAGCAGCTTGACGATGCACACAAAGCTCATATTCGCCATTGTAAAACAGTGAAGCATTTTAATTCATCTTTACCAAAGATTTGCCATGAATAGAATGACCTTCCAAGTGACATCGTAAGCATCACTGATTTATCCAGGTTTAAGGAAACTATAACAAATATTTTTAGTTTTGCGTAGCGATAGTGTTATTTGTGGTTTGCAATGGTTGCTGATAACAATTCATGATTAAGCACTTTTGTTGAACTGTGCTTATTTTTTTGTTTCTGGTTTCAAACAGCTGCAACCTCCCATTATTTCTGATTATGCCTTTTGGTTTCCCTTGGTTTTGTAATTGTACTCTTTTCTCGAACTTTTGTTCTGTTCTTTCTTATTTCAAAAGTTTGTACCTGTTGTATGTACTGATTTGTATATGAAATGATATGAAATTAGACTTCTGAAATGTAGGACAGCCTGCTATGCATGAATATGCCCAGCTGGCTTTCCTGTACTAAGTGTTACAGCCTGGATTCACCGATTTTCGCTTACCTTCATGAGGCTGGGGGATAAAACATATTTATCAAATTAAGCAAACCACAGTTGGTCAGAGGCAGGCATCCAAAATGTCCCCACAAACAGTTCATAGCAGTTTTCACTGAAACAGGCAGAGGCTATTGCTGGTGGTTGGTTCATACTTGTAGAAAAGGCTGGGCCTATGCAAAATTTTCGAAGCAGCATAAAAACTTTCTATGTCTATTTGGCAAGCTAAAATTTTTTATATACTTATACATACTCGGTTTTGTCTATTTTCTATGGCAGTTCTTGCCTGACTTTATTAGGTAACCTTGCTCGCAGTCTTTTTTTTTTTTTTACTTTTTTTTTTGCGTTTATGTAGTGGTCGTTTGCCGAGTTTTATTCATTTGAAACTTTTTTGTAATGTGTCAGCATTTGGAAATCATTTCACTATTTCGAGCAAGATGTCTAGTTCTTGTGCATGCTTGCTTCTTTTGCTTGTGTCTGACCTCCTGTGAAAGCCATAGCCACTCATGAAGCCACTGCTACTTTTTGGTTACCTGTGCAGGCAAGACTTCATTGCTGAAAGCCAATAAACCTGAAAATGCACAGTATATTCGTTTATAGTCTGGAAAGCTGGTAGCGCACCCGCCGCGGTGGCTTGGTGGCTATTGTGTTCTGCTGCTGAGCACGAGGTCGCAGGTTTGATCCTTGGCCACATATTGATGGAGGTGAAATACAGAAACACTTTTACACAAATTCATGTGCACGTTGAAAACTCCAGCTGGTCAAAATTAATCCAAAGCCACCCACTACAGCATCTCTTGTAACCCTCTGTGCAGTTTTGAGACATTAAACCTCACAATTAGATTTTTTACACTAGGGGGGCTCCTGAAGCTGAAAACTTTAGAGATTCATGGTAGAGAGAAATTATGGCAAGATCAGGCTGCTTCTTGCTGTTTATCTATCGCAGCCACCACCATGTGGGCCAGGAGGTCCTGATCAAGGAGGTAGCCCTGCACCAGGTGGTCTCATGCCTGGCCAACAGTCCTATGGCCCATCTATGCAGTCACAGCAGCAAACAGCTCCAGGTAGTTGTCGCATAAATTAAGCTTGCTATGTAGTCCTGTGTCCCCAATTGCTTTGCACTTTCTTGAGCAATACATATGTCAAGCCTTTGGGCATGTTGTATGCATTGCTGAAAAGATTGTTAGAGGTCTATTACTTGTCTAGACTGCGTGGTGTGGGCTGTGTTTTATATTTAATCACTTTGTGTGACCAGAGAGAGTGTAGGCAGTATGCTTTAGTTCTTTTTTGTCTGGCATAGCTTCTTTTTGTAACTTCAGTGAAGCAGACAAATTTTTTATCTACCTCAGAATAGCATGAAGGTACAAAGGAAGCCCATACGGGTTTCTCAGAAAGAAAGCGTTGTTGAAGAAAAATTCATCCTGGTCTGAAGATGGAGGGTAATTTTTTACTTTCATGAAACTTGCTCATCCTTGTGAATTTCCACAGAACTTGTTTGTATTATTCTTTGTACCAACATTGGAATCATTCATTCATCCTCAATCTGCGACCTGGTTAGCTGCCATAGTAGAGTGACTGCTCCCGAAAGGTCTCAGGTTAAATTCCCACCTTTCTTTCTGTGTAACCAATATAGATTTCCTTAAATTTGTGCTACTCTGAGCTGAATTACAAATTTTTCCTTATCCTGAAGCTTTCCCAAGCTTTAAGATTTCTACAGAACTGATTTTCCACATTCAATATCCTTGCACTTCGAGTTGTCGATTTCAGCCTTACCTCCTAGTTAGTTCGGATGGTAAAGCCACCGCAGTGGAAAAGCGTTGGTCTTAGGTTTGATCTCACAACCGGGATGAATTTTTTTAACATTTTACAGCATGGTGTATCATTAAAGTCCTTTGTTTTCTGGTTTTATAGCTTTTCAATTTCAGGAGGTAAAAAATCGCCGAGCTTTAAATACGAAAACTGGGTAAAAATCTGAGCTTCTGCATTCTGGCACGAAAACTGGGGAGAAATCGGTGGTTTTGTTTTCTTGCAGACCAAAACTTGGAATTAGTCTGGTGACATTTACTAATGACTAATTTTTCTGTCCATGCTTATTCCCATTGATAGTCCGCTATTGACGGTTGCAAATTTGTATTTTGCCACTTTCCTAGCGCTCCGAGACAGCTAGTGCCATTTATTGGGTTATATTTAGGAAATATTTAGTCAGTATCAGTTTTCATTTTCCGCCATACGCGGATTTTTAAAACGCCTCTGAAAAGGGGGCATGGTCGGCGCTAGTGGCACTTAGTTTCCCAGATCGCGTAAGCACCGTGCATCTGCGTGCAAGTTTTTGGGCTTTGAAAGCAGCACTGATGCAGAAGGCAACTTTGGTTTGTCGTATTTCACAGCAGAGTATCGCTTTTTTCACCGAACTGTTTCAAAGCTGTCGTGTGCCGATATAAAGATATCCTGCGTGTTCTAAAGGTCACAGTTCTTATCTGCAGGGTCTTAACATCCTTCCATCGGGATAATTTGCTGGCCACCGTACAGGGAGTTTTGCACGGAAAGACAGCGGGCAGTCGACCTCGGTATATCGCGCGTCACTAGAGTTAATGGTTTCTTTTATATCTCAAGAAATTTTTTACATAGAAAGATGATAATTGCTGGAGTATTGCACTGGTCCTTTACATTGCAAATGCATATTCTGAAATTTTTTAAGGTCTTTCTGTGCAAAGCAACAATGATGTTACTGTATATTTTTTTTCTACAAAATATTTAGATATCTTTTCTTTTTCAAGTTCTTTATAATAAAATTTTTATTTAGGATTAGTGCCTTTTGGAAAGAGGATTTCTTCCTCTTCAATTTGATACCGTACACTTTGGTATCAAGCTTGCTCTGTGATAGAAAGAAAAGTATTTACGTGACTACCCAAACACTGCTTCTTTTCCCATGGGCAGGAAAGTGTTAACACAAACAGTGGTCTACTATTGGACACAATCGTTTTATTTACACGAGGGAAATCACTCGCAGGAACCTTTAATGGCAAAGAGCTGCTTGCAAATAACGTGACAAACTCATCTCCATAAGTCCTTGTCAGGTATTAATATATTCAAAAGAAACCATATAACTAATAACCGCAAATATAGAGAAGGGTTTGGCCATATGTTCTTTACTTTGTTTTCTGCACTTTTTGACTAAGAAAAGTGTAGTACAAAAGGTATTGCACATGGCCAGGCATGCTTCTCAGGAGATGTGCTTTTCCTTATCTTGCAAGCCCTTGTTGACACACATGTGTTTTGGGAGCATTCTGTGTTGATCCTAGACTTGTCAGTCATTTCTTCCTTGTCTGTTGTGATCTTTTGAAAATCAGTGGAATACCAACAAGACAAATCAGCCACCCTTCTTTGAACGCAATATAGTTGTGTAAACATCCTTTCAATGCCATAGCTGCCATTCGCTAAGCAGAGCAATGTCTGAGCTGCATTGATTCTCTTCCTTGCGCATTACCACAGTTTACATGTGTGTGACATGTGGGAAATAGTACAATGCAATGTGCCATTGCTGTATTTATAGAAATGCTGCTACTAAAAAAGCAACAAGCTTTTGTTCACTCAACCCGGTAGGCACTGGATATATTAAGTTTCTATAACTCTCGGTATTTTGCTGGGTGTTAGTGCAAACAAGGGCATATACAATATTCATATTGTAAAGGCATTTATTAGTCACCGGCGTTTGAGACTGACCGTTAGAGCAGGGCATGGACTCCCAGCATGGACTCCCCGTTAGAAAGTGCTGGAGAGGTCGGCCCACTGTAGCGTACTTCTTCTTTGCTACAGTTACTCCTGGGAATGAAAATGGAGCCATCCGGTGATCTAATAGCTCCTCACTATGAGTGAATCATAGTACGGCTCGAGGCGCTCGATGCTGACGTCTCGTCCATGACAGCACATGTCCAAAGACGGTTCAATGGATTCGGTCATGTAGTTGGCAGGGAATGTGCATTTCACGACATGGTAGGGCTCTTCATACTTGGGTAGTAGTTTTGAAGAGGGCCCAGGTGCAGCAGAAGAAGCCAAGAGCCACACAAGCGCTCCAGGAAGGAAGGTGGGCGCAGAAGTGATGTCACTGTGAGTGCTCTTCTGGCGGTCTTGGTCATTGGAGGTAAAGGCCCGAGTGAGATTGCAGCACTCTTCAGCGTGTATTCCAGTGGCAGAAATGGGCGCACATTCAGATGTATCCGACTGGTATGGCAGAATTGTATCGATGGTGTGCGACGGGTACCAACCGTAGAGTAAGAAAAAGGGTGCAACACCGGTGGTGCTCTGAGTAGCGGTGTTTCACACATAGTTCATGAAGGTCAGAATGACGTCCCTATTTGTGTGGTTGGAGGCGACATACGTGGCAAGCATGTCACCAAGCTTACGGTTGAAGGTTCCGTAAGGCCATTGGTTTGAGAATGGTACGCCGTAATTGTACGATGAACAACATGGCCCTCTTTAAGAATGGCTTCAACTACTTCGGACAGGAAGACACGTCTGCGATCACTGAGCAGTTCCTGAGGGGGCCCATGACGCAGGATGAATCGACAAAGCAGGAAGGAGGCAACATCGCGTGCTGTAGCTGCTGGGAGGGCGACAGTTTCAGCGGATGGCGTGAGGTAGTCAACCGCCACAATGGCCCAGCGGTTTCCAACCAATGTCAGGGGAAGGGGTCCATACAAATCGATGCCGATGTGCCCAAACGGCCAGGTAGGGCAAGGTAAAGGTTGCAGACCATCTGGCAAGAGGAGGAGTGGAGATTTCCGGCACTGACAATTGGGGGGCACGAGCAAACGAACTTCTGAACGCAGCTGTACATCCCTCGCCAGTAGTACCGCCGTAGAAGGTGCGGGTATGTTTTGAAAACTACAGAGTGTGCACACTGTGGATCGGTCTGAAAAGCTGCGCATTTCTCGGGATGCAGACTGCGAGCTACTACTAACAACCACTGGCGTCTGTCGCGGTTATAATTGCATTGATGAGGCAGGTTGTCGTGAATGCAGAAATGGTGAGCTTGACAATGCAACGTGTGAGTGGTTGGTTATGCTGATGAACCAGAAAGCAAGTCTATAAGGGAGGCAATCCAACTGCCCTTGCGCTGCTCAGAAGCAATGGTGGTAAGGTCTAGCGAAGAAACAGTGAACTGGAATAGTAAGCAGCAGGCATTGTCATCAGGTAAGGGAGAGCACGAGAGGGCTTTGGCGTCAGAATGCTGGCGTCCGCTGCGATACAGCACACGGATATCGCAGTCCTGCAGGTGAAGTGCCCATCGGGCAAGATGGCCAGAGGGATCTTTCAAGGACGACAGCCAACATAGTGCATCGTGCTCCGTCACTACATCAAATTTTCGGCCATACAAATAAGGCTGGAACTTAGTGAGAGCCCAGATGATTGCCCAGCATTCTTTTTCTGTCACAGTGTAATTGATCCCAGATTTCATAAGTGTATGACTTGCATAAGCCACGACAAACTCGAGAAACCCTAGTTTGTGCTGGGCAATCGCAGCGCCGAGGCCAACGCCGCTGGCATCTGTGTGCACTTCAGTAGGGGCTGTCGGGTTGTAATGGCTCAAAATTGGCGGACTCATTGGCAAACAACGGAGCTTTGTGAAGGCCTCGTCGCACTTGGATGACCATGAAGTGAGGGGTTCATTGCTTCTAAGTAGCTTCGTCCGGGACAATATGATGGCAGCGAAATTGCGGATGAAGCGTTTGAAGTAAAAGCAGACCTATGAAACAGCACAATTCTTTGATGGGCATTGGCTTAGGATATTCGGCGACGGCCCGAAGTATGGCTGGATCGGGGAGTATTCCATCCTTGAATACAACGTAACCTAGAATTGTCAGCTGCCGAGTTGCGAATCGGCACTTCTTTAGGTTTAGTTGTAGGCCAGCATTTGCTAAACACGTCAAAACACACCGGAGTCGTTGAAGGTGCGTGGTAAAGTCGGGAGCAAAAACTACAACGTTGTCAAGATAGCACAAGCATGTGTGCCACTTCAAGCCATGTAGAACTGTGTCCATAATGCGCTCAAATGTTGTCACATTACGAAGTCCAGAAGGCATTGTGTCAAATT
This sequence comes from Dermacentor variabilis, assembly GCF_050947875.1. NCBI lineage: Eukaryota > Metazoa > Arthropoda > Arachnida > Ixodida > Ixodidae > Dermacentor > Dermacentor variabilis. Next base: position 261,682,357 of record NC_134568.1, on the reverse strand, counting down.
CGTATTCGCTGTCGGGTGTGACAAAAGCTGTCTTCGCCAATCGGCATCTGCCATGGGTACTTGCCAATACCCTGAGCACGAATCTAGAGAAGAAAAGAAAAATGTGCATTGTAGACTGTCAGTCACTTCGTCTATGCGCAGGAGAGGGTAGGCACATCTGCGAGTGATCATGTTGAGGCGCCGGTAGTCCACACAGAACCATCTTTCTTCACAACAAGGACGACAGGGGATGCCCATGGACTATTAGAAAGTCGTATCACCTTGCGGCAAAGCATGGCGACGACTTGGGCCTGTATTCTAAAACGTTTGCCTTCCGCAAAATTATCGCCTTGGCCATGCTTCTGCCAACGGCGTGCACTGATTGGCAGTCTTAGCAAAACCGGAAAATAAACAGCGTCATCTAGTAGTTCCGGCCTATGTCATTTTAACATCATGGTGTTGATGGGTGCTCTTGACATATACTGACTTAACGAACACGTCTTATGGTGTTTGGTTGGTGGTGGAGTGTAGTAGAGATAAGGTAGGTGGTAGTTTATAGTAGCCTTATGGGTGGGGCCTTACACGCATTGTTTCGCGGCGATATTTGTTGATTCATTTAAAATAAAACATTTCACACTTCTTTATACAATTTATTTTACCTAAAGCAGCCGCAACCAACCGTAGTCAGTGTGCAGAACCCGTACTATGTCCACCACACTTGAAAACAACACACCCGAGCCGCTCTGCACTCGCACAGTGCGGTCTCTCATGCGATGTGAAGCGTTCGACAGCGCGTATTGGTAGTGCACGCTGACGTCATGGGTAAACAGTCACTTGATTTATTGACCGTGACTATCGCAGAAGGTGAATGTTTGAGAATACAGCCCTTGTTCGTTGATTATATGATGTTCTACAGGAGATACATGATACAGACGTTGCCACAATGGCGGTTGTGAGCCAGTATCAATCCAATGAGTAAAAGTTGACGTCCTGCCTAGGGAAGATTGCCCTACATCGAAAGAACGAAATTCTTCTAAGAGGCACAAAAGCTGAGACCGTGGGACCAGTCTAAGGTCATCGGCAATAGAAGAACCGAACACATCGCTGGGTGATAGGTCACATGTAGAAACGGCACTGAGCGCACTAGAACTAGTACAGTAATGGTCATCAGGCATGTCCATAACTTGCATGTCTTCGATCGCTTCTACATTGCCAAGACATTCCCCTCGGAGCAGCATCACAGGGTATGGCAATGGGTTGCAAGCGAAAATGGTGCTGGAGCCCTGTGGGATTTTCACTGTTGCAAAAGGTAGCAGCAGACCTTTCCGAGTGAGAAAACGGTCAGATGGAGACAGTAGTGCAACAGCATCTGAGATTCCACTGCAGTACAGGAACACTACCGTTAATGCGTTCGAAGGAAAGTGGGAGTCTGCTTGGACAAGTAGTCTCCTTAAAAGCGAAGAAATGTCGGTGAGCGGCAAATGTAACAACGGCGAGGGTTCCATTTCAGCCCGTGTGCAATAGATAATGGCATTGTGGTGCAATCGTCGGTTTGCTGGAATGCGTCTTCAGCCATGGTTGAGCATACGGTACAGGATCAAAGTTCCAAGATGGACACTGTAGGCTGAAGCACCCTCCACCACTTGCAGAGGAGTTTATTAGTCAGTGGCATTTGGGACTGACCGTTAGAGCAGGGCACGCACTCTCAGCATGAGCAGCATTCCCCGAGCAAAAGCGCTACAGATTGACCCACTAGAAAGTGCTGGAGAGGCTGGCCCACTATAACATCCTTCTTCAGTACAATATGTCATTATTATTATAATTATGATTATCTTAGCCAATTGCTCACAAGAGGTAGCTAGCATTCATTCATTTTGTAACACCTGCATTTATTATCTTTTATGAAAGGGCAAACTGCGGGGAGAAATTCGGTTTAATCCAATTTGCATAAATTCTGTTCAAGGTGCAAACATCTGGAATTATCTAGTTTTAACCGAAAACAAAGGACACTGTGTGTCATGTGTAATATGCACAGAACAACAACTTCTAGCATAACAGAATGAAGAAGTAAGAAAATTCTGCATATTTACTCGGAATTTTCTTTTCTAGCAATGAAATACATAGTGAATTTAAAACTTGTAGAAATTCGAGTAATTTTTTCTTTTAAAATGAATGGTGGCAGTTGAGAAAGGTTTGCGAATAAACAGGTTATTTCCACAATTTATAGACTTCCAATAGGCATATAAAAATATGGGGTGTTTATTTACTGTTTATTAGCCTACTTTGATGTTTTTATAAAGAAATACATTCTGGTGATTCTTAGAGACAATTATTAATTGCTGTATCATGCATGATACAGCATGCAGTTATGGGTTGTTTTGTGGATGAAAGAGATTGGTTGCCTCATTTGGTGCCAAAATATGAAGTTCATACAGGTTATACTCTTTCTTAGCATCATTATTGGTGTCGAATAAGTAAGAAAATGAAAATGCCAGCAGGGTTTATGAAGGTAGCGTGGGGCCTGTCACATTCCGAGAGCTAAAAACAGCAGTAGCAACAAATAATTCTTGGAAGAGAAGGAAGGTTTTCTTTTGGCTTGTATCTAACTCCTAAAGACTCTGCAAACCAAAAATTCACATAGAATCAAGGTCTATGAATGTTCCAATAGTGATATTGAAGCTATCGTTTAGTCATTCAAGGAAGACATAATCAAATTTAATGAAACCTGTGCAAGCTAGAGCTGTGAAAAATGCACTCCATTTCTGAAGGAGACTCTGAAGTGTTTTCAATTGTTCTGATGTTTTTTGCAAGTTTTCTTCAATTAAGATATCTTTCTGCACGGTCAGAAAATATACCCATAACTGCAGGGTGTATTATATATAATACGTGACAATTTTGGCTTATAACATTGCTATCAGGTGTGTGTTTCTTAAATTGAGGTTGGTTTAGGTGTATCTGGCCTGAACAAAGGCTTGTTGAATCTTTTCACAAGAAAATAAAAGTTCATGATTCATGGTCCTTTGTAACTTTGTGTTACTATTAGGTAGATGACACATTCCCTTTCGTAAAACTTTCTCCACCTTGACGATTTCTACAGAACTTGTTTACTATATTCAGCAACTTCACTGAGCTTTGGATTGAAATAAGTGAGAGGCGTTGAATAGTTTTGGTGGCAGTTTTAGCCTGTTGTCGTGGGCTTTTAATAAAAAAGCACGAAATAGGACTCTTGGAGGCTGCCCACAGTGGTAACTGCATCATTCCTCTTTCTTTATACAGTTGTTGGAAGAGTTCTTTGCAATCATTTTTAAACTGTGCCGAATCAAGGGTTCTCAAACGGGGTTCTGTAGATGACATTCTGGGGTTCTTTGAGCAGCTAAATTGATCTCAAATGATGCTTCCCATGCTTTTTCTTTTTTTAATCTAGTGGGGTACTTTTGCATACCAGATAAAGCAAATGATTAGTGGGCCCGTGTTAACACCTCTGCCGTGCACATTTTGTTCATGCGCAATGTTGGAGTCTGCAAAATATGTGTGACAATAGGCTCAAGGCTCTCCAAGCAAGCAGCTACAGCTGAACTAAGTAGTCTCTGTCTGGTTGGCTGTTGTGGCTGATGGACAATTATCTAGGTTTAAACAAACATGCGGGGCACATTTGCATATGATTTGCACTCTGTGGGCACTAGTGGCAATGCTGCTTAAATGGTACCAATCTGCACCATTTTGTTGAAGCTACTACATTCATACTGCGAATGAGAAACTGCACCAAGAGGAGTTGGGGTCAACGCAGGTGATGGGGGCTACCACCTTATTTGCAAGGGATGTTGTCGTCATAGGTCGGCAAACTTGCTCATGAGTCGACTCACTCTTTCCGACCCTGAAGTCCGAGTACGAGTGAGTCTAGCTGTATAGGAATTTGGTGAATCTGAATCGGAGCTCTGTTTATTTTGCCAACCTAAAAAAAGCATGCTAAAGTAGCAGTGATGGTAGAATAAGGAGTGACTGTTGGGCAGTAAAGCCCTCCATGGTTGCAGAGCTTCTTCAAGATACTGTTTGGTACACAGCAGTGGCGGCCTTGTCACAATCAACCTTTGTCACATGCCCTCAGTTAGATTAAACGTTGATGAAATTAAGCTTCCGCCGTCAACATCACTGCTAATTATCGTCACCCAAAGCAACCAGCACAGAAAGTTTCGCTTATATCTAATCGCACAGTGCATTGGATCTGCGTAATTTTCTCTTTGGTGTTTAACCCTTTCTTTGCTAGGAAAAAATGGCCCTTTTGAAGGCTTTAGTAAAGGTTTTTCTTTGAGTACACCAACAGGGCAACAATAACAAGCTACATATCAAGATATAAAGCTAAAGAAAGATATATCTTAAATATATAAATTCTGAAGACCCATGTTTGGGTCTAATACAGTCAACGACCAATTTTTCGGACCCTCTAGGGAACGTAAAAACGTCCGAAAATTCAGGCAGTCCGAAAAAAATGAATGCATGCAAAAAAACGCACCATCTTTTTCTTTTTTTCTCGGATCTAGAGGTGAAGGGCGAAGTACCAGGCTTCCGAAACCCTGCCAAAGCATCAATGAAGGTGCTATAAAAAGAGGCGTTCAAAAACTGTATGCAGCCGACTGCCGGTTTATTATGTGCATGTGCATCGTCGGGCAGCCAGTGTCATTGATGCAGTGGCTTGAAGAACTTGTTGATTGTTGTTTGCATGGCGTTCCGGTTGCATGCGATCATATTCGTCTCGATCTGAGCTAGGGTCATGTCAGCACTGTACACCGATTAAAGAGTCAACAGTGCTCGCATCAACTCGGCGCTTGTAGGCGGCGCAGTCAGTCAGTCGGTTCTGCGCAGAAGTTGAGCTTGTTGTCAGCGTCAACTGTTCAAAAGTTATTTCCGTGGGTACGGTACTGCTTTCCGCGCTTTGATGCCATCGGCGCGGACGACGAAGACAGAGTGGGGGCCATCAAAGGCAAGCGAAATCCTCAAGTTGCGAACAGTGGAGTTCGCTGACGAGCATAGAAGCACCTAGGCATAGCGTCGCAGGGCACACTTCACACAACCACACACCATGCTAGCCAAAACGTGGCCTGCGCAAACAAACGAAATAGCGCCGCTCCGAAAACTCTGCCGGAGGTGGAAGTGTGGCCATTTGCGGCGATGAACATAGCCAGCGTGGCCAGACCAAATCAGTGTGTGACGGCTAGATTCGGCTCGTTATGGTTCAAAGCGGTGATATGCTTCGGCTGCAAGTCGATTTCCTTCGCAAGGGCGCTTCGCAAGGAGCCAAAGGACCTTCCGTCGCGTCAAAAAGTCCAGAAAATTGGACGGCGGGGGGTTCGAGCGTCTGAAACTTCAGATGTTCTTATACATTGATTCTATGGGGCTCGTGGCGGTGCCACGAAGACGTCCGAAATATCAGGCATGCCCAAAAATTTGGGCATCCGAAAATTCAGCTGTTAACTGTATGTGACATAATTTGTGAAAAACTAACTATACAGAAAAGTACAAGAAATGTTTACAATGTTGTGCTGACAGCATAGAAAGAATAAACCAGAATATATTTCTAAATATACTGTAATGAAGAACGCTTGAACGTAGGCAGCAGGATTGCCAACAGCATCGCGTGGCACAGATGCTCGAGCTTAGAGACTGTGCTCGGTGAAGCGCTCTACCCGTCATTGGCCTGTCGTGTAATAAACATCTTTTATAATTGGTGGAGGTGCTGGGTCCCTTTCAACTCTACCATCCTGGAACTCCGCACTCAGACGCTACCTTCCACCATGGCAGACGCCGACCAGCAGACGCTCCCGCTGCCACCTGTTCTCTGCGCTGGCGCTATTCGCCAGTAGGATCCTACCCTCTTCAGCAGGACAGGCGACTATGACGTTGAAGATTAGCTTGCGTCCTCCGATCGGATGAGCGAAGATTAGCTTGCGTCCTACGATCGGATAAGCACTCATAACAAATGGGATGACTCGACCAAGCTAACCGTCCTTTTCTATCTCGCGGACGTGGCCAACCTCTGGTTCAAGAACCACGAGGCGGATTTCCGAACATGGGCTACCTTCAAGGGGGCTTTTGCAGCAGTATTTAATCATCCCGCCGTCCACAAACTCCAAGCTGAGCAGCGTTTGTGCACACACGCGCACGACACGGGTGAAACATTCACCGGTTACATAGAGGACTTTTGTCGATCTATGTAAATGCGTCAATGCCACCATGTCTGAAGTGCACCAGATTAAGTACATCGTGAAAGGAATTGATGATGATGCCTTCCAAATGCTACTGGCCAAGAACCCGAACACTGTTGCTGACATTATCACCCTCTGTCAGAGCTACGACAAGCTACGCAAACAGCGAGCTTTGACGCGGCCTCCTCCTACAACCGACGCGTCAATCTCCAGCCTGGCCATTGGTTCCGACCAAGCGTTGCTGATCACGCAGATCAAGGCCTTTGTCCGCGAAGTCGCACGACAGCTGTCTCCTGTAGCCTTCTCCCAGGTGCCTGCTTGTCCTTTGCCATCTGCTCTGTGCAACATCATTCAAGGAGAAATTGCAGACGCACCACCGGTTGCTCCCCAGCAGCCTCTTGCGGCTGCTCCGCTAACTTATGCTGCAGTAGCTGCCAGGCCGTGCCAAGAGCCAGTACGACCCTTTCAGCAGCTTGTGCACCACCCTTCTCATCCCATCTCCTGGGCCGGTCCTCCTATTGCCAACCCATGGTGCACGCATGACAATCGGCCTGTTCTTTGCATGTAGGTATCCCGGACACGTCGCAAGGTTCTGCCGCCAGGTGCAAACAATCCACAGTGATCTCCGGGCGCATTGTTATCCGGTCGACTCCAATGTAAACTACACTCCATCCGACCCACCGCCATCTCGTACTCCGACTGATTGATATAAAGGAGGTTTATTACATGACGGGCCGATGACAGGTAGAGCGCCAACTGGTTATATGAGGATGCATCAGAATTAAGAGACCAATGTTGTCCTCGCAAGGGCTCAGTGCTCAGCTGCCAGAGTGCTTGCTGTCTTAGCAGTCACTGAGTGTGCACATCTCTGTACGTTTGCTGAAAATAGACTCCGCAGGGCGAGACATTAAACTACTCATAAAACTTAAGTCCACTCCTTATTGGGTGCAAGGACACATGTGGTGCCATCTTCTGGAAGTGTGCTGATGACATGGTGTGCGCGATAACGGGTGGCGTGCTCCTCATAGTTTGGTGCCGGCTCTCAAATGAGCCACCACATAGCCACCATCAGGTACAAGTGCCTATGATATAAAGGAAGTTGGTAACTGTGAAATAACTTGTCCTGGGCAAACTGCAAACACAGAACGTGCCGTACCTTTACAAAATACGATTTGTAGCCACAGTGTGTGGTTGTTGCGAAGAAGTCTACCACGCCAATTTTTCTTGCATGACGGAAGCAAAATATATTCTTACTGTACAACTTTCTGTAAAACAGCAGCCAATGTCATTGTACAGATTTTCAATTAATGTTTTCACATAGGCATCAATCCTATCATGCCATATTTCCATACGCTGAATGGTACCACTTGTGTGCTTAGTATTTTTCTTTTTTTGTTTAGTTGGAACGCATTTTTTCAAGATCACCTGTGCAAGATAACACAACTGTTTGTTCAGATGAAATATATGAAGAGGCAAACATGACTTGCACGATAAATTGAAATGGCCATGTAGTTAATTAAAATATGTACTAATAAACATTTTTAATTATCCACTCGTTCAAATTTCGAAATTTAAACTGATACACTGTGAGGTCATATTTGCCTAAGAGAGATCCTGAGAGTAGCATCACTTTCAAGACAGTCGTCCCCAAAATGTGCTAAAATATGTGTTGATGTTGCAGCTAATACTGTCCTGAACTATTAACTATTAAAAGGAACACCAATATATTTCGTACCACATTTTTGAAATGCATATGTCAAAATTGGTGCTAGTCTTGGGACCTTGTTAAGCAGGCATGACTTCACAACTGCTCAATTTCACAATTTCAACATGTAACATAAAGTGAGCAATTAAAAAGTTAATTAATGAATATTTTAAATTATACCTACCTGGAATTCCAATTTGCCATGCAAATATCTGCACCTTCCTATAACTTCTAAACAAGCTGAATTGCACTTTTGAGGTGATTAACAATAATTGTCTCCAACAAAAAGATGGGGCTGCTGAGCACGAGGTCGCGGGATCGAATCCCGGCCACGGCGGCTGCATTTCGATGGGGGCAAAATGCGAAAACACCCGCGCGCTTAGATTTAGGTGCACGTTAAAGAACCCCAGGTGGTCGAAATTTCCGGAGTCTTCCACTACGGCGTGCCTCATAATCAGAAAGTGGTTTTGGCACGTAAAACCCCAAATATTATTATTATTAACAAAAAGATGAATGAGTGAATGAATGAATAAATAAAAAAACCCCCGTATATTTCGCCTAAATTTATGTACTTGATATAAGACTTCATTCCAGAAAAATGAGAACGGACAGGACAAGGTGCGCAACGTCCAGATTTTGTGCCATTTTTCTTGCACTTTTTTTTTCATGAATTCATTGTGATGTTCGGGGAGAAGCAGTGTATGAGCATGTCGCATGAGGAGATAGGGAGCGTTCCTCTGCACTATATGAAGGCTGGTTGGGTTCTCCATTAGCCAGAAAGGTTGACCACCCTTGCTCTGGGTAAAAGTTGTGATTTATAGAATTTTGGCTTTGAAGCCACGTGGGATGTTGCACAGACTGGCTGCTGCAGTTTATTATGCAGTCTCCGGTGATGACTTGCTTGATTAGGCAGTTGTAGTGTTCACCCTGTGTAGTATGGTAGTTGGGCTGCAGTTGTCTGTCTGTTATCAAGGCGGGCCTGGAGCTGGACAGCAGCCTCCCATGGGGGGCCATGGGATGTCGGGCTATGGGCGGTCTGGGCCCCCTCCACCATCCTCCGGTATGGTCAGTCAGCAGCAGCCTATGCCAGCACAGCAGCCGCACCACCAATCGGTGAGGCTTTTATTTATTTGGACGCCAAGCATTTTTTTTTCTTCATACCAGGCACTTTGTGTTATGGCTCTGTCTCACCTCATTTTGGGCTCTTCAACAACAAAACGCCGGAAATGCTGGGATAATAGTCAACCTTATCACTGCATATCATGTGCATCATGTCGCATAGCAACAAGTTTCATATAAAAGGCAAGATCATGCCAGGGTGAGATGGCCACCATTGCCCACCCCCCTTGGGCCTGCCACTGCTGTTAATGCATGCCAAGAGGAAACATTGCCAAAGTATGTACAGACAGTGCTACAAACTAAGCATGGGATGAATGGCATATAGTCTCTGCAAGCAATGCGATTGGTAGCGAGATGAGTGACCTGATTCAATACCTTGGCAGTGCAAGGCCTAGCAGCAACGGCAACTTGAAAATAAAGGATGCTTCTCAGGCATACAAGAAATTGCTGAGGCTGGTATAACGAGCAGTGCGCATCTAATGAACCAATCCTCAATGTGCAAGCTTAAAGGGAAACAGAAACTCGAGTTGTTTTGTAATTGGAAGATCTGACAGTATAATTTCAGCTCGTGAAATTAGTATCTCGAATTCTTCTCAATTGTGCATTTTGAAGCGCAGCAATCGCAGACTAAGTTTGTCGTAGCTCCAACCCCATTGTACACTGAGTGTAGTGGAAAAAGATTATGCAAAAGGACGCCACCTTAAGTGGCATCAACATAGGGTTCAAGCCGTCTACCTAGTTCGCCATTTGAAAGCATCAAGGCAATAGGCTGTCCTGCACATTTTTTTATCTTCCTCTAGTGATTTTCACAAAAAACGCGCTTAATAATCATGCATATTTTTCAGATATTGAACACTGTTGCTTGCATAGAAAGATTATGCTGTCTGTTCTGCGCAGTGTTACTTCTGTGCCATTACCGGTAATTACTGGATTACTGGTAAAGCTCCTTGAGCATGTCATACACACCCAGATCATCAACTATCTCAAAGATCACAGCATCATATTTAAATATCAACACAGTTTTTTCAACAGATTTTCTTGTGACACACAGCTTGCTGGATTTACTAACAACTTGTTTACTTTACTAGACACCAGGATTCAAGTTGACACTTCGTTTCTTGATTTTTCCAAGGCATTTGATCGGGTTCCCCTAGCATAGGCTACTACCAAAGTTATCTCAATATTCGCCCTCAAGTTCTAGCATGGATTATAAAGGGACACTAAAGGCAAATACTAAGTCAACAGGGACTGTTTACATGCCATACCAGAAACCTTGCAATGCTTGTTTCGTGCCAAGAAAAGACTTGGTTTACGAGAAAATTGCATCTGAATAGTCCAAATACCTTTTTCGAAATTCAAATCACTTTTCAACCAACCGGGGTAGTGGTGATGTTGCATACGCCATCACTACCCTTTGATGCCGTCGTTGAGTAAAACGATGTCCGACAGATGGCAGTACCGAACCAAGACAGATAGTCGAATTCTCGGCCACTTGCGGTTTGTGCGATTTTTGCTAGCCCACAAAACCAGTGCAGGGTCGAGCGAAAATGAAACCTTTCGACTGCCTGCATCATTTTCAAGGGTAATTTAATGAGTTCATTTTTCTAAAGATGAGATAGAACTGGACAAGTAGCATTTTATTTGACCTTATTATACAATACAAGGAGGTTTTTTGCAACGAGTAATTGAGTACTAATGACAAAATTTAACTGAGGAATGTTTTCGTCATTGGGCAAGTGCTTGAAATGTCCCGGGGGAGTCTCTAATCATGTCCTGCATTTACCTCAATTGCTCAATTATTAAGGCTCTGTTCGTGATAATGTTGACACCTTAGAGATTCTCAGGTCCTAGGGCACTAATCTATCACTTTAGCTTGACATAGTATTTGCCTTTAGTGTTCCTTTAAAGACTTCCTCTCATCTTGCATTCAGTTCACATCTCTCAATGTTCTAACTCTTCAATGGCTCAAGTCACATCTGGTGTACTGCAGGGGAGCGTGCTTGGTCCCTTGCTCTTTCTCATACTTATTAATGATTTACCCATTTGTGTATCTTCCCAAATTAGACAGTTCACTGACAACGGTGTTGTGTACCGAGCCATTAAAAGTGACACTGACCACCAGTCATACGAAATGACTTTGATTCAATTAACACTTGGTGTTCATCATGGCTAATGACCCTAAACCACTATAAGACAAAGCTTGTATCCTTTACAAGGAATTCTTACCACATCCTAACCACATACACTCTTAATGACATAACAGTTGAGACAGCTTCCACTTACAAATATTTAGTTCACCTTCAGTCTGACTTAACCTGGAGCTATCACATTGATTTGATTCTAGCAGCTGCTAACGTTCTCTTGAACTCTTAAATCGTAACCTCGACATGCTCCTGCGCACGTGCGTAAACTTGCTTATATTACCTAAATCCAGCCAAAAATCAAGTACGCTTCAACCATATGGGAGCTGGATCAAGCCTACATCATCAACATTGAATCCCTGCAGAACCGTGCTGCTACTTTCATTTCTTCAGATACATAACTCGCATTTCATTAGCGTTGCTGCGTTAAAAGCTTGTGCACATCTTGATAACCTTTCCCATCGTCGCAAACTTGCTTGCTTCACTCTTTTTCACAAAATTCACCATCATCCGTTGCTTCATGACAATTTCTTTCACTCACCCTCAGCCGTTTTTTCACGCTGCGACCATCCGTTCAAAATGCATCACATGTCATACTTCAAATTTTCCCAAATCGTTCATACCCGAAACCATTATTGAGTGGAATTGGCTGCATCCTGCAATCGCAACTAAAATAAGTGAGACTAATTTTTGTGAACTTTAAAAAAATAAATAAAGTGATGTGTAGTTTTTCTGCTAGTTCTGCTCTGTTCACCACCATGTGTCTGACTGTCTTTTTTTTTTTTTTTGCTGTTTATTATGTTGCGTTTTTTCAATATGGTTTATTGAGTGTTGTTCTGCGACATTTTGATTCTTGTTGCCTGTTGATTTATCATGCTTTTCTAGTTTTTCATGTAATTTCCCTATGTAATACCCTCATTGTGAGAGTCTTTAGGGGTCTCTTGAAATGAATAAATTTGCAATGCTGCAGTTTCCAACAAGCATAACTTTCATAGTTGTCAATGTGGTGATAATTAGAGAATTTATTTAAAACAATATTGGCTTGTTCGAAACACTTCCTCGACTGCTACTACGATAAAACCCCATTGCTCATGCATATAAAATGAGCACCACTGAAACTTGACCTAGTAATATAAATGGAGCCAGTGGAAGTGGCCAAAAGAGCTCTACGTTCACCTTGCAGGTTTACATCAAATTTGCTCGCAGTAACAAACCTTAGCACAGAGTTACCCTTTACCATTACAACAATGGTAACCAGGGTGTCTACCAACCGGGAAAACCGGGAATTCTCAGGGATTTTGAGTAGTCTGGAAAAAGTCAGGGAAAACTCGGGGAATTTGGGCCTCTATCAGGGAAAATTAGCGGCAATTTTATTGAAAGGGTCGAAAGTCGCGGTAATGCTGGCTCGAGCAACAGACAGGAATCCTAATGAATCGTCTTTGACGCCCTGTCGTCGGCTGGAGGAGTTGCCATTGTACAGTCAACGACCGACTTTCCGGATTCCCGATAATTTGGACGGCTTCGCGGCACTGCTACGTACCCAATAGAGTCAACGTATCAGAACGTGTCAAATTTCGGACGCAAGAACTCTTCGCCGTCCGATTTTCCGGATGTTCTGCCGTGACCGCAGGTCCGAAACGGCATTAATCGAAGCCACCACCGCTGCCATTTTGATTGCCTCGCAGCCTCGAACCGGCACTCTCGCACGCAGATCTGCTGGCAGCCGTAGCCACCACTGCGGCAACGCTAGGCCTAGCTGCTTCGACGTTCGCTATGAAGCTTCTTGCCATTGGGTGCTGTGCTTTTTATTGAGACTTCGCTGCTGTCAGCAATGGCATGGACTCTGCCTTTGTGGTCCTCGTGATTGGCTTAGAAGCTTGGAAAGCATGGTGCGTTGCATAATGCCGGTTCCCAAAAGTCAGCTTCGCCTTTGCACAGAAATGCTACTTAGTGAAGCATATGCAAAAGTATTGCAGTGAAGCATAACAAGTGTGCGAAGGGGCTATTGCCACGGGACACAGTATGTATTCCTTAATTATACACGCGTGCACCTGGCATTTCCTGTCACAGTACGAGCACTGATATGCCGAATTAGTGTACTGACAGGCCTTCAGATCGTTTTCGAATGTGCCTGTGGCGGTTTGAGCCCTTAAGGGCAGTATATGACATGCATTTATTTTTTCCAACTGGCCAATTTTTCGGACGTTTTCGCCGCCCCTAGGGAGTTCGAAATATTGGACGTGGACTGTGCAACTGACCAAGAAGATGCTTCAAATTATCCGTGGGGGGAACGAGTGGCGGAAGGAGGACAAGAACAGAAAGAACCTACGCATTGAGGAATGAACGGGAAAGGAAGCGTGCTGCTGCCGTTTTGAAGGAGCTTGAGCTCAAAAAACAAAGTGCTGGCTGATGCTGAGATGCAGGTGTGCCTCATCCAAACCAAAATAAACTCTTTAAAGCAGTGAAACACACCGCTGAGGCGTCGTGCGCGGGCTGAGAATATGTCAGGACAGTTGAGATTGACTTACAAGCTGTTGAGAGAGAATCTCAACTGTGGCAAAGTTCGGGCCTCCCACTGAGCTCGCTATCAGTTGATAGAAATAGTTCGTATTCGAAAATATTTGCTTCTGTATGCATCTCCTTTTTATTCGTATTTGAGAATGTCCGACTTGATATGCAATTTTTTTTTCGTAGGCATTTTATTTGCTGTGCATTTTACTAACCCCTCCCTTCTATTCTCTTTTTGAATAACATAAACACTACTCCTTAGTAGTATTCAAATTAGATTAAGTAATTTTCTTTTTACATTTTTTTCATATGCATACTAGAGAGTGACAGCATTGGGCAATATGGTTTCAGCCCGTCTTGACATAAAACATAGTTCTGCATCACTCAGGGAAAACCTGGAAAACTCGGGGAATTTGGAAATGTCAACTTGGTAGACACCCTGCATGTACGTGTTGTTGATTACTGGACAAAACATATATATCTTGGCAAGCTTGGGTGCCAAGAACACGTGACTGAAAGATTTTTGTAGTCTCAAATATGCTGCTGCCACAGTGTGGATAAAAAGTTCATTAAGGTTTCTTTCATTGAGCCTTAAGTCACATTTGTTTGGTTCAGTTCTCAATTTAAGAACAATTATAACTGCAATGAAAGCATGCATACTTGGCAGTTTTGTCACAAGATTTTGCATGCAGTGAGCTGTTGAGCCGGCGCACAGTAACTCCAGTTACCTCTCCATGCAGACGTTTGCGACCTAGCTTCTCACCACCAGTACACACATGGCCCACTTGAGGCTCAACAAAATAGCGGCAATCAGCATTTTTGGAATGCAAATTACCGTACTTACTCGCATAATGATTGCACTCGCGTAATGATCGCACCCCTGAATTTTGTCGTGAAAATTCAATTTTTTTCTTTCCCGTGTAATGATCGCACTTACCATCTGTCAAATGCTACGCGAATGACTCTTGAAGACATACCAAGTGGTCTGCACGCACCCAACATTCTTAAGCAGATGTCCCGTTTCATTCCTTTCATCACTTTCTGCACTTCCATGAAAAAAAAAAAAGCTACAACAAAACTTATCGGCTTTATTATTTGTAGGCTGCATAATGGTTTTGGTCAACAACAACATAAAGGGTGCCTTTGGATTCTTCTCGTCTGCACTCGTGGGCACGCAATAAATCGCAATCGGCAACGTTAGTGGCCACGTTTACACTGATACATTAGAAGTGTACCCTTTTCATGCGCCGACGCTTGTAACGCAGCTAAGATATTCGCTCACCCTTAGCGGAAACAAGCCGTGTTTTTCAGCAACAACGTTCAGTACATCGCCAAACTGCGATCGTATTATATGTTTTCCGGCCACTAGATCTCATGTAAAGTATAATATGCGTGAGGTACACACAATCGAGAACATCTAGCTGCCCGGCGCACACTCAGTTTCTCCGTTCGGTACCAGAGAATCTTCTCCGGAGTCGTTGCACGCAGAATTCACAGCTATCACCGCCAATCCTATTGTGATAAGCATCTTCACATATCTGTTTCATGGCGCGCGGTGCCGCCGGAAGCCTAGTGCTCGCTTTTGGTAGGCGAATAGCAAACATGCCGCTGTTCCCTGCTGCAGACTGCAATCGTATACATTTTCCGGCTGCTAGATTCCACGTGAAAAAGAAAAAGTGCGAGGTGCACGCAATCGAGAACAGCTTATAGCAGCCCGTCTCTGGTAAAAACGACAGCGTGCAGTAGTTTCTTATTCCGGTACATGTACCAGCAAATCTCCGCCTGGGTCGTCACATGCCGCATTCACAGCTATCGCCGCCAAACCTATTGTGATAAGCATCTTTACCTATCTGTTTTGCAGTGCGTGGTTCGTAGTGGCATTGGTAACTTACTGCACACCTTTAGTAGGCGATAATCCAAATGCGCCGCCGTACCCTGCTGTAGGCGGCACGATGGGGTCATCACATTTCGCTTCAGTGGCATCCAGCATCACCTATTAGCTCGATTTTGTTTCGGTTTCCCGTCGCCCTCTGAAAACACCATGCAATAGGAAAACAACAAAACGCATCTCTGGCTGCCGGGGCACCACCAGCTCGACATGCGACGCTTTGCATTACGTAGATGTCAACAATAGTTGAGTGTCAAATTTTTTATTACTTCGGATCGTACGTTTTCTCTGTTAGTATGTTTTTCCTCTCGTTTTCTTTCCCCCAACACGTATGAACGAGGTTCTACTGTATTTGTTTTGAGTAAATTTAAGAGGTTCACGAATGATACAACCACCAAGTCTTCTTCATTCTCCTGATATAGGTTGTAGAAAAATTCAAATGTTGGCCTTGTAGCACTTTCATTCAACGTTAGGTCTGCTGATAGTGCTTGACTGCTGTCTATTCTGGGGGCCATTGCAGCCAATGCAACACCAGCCATCTTCACAGCAGCACCCTGCTATGAATCAGCATGGCCAACAACCACACATGGGCCAACAACCAGGTGGCCAGCACATGCCGCAGCCGCCCTCGCACCCATCAGCCATGCAGCCTGGCATGGGCTCAGCACACCAGCCCAGCCAAGGCCACCAAATGCCTCAGCATGCCGCCAGTCCGCAGGGACCTGTTCAGCAGCAGGTACTGCCATTTATTGGCTCTAAACATGCGCTGTCAGTTACAAATGTTCTCAAGTGAACTTGCTCAAACTCAGTGTGAGCGTAAAGTCATGCAGTGGTGCTGCTATCGTAGGCGCTACTCTGTTTTGTGAGTGAGCAACTTCTGGGAGCCAGGGCTCATTTATTGAAATGCATTTACCCCAAGTAATGTTGCATTGGTCTGAATGAGTAAAGGAATGTGAACTGTCCTGTACTGTTGCTCACCATAAGTGCGGCTGACATAGTTGGTTTTCTCAAGCTAGGAACATTGCCATAGCACAAGCATTTCTTGTGTACAAACCCACATGAGAGCTATGATGACAAGCATCTGCCTGCTCTGCACCGTGTGCAGCTGCATGCCATTGGGCATGTAGTTGCTTGTTATCATAGCTCAAGAGTGCGGTAAGAACATCTTGTGTGGCAGTGTTGCTTGTGCCTTAAGAGAAATGGCCAGTCCAACAGGTTGCCACTGTTGCTGTCTCTTCTGAAGTGTAAATATGGTTGTGTGTTTTTGGTTGAAACAAAAAAATGTCCACCAGTTATATTGCCAATTGGGATATACGGACACCAAACGGTAATTCGTGCTCAGCGGCGACCGCCAAAATGTCTGCATGATCGAGAGTCCGAAATACCAGATTCAGCAGAAAACAAGTGACTTTATTCCACAAGTGGTAAAAAAATGTGTGCCATATTCTTGTATTCTCACTTTGGCACCTTCAATAGACTATATGCAAAACCTACAAGTGCACTTCTCCACACACCTTTGACACTCCCCCTCAGGCTAGAATCTTATCAGAATGCGGGTCAGCGACGTTATTCCTGCCGCCATTCGTTCCCCGCACCGTCCAAGGTCTCAAAACGTGTCTCAGCTTTAATTGCGGTAGGGAAAGTTACGTTGGGGAAAGTAGCTTTGTAGAAAAGTCTTTCTGAATTTTGCATATTTTCTATTGCACATGACTAGTGCAAGACGCATGGGCGCCTACAAGTGATGACATTCTTGGCACAGAGTCACGCATAGTAATATCACAGTACCAGAAACGCTGTCACCGGTGGATCCATTTGGTGCTAATCATGCAAAATATCGCAACAGTATCTTTGAAAGTGATCGCCCAAGAATATGGCCCAAGTTTGTCAACAGGTTGCTGCATGCACATATGCTTGCTTCTGACCTAGACAGCCTGTGACTGCAATTCTGTCGCAATGCCTTTTCATGTTTTTTTTTTTCCAAGTTTTTCATGTTTGTCAGTGAACGAGCTTATCACTGGGCGAGCTTATCACTGGGATTAGCCACGTGAACAACGGGGGATGCCAGAAGGCATCGCTATGGAATCATGGCCCATCTCTCCACCATTGTGGTGCTGTTGCTTATGAAGAGACGAAAGTACAATAAATGCATCTACCAAATCTTCATCCCCTGGCACATTAACAAAGGTCAACTGTACTGTGCTAGCTGAATGATCACACATTTCTTTGTAACAGTCATTGTTCAGCACTTACCTCTCCGCCCTCATCAGCACAAGACATAAAGGGTGGAGCTTGAGCCTCTTGTAACTGCTCGAAAATGTTCCCCAAGACTGTCTTGAGTTAATACCTATGTTTTACAGGAACATTTTAATGTGATTTGTATCTGAAGACCTTTGCATTTCATGTCATCACTCAGGTGCTGCACGGGCATTTCTATGTCATTAGAGGAAAACGATTTCTGCAATACAATGAATTCGGCATTTCATTCGAATGTATTTCTCTGGATGAGTACTCTCGCCAAAGAGTGGCCGCCAGCAAATAAAATAATAAAGACGTAAGCAATACAATATAGGATGTGAAATGCCTCCATTTTTAGATGCTTTGTGATTTTCGAAAAGTTCTACTTATTTTCCCCCAAAAGTTTATGTACTATCCTCGTTCCCAGAAAAGTTGTTGAAAGCCCTGTCGGCCATGTTTAGGCTCAGTACAGAAGCTGTAGCGAAGCGCCATAGCAGAAGTACAGTGAAGGTGAGCGCGACTGATTGTTGCGATGGCCTTAGCTCGGCCTGCACCCAAGCTCTCAACAAAAAGGAACAGGATACATTTATGCGTAGCATCTAATGCAAATCAATGAGTTGCGGAATTCACATGTATGTTCAAGGACAGAATGCCGCCCAACGCTGAGAAGTGTCTCATCTGCTGTGAGCACCACAGCAAAGAGGTAGCATTGTTCACTGAACAAGCAAGGCCGGGTGATCTCTGAACGTGTTGCATCATGCTGTTTTGTGGCTGTAAGTAAAATGCGTTGTTCGAAGCAGCACTCATTTCGCTGGAAATTTCGTTCCCAATAAACATGGATGTTGCAATTACTGCCACAGTTGTGAAAGCATTGGCTTGCAGCTGCTCTTTAAAGGGGTTGGGACACCAAATTTTGAGGCTATAAAAAGCATGTTGTAGGCTGCTTCCGTATGCAAGGACACCCAGAACGAGGTATTGGACGCTGTAAACATTTCAAAATAATTTTAATTCAGGTCCAAGAGTCATTAAAAACTCCTTCTCGTAGTCGAGACCCATCGCTAGCGCGGCAGTTACTACGTCACAGAGGAGGAACGAAAATATAGACGTCATAGCACACCAGCACAAAAATGTGACGTATGATGAGTAGCGATGAAATGCCGATTACGGAGCCTGCTGAGCCGAGCAACCGAGCATAGCCTCCACTACGACCGAGCTACAGGCATATAGAAATCCTTTCTTAATGCAAAGAAGGGGCAAGGCGTGCAGACACTGACACAAGAGGAGAGAAGTGGACAACACGACCGCCGCACGCCGGCCCGCGAACGGCAAACTGCGTGCGGCAAGTTGCCCTGCGGACGGGCCTTTACATGTTTGAGTGTAACACTAGCCGGCCGACTCCGAAAGGGACCAGGATATACGGCGTTCGTATTGTCTGCTTCTCTCCTCGCATAGTCGCATAGTTCGGCAGCTCGGAGCGGACTCTCCTTCGCTTGGCCTTTCCACGTTACCGGCCCGTCCACGTTACCGGCACGGAAACTCGCCGCACGCCGTTTGCCGTTCGCGG
This sequence comes from Dermacentor variabilis, assembly GCF_050947875.1. Lineage (NCBI taxonomy): Eukaryota > Metazoa > Arthropoda > Arachnida > Ixodida > Ixodidae > Dermacentor > Dermacentor variabilis. The sequence continues at coordinate 261,663,018 of NC_134568.1, read as the reverse complement.
GCCCCCGTGCGACGGCGGTTTCGCTCGCGAACGGCGAGATTTCCTTGCCGTAGAGAGGACGGGCCCGGGACCCATTTGTGCGGCTGCCGTACGGCGAAGCGGCCAATCAGCGACCGAGGAGTGGTCACTCTGGCATCGACGGCAGCTTCACCGCCTCTGATCGTTCGACGCCGCCGATATCGTCGCTAGGCCTTTTCCGGTTCACTTCAAAGCTAAAGCTTACGGCGCTTCGGAATGAATCACCGACTCTCACAAGCCGCAATATTTCTTACCGTTGTTGTCGCTCTTCGCAATAATTATAATAAACGCGACATGCACTTCGAATCGCCAGTGGCTGACCTCTACTGGCAGAGCACGCGTATGCGCGAGCAGACGACGCAGCATCGTTTTACGTCACTATTTTTTGTAGGCCACGTGACCAAGCCATGGTGCGTTTCCTCCTCTGTGACGTCATAGCATCCCCCGGAGCCCAGAAACCGAAACCGAAATCGCTCGGTATAATAATGCTATTATTAAATTATTTATCGGATATATATGAATCCCGCTGTGTGTATCGTGCTCCCTGAAGCATGACGCAACGTTTGAATCAACAAACGCATGAACGAAAATTTTGATGTCTCCACCCCTTTAATATCCCTCAGCTCACTTGCCTCGGTGTTTGTTTTAATATCTAGCAGTCTGTCTTCATTGGTGCACCTTGCATACTTGCAGAAATAGGCAACGATTCTTCATATCTGGTCGGTGAGAAGGTGCATTTCAATAGCGTCGTCCTGCTCTGCCATGTTGGCTATGGTGCCTGTTGACCAATTACTAGATTCCTAATGGGAAAGTCTCTCTTGGCTATTCACATAACCGTAGTGTAGGATATTCACATAAATACCATCAGGCTCAAAAATAATTCTAATTAAAAATGGATACGTTAAGGCATATTTTTGACATACACTGTCATTACAGTCGAGCCCAGATATATCAAACCCGCATATTTCGAATTATTGGCTATATCGAACACACAGATTACCCCCTTGAAAATACTATGTAAAAGTATAGGACAATTGCGTAGTATATCGAATTCCATTTTTGTCAGACATTTAACATATCGAACGCCGCACCGCGCCCCTGGGAGGTGCGCTTTTCCCAAAGACATTCGTGTCCGGTCCTCAGGGGAAAACATTTCCGCAGAGTCAGTCAGCAGGCTCCTCCTCTGTGCATGCGCGGCCATCGCCTAGCGACGGAGATGCAGAGCCTTTCCCCCGTTCTTGCGCCCCACCGGCGCGAGTTCTCTCGCTCCTCCTCTACCGCCGGCGTGTGCATTGGGCAAGGGCATTGGAGCTCAGCAAAGAGAGTGCGCGGCATGGAGACGCGGCGACGTTTCCAAGCCAAGCTTTCTGGGAAAAGGGAGAGAGAGAGAGTGAGGGGTCGGCACGGTCGCTCGTGGGCCAGGGGGTACAAGAGAGCCAGAGAGGGCTCAAAAAACGAGCACAGCGCCTTCGACGGCATACGACGCAGCGCCTTCGACGGCATATTCCGCCGATCTTTTTCCCCGCTCTCTTCTTTCTTTTCCCTTTGTCGTTCCTTCGCAGCCCCGTTGACTGCCGCTTGAACAGGCTTCGCTCGGACTGCTCCATCTGCGCATCGCGCGTTTTGTTGTGCATACCTCTGTTTCAACGTGCCGTGTGTAGCATGTGTGATTGCGGTCGTATGGTGAGCTATGGCATCTGCAGACATAAAAAAGAGGAAGAATCTGGACTTTGCAAGAAAGCTTGAAGTAATTCGGCGTGTCCAGAATGGAGAAAAGAAGTCCTCCGTGGCAGACACATTCGGCATTCCGCGGAGTACTTTAAGTACGTTGTTAAAAAACAGGCAGGACATCAAGCTTAAAGCAGGTGAGGAAAGTCGCTCGGGAGTGTGTCGTGTGCGCCCTGCTGCTTTTGACAAAGTGGAGAAGGCACTCTATACGTGGTTTCTTGAAATCGGAGCGAAAAATATTGCCGTGGATGGCCCGATGTTAATCGAAAAGGCCAAATGGTTTGCTACGACTCTTGGCGAAGAGAGCTTTTGCGGTGGCACTGGATGACTGCAATGGTTTAAAAACCACCACGGCATTGTAGGAAAGGTCATTTCAAGCGAAAGTGGGGCTGTCAGCAGCCAGGAGATGCAGCAGTGGCTTTCTGAGGAGTGGCCGAAGATCACTGAGAAGTTTTCGCCTGCAGAAATCTTCAATGCAGATGAAACTGGTCTCTTTTGGCAAATGTTGCCGAATAAGGCACTCGCTCTTCCTGGAACCTCATGTCATGGCGGTAAAATGAGCAAAGTGCGTGTGTCGGTGCTGCTTGCAGCCAACATGGACGGCTCGTGCAAGCTACGGCCATTTGTGATCAGGAAGAGCAAGTCACCGCGCTGCTTCAAGAACTGTAAACAGCTTCCCATCCGCTACGGCTGTAATAGGAAGGCCTGGATGACACGTCAGCTTTTTTGTTGAATGGCTGTAGGCTTGGGACGCTGAGTTGGGCAAGTCGGGCCGCCGAGTTTGCCTTCTGGTAGACAACTGTTCGGCCCATCAAACGACTTGCAAGCTGCACCACATTGAATTGAAGTTTCTCCCGCCGAACACCACAGCGAGACTGCAGCCCCTCGACCAGGGTATCATAAAGGCATTCCAGGTAGGCTATCGGAAGCGACTTATTCAACGGCTCCTTGTAAACCTCCGCATGGGAACCGATCTCAAGATTGACCTGCTCGGCGCGATCCAGATGATTACCGGCGCTTGGGGTGACGTGAAGCAGGCCACAGTAGCCAACTGTTTCGGCAGGGAAGGCCTTGAAGTGGCCGGAGATTAATGTCCGGAAGCTTTAGATGACGATGAGTGCTTGGAGGACGCGTTCTGCGACTTGTCCAATTTTCACAGCGGCGTCTCGTCTGAAGTTACTGTTGATGACTTCATTAACGCTGACAGCGAAGTTCAAGCAGTAGCCGACCTCGCTTATGAGGACATTGTGGCCGGAATAGCTGGCGTTCAAGACGGCGATTCCAGCGACGATGAGGGCAACTGTGTTTTCGAAGAAACGCGTCCGTGCACAGCCACTGAACTGGCGTCAGCGTTCAGCCTGATTCGGTGCTGTTGCGGCGAAATGGAAGGCACTGGGCTCTCGCACCTGGACAGTCTCGAGAAGATTGAGACTTGTGTTTTAAACTTCATTTCCCAGAGGAAAAAGCAGCCCAAAATTAGTGATTTTTTTTTTCCGTGAAATAAAGCGCTGTCATATTGTGTGCACATGCTATGTGATTCGCGGCTGTTCCAATCAGTAAGCCACAATTTTTTATGATCGCGAGTGCTTTTTTGGCCTATATCTGCATATCGAATTTTCGCTATATCGAACTATTTTCCGATCCCCGTCGAATTCGATATATCCGGGTTAGACTGTATTTCCATGCCTTGTAGTCTTCCAACACATCGCAATGGCCATCGTCTGCGAATGACATTACAGTAAAAGCTCATTAAACTGTACCCACTTAAACAGTAGTTTCCTTCTAAGCGGCGAACCGCGTGGTGGTTCAGTACGTTACCTCACTGACATAACTCGACTGCTTCACACACTTGAATTCCTTCACTCAACCTCGGTGTGCGTTTGCCACACCAACTATGTGCGCATAGTCCAAAACCCCTGCAACAGACTCAACCAAAGCGAGTTGACTAAAGCTGCCGCTTGCCAACCATGTGAGGGCCTATTTCCCATCATCCCATTGCTCTAAATTTTTTATGCCTAGGCTTCCAAATTGTCACGTGACGCTCCCTCTTCGTATTTTCCTTCCTCCATGCATAGCCACCACTTTGGCAACGCTAGGCCTAGCTGCTTCGACGTTTGCTATTGAACTTCTTGCTTTTCGGTGCCATGTTTTTCAGTAATTCAATTCGCCACAGTCACCAATGGCACCGACTCCGCCTTTGTAATCTTCGCGGTTGGCTTCGAAGCTCTGAAAGCACGACATATTGCATAATGCCGGTTCCCGAAAGTCAACTTTGCCTCAATACAATGACATTATGTAATGAAGCATACATGAAGTATTGTGGTGAAGCTTGGCAAGCATGTGAAGGGGCAATTGTCACGGGATACAGTATGTATTCCCTAATTATACATGCGTGCACACGCATCTCCTGTCGCAGTACGAGCACCGATATGCCTAATAAGTGTACTGGCAGGCCTTCAGAGCTTTTTCGGATGTGCCTGTGGCAATTTTAACCCTTAAGGGCAGTAAAAGACATGCATTGATTTTTTTCTGACATTTTCGTGGCCCCTAGGTAGTCCGGAAAATTGTACATTGACGGTACAACAAACCAAGAGGATGCTTCACATGGTCCGCAGGGCGAACGCATGGCGGAAGGAGGGCGAGAACACAAAGGACGAATTGAGGAATGAATGGAAAAGGAGGTGTGCCACCACTTCTTTGAAGGAGCTTGAGCTCAAAAAACAAAATATTGGCTGACAGCAAGGTGCAGGTGTCGCTCATCCAAACCAAGATAAACTCTTTAAAGCAGTGAAATGCAACAGTGAGGCGTCGTGAGCGGGCTGAGAGTGCATCGGGACAGTTGAGGTTGACTTTTCGGCTGCGGAGAGAGAATCTCACATGTGATTACTCCTTGGTATTCAAACTGGATTAAGTCGTTCTTTTTTTCTTTTTTTAACATGCTTGTCAGCCCGTCTTGACATAAAACAAAGTTCTATGTCACTCATGAATTTTGCAAAGGCATTCAGGGAAAACCTGGAAAACTCGGGGGAATTTGGTAATGTCAACTTGGTAGACACCCTGAAATCACAAATGCAGCCTTTGTGATTAGTGGCTCAGCTTGCTCAGCAGTTTGGGCACAGTGGTGACCACTATAGATGACTAGGCTTCGCTATACGTTTCAAAGAGACGGTGCAGAGACATAGCCAATAACCATGCAGTTGGAGTCCAAATTAATGCATGGCACACTGTTAGTTGTTCAAAATTTCGTTGGTCCCTAAACGTTAGGGCCATGGGGTCCATGGTGGGGCCAAGGAGCCGTCCAAATAATCAAACATTTCCAAATTATTGGTCGGCAACTCTATACAAGAATCTTGGCAAAAAGTTGGCACATGGCACCACTAGGGCAAGCTTTTAACCCTTTGGGTGCAGGGTGTTTTTGTGTAGTGCAACAAATTCAATTTCTAAGTACTCATCAGCAAGCTCGAAAATCAAATGTCATTTGTTGGCGATATGTTGCTGAACTTTTTACAAATTTGAAAATCTGAAAATTCAAACAGAAATTGGCTTTTGCTAAGTAATGATTTTAATTGGGATAATCAGTATCCCTCAGGCAGCATGGCCTCTTTGTCACTGTCATTGTTTTTTCACAACTTGGAATCAACATCAATATCCTCCGAATCAGGGTTCACAAGTTTTTACATCTCTTCATTGTTCAGAGTTGAATTTCTGGATGTTTCACATTTGCGAATTATCTTGGGCATGGGCAGAAGTGTGCTTCGCAGCCAGACGAGTATATGCAGGCAGGGCACTTAAGGGTTAAGGCATATATAGACTGGTCATTTAACATCAAGCCGCACATTTATTAATGGCTATAGAAAACCCTCATGAGGTCGCTAGCACAAAATCTTGCAAGGTGGACTGTTGCTTCAATTACAGTGGAATCTCTATAAATGGAAATCACTTAAAGGGGCGCTCAAGCACTTTTTATCGAAGTGGAGGAAGGCATTTGAAGTGAAAATAGGCTATTTCAGAAATACTTTGCTGCAAGAAGTACTTCAATGCGTTCAGCAGAAGCGGAGTTACTGAGACAAACATGGCCTTCACTGTGCTCCCATTCCTTCTTCAATGCCTTGCACTGCGAAGGCTATGACGAAGTGGGGTGTGCCCACAATGCTCTGCCTTCTAAATGTCACCGTGGTGAACAGTTCAAATTTCATTTTTGATGTTAACATAGGTGCCACGACTTGTGCCTTTGGTGCCTACTGCGCGCTAAACATCAGCCAAACGCAGTTGTCCTCTGCAAGCCGCAGTGCACTTAGCCAGTGGACTCATAGCGGCACCCCACAGCGGCCGCGGTATCTATGTAAACGACCGCAGCTTGATGTCAGCTGTCGGCCAGTAGCAGCCATCTAAGGGAATGACGAAATAGTGCGTCTACAAGAGAGTGAGGACGGGAACTTCCATTGAACAAAGGGCATTTGAGGGAAAGGCGACATTGCAATCCACTTGCGAGCTCCACTCACTGCGTACAACAGCAAAACTTGGCTGAAATGTTCACCGCAGTGTGTGCTACCCCACGGACCATGTTATTTCACCAAGCCCAAGGGATGGTTCAGGGCCCCTTTAAACGGAACATCATTCTCATGGTTGGTTTTGTATTCATGCAAATGTATTCAACTCTGTCTTTCAGTAAATGGAACTCCTGATAAACGGAACCAATTTCCCTGGTCCCTTCAGGTTCCCTTTAAAGAGAGTCCACTGTAATTGCAGTACAATTTATGGGATGAATTATTTTGGTTTAGTGCAGTAGTAGAAATCTTGCAAACCTGTTCTTGCTTTGCTTTATGCAATAAGAATTTAATTCTGCAATTGAGACATGGCAATGAAACTTGAAATTTTGTTCAAAACTGCCACATCAAGCATTATGTTAGGCCCTTGAATACCGTCAACCAGGCCTTAAAATTTTTCCTAAAATGTTTTTTGTTCTTTGAAAGCTGTATAAAGCCAGGCTAACAAACAAGTTGATCAATAACTGCCCACAAATTGCTTAAGTAGCTACCTCCCATTAGAGTGTTCAGTCTACCAGGGTTTGCAAAAGAATTGGGATGTTGCTCTTCCTTAGATGCAGGCTGCACAACAGCATCCATCACAACACGGTGGGCAACACCAGGGTCAGCATCCAGGGCAGCACCCTGGTCAGCATCCTGGCCAGCATCCTGGTCAGCATCCTGGCCAGCATCCTGGCCAGCATCCCAGTCAGCAGCATCCTGGCCAACACCCTGTCCAACATCCAGTTCAGCACCCCAGTCAGCATCCTGTCCAGCATCCCGGCCAACACCCCAGCCAACACCCAGGACAGCACCCAGGTCCACATCCCAGCCAACACCCTGGTCAGCAGCAGCCACATCCTGGCCAGCCACACCCAGGTCAGCACCCAAGCCAGCCACACGCCTCTCAGGCCCAAAGTCAGCATCTTGGCCAGCACCCATCGCAACACCCAGTACCCCACCCAGCGCCACATGCGGCACAACACCAGGCGCAGCATTCCAACCAGGCACAGCAGCCACAGCAGCAACCCCAACAGCAGCAGCAACAGCATTCCTCGCCACCTCCGGTGTCTTCGCCACCCAGTGGCCCAGGCACACCACAGCAGCAGGGGCCTTCACCTCCTTCCCAGCATCACCCGCCATATGGCAGCCAGGGTGAGATACTGCTGGCTTACCTACTTGCAGCATGTACTCAGTTCTGCCTTTTTGGTTCTCATAAAACTCGGGACACTACAGTAAAACCTCAATAAACCGTATCCGCGTAAACAGTAGTTTCGTTTTAACGTAGTAAAGTCAAATCCCCGACTCAGCGGCCATTGAACATAATGCGTTTTGTATCCGCATAAACCATACCAGCTCATTGCATGCGTATCGGTTAACAGGTAGTGTTTGCTCATGTTTCCACTCTTCGTCACACAATCATGCCAGTGTGTCGTCCCCGTCGGGCGGCTTGGCAGAACAACAAGCCATAGAGATCAGAACAACAGCCTCCAAGCGCCCTGTGTGTTTATGCATGAAGCCACATCAACATCATTGCGGCGCCGTGCCAGAGAGTGTTGTGGTGTCGTGCAACCTAGGACTCGCGTCATGCCAAAGCTCGAATAAAAAAACGCCAGGTGCTCAGCATAGAAGAAAAATTGGACATCGTTTGTGCTATCGAACGTGACCCAAAGAAGTCTGCACTGGCACTCGACAGGGATCTATCGTTGACTATGGTGTGTGACATTAGGAATGGGATGTGTCTCGGCAGCGCTGCTGCGACCGCGAAGAGATGTCTGCTACGAGGTTCGACTTATCGCCATCATTGCCTCTGTTGTTGCCGAAGTGTCCCCTAATGACAGTGATGAGAGCAACACGGAAAGTGACAGCACGGGTGATTCATGCCCGACAGTGGCAGAAGCTGTGCCTTACATCAGCCTCATGAATGCAATCATCGTGACGAGAACAGCACCTGGCAATGAAAAAGGCGCCCCGCGACTTCTGCAGCGTTACCGCGCGCGTGCACGGAGAATATGCAACGCCAATGAGGAATCTGCCATGCGAGTGTTTGCCAATAGGAAGGTGCTGGCTGGAGAGCTGGCTCACAGCTTTGAGTTTGAGGCCATCGTCACTGCTAGGCCACTGCGGCATCGCGACACTTTTGCTGCGCGAAGTGAATAAATACAGTCAATGACCGATTTTTCGGACCCTCTAGGGAACGTAAAAACGTCCGAAAATTCAGGCAGTCCGAAAAAATGAATGCATGCAAAAAAACGCACCCTTTTTCTTTTTTTTCTCAGATCTAGAGGTAAAGGGCGAAGTAACAGACTTCCGAAACCCTGCCACAGCATCAGTGAAGTGGCTATAAAAAGAGACTTTCAAAAACTCTGTATGCAGCTGACTGCCGGTTTATTATGCACATGTGCATCGTCGGGCAGCCGGTGTTATTGCTGCAGTGGCTTGAAGAACTTGTTGTTTTGACGGCGTTCTGGTTGCATGCGATCATATTCGCCTCGATCTAAGCAAGGGTCATGTCAGCACTGTACGCCGATGAAAGAGTCAACAGTGCTCGCGTCAACTCGGCGCTGTAGGCGGTGCAGGCATTGGCTCCTCATTTTCAACATCGGAGTCATCTGAATCCCCCACAACCTGACGGACTATTTCCTTGTCAGTCAGTTCTGCGCGGAAGTCGAGCTCGTTGTCAGCGTCAACAAACTGTTCAAAAGTTATTTCCGTGGGTATGGAAACCCCAGCAGAGCGGAGGTCGTTGATCACGTCGTCCGACGGTACTGCTTTCCGCGCTTCGATGCCATCGGCAAGGACGACGAAGACTGAGTGGGCGCCATCGAAGGCAAGCGAAATCAAGTTGCGAACAGTGGAGTTCGCTGACGAGCGTCGAAGCACCTAGGCCTAGCGTCGCAGAGCACACTTGACCAATGCCTCCTTTACTAGATGCCCGCCGCGTTGCTCGCTCTGCCATTGTAGCGGCGGTTCTCTTAGTTCGTCATAAATTCCGTGAGGCGGCGCTCGTTGCCTTTTCAACTTCCGGCGGATGTGGCAGCGGCGGCTGAAATGCTTCCGCCGGCGCGTTTTATGCGCAAGCGTCTGTTAGCGAGCGTTATTGCAGGCCTCCGAGATGGTGACAGATGCCTCGGTAATCTCAGAGGTTGCGTCACGTGATCTAAGTTGCAGAGGTTCACCATGAGAGGCGCTCGTTGCCTTTTCACGGAAACGAGAAAAGGGAGAGGGCACGGAACAGAGTTTACCGGACAACGCGGCAGGCATCTAGTGAAGGAGGCATTGACTTGACACAACAGCACAACCACACACCACGCTAGCCAAAACGTGGCCTGCGCAAACAAACAAAATGGCGCCGCTCCGGAAACTCTGCCGGAGGCGGAAGTGCGGCGATGAACATAGCCAGCGTGGCCAGACCAAATCAGTGTGTGACGGCTAGATTCGGCTAGTTGTGGTTCAAAGCGGTGATATGCTTCGGCTGCAAGTGGATTTCCTTCGCAAGGGCGCTGCGCGAGGAGCCGAAAGACCTTCCGTCGGTTAAAAAGTCCGGAAAATTGGACGGCGGGGGGTTCGAGCGTCCGAAACTTCAGATGTCCTTATACATTGATTCTATGGGGCTCGTGGCGGTGCCGCGAAGACGTCCGAAATATCAGGCATGTCCGAAAAATTGGGCGTCCGAAAATTCAGTCGTTGACTGTACTGCATGTTATTGCCCTTTCATCACACTCTCTCTGAGTTCAGTTTTTGACAGATAAGTTGGCGATCTCATGCTATTTCGGTTAAGCAGTACTACTGTTTAGTACGTACTCTTTCCGAGCTCCGACCAACTACGGTTTAACGAGGTTTCACTGTACTTGTAGTTTGTAGGAGCAGATATAGGGGCATGTTTATTGGCGCCCATTTGCCTTACCTTAGAACTCAATGTAGTATGCGTATAGCTCATAGTGCAGCTGTGTGAGATGAAATACTGTTTACAATGCCGCTGCTAGAAAATCCAACAGACAAGTGAGGCAGTAGGCGTGCTTCTCAGCAGGGTACGCTGGCCGTAGAGGCGAGAATTAGTGAAGGAGGGCATGTTGCGCAAACGAACTAGGACTAGAAAAAAACAGCTCATATACTGCATTGTGGTATGATTTGTATGGTACAAGATGCTTTGCAGAAGCATGGCAGAAGCTGCAGATGCACAGGGGCTGCCTATAAGACTGAGAAACCTGTGCATCTTGACTCATGGTCTCTGAGCTGTGCACACCACCCAATTTTTGGAGGCCATATTCAGTTCTGGCTGCTTGTCAGCAGTGTGCACTCCACGTCAAATTTTGCATCGTACCCATTTTTGATGGTGTTCTTCAGCTTTTCAGTCTGTGTGTGCAAAGTAAATACAGTATAGTAGAACCGCTATAAGTTTTGGAAAAGAATCCGAGAAAAAACCTACTAATCAAGAATATGTTCAATTGAAAGTCTGGAAATTTTGACAGACTCAACTTTTGTTCGCATTCATGTAATGTGAAGCATTGCCCATATCATTGCAGCACGAGATGCCAATTCCCACTGTGTCGGTGGGGCCTGAGCAGTACCGAAATGCTTGTCATTTTTGCAGCTTCGGCATGCTTACATTTGTGCTCCTCGAATTTAGCCTGGGCCAGCAGTGTATTTGGGCAAGGCGTTTTGGAAGTTTTGACGTGCCAACTTGGTGATAATTGTTGCGGCAAAAAACGCACCTTTAAAGCACAGCTCTTAGGCGCCCGTTCCTGCGGTAAGCGGCGGCGGCACACTAAAAATGAGAGCTAACGCAGAGCGGGAAATGAAAGACGCGAGCCGCAACAGTGGCGAACAGTGAGAGTAGCCCCATCAGTGACGTGCGCATGGGAAACTGGTATCGTGCGGACCCGCCTGACCGCTCGTTTCGTACTATCATCTTGCTCGCGCCAGCTCTCACTCGTGCTTGTTTGGTTTTGCTTGGTTTGGCATTGTGCACGTTTGTTTCAATTGTCATGGTTTGCGATTTTTGTAATCCGATTGTATGTATGATGGGAATTGTTTAATACTTTCTGGAAGCCACGCGGGCACCAGCAATTACACCTGAACTTTCGGCGACTCATTAATAAAAGCTAACGCGCTTCGCCCGCAGATCAGGTTTTCGCCGATCACCGACTCTGTTTGCTGCTATCGTTGTGCTTGAGTGTTACCGTATTTATACGATTGTAAGTCGACTCGAATGTAAGTTGACCCCCCATATCGCGTGACAGGAAAAAAAAGGAGAGCATACCTGAGGGTGCATTCGATAACGAAAATTTATTAGTAGCTGACATGGTCACTGGACTACTCGTCTTCACTAGTGCTGCCATCGTCATCGTTGCTACGGTCCCACAGCACATCATCGTCCAGCGAAATTTCGCATTTGGCAAATGACCACACCACAACATTTTGTGGAACAGCCGCCCACGCCGAATGCACCCAACCACACGCAGCCGTCAGGGAGGCTCTTTTGACAGGTCCAGTTTTCATAATTTCGCGGTCTTATGCCACCAGCCACTCGTATTCACGGCGGAGCAGGTCCTTCAAAGGCAAAGATCCGGGCTTGTTTCATGACCATGTCACACTTCACTGACACGGACCGATCACGCATTTCAGCGACGTACGCCGCAAGCTTAGCATACAGCTCCGGAAAGCATCCAGACTTAGGCACGTGGGAAATTTCTCACTTGCCATCACGGTGAAAATTTCGCTTCGCTGCAGTCGCCACTCTCGCACCACCCTTTCAGAAACATCGAACTTGCGGCCCGCTGTGCAGTGATGTTTCTTCGGCGTAAAGGATGGCAGCCCTCTTGAACGCTGCTGTGAACGAGTGCCGAATGATTAGTGCGCCTGATGCACTCATGACGACTGAGGAAGCATAGAAGTAGCACGCAGCAGGCAGTCAATTGGAACACGTCAAACCAATGCCTTTTGTCAAACTATAGAGAAAGCTAAGCGCAACAGGGAAAGAGAAACCCGTGAGCGGTGTCTGCTGTTCCATTAACTACCGATACTCCCCGCAAGCGCTGCCATTCTAAGGGTGCCGCTGCGAATGGAACAGCGGTGCTTCCATCAACTATCGACACCCCCCCATGAGTCTTGCGTGCACTGTAAAACTCTCAAAAATATTGGAAAACCCTTCCAAAAAGCAAGGAAAAAGCTACAGGTAGGGCCATAGAGCAAATATAAAATTGTAACTACATTGTAACTCCCGTTGTTCACACTGTTGTGGCGGTGCCATGTTTCGGTTTCGATTGTAAGTCGACCCCCCCCCCCCCCCCCCACTTCAGATTTTCACATTTAAAAAAAGTGGTTGACTTACAATCGTGTAAATAAGCTACTTGTTTTTATGGGCACAAGTTCGCCCAATAAAGAGTTAAATTTGTAACTCACAGTTTTGCCACTGTCATTCTTCACTGTCACTACCACGTGACAGTATAATCATAATACAGTCGAATCTTGGTAATTCGAACTCGAAGGGGCCCGAAAATTTGTTCAAATTAAAAGAAAGACTTGTTCTTGAAGTACTCGTGCACCATAGCACGATGCACAAACAGTGCAAGTCATGAAATATTGGGGTGCGCAAGCACATAGCGAGAGAGGACCACAGAACAGCCCACGCTGGCCAACGCTTGCTTCCCGATAACAGCAGAAAACGAAACTTCAAGGAGCAAGCTGGCGCCGGGCTGGCGGGGTTGGCGGCACTGGTGTGGAGGTGAGTGCACGGGGAGACTGTTGATGCTGAAGGCGTTGAGAAGGAGGGTGAGGGGAGCTGAGTTGCAAAGAAGGATGGGAAAGAAGCGGATTTGCTTTTCTGCCACCTAAGATTGCCACCTAAGCAATGGAGTTGCCGAGGCCAGACTGGGCCTTTGCTGCTGCTTCACTCTGCATGATGGCATGCTTTTGTAGCGTAAAGCTACACTACATGGGTTGGAGCCGAGCTTCGCATGCTTCTGCGCCTGCCATACTGTGCATGCGCAAAAGCCGCGTGATGTCATGAGAGGCACAGCTGCATCACCCTCGCCGCCGCCGTGGCCACAGCCAGCACGTGCTTCTCGCCGCGTTCCAGAGGTGTGACGTCACAGTCTTCGCAGATGCGCCGGCGCCGCACGGGAGAGGCGGTTGATGCAGCACGCTCGACAGGGAGGTTAAGGAGAGTCGAGCCGCTGCCAGTCGGTGCAAAAGACTGGAAAAACCTAAATTCTTCAGACCCCGAGGTTGTCGCTTGGCAGTTGGCCGTCGAGCGTCGAAAGAACGAGTGTGCCAAGGCAAAACGTGCGGTCGAGACACCGGAGCAACGTGAAGAACGCCTAGCAAAAAGACGTGACCAAGAAGCTCAACGACGTGCTATGGCCTCCCAACAACAGCGGCAGGATCAAGAGAGTCGCAGACAATCGCAAGACTCGTCGGTGCACTGAACATGCTATGAAACTCGGTGAAAGGTCTAGTGCATCTACACTCTTCCTCTTGGACTTTGTGAACAATCCGTTGGGACACATTTGTGACGTATGTGAAAGGCTGTGGCATTTGGATTGCAAGGCCAAACAAGGCCATAGCCAGATAAGCTAAGGTTAGCAAGCAAGGCAAGAGATTAACCAAGCATAACCGTACCTTTACGCTACGTATATCCTGGCATAGCTGAGCTAAGCCACTGCCAATTTTTTTTCCTTCGTCTGCTCATAGATCAGCGCTGTGTTTATGTTCTTTGTCCTGCATTCTTAATGCGAGTAATGTCTTATCAACATGACGAAGTCGTTTCCACTGATCATAATCATGTTTGTGTGCTCCCTTCTGTTGTGGCGTCAGCGCATTAGGAAAACAAAGAAAATGAGGTACTGGGTGTCGTCTTCGCATCCTTGTATTCAGGGTCTGTGTTTTCATTCAGTATTGGATATGGTGCACTGTTTCCAACAACCTTTTCATCGGTATGTCTCAGTTTAGACTTATCATTGTGGAAAAACAGGCGCAAACGAGACCAAACCTAACCAAAACAAGTGCGAGCTAGAGCTGACATAAGCAGACAATAGTGCAAAACAAGTAGCCCAGCTGAACCAGACGCTAGTACGAATGAAGCTGTCGGGTGCTTCTGCATGACACCAGTTTCCTGCACATACGTCGCTTTAGGGGCCACTCTTATTGGTTTCCCTCGCTCGCGGCTCGCTTGCCGCCGTGGCAAACAATAAAAAACCGGCCCAGGACCAATCTCCTGCCGCAGGCGCTTTGCCGCTAGTGTGACTGGGGCATTATGGCACGACACAGAAACGGCGATCTTGCAATTTGAGAGGGTAAAATTTCCGCTGTTTTTTTACTTCACGCGTGGCGTTGAGGGGTCCCTCCTAAGCTTTTCCTCTATGGCGAGGTAAGAGCAATGCTGGTCAGAGGCGCCACCGCGTGATTTGGCACGCTGCTGAGAACATTGTCATGTACTTAGATTTAGGTGCAAGTTAAAGAATCCCAGGTGGCCCAAATTTACAGCTGTGCCTCATAATCAGATTGTAGTTTTAACACATAAAACTCCATAATTTTCTTTTTTTAAGAATTAGAAATTGCCTGAGGGCACTACATGAACAGCGTTCGTTGTACATTGATGGGCGTTGTTTGTGGTGGCTACTGTGAATATTTCTCATTTATTGTGCTTGAATAGGTTTAATTAGCTAAACTTATTAATTTGTGTAATCTATGAGGTGTCAGTGAAAAAGTTGTGGATGATGTTGAGAAATGACCTGATAACGGCATTTAAAACGACCTGGGATTCGTGAAGACTTCTCTTAATGGGAAAGAAAGCCTGTGAAACAAATTAAAGAATAAAAACAAGAAAAACCCCACTGTGGCTGTGACAATGCTTCTGCGCATCAAAGATTGCATCAATCTTTACACAAACCTCATCAAATAGGGGCACTGGGATTGAGCGGCCGCGCTTCTTTCTTGTCGCATCAGCAGTTTTTGGCGCGCATCTTCAGTCCCTATCAAAAACAAAGTAGCACAATCTTCTAGCAGTTTGCTTTCCGAACTGTTACAGGACTGTAGCCCAGGTTTGCATATTTGTAATAATTCACAATGCACCGGTTACAACATTTATGGCTGAGACCACTTATATTACTGGTGCGGGGACTCGTCACGTGGATTAAAAAAAATGTCACAGGCTTTTTTCTTGTTTATTTTAGGTCGTTATATACACTGTTATCGGTCATTTCTCAATGTATTGTAGGACCTTTGCATTGACCCCTTATTGAATACAAGCAAGGTAATAAATGTTAGTTCATTAAAATTTAATATTACTTGCGTGTTCACAATGCAAAAAAAAAAAAAAAGCTCGACTAGCAGTAACACAAGCCTATCAACATAGAGTGGGCACCGTTCATGGAAAGCCTTTGGTTATTTTTTTCTTGACCACATTTAGTTGGCACATCCAATAGTAATTCAATGCTGGTTTCTGAGAAACCTGTATGGCATTCCTTTGGAACTTCATGCTACAGTCAGGTGGATGACAATTTTTCCCTGTCATGAATTTTACTTGCCTTGCGGGCTTCTGCAGAACTGACCTGCCGTAACATAATAGTGTTCTGCAAAGTCAAATAAGGAATACCTTTTCTTCGTATGTCTGCATTTCACTCACATTGACGTTTACCAATCTGCTCCAAATGCGTATTTACGGCTCCAAAACGGACAATTCATGCTTCAAACCTGCTCCAAAGTGCCAAATTTGCTGCTTCCAGAGCTGCTCCAAAACTTCCTTGGCCACTTTTATCCCTGTATTGGGCGCCACAGTTTTACGTCATAGGAGGGTGAAGCATAGCATCCAGAGCCGTGAAATTTCTAATCTAGGGTAACTCTCATTTTGCTTGTATTCAGAATTTTCTGCACTTGATAGCATGGGTTTGTGCGCTTTGTCATCATTTCTCTGGCTCCTTTGATATTTTATGAAAAGGTCTAGAACAAAAATGGCGACCTTAAGGAAAGTTGTAGGGCCCATTTAAGTTCCATTGCATCACAGTTCTATGGTTGAGTCATCCAGTTGTCTCATCGAATCAAGAAACTTCATCTGGACAATTTTAATTTTGCATCTGCATGTACCATGAGCAAAAACGCTTGGATTAGAGTGGACATTCCTCCCTGAAACTGAGAGGGTATTCACAAATTGGACAACACGGTGCTGCTTAGTTTGCATTGCTGCACCTTGGAGTAAAATACTGTATAGACTCGTGTAGGGGCTGCACCCATTTTAGGGCTGCACCTCTAACTTGGCAGCCAAAACTTCGGAAAAAGAAATAGCTATCAGAGAAGCAATCGCGTCCAGTACCCCGATGCTAAGCTATTGCAGGAGACGAAAGATCTGATCAAGAAATGCCAATGTATGAAAGCCTCTAACCCTACAGCGAGAATAGAACTGGCAGAACTTTCGAAGTTAATCAACAAGCGTAAGACAGCTGACATAAGGAAGTATAATGTGGATAGAATTGAATATGCTCTCAGGAACGGAGGAAGCCTAAAAGCAGTGAAGAAGAAACTAGGAATTGGCAAGAATCAGATATATGCGTTAAGAGACAAAGCCGGCAATATCATTACTAATATGGTTGAGATAGTTCAAGTGGCTTAGGAGTTCTATAGAGATTCATACAGTATCAGTGGCACCCACGACGATAATGGAAGAGAGAATAGTCTAGAGGAATTCAAAATCCCACAGGTAATGCCGGAAGAAGTAAAGAAAGCCTTGGGAGCTAATAATTATTTTTTTTAATTATAGGGCTTTACGTGCCAAAACCACTTTCTTATTATGAGGCACGCCGTAGTGGAGGACTCTGGAAATTCCGACCACCTGGGGTTCTTTAACGTACACCTAAATCTAAGTACTACACGGGTGTTTTGGCATTTCGCCCCCATCGAAATGCGGCCGCCGTGGCCAGGATTCGATCCTGCGACCTCGTGCTCAGCAGCCCAACACCATAGCCACTGAGCAACCACGGCGGGTTTTTGGGAGCTATGCAAAGGGGGAAGGAAGCTGGGGAGGATCAGATAACAGCAGATTTGTTGAAGGATGGTGGGCAGATTGTTCTAGAGAAACTGGCCACCCTGTATACGCAATGCCTCATAACCTCGAGCGTACCGGAATCTTGGAAAAACGCTAGCATAATCCTAATCCATAAGAAAGGGGATGCCAAAGACTTAAAAAATTATAGACCGATCAGCTTACTGTCCGTTGCCTACAAAGTATTTACTAAGGTAATTGCAAATAGAATCAGGAACACCTTAGACTTCAGTCAACCAAAGGACCAAGCAGGATTCTGTAAAGACTACTCAACAATAGACCATATTCACACTATCAATCAGGTGATAGAAAAATGTGCGGAATATAACCAACCTTTATATATAGCTTTCATTGATTACGAGAAAGCGTTTGATTCAATCGAAACCTCAGCAGTCATAGAGGCATTGCGGAATCAGGGTGTAGACGAGCCGTATGTAAAAATACTGAAAGATATCTATAGCGGCTCCACAGCCACCGTAGTCCTCCATAAAGAAAGCAACAAAATCCCAATAAAGAAAGGCGTCAGGCAGGGAGATGCGATCTCTCCAATGCTATTCACAGCGAGTTTACAGGAGGTATTCAGAGACCTGGATTGGGAAGAATTGGGGATAAGAGTTAATGGAGAATACCTTATTAACTCAGGGGACCAACTGCAATGCATGCTCACTGACCTGGAGAGGCAAAGCCGAAGGGTGGGTCTAAATATTAATCTGCAGAAAACTAAAGTAATGTTTAACAGTCTCGGAAGAGAACAGCAGTTTACGATAGGTAGTGAGGCACTGGAAGTGGTAAGGGAATACATCTACTTAGGACAGGTAGTGACCGCGGATCCGAATCATGAGACTGAAATAGTCAGAAGAATAAGAATGGGCTGGGGTGCATTTGGCAGGCATTCTCAGATCATGAACAGCAGGTTACCGTTATCCCTCAAGAGAAAAGTTTATAACAGCTGTGTCTTACCAGTACTCACGTATGGGGCAGAAACTTGGGAGGCTTACAAAAAGGGTTCTACTTAAATTGAGGACGACGCAACGAGCTATGGAAAGAAGAATGGTAGGTGTAACGTTGAGGGAAAAGAAAAGAGCAGATTGGGTGAGGGAACAAACGCGAGTTAATGATATCTTAGTTGAAATCAAGAAAAATAAATGGGCATGGGCAGGACATGTAATGAGGAGGGAAGATAACCGATGGTCATTAAGAGTTACAGAATGGATTCCAAGGGATGGGAAGCATAGCAGAGGGCGGCAGAAAGTTAGGTGGGTGGATGAGATTAAGAAGTTTGCAGGGACAACATGGCCACAATTAGTACATGACCGGGGTAGTTGGAGAAGTATGGGAGAGGCCTTTGCCCTGCAGTGGGCGTAACCAGGCTGCTGCTGCGACTGCTGCTGCTGCTGATGATGATGATGATGACCCCGATGCGTCACAGGTGCATCAGCAAATTTTTATGTGCTGCACACTTCCGCGTGCCCTCACTAGATGGTGAGAGCTGCGCATTGTCCTTTGATGGAATGGTGCATTCGGGGATCAGAAATGTGCAGTAGTGCCTGGTTGCATTGGCACCATTTTGACCGAAAGGTTCAGTCCCGTGTGAGGGCCGCATCTCGTCAAAATTATGGAAAAAAAAGTATGGCCCTTACAGGAGTCTATGTGGTAGTCAAACTTCGGTATGACGAAGTTGCACCTGCAGTGAAAAACATCGTTAAATTGTGAATTTTGTTCAGTCAAGGTTTTAAAGTTTCAGCAGTAAAAATATGGAAAACACGGGGAAGGCAGGAGATGGAAGTTCAAGACGATGAGCAAAACGAGAACAAAATAAAAGCAGGATAGAACGTATCAACAAGTGGACTTGTCGAAACTTTGGCTCCTGCTTTCATCTTGTTCTTGTTTTGCTCAGCAGTAAAAATAATGTGACAGGTTCCCAGAAAATTCCTTGCTCTTGTTGACAAGTGCTTATTGTTCTCACTTCCTTTATTCTCACTGTCAATTGCTTACTGACAGAACATCTGGTCAGTAAGCACTCGTAAACAAATTTTCACAGAAAGGTCGGGCCGTAATTACGTGGCTATGAATGGCAATGCATGCAAGGCAGATCACGCCAAGAGCAACTATGTTTAATGCCCACATTCGTCATCAAATAGTCCCATTAATTAAAAACAATTGTAAAAGATTGCCCTCCCTGAAAAAATTTAAAGAAAATCTGTTTCGATCCGAAAGGCAAAGCATTGAAGCAATTGATAGACAACTACACAAAGTTCATAGTTTTACCGGTCGTACGTAAGCAGCATTGCAGTAAGCATTCGCTAGCTAAATAAATTAACAGGCATGGTGCCACATGCTCACAGGTTAACATGAATAGCTCTCACTCAATGCAAACTGCAAACACTCTGTCACAATACTGGCATCACAAAGAGTGCCGGCAACAGAAAGCGAATGCTTCTAGCTACCCCTTGCTTCACTGCATCTTGGAAACGAGATTGCATGACCTAAACACTAGTTGCACGAAAACACAACGCACACCAAGGCACCAGACACCTCAGCTCACCCTTAGTCCTGGCACCTGCCGTAAATTATACACACAATGGTATAATTTATACCCACAGCGTCAACGACCTAGTCTTTCTTGTTGTACTAGAGGAATACACAATTGCGCCTTAGATTATTTTCAAGCAAGTTATGGGCATTTATAGCCCATCTGTTAGATGTGGCTGACTTAATTTAGTATGTTGACCACTGAGAGCATGCAATGAAAAATTTGAATTGATCATTTTGTCTGGGAATGTTGCCCCAACATCTTGGTGTTGGTGTCTGTCTTCACAGTAAACTAAGCTTCTCATCCTTGGTTTTGGTGTTTGATCTAATGTTGTCGATGTTCTCATCAGTAGTTAGTGCACTAGCGTACTCTGCTGGAATATAGCTTTCATGTAGGAAAATTTGCCAAATTTTTTCCCTGTCGCTCTTCAATGCTTCAGGTTCACTGAATCCACCAAACCGATCCAGTCCAACGCCTAACCAAAGCCCTGCTCCACCGTCAACCCTCTCTACTCAGAACTATGCTCAGCATGCAGCGCATGGACAACAGGGTAAGCAGTTCTTGTTTATGCAGACTGTATGACCAATGCATGTGTGGCATTATTCCAGCAAAGATAAAGAAAGCTAATGGTTGTACTGACTGCCGGAATAACCCCTTCATGTGCTGTATGCACAATCGTGCACATCAGTATAGTGCATCAAAGCTAAAGCACCGATAAAATTATATTTAAAGTGTCTCACATACAGTAAAACCTCGATAATTCAATCTGTTTGGTCAAAATTTGCAGATGTGTAATTTACAATCCAAATTCAGCAGTGGCACTTGTGCTTTTCCATTTCTGGTTTCTCCCATATATATACCAGCTGTGTAGCATGTCATCACATTTTCTTCATGGCTTTTGCCACTGCTATGTGTTGTGTGTGCAAGATTCCAGACTGCATGAAAAATCTCAGCCACATGCACGTTCCTGTTAGTGTGCTAAGACTGACTGACTTGGCTGACTGGGTTTTTACCAACTACTTGAATATAGAAGTAAATGGTCAGACACCGTGCACTAACATGGAAGATGTAGTCACCGACAAGGTGCCAGTAGGCGATGGCAAGGACAAATTAGTTCACTCATGTGCCTGCATTACAGTCGAACCCGACTATATCGAACCCGTTTACATTGAATCCTATATATCGAACAATTTCTGGACGAGGTATGGTTACAATGACTATATATATAGCAAAAATTCCGCTTACATCGCACAAAAATAGCAGCGACTCCCGGTATATCGAACATCAAGCTGCGGAAAAATGCCCCCAGAAGTTGGCTTTCCCTCTTGTTGGCGGGAAAAGCCGGCAGTGCAGCTCCATCCAACCGCTCTCCCTACCGTGACTACGCTGCGTTGAGCGAGCCGTCGACACCCCCCTGCAAAAAATGATCCTGGCCCACCCTCAGCGCTTGCTCAAACAGCCAATCAGAGGCTCTTGTGCCCTCGTCGTGCAAGATGGCGAAAGTGAGAGTTGTCTCGCTGCTTTTCTGGTTCATTGTGTGTGCGTCTTGTGGGCCTTCTCCCGCACTGTTGCCGTGATGAAGCGGCAGAATTCGCCTTTCGTCGTGAAGCCCGAAATCATAAATCGGGTCAAACGCGGTGACAAGTCGGATGTCCCCGCAGCGTGCAAGATTCCAAGGAGCATTCTCAGCACGATCTTGAAGAGTAAGGGGAGATTAGGGCTAAAGCAGCCAAACTCGCGACCCGGCGCCCGACACGTACGCAAGGCCATGTACGTGTGGTTCATCCGAAATTGCTTCAGCCGTGCCGGCTTCCACGTGCTCGATGACGACTGATGAATGCAACGAAGCCGTTGCCGGTGTTGCCAAAGTTTGGAGCGAGCTGTCAGAATTTCCGGAAGCTGTTGATGAATCAACGGTGGACGAGTTCGTGAGTGCAAATGATGGTGTCGCGACCACGGGAGAGCTCGAAAACGAAGACTACATTGCCGACATCCTACCGAGCACAAGTGAAATTGGGCACAATGAGGAAAGCAACGACGGTCCTTTGCCCACGTCCTCCGAAGTGATTGGTGCGCTCGCACTAGTGCTTTTGCGCGAATGCGGAAGGTTGCGGCCTCAGCTGCTCCGACTCCTTAGACAATGTGGAGAAGTGCGTGCGGCAGAGGCAGCGAAATTGCCCAAGCAGAAGAAAATGCAGGACTATTTCATGCGAAACTAAGCTAATTCCCTTAATAAAGTGATTTTATAAATGGTATGTGCTTTTATGACATCCAATTATTTAGCAGGCTTATATCGAATCATGCTCTATATCGAACTGATAGGCGTTTTTTTTGCGAGTTCGATATAGCCGGGTTCGACTGTATCAATGGTTAGAGTCCATGAACGCCGTCCGCACCTTTATTGAGGGTAGTGGTGGTGACTGAGATGCTGTGCACAGGGTGTCTGCCGACTGGGAAAACTGGCATTCTCAGGGATTTTGAATAGTCTGAAAATACTAAGGGAAACTCAGGGAATTTGTGCTTCTACCAGGGAAAAATAGCTGTAGTTTTATTGAAAGCGCACGAAAGTCGCGGTAGTGCTGGCTCGAGTAACAGAGGGATTGTAACAAATTGTATTTTGATGCCATGTCGTCGGCTGGAGAAGTTTCCAGTGTACAATCAACAACACGACTTTCCAGACACCCGATAATTCGGACAACTTCGCGGAACCACCACGTACCCCATAGAGTCAATGTATAAGAACATCTTAAATTTCGGATGCAAGGATGCTTCGCCGTCCGACTACATTCTGGACTTTTTGCCGTGACAGCAGGTTTGAAACAGCATTAAAGCCACCTCTGCCGCCGTTTTGATTACCTTGCCGTATTGAACTGACGTTCTCGTACGCAGATCCACTGGCAGCTGTAGCCACTACTGCGGCAAATGCTAGGCCGGTGCTTCAACGTACGCGTTTAAGCTTCTTGCTGTTCAGTACCGTTTTTTTTTTTTTTTTTCATTGAAAGAATTCATCGCTGTCAGCAATGGCACCGAACTCCACCTTAGTAGTCCTCGTAATTGGATTCGAAGCTCTGAAAGCACAACATATTGCATGATGCTGGGTCCCGAAAGTCAGCTTCGCCTCAATGCAGCAATGTTACGCGCTGAAGCATACGTGAAAGTATTGCGGTGAAACATAAGTGTGGGAAGGGGCAATTGTCACGGGACACAGTATGTATTCCTTAATTATACACGCGTCTGCCCGGCATCTCGCATCGCAGTACGAGCACTGATATGCCTAATAAGTGTACTGGCAGGCCCTTTCAGATGTACCTGTGGCATTTTGAGCCCTTAAGGGCAGTTAAAGACGCATTCATTTTTTCGAACTGCCCTATTTTTCGCATGTTTTTGCGGCCCGTGGGGAGTCCGAGAAATCTGACATTGACTGTACAACTGACCAAGAGGATGCTTCAAATGATCCATGGGGTGAAAGCGTGGCAGAAGGAGGATGAAAACAGAAAGGACCTATGCATTGAGGAATGAGCGAGAAAGAAAGCGTGTCGCTGCTTCTTTCAAGGAGCTTGAGCTCGACAAAAGAAAGTGTTGGCTGATGCCAAGATGCAGATGTCCTTCATGCAAATCAAAATGAACTCTTTAAAGCAGTGAAAAGCAACACTGAGGCGTTGTGTGGGCTGAGAGTATCTCGGGACAGTTGAGGTTGACCCACCAGCTGTTGGGAGAGAATCTCGCTAGTGAAAATGTTTGTGCCTCGTACCAATGAGCTTGCTATCAATTCATAGAAATAGCTCATATTCAAAAATATTTGCTTCTGTATGCATCTCCTTTTCATTCGTATTTGAAAATGTTCGACTCAATTTGGAATGGGTTTTATCATTTTTTTCACTGTGCATTTTATAACACCTTCCTTCTGTTTGCTTCTTAAAGGGCCCCTGAAACGGTTCGGACAAATTTTGTAGACGCGTAGGGTACAGCTTAAGTAGAACATTCGCACCACAATTTAAGTGAAACGTTACGTATTAATAGAGCTACAAGCGACTAGAAGTTACCCTCCTCCCTAGCCATGCTTTTCCTCCTCAACTCGTTCGCCGAGCGAGCGGGGCTAAGCTCCGCCTTCACTGGTTCAGCGTCACGATGCGACGTCACATCGACCACTTCCGGTTGTTTTGGAGCCCGCCCGTGCGAGACCTCTCCGCTAGCCGCTTGGTGGTCGACCCCAAGCGAGAGCTATCGAAGCAGCGTGCGTTGCGAGCATTCTGTCGTAACGCCGAACGTGTCTTGTATTCCTGTAACCACAGGCAAGCTGATCATTTCGGCAAATGACTGGAGGCATAAACTCAAGCTGATGAAGGAACTTTAGCGTAGACGTACGTGAGCGGCCTGATCGGTCTGCACGGTCTATACACTTGTTGGCTCAGCGCTTAACCAGCCAAACAAAGCGCTAATATTGCTCTAACCAAGTGTAAAACATTTTAAACATTTATAAAAACAACGTGTTGATGATTACACTCCTGCGAAAAATACACACCAGCAGCATACAGTTCGTTGCTGCTACTGTGTATGGTTGAGCTCTGTGCCACCAGGTGGCTGCACCGTGCAGACCATTCACATTTGCTCTGCTGCTCATCTCATGGCTCATCCCGTTACGGCACAGTCAAGCGGTCGGACTCCGTCCCCTTGCGCTTGCGTTTGCCTACCGGGCATAAAAACAAATTAACTAACATTCCAACTATTACGAATATCATTTGTTTACCATCAAGTGGGAAAAATTATTAATCACGCGCCCTTGTCAGCCAATCGGATAGCTCGCCCCACTGACGTCGTATGGGTGATTTCGGTCATATGGATAGGGGTGGCTTAAAATTCCACCGAGCAGTGTGCTGCGATCGGCAGCGATGTGCATGTTTAAAACCTTATAATAAATTACACGCTTTACGCGGGGCACTTAGATGTGTCAATTATTGATCAGAAGGACCTACTCTAACGACTCAGTACGTTTGTAGAAAATCGTCAAAAGCGTTTCAGGGTCCCTTTAAATAATATATATTACTCCTTACTATTCAAACTGGATTAAGTTAATTTTTTGGTTCAACATGCTTACTAGAATGTGACAGCATCGGGCAACATGCTATCAGCCTGCCTTGACATAAAACAAAGTTCAGGCTCATTCAGGGAATTTTCCAAAGGTGCTCAGGGAAAACCTGGAAAACTCAGGGAATTTGGAAATGTTAGCTTGGTAGACACCCTGTTGATTGCATTACCACGAGCTCACTCGTCTCCCCTTCTTTCCCTTTGTTCGCACGGGAAGGCGGCACTCATGATGTCACCATATTTTTTTCTTACCCTCGCACACTTTCACTCTCATCTAAAGCACACAGTGCGTGGGGTGCGGTGGGATCTTATCGCACTTGGATTTTATACAGGACATGATGCAACTCCACTTCGGCGGTCACTCTTGCTGTGTGACGCGCGATTTTAAAGGTGCGTTTTCAAGCAATGACTTGTAATTTAACCATTGGACCATCTGCGCCCGCGGAAGTCTCCATTTATTGTCTCGGCATTCCTTCGCTGCAGCAGTGAAATTTTGTTATGTGAAATCGTACACAAACACACTTCGTTATAGTGAGGTTATAAGTACATGGACAAGATGTTATGAAAAGTTAAATGCTTCGTTATATTGAGAATTTCATTATATTGGTTTGTTATATCGAGGTTTAACTGTATATTAAAACCTGCGATTTTCAGAGTACACGAGGGAGGCAAGTTACGCCGAACTGGCCTTCCTTGGCATGGTGCCCATGGCAAGGACCGACTGTATGCTTGATTACATCTTTTACTGCTGAAACGGACAATTTAACATCTTACTTCTCTATCCATTGCCCTCTGCTCGTCGCCATCAGTGGCAGATGAGAAGATGATGCACTGCTGTCTACTAGCGCTGCCGAACCATTGGTCATTTAGCCTAAACTGTACATGTGTGCAAGGAAGGGCGAATCAGAAAGTCCTTGCCTCTATTTTTTTAGCCAAATTATGGCTGTAAATGTGAAGTCAACATATCCATTCCCAGCAGTGGACCTTTCTTGGACCGGGTTGGGCTTATCTGCCGGTAGCTTCGCAGCGCTGCTGTCAGCTGTTGAAGATGGCGGCTGTGCTTCACATGTCCGTGACGTACGAGCAACGAAGTGCGATTCATTTTCTATGGAGCAAGGGACGAATGCCTATCGAAATCCACAAGAAAATGCAGTCCACGTGTGCAGAAAGATGTCTTGCTTTGAAAAGTGTGAGGTGATGGACAGCAATTCATGTGCAACTATGAAGCCAAGACGGCCCTCCGACGGTGGTTCCACAGTCGGCCGGTCAAATTCTACCGCAGGGGCATCTCGAATTTAGTGCTGAGATGGAACAAATGGGGGCGGGGGCTCTTAACCGGTGTGGGGACCATGTGGAAAAATAGTATACAAAAGTATACAAAAAAGTATACAGTATTCGTAATTACCTCTATGTACCTTATTTTGGCTCATAGAAAATAGGCGCAAAGGCTTTCTAATTTGCCCTCGTACATATAGAACATACTACATATCGTCTGTATGTACAGTTAAACCTCATTATAACGGCAGTTGGTGCAATCAGTAATTTGCTTCAGCACATTGAAATTTTACCTTCTATGTAAATAAGTACATTCGCTGATCATTTTTCTTACACGGAAGGGGCCGCAAGGCTTTCCTAATTATTGGATAATTGAAAAAAAGCAAATTTGAATGAAAAAAAATTTTATTTTCTTGAATGTAAGAGTCAGTGACACGATGTACAATTTCATGCCATGTCGACAATATCATCACACCGGTGGTACGATGCGAAGCCAGCCATGATTTTGCATCCACTGCACCCCCACGGCGATACAGTTAACTCAAAGTTGTATGAACGTTGTTTTAATGAATATTTCAGAATAAGGAACTTTTAGAAAGTCCCCTGCAGTTTTCGTATGCATTCAATGCAAAAATCTCAGCTAAAGAATTTCTGAATGCCGAATATTTCAGTTGAACAAACTTGATCTGTGGACCTGGGCTCATTTTTTAAATCAGTTCAATGAAATTTTGCGCTCTGCAACGCTGCCGTAGTTGATACCCGCCGCCCCAAAATCGCCCCTCCAACGTTGGGTACATGCAGTGTGACAGTGAGCTGATTACCTGTGCTGAACCATCAGGTCTGGAAATTGTTTCCAGTGTTCGTCCCAAAGAAGAGTGCAACGAGGAAGATGCAATGGCAGAGGCAGATTCACATCCTTAATTCTAGCTAAGGCTGTAGGCATCTTGGAAAATTGCGACACTTCGTGTCTTGGCAAGAAGCTGTGCTAGAGGAAGTATACAAAAAACATTCTCTCTGAAGAGCTTTGTTCCTTCTTGCACTTTAAGGGCACCACTGCAAATTAAAATTGAGATAGGCAGCAACGTAACTGTTATGCATTTCGTATGTGTTGATCTACATAACTCTATAAATTGCATTTCACACTTTTGACATTATGTCTGCTGAGCCCTATGCTTTTCCATATTGTAGTGAATATTCAGTTTAGTGAACTTTAAGGTAAATGAAATATTTCATTGTGTCATGGAAGTTCACTGAAGTGAGAGTTCACTGTCATGTCACCCGCAGTGGATGACGCTATCGTGAAAAGACTCATTCATAGACACCTGCCTATGAATGCGAAATATCCTATGGAGTGTCAAATTTTATTGACGATCTCAAACGAATGTGTTCTTGGAGGACCAAACAAAATGAAGTTGTCTTTGAATTGATCTCTCAAGTTTTTAATATAAACATTTGTGCCAATAAATCGTGAAATAAAAAAATTTATTTGCCGGCTCTACTTGTTCACAAAAACTGCCTCTGCCAAAAGCACGTAAACCACCTATGCAAGCAACAATTTGTGTAGATAGCATTAGTTTTGTCAAAATTATTGATACTTCAAGATTAGAGAACTTGTATACAGTCGACTCTCGTTACAACAGACCCTGATAATCTGACAGAAGAGGTCCATTTTATCCGAGGTCCATAATAACCGAAACACCCCACTTCTTAAATTTTGGTCGAGATGTGTAACGATGTTATTGGAAAAAGTGAGCGACAAACGCCCAAAGTAAAAAACAAAACAAAAATCTAACTTTCACCTGAAAGGCAAAGCATCGATTGCGATAGCAATTCACATCTCACTTGACCGCAGAAAATCGCTGTCAAAACGTTACGAGTGAGGAAGCACGTCAGCAGTAGCGAGTTAACTGACCTTCGTCCTATCTCTCGCTCAGACGCAAACTAAACGTTGAAAGCAAAGTGCATACAAAGCTACCAGCACTGGGCACACTTCGTCCACATTGAAGATCGCCTTGAAGATGAGGGTTGCACGGGCGCGTACTTTCTCCACATCAGATATACGGCGCCCACGCAGCTGTGCTGTAAGCAGCAGTCGCCAGAGTAGAAGGCGCGCGTGATATTAAGCCTGTGACGACACAGCAAAGTACATTTTATACACCGTATTTTGAAAAACATCGCTGCTAATTTTGTTCGCTGTAGCCGATAGTCCATTTTAGCATGGTCCGTTCAAAACAAACTAAGGTTGAAATATGTCTGTTATATCCGAAAGTCTGTTGTACGCGGAACCACTTTAGTGATTGTAGACTGTGCTAATCTGGGGATAATGGTGTTGCGTCAGCAACACAAAGATAAGAAATGATAGCTAAAGGAGGGGAGTGCTTTAAGGCTTCACTGTATTATGCAATACAAGTCTTTTTTTATTCTATTTCCCAGATTGCTCCGTTCTAAAGCACACATTTAGGGCTGAGAGATCAGTGACAGTTCTCAAAACACCTCCGCGCAACTGCACGTAGCTGGTCCAAATGCTTCCTTCCTTTCCTAAGCCACTGAAGCGTTTTTTTTTAAGCACATCTTAGAGCACCACTGCTTTGTTGTAGTCTATAGTGAGAACTGCAATGAAGGGGGTGTCATTTTTAGTGTTTGTATTGAGCTTGTGAACCAGCGACCATGTACTGCTTTCATGTGGCTTGCCTACTGTAGAAGCTCCATATAGTTTCAGATTTGTTTCATTAACATGCACTGAAAGAACACTTTACTGCTCCAAAATACATTTTTGTTTGCTCCATGGGCTGCTCTGAAATGGCACAGGCCAGTAGCTTCACTGGGTAGCTGTAAACAGATTTGCCGTCATGTCGACTCCTAACAACTTTCGTTGCCTACTCCTGACAAAGCAGCAGTGGCCTAAAGGCGTGCACACACTAGCAGAAAAACGTGCACACACTAGCAGAAAAACGTGCACGGCATGCCGTAGGCGGCAAGATGCTCGTCGCAAAAGCTGCTTCACGGCAGGTTTTTCGTGCAGCGGGAGCGATCGTCCTGGACCGATTTCTCGCGGCTTTCCGCGGCGGCAAGCCAGCCGCAAACGATGGAGACCAGTGAGATTGATTCCTTGAGTGACTTGTGACGCATACTAGGTTCATGAGGACCCGCCCGACCGCTCGATTCATGCTCACATGTAATGTCAGCCGCAGCATTCGTTTCGTACTATCGTCTGGTCGCGTCAGCTCAAGCTCATTTTGTGTTCTTGGCTTGGTCTTGTTCGCGCTTGTTTTGATTGTCATGGTTTGCGAGGCTTTTGTACAATGATGAGTCTAAATCGGGACATCCTGATGGAAAGGTTTTTGGTGACAGTGTGTCATATCCAATTCTGTACAAGATGAACCCTGAATACAAGGGTGTGGAGGCAACACTCTGTACCTCGTTCTCTCTGTCTCTTATAATTAGAGCCACCGAGTTAGTCGTGTGAACTCAGTGGGTATAATTTGCATATTGAAATATGTGGTGCGAAATAATTAATTAGAAAATTAATTAGCATAATCATATTAATTATTCAATTAAATATTTGGATTTCTCGTAGTAGTAATAGCCACCTCATCGAGCAATATAGATCAAGGGTTGTAATTCTGCTATCTACCATAGGCAATCTTGAACTACATCAACCTTTTGACACAACGTGAGATTACCGAACTCACTGCAAAGCTTAGTCACTTGATAATCTTGGTTTGCTTTCAGATTAAATGCAGGTACTGTCCCCACTGTTTATGTTACGCTTTGCATTCTTTTCACTTTCTTAAAATTTGGCTGTGCATTAGCTAGTTAGGTTGTAATACATGAACAACATGCATCCCATGCCCAACTCACTCAAATAACCTGAGTAGAGCTTACAATAGTTCACTGATCATGTACATACTGTGCGAGCTTATTTTTTATATAGGTAAAAAGAATAAAAATAAACATGCATGTATGATGCTGACAGCATCAAATGGTCTCAAGTTGATCATTCGTTTTTGCTGTCGTGGCTGAGAGAGGGAGCATGTCTCTAATGGTACTGCTTAATTTTTGTGCACTTTGGTAATGTGTCTTACATTGTTTAAATGCTGAATTAGGTATGTCTAATTAGTAAGGGCGCAACAGATTGGCCACCCAGGCCGACAAGAAAGAATTTATTTGATTTCACTCAAAATAAGTTGTCTTATCAGCAATATAAATTATTTTCTTTCATATAAATATACTCCTTGAAAACATCTGATGATTATATATCTGCATAAGGTGACTGTTATACACACATATTGCTTTTATGCCAGTCATAATCAATTGTACATTCACTGCTTAACCTTCACTTCCTTGATGCATCAAGTTAATCGTCTATGCACAACATTTTTACTCACGGTAAGAACTTTATTCATGGCTAAGCACATGTTTTATTTTTCTGCTTCAGTTCAGGTGTTATTTTGTTAGGAAAATTTGCAAGCAGCAATCATTCAATTTCTAAAAGGCGCATTTTATGGCGCGCTTCGTTTTTAGTGTATTTAAATATGTAAGAAAGGAAAAGGCATTTCGTGCATCTAAGTGTGTTAAGCACACTCTTAAAATTGGCAGAGTAAAAAAAAACTACATGAACAAGCAAATGCAAGCAAATCAGCAAGCCGTACTCGAAAAAAATTATTATTTTTTTTTAATTATGGGGTTTTACGTGCCAAAACCACTTTCTGATTATGAGGCACGCCGTAGTGGAGGACTCCGGAAATTTCGACCACCTCGGGGTTCTTTAACGTGCACCTCAATCTAAGTACACGGGTGTTTTCACATTTCGCCCCCATCGAAATGCGGCTGCCGTGGAGCCGTACTCGAAGCCTCACACACGTGCTCAGTGGTAAAGAGGGGTGACTTGTCGACCTGTGCAGCTGTATTCCAAGACAGTTTTGCGTGTGTTGCGTGTTTTTGCAAGCTGTCGCTAGCACAACTACACAAACTGTGTTATCATGCCGAACACAACCAAGTATAGATAGCGACATATGGGGATTCTAAGACGAATCGCTTTCAGCTATACTATCACTTTCGTGTGACAGAAAGCGGCACATTGGATGATTCAAGAGGTCTTGCTCAACCAGCCAATGCAGTGTGCACTGAAAGTGATAATCTGAGAATACTTCTCATGATGCAATTGCAATACATTTTGAAAGCTGGCCTAGGTAAGGTGACTGTGCATTGTTTCGAACAAGGATGACTGTGCCAATGCAACACATGCGACTGCACAACAGAACGTGACAGCCTAGAGTTGCGTTTATACCGTGATGCGGAAACTTGAACTTGCACCTACAAAAATCTGCCATGTCGTCTGCTGTTAGATATTTGCCAACCTTGAACACCTTGCTCGACCGAATGGTTGCCAGCTGTCAACTAATCACGTCGTCCAATCGGAGTGCACGTGCAAGGTGCTCATGCATTCAGCGTGCAGCAAATTTTGTGACATGATCAGCCTTGCGGGTGTCTGTACCAGTCCGCATGCAGGTGGACGTGCGTGTGGATGTGGGCGGGACAGACGGGCAGATTGAGTGAGTTTTGGCCCTAAATGCAGCCAGTGTTTTCCATAAATGCTGTACACTGTCAACATGATTAAGCTTCAAGCATGGTTGCCCCCTCTCATGCCTGTTGGCACTGATTGACATGACCTGCTGGTGGAGAGGGAGCTCAAGCTTTTTCTTGAGGTTCCTAGCACCTCACCTTGAGATATTCGTATGTAAAAACATTTGGTCTGTATGATGCAGTGTAGCTACTGCACACATTGCACTTGCCTCCTCAAAATATCCAACCTTCTTTGTGGGGACAAGAGAGTGAAGTGGAGAATGTGTACGTTACTTTCTTGGCACTTTGTATTGTGGTCCTGGTGTGTGTGCAGGTTTGTTAAGCAGGTAGGTTCTTTTACATATTTAGGTTACACATTATGTATGGCAACTTCAAAGCAAAACTTTAAAAGTTGCCAACAACTTTTTAGGTGCTGCCATGGGATCGCAGCAGCATCAACCTAGTGGAGGGCCTGCCACCAGCCCGTATGGAGGCTACTCGCCACAGGTTGGCCCTTCCCAGACACCACCGCAACAGCGGCCACCTTCTCAGCCTTCCCCTGCCAGCACCCCGCACCCGAGCAGCCCATATCCAGGCCACAAGATGGCTGCCCAGAGTGGCTATCCTGCGACTCCCTACCAGGCAGCTGGGTCACCTGGCTTTCCTGGTGCCCCACCTGCAGGAGCAGCAGGTGCTGCTCCCCCTGCAGCTGCCTACCCAGCTACAACATCCGCTTCTACTGGCTATGCACAATATAGCCAAGGCTACCCACAAGGCTATGGCGTGGCTTATGGCTATGGGCCAAGTGGAGGCTACCCACAGGGAGGTGCTTACATCGGTGCCTACCCACAGGGTGGCACAGCAGCACCGCTGCGCTACTCTGCAGGGTACCCTGGCTATGGTCACTACCGGGCTCCTCAGCCAGCTGGTCAACAGGCTGCTGCTTATGGTGCCTATGAGCAACAGGGTTATCCTCCTGGTGCCTACTCTCAGGCTCAGTGAGCTTGCAGAAGGAGCCATAGTAACATAAAGAAAATGGGAAAACCCTCCCTACTCATTGGTATTCTGAGCTCCAATGAGCAGTGTAAGAGCCCAAGTGCTCATTCCAAGAATTACCATGAGATGGGCTGCCACAGACATTTGTCTGTGCATGTAACTCCCAGCAGACATCTAGGTTTTTTTTTTTTTCTATCTCCCATTGAACATCAAGTTTCTTTACATAGCTCATCTGAGTTCGCTGTGTATAGTAGTTTGTTTTACCTGGCTGTTGCATTGTGGCCGTCCATGCACAATCTCTGTCCTGACTGTGCGATGCATATGAGTGACACACACGGGACTAGAATTCAGCTAAAGAGAGTTCATGTCCATTCTTCAGCGTGTGAAGATGGCAGCTTAGCTATCGTAGAATGTAAAAAAAAAAAAAAAAATGCGCTAAATGTTGGTGCATGTATGACAGTTGTAGCTTTTCCACACAACTTGCAGTCACGCATCACTTATTACGTATGTTGAGAGGTGGGCTTTTGAGCTTAGTGCTCCAACGTAAGTGGACTTTCATTTTTATAATTTTTCATATACAAGGACTGTATTTACCTCACAGTTCTAAAAAGTGGACATTTTATCAAGACTCCTGCTGTTTTTTGGTGGGCGTTTACATTTCTAAAAAGTGAACATTTTGAGACGATTGCGACATTCTTGTGGCCTGAAGTATGTGGTCACCTCTTAGTGTATGCAATTCATTTACAACATATTTGCGACCTTTTTTTTTTGTTCTTGTATGAATAGTGCGATCGACTATATTATGTACACTTGTGCATGTAATGTTCTTGCGTATGAGAGTATGTACGAAGGTTTTTATTGCTTTTATCTAGGAATATTGAAGCAGTGGTGAGCTTAATATTGCTCGTACTATATTGTGTTGCATAGTGGTAAGCAAAGTTTGGGCCACCTGTGTTGATATGTAGGGGTGTGCGAATACGGTGCAGTCCACTTGTAACGATATCAAGAAGAACAGCAAATGTGATCGTTATAACCAATCATCGCTATATCTGGACTGCCATAAAAAAACATGGCTGCCGAACATACCTTCGTAGCTTTGAAACCAAATTTGCCACTTACGATAAAAAATTGACATAGAAAGAAGCATGTCAAGCGTTAGGCGTGCTTAAATAGGCAGAAACCTGCACTTGCTTTTGCGGAAGTTTCAGGTTCACATCCGCGGTGTGCATCTTGTCCAGAGGCTGCATGAACAGTGGCAGCTATAATTTATCATGCATGAAATCGGTGAGCGACTCTATCGACAACAGTGCACTTTGCGGGAACATTGGGGTCGGTTTCAAAGACGGGCCACCCCCAACCTCGTCGCCTCCGTCGGAGATTCTTCGCAGATGAGGCAGCGCCACCTATTTTATCAGCACCTATCGAAGCATCACCTATTTTATCGCCAGTAGTAACGCGCTCCCACAGTCCAGCAATGTCTGGCTGCCACCGTGTTGTTTTCACACATGGGGGTTTCGCCCTAGCCCACAAAGCCCACCATTTCCGTTCGACACGGTCACTGGTTCTAGCCTTCATGATCGTGGCGCTTGCGGTTTTCATAATCGTCGATATCATCGACTGCGTGAGTCTTGGAAAATTTGCAGCTTCGTCCTGAGCGACAAAACTTTGCACTTTGTCGACACACCGGCCGCTGCTACTGCGGCGCATTTCCATGCTTCCTGAGGAAGAGAGGGAGTGTAGAAAGGAAGCACAGGCGTGATTTGCTTCTCGCTTTTTTTTCTTCTCCCTCTGTCTGGACGCTCACCGCAACACGGACGTGAAGCAGCTGGCACCATCTTGTGGCATGCCGCGCCAACTTGCGATGCTCTGAATCAGCACGCTCAGAGTTTCATATTAGAATACCTAGAGGAAAATCTGGCACTGCGGCCGTTCAACCATCAAGGGAATAATGGGAAGTACAGGCTTCAGATTGGCATTCTATTGACCGGCAAACTAGTCTACAAGAGTTTTTTTTTTGGCAGTTTTGGTTTCGCTCCAAGCGCAATTGCTATAACCTGCAGTGCGACAGTACAACGCAAAGCTCTCTGCCTTTATGTTGCTCGAAGTGGCGATAGCGCACTGGGCCAGCGACTGGGACGATGTTTGTGTCGCGGTGTGGCGTCGAAGCCCCGACAAGAAAGCGACGGCATCATAAACGTTGAAAGAACATGTTTTGAGCGTTTGGACCTTGGTTTGTTCAGTGTGTTAGGTTGGCACTGTAGCGTTACGTGCTTTATGAAACTTCAGAATAGGAAAAAGAAGGCACTACTGATACAAAACAGTTGTACTTCTAGTGGCTTGACAATCAAATTCTGAGAGCTTCATTATGCATTGCTCGTTTATGTGCTCATTGAAATGCTTTAGGACTTTAAGAACACAAACTTAGTTGTGGTAGGAAAGGTTGCTGCTTTGTGGCTGTAGTCTAGTGTCGCAAAATGGGTAAGTGCAAAGCCACGTCATAACGCTTCGTAAGAGGTACGTCAATATAAAATATGATGACGAAATACTCGTAGGAGGCCACTAGCGTCCTAGCTAGCACTGCAGCAGATGTGCTTAAAAGTACTTGAAGACGGTCAGCACTTGTGACAGCCGACGCAGCCTTTCGAAAGAGCGAGAGAGTTCGCAAGTGCCTGTCGTCTGTGAGAAAAGTCTCGTGTTTGCAGCGAGCAGGTGTCATAGCACACAACACTGTAGCATTCCGCTCAAGGGCGCAACACTTTCTCACAATACAACATTTTTATTTCCAGAAATACTTGATCAGTATTTTTATATAAGTTCATGCATGGTTGTTATTGCTGTTGCAAAAGTAAATAAATAGTTATTCTTTGGCGTTAAATCGGGAACAGAATCGCACAAGTATGTATACCCTGGTGTGTCCTGGTGACAAGCCATAGTAAACCATGCTTCCATCTCAAAGTCAGAAGAAGTTTATGTAGCATGTTGTACATTTTATAACATACTGCAGAAATAAAATTAAATTTTACGTGATATTTGAGTATAGCTTTGTTTACTGCGCTGCAAGCAAACGCCACTAGTCCAAAGGTCGAAGTCAGTCCGAAGCCTGTACTTCACATCATTCCCACGTAGATTGAGGCAACGCTCAGGAGAACTGCCATAGACACTAGCGCCACATTTCCCTCTAGGTTATTTATTCAGAAACTCTATGGGTGCACTGGCGGGGCGCCCTGCACAGTAATGGCGGCAGATACAAATTCGTGTAGGCACTTTTCGCCCAGTCTTGATTAAGGGAAACTTATCAAAGCAAATTTTGAAATTATTCTGCATGGAAAATGCCACCCAAAAGGCAGAATTTCGATCGTTATATCTGATATGTGGTGAATAACATATCGTTGTATGTTTTTTTTTTTTTTCTTGTAGCCCTAATGCATAAATTGACACTCTGAAGTCAACTCATCGTTATGACCAATATATCATTATATGTGGTATCGTTATAAGTGGACTGCACTGTAGCAAGTTTTGACAGCCATTCTCGAATGAGCCAGCCATTTGCATATTCGATGTAAGACGGTGTTTGCATCCCAGGATTTTTTCATGTTAGCAAG
This sequence comes from Dermacentor variabilis, assembly GCF_050947875.1. NCBI lineage: Eukaryota > Metazoa > Arthropoda > Arachnida > Ixodida > Ixodidae > Dermacentor > Dermacentor variabilis. Next base: position 261,626,652 of record NC_134568.1, on the reverse strand, counting down.
TTTGTAATTAAACTGCACTTAATTAACTATTGCTTATATTAAAAAGCACAAGTGTAGCATTAGGAGCAATTAAACAGTTCTTTCACATACACAGGACTCCTTGAGTGTTAATTATCGCTGTAAGGCCGGTCAAGTCTGCCACCCTGAGTGATGTAACCTGCTTCACTATGTAATTTCTCAAGTTTTATGCATATACTATTGTAAGAAGCTGCATGGAGATTGTATGAACTGTTACTCCATTTTATTAAACTCCCATCTTCCTCCTCTTTGACCCCCCCCCCCCCCCAGGTTGGCCTTCGCTCGTTGTCTCGATCCTTTACAACTATTTACATGGGAATTGAAATTGTCATACTTTTGCTCCAATTTCGTTTGATTGCGCACAGTTGAATTATTAAAACATCTTAAAACAATTTGCAAAATATTCATATTTAGAAATTATTCTACTTGTTATTCAAAAGTTTTGAATATTCGCACACCCCTATTCATATGTCATGATGGTGAGCTTTTGAGACACTAGATCTTTAGTAGTAGGAGTTTTTTTTGCATATCCTTGGGCCTTTATCCGGTTCCTATGTTATGATGGTGCTTGTCAGATCTCTGCCATGGTAGGAAGTTTGTTAGTATGATACAATACTCGCATAGTTATGAGTCGTAACGCCTTTGTGACATTTCCATTCATGCAGTTATTCAGTGCTGTTGTTCATTCTCCATTGCTTGTTGTTTTATTTCTCGAAAGAATCCATCGAAACATGCTGCAGCAGTAAGGTAGTGCATTTTGACTGCTGTGGGGAACTGTGTGCCTGTTTCAATCCCCCAACCTCGGGAAAGCATAGAGCATTTAGCAAGTTTTTTTTCTTGCATTTGCTAAATGGAAACTGCTCGCCACGAGATCTGCCTAAAGGTGGTAGAACCGTTGCCACACTAGTGTGGATGGGTGGTTGATGGCATGCATTTTAATGTACACTAACCTACTTTGCTGTTGTGTTTAAATGTGCTGACTGCAATTAAGTGCTAACATACTGTCCGCCAACGTCACATTTCTGCACAAAATCTTATTATACGTGAAAGTAGTGTGACCTGTCGGGCAACAGGGAACTCGCACTCAATCACACTGTCTCTATTTTGGCACTTCCTTGGTGCTTGTGTATGCTCAGCTTGTGTTCTGCCTAATCATGTTGCTTAACCAAACTAATGCCACATTTTCTGTTAATCTTATATTAGTATACATGACTTTGTGTTACTGCACAGCATTGTTAAAGGGACACCAAAGAGAAATGTATCAGTGTAGACTGACGAAGTATTCTTCCAGAACTCTATTTTTATGTTAATTTTGTGGTAATAAGTTGATTATTACAAGCGAAAATTCATGTATAAGTTTCGTTTTCTGAATTCAGCACGGGAATTAAAGTGCCAGTGTGTCACGGACGTCACAGATTTAAAGGTGTTATATTTGAGCCATTGTGGCACAGTAAAGGTTCTTGAAACTTGCCAACTTCAGTCTTTAGCTTCTTTAGAATACGATCTAGTCAATCTTTATTGATAAAAAAATTGGCTAAGCCCAAGCAGATGCCATCAAAATCCATGAAGTCATGGTGAGCTTGTGTGGGAACTTCGAGGCGGTGTCACCACCTGTCTTTCGTTTTGATATTGTAGAAGGGAAACTTAGCAATTCAACTCAATTTTTTTCTCTTTTGTGTCCCATTAAAGTAATTAGTTAACTTGGGCTCTACTTCACTGCTTACACACATGCATCCACTTCTTTTTTTCATTTTTGTGTGACATGCGAACTACAATTGCCAAGTTCAGTTAATCCTTTCATGGACACATGAAGGAAACTTTCATCAATTTGTCATCTAAGCATTACGAGTATGTTGTTCATGAAAATTCAAATCCAAAAGGTGGCAAGCACTTTGTATGGGCGGAATAAATGGGGTTTGCGAGTCCCACTAGCCACCTAGGTCATTTTCATCAAGGAGGGCATTGCATGGCCTTGTTTCCCGCTACCTCCTCATGGCTGCATGTAAAATGATCAGAAGCAGCTTGTGTTCACTGGTTCACTATAATAGCAGTGTGTATGTTTTGCATGTTTTCATTGTTTATTGAACACCCTTTGTGCGAGCATCCTGTTTGAGCTGCCCAATATCGCAGCAGTTCTCGGAAAATGCTTTTTTTGGAAAGCATCAAAGGCCATGTATTTCTCTATAGAGCTGTAATGGGTGTGCATTAGTCTAATAAATGGATAATCTATATTGGTAATGGGCACGGAAAATTGATGCACCTAACCTCAGCAGGTCCAACGAGTTGGGCTCTATGTATAGCGTAGCTTTGTGTGAATGCATAAAGAGTCGAAACACAAGTTTGTCTTTATTAAATTTGTTCACAAAGTGACACGGAAGGCTTTACTCGGGCATTGTGAAGAGGCTAATGTCGTCACTGCCACGGATGCGCGAAGGCGGGCTTTTTTACTACACCCCCCCCCCCCCTCTTCGCGGTCAGTGCCGCAGATGCGAGTGCCATCTTGTGGTGGTGCAAGGAAACCAGCAGCAGTTGTTTCCCACTGTGATTGGTTGGCCTAGTTGGTTAGAGAACAGCCAGGCCACAGCACCCACGGTCATGAAACCAGGCAAGGTTCGCAAAAAAGCTTCGTTTTTAAAACATATTTAAGTATTTTCTACGGACGAATTGCAGTAAAATGGGCTTGGTGCTCCTCTTGTGTTTTTGCTCTAGTGCAAGAAAAAAAAATTTTTTCTCAAGTCTCGATTTAACGTCACTTGAAGAAAGGCAAGCGAAACAACATAAAAAAAGGGAGGTAAATAGCCGTTGCAACTATTTGGCTTTATGTATATAAAATTAAACTGAAAATGTTCTAACAAGGTCTTAAGAGATAGACGTACAGGAAAGTTCAGTTTTAGTTATTTTATTTCTCAATATGGCATAGAGAAGTTTCCATGAGAAGTGGAAGGGATAGGTCTAGCTGTGCAATAAAGAAATAAACATGTTAGGTCACTGAGCTCCAGTGAGCTAACAGGATTGCTATGTTGCTTCGCACAGTTATGTTTATTTTGCATTAACAGTTAAAGACTTCACTTTTAAGGAAATACAGCTGTCCTTGGGTGCACATAATGGTGTGAAAAAGCTATTTTAAGGACCATAATGAGTAGGTTGCCCGAGTTTATGAAACTGACGATGCCCACTAACTTCCATCAATGTAATAATGCTGCACTCGACAAGAAAAGGAAATTAATAATTATAGGCAACCCAGTGCTGCATGCTACATGGGCTGCTCTGTCGCACACATTGTTCGTGCAGTTGTATTCTTAGACTCCCCTTCACCCCCTGCCCCCCCTCTTTTTGCCTATTCCAGGTATAGTGCTGAAAACGTTTACATATATATAAATGAGGTCTTGTGAATATTAGGTCCATTTTTGTTTTTATAATTTGCTTCTAATTTTATGCAAGCTTCCATTCATTTTCTGCAGATTTGCAAAATCACTTCCTCAACATTTCACTAAACAGGGTATTAGTGGCTTCTGTATAATTCAAGGAGTGCTAAAAGACCAACCTTATTGCTGTGCCTACCTTAGAACAAGAGTTGCAAGACTTTGAAGTTGAAGCTCAAGCGTTGGTTCTTCTGGAGCTTAACTTGGAAGTCTTGCAATCCTTAAATCATACAGAAGCCATTGATACCCTGTTTAGCAAAAGCTGAGGAACTGATATTTTGCATCTTTGCAGAGAATAACAGCAGCTTGTCTAAAGTTACAACCACAGGAGATAATCAGAAATGAACTTCATATTTGAATTAAGCACATATTACATATATACAGTTTTTAGCATCGTACCTAGAAGACTAAGGATATTTCAGAACTTTTTCTCTAAGGCCCAGCTCTCCCTTTAAGGTTTTTTTATGGCAGAGAGACATAATACAGAAGTGCCACAAGTTATTTACAAGACAACTTTAACTTTTCATAATGACAACAAAACAGATTTTCTCGAATTCGGTCAAGGAATGCCTCACGCACACCTTAAGGCTGGTCATGTAAAAAGTAACCAGTAGTTGTGCAATTATATGCATAAAATCGGACATGTTAGGTAACAAGGTAGAAGTGCTTAAGCTTTTATTTCTCATGAGTGATCGTCATGCCACCTGATTCATGTTTTGTGGTATAACAAAGGTTGGAGAATATTGAACATGTCACAAAAAGTCTCGTTTCCTGCAGTAACCATTTCATTAATCAAGCACCTTCCATGGTGTGTTTAAAACACAAAGCAGCAGTGGAATTAAATTGGTGATGGTCAGCGGAGTGAGATCACGCAGCATACTCATCACATGAAGTAAGTTATCGCAGCGCAAAGCCCAGTGCTTCTGTTCATCATTAAAAAAATGCACGGTTGTGCAATATTTGCTGCAAAAAAAAGAGTTCTAGATGATATGCACACCATAACTCATATGTATGCACCAGGCACAAGCAGATGACATGAGGAGGTAGCCAAACTAGGCTTAATTCTGCCAGGCAGCGGCACCACTAGTTTTTGCAGCTAATATTCAGAATCGTATCCATTGTTTTAAGTTTACAGTGAGAAAGTAAAAAAAGAATTAAAAAGGAGCTTTGATTATTGTTTCTATACTTGCAAGTTTTGTGGAAAACTGGCCAGCTGTATCAGCTGTTCAAAGTAGCTGTCCTTTGCTCACTTCAATGTTCCCATTGTTAGGATGTTTTAGGCGTAGAAGTCTACGTCTTTTTTTGGAGTAATACTACATCAGGGACTTCTTACTTAATACCTAAGGCTGGGTTGTGCTTGCAAGTGTGATTCAAGTGCAGTGCAACTTCATCTAGGTTGGCAGAGCAAATCCTGTGAGAGTATCCCCCTCATCCTGCACCCTTCTTCCCTTCTGTCTCTTGCCAGGAATGAAACGAACTGTTTATTACATGCATAACGTATGAAACCCGGTCGCACGCATCCCTCAGTTTGTCTCATTTAGGAATGTCTATTGTTGCGGTTTAGTTTATTAGGTATTGTATTTGTGCAACTACATGATGTAAATATTATATACTGACCATAATTCTGTGACTGGTGTTGTGCTTAGCTAGTACTTTGTAATTGTGAGCCTTGCGTTGATGTTTTTATCGCTGTCCTTTGTTGTAGGATAGTTTATTGTGCCGCTGTTCACTAGTATTAGGTCTGTGTAGTGGAAATGCTCCATATTTTCTTTCATAAACAGGATGCAAAGCAATAAATAAGACTTTTTTTTCATTTTTGTAAATTTAAAGTACTTCTTTTTGGAAGGTCAAATAGGGCTCGTTAGTTACCTGTATTTTGCCAGGGACCTTTGTGGCCATGTATATTTGTTAGCCAAGATATGGGGGGGGCACATTTTTGTTTTTCTTTTCTGTTATTAATATTGTGCTCAATTGTAAACTGTACAAGGTGCATTTTGTTTATTAATAAACCCTGCATTTGAAAAAAAACCTTTTCTGTTCCTATCCACTGGCTCTTCACAAGTTTTGAAGCATCACAAGGCATTACTATGCAGTCTCGCTACACAAGGCATTGCATGAATAAACACCAGTGGTAGTACAGACACACGTACAAGGTACTTAGCTATTTTTGCTGTTGGACCTTCTTACAACAAATGTGCTAATTTCCATCGCTATGGAGGAGTTTGTATTCCTTTTATTGTGATGCATTGTATTGGTTTGTATTGATTTAGTAAGCTAAAACGTGATTTCTATTTCATTTCCAGATAATGAAATCCAGGTAAATGGATTTCACAAACAAGACAAATTGCACATTGAAAACTAAATGTGGTTTGAAGTCGGGCATTTCTTTCAGGCACCATCATACTGCAGGAATTTGAAGCTTTATGTTGGTAACGAAATGTACCTGACAGCTTGGATGGCACAGAATGGCATCATAAGTGGCACATGTTTTATGTAATCAAGAGGCCTAATATGCTTGAAGATAGTGGAAAGCAAGCCTTGCACAGGGAGTCGAATGCTGAGGGATAGCAATGACATAGTGTGCGGCTACATGCATAGTCATTTCAAAAGCAGATGAGATGCTGCTGTTACTTATGCATAAAATATTTTCATCATCATCATTTATTACATAAGGAGGTACTAGCATACATAAGAAAAAGAAACACAGAAACAGTCATGACTGAAGTAAGAAACAACATTGAGAAGGGTAAAGAAGGTGCACTGAAATGACTGTCAAAGTGGTGCCATTTTCCACTTAGGTCAGTCTAGGTCTAAAACAATCTTTCACAGAGTTTCTTTTGCTGCCTAAAGCACTAATATCCTAAGTAGCCAAATATAAGTTTGATGCATCAGTGATCGTTTTAAATTGTTCTCATGGGCTGGTTAAAACATATACAGAGGTAAGATTTCACATAGTCAAAGAACTGAGGATGAAATGCGGGAAATTTCGATATCCTGCAGTAACTAGTCCAGACGTTATTGTTAAAAATTGGCCTCTGTAATGTTGCACTGTAGTGAAACACTTGAAGTGCACACACTAAATTGTTCTATTTGATAAGCTAAAACAGAGAAGGCAATAAACATTTGGCATATAGAGTGTCAACAAGAGGGAAACGTGAGTTGCAAAATTCCAATCTTGAGATATTTGGCATACTTGCAACTGCTAAAGAGGATAAGATGCCTTTGGCCAAGTGAAGTGTGGTTGTTCAGAGCACTTCAGCACAGCAGTCATTCTCTGTCTTCACCTGCCGCTGTAGCTTAGTGGCTACGGCATTGCACTGCCGAGCTCAAGGTCACAGGTTTCATCCCAGGTGTGCCTGCCACATTTCAGTGGGAGCGAAATGCAGAAAACGCTTGTGTACTTATTTAGGTGCATTTTAAGTAACCTCAGAGGGTCAAAATTAATCCACACTGCGTGCTTCAGAATCAAATATTGTTTTGTTTTATTCTCCCTGTTCTTGTTGCAAAGACAGCTCTCCACTGTCTTAGATGTCAACCAACAAAGTGTCGCCATGCTGTCGCTGTCACCATCTTCTTCATTATCATTCAGCAGTCCTTGTAATATATATAATAACCGACTAGTGCCCCCCATCTGTCAAACTACTAGGTTACTGCTCCCTAGTTGGGCCTAAACTCTGATATGCATGTGTACTTTGGGATCATTACCACCATAACCACTTTAACACGCTTGAATCCCTGCAGAGCTGCGCAGTACGATTTATTGTTTCTGACTATTGTTTCTTCCGCTTCTGGGCAAATGCAAAACCATCGAACTTGGAAGCTGCGTCGATTCAGCGTCTGTTCCGAGCAACCAAAAGCACTGTCAAACACTGGCGGCCTACTTGGCGCGGTAACACGTGTGCAAAAGCTCCGCCCCCGTAGCTTTCCCTTCATTGCCACAGAAGGTTGTTCACGAGTGTAGAAATAAATTGCTTCGTGCAGTAAACGTCTTATAGATGCCAAAGGTGACTGTCTCTTGTTTCTCTCCCTTTTTTTCCAGGTTTAAGATTGCCAGGAAAAGCTCTTGCAGAGGTGTATTCTGCTGAATATTATTGTCATGGAATTAAACTGTACTGTAGCATGATTGTTCGGGTCCAGATACTACTTTGTTTCCGCAGATTGATACAAATAAAGGCCAATTGCGACGAAATTTTTGGCTGTGCAAAAAGCCTAGTTTCAGATCAGAGCCATACAGCCCTTGCGCAAAATTTTATGTCTGAAATACAATGGATGCGTCACAAATAGCATGCAAAAGTAGACGTCTTTGATACTGAAACGGAAAAAAAGAAACTGCATCATTACCTCTTGCCGGAAGTGACGCATCACTGAACGTGCAGCTGCTTGGCATGACCTCCAAGATAACATGGCTGCGGATACCCGTAGCATGCTGCAAAACCTCAGAGTTGACGTGCTGGGACTTGCATCATTATCCTGTAACTACCAGGTGCATGCGTCATCTGCTTAGGTGATATTTAAAGGCTGCTAATAAGAAAACTAGACAACCACACTCACCTACACTGCTTTTCCATCAACATACAAGTTAGTCAAGTCAAGTCAGTTAAGTGCAATTCAGTGGCTTGCCTATCAATATCTGTTGAGGTGGCTGTGTGGAGGTGGATTATTTTCATAGCATCAAATGTTCACAGAGGTGCACATTCGTGCTACAGTGCACCAGCTGTGTCAACCATACATTCTTAATGTGTTCAGTGTATCAAGAACTTTCACCAGCATACATGAATACCATGCCATGCAGTCACTCTTGGGGTGCAAAAACTTAGCCATGGTGCTACTGCCCAGAATGAGCTGCAGCCAAATTGATTTCCAGAAAAAAAACGTCTTTCCTGTTTGCAACATACTTCCACTGCAATATATATATATATATATATATATTGTATCGTATTGAGTATTGTTGTCATTGAATTAAACTTCACTGCAACATGATTGTTGTGGTCAAAACAGTGCTTTGTTTCCACAGATTGATACCATTATATAGGATAACCCTCCCATACTGTGTTGACATGCTCGCTTGGAAGTAAGGTGTACACAAAAGTAACATTACAATCATTTGTTCTACTTCTAAAATACAGAGAAGTATTTCAAAACACAACTTTCCTTCATTGTTGTTTGACATCAGTGCAACCTTGTTGGTGTTAGTGGTATTGCAGTCTGCAGTCTTTGAATGAGAGCCGACGTTTGTGAATTGGAACTGAAGATAACGTACTGTGGTCGTCATTATATGTAATCTAATAAACTGGAACAAACAACAAGGGGAATAGATAGAGGTGGCATGTGCCGAGCTTATGCTTTGTTTGTTCTGGCACTCAAAATGTGGGCAAACTTGTTTATGCTTTGTTTGTTCTGGCATTCAAAATGTGGGCAAACTTGTTTAATATAGGAGCATGCGCCAAGAGAAATCAATAGGGAAGTATAGGACACCATGGGCCTATCCTGATTGCACGTTGTAAGTGTAATAAAGCTAAAGATTAAGTGATAATTCTCACTATGGTACAGTCTGAAATACTAATTGTTGACACATGAAAAGCTTGACGAGCTAAAAAAAGTTGCAGTTTCGCCTGAAAGGCAAAGCATAGATTGCGATAGCAAATTGTTAGATAGCTATACGGTAAGGCTAGGAGTTCTATGAGCTGTAATACTGCTGTAAATATTCGCTTACTAACCAAATAAACAAGCATGGTGTCACGCGTACACATACAAATATGAACGCACCTCGCTCGATGACCGTAGACACTCGCTGTCGGAACGCTTGCGTGATGAAGAGCGGCAGCAGCGCCAGCCGAATTCCCCTTCATACAGCCCCTCACTTCAACACGAACTAGGCATAGCAGAACACAGCAATCAGCTATATTGGGTTGATTAGCCTTCAAACCCACCGCAGATTACTTCCAAGAGAGGACACACGCAGCTGCGCTTAGCCACGCCATGCGCAACCATGACTAGAATAGAAGCAGTGAACCGTGCCCCCTCTGTCCTCCCCCCCCCCCCCCCCACGCACGTAAAAAGTTGCCGCGCACCCTCCCCACCTTCCTCTGTTGCGCGCATGAGAATACGCAGCCGCACCAAGCCGCCACACCAAGCCGCCATCCTTCTTGGCTCGCCCTCGTAAGCTTTCCCTCACATCTACAATATGCGGTGCATGGCTGCGATGTTACTGCATTTGTACTTTATGCGGAACATCACTGTGATTCCGACAGCAGAAATTTGACTGTAGTGTGCATATAATTGCTTATCGGAATAAAAATTGGGAAGGATGCAGCCTGTCTCTGTTTATCATAAATTGTCAACAGAATCTTGACTTGCAACAAAGCATGGATGCATTGCTGAAGGTTTGAGGTGCTTCAACCTCATGTGGATCAAATGTGAGATAAACTCCTGTGGCTGCAAGGCAACGCAAGACAAAGGTGAACCAAGAAGCTGAATATGAAATCCATTGGAGTGAGGAAAGGAAAAAAAGAGGAAACAGATGGAAAAGATGGTGTAGTGAATGGTTGTCGTGTGATTGGGCCATGTGTATGCGTGACATGGACAATTCAGCAGTGACCCCATTTAAAGGCATTCTAACAACTGTTTTCTCCACATCAAAATTATGTATTGTGTAGCACAACTGAGCATTGTATGAGGGTGAGTTCAACATGTCCTTAAGGTATGTGGAGGAGGAACTTAACTTTTTTGTACGGATGAGCTGAGCTGCTGAAAATACACTTGATGAGCTCTGCTTGCCAAAAGCTTCAGCTTAAAGACAGCTCAAACTTTCCAATCCCTGAGCACTTTTCCATAACACCACTTCGTGGCATAAAGATCCTGTTGAAGGGAAACTATTTAACATTTAGTTGATGTATGTACCATGCTTTGCTTCAGAACAGCACCCTGACTGCAGCATAACCTTATATACAACACTGCTTCTGTATGTTCCAAACACTTCTAAGGACAGAGCAGCTGCAATTATCATGCTTCTGTCTCAAAAGCCTTCAAAGTTTTTGAGACTTGCTTATACACGTTTCTTTGTAGTTAGAAGTGTTGAAATTGTTATACCATAAAAAAAATGCCAGGTGTTTCACACAACCAAGATATAAAAAGAAAGTATTATAGATTTGGTGAACTCATCCGAGTAATTTGCACAAATAAAAAGATCCTGTATATTTACAAATTTTTGCCCATCCTAAAGAATTATATAGATAGTGTGTATTGCAAATGAGCTCAGTATTGTTGTTCTGAACAGTACTAGAGGATGCAAATGCTGTGTACACATGCAATATCTGAAAATTCTAACTGTCAAGGATGTATTTTTCTGGAAATATTAAGGAACACTAAGCAAAACTAAATTTTTTAAAATATTGTTTCTCTCACAATACAGACTGTTGCACAAGAAAATTGTATGTGTTAGTGTATTACTTCTACAGTTTACTGTTCGTGGCCCAACAGAAATATATTTCCTGCTCTTTTGCAAAATTTTGAGATGTTATTAGGAGGCGATTAGTGTGATCTCTTACAGCATATATTACTGATGACTTCAAAATTGCCTTATTGTAGGTAGTAAAAGGTAGTAAAAGACAGCAACTATGTTTTACTTTAAGTTTCTTTAAAAAATTACAAGGGCGAACTCGGCTGCTAGTGTCTGTGGCAGCTTCAAGTATGTAGGTTCAGCCAGGGTGAGAATGGTGGGCAGCTAGAGGTGGGCAGTTCATGAATTTGCCTAAACTTTGCACTTCTGGTTTTGAAAGGCTTTGTGACTTTGCAAATGAACCATTTTCAACAAAATATTGCATTATAATTGCAACAATCCATAATAATTACGCATGTGTGGGAGACTAATTGCCTTGCTGTGTTTAGACAACAAGTTCTTGGAAATTTAGAAAAACAAGAATAAGGAATATCACAAGGACATTTAAAGCCACAAGCATGAAGATTATAGACAAATTCATGCATTACTGACCATCACCCCCATGGTAGTTGAATCACAACAGCGCCAGAGTTACCTCTAGTAATTTTTGCAGAAAACTCTATACGATACTTTACTGCGTGCCCTTTAGGCTCTAATGGCAATACCGAAGCCTGATTATCAATACTTGATAGCTTGCTCCCATAATACAGCCTTAAAACTACCTTGTGGTTGTGGAAGCACTACACTGGTGGTGCTTCCAGAGTTTTCTGAAATGACTAGTCAAATATGCCACAACTACAGTAGCAGCAGCATCCTTCAGTACTTTTCTTCTGGTTGGGAAACTTCCCCTAAATTTTCATATAGGGACAGAATTGGTGCCACCAGACACGCCACCGCCAGTAGGAGTCAGCCGCACTTGGTTGACCAAGGCCGTGCGTTCACACGAATCTTTCACCAGCAAAAGTGCCTGACACAGTTTCTCACCTTGTTTGCATACTGAACGTACAATGGCAAATCTAGACAAACTAATTTGAGTCAACTGAGAGCCACAACCGCACCTGCACCATGGAAGGCAGCAAAGATGCAGAACATTGACAATTCCCAATGCAGGGACAGGGAGGAAGGAAGGAGAGAGGCAAAAAAAAAAGAGTAGCATGGAATGGCGACCTTACATCACTTATAAATGCTTGAAGGCAAGCTGCTTTCATGGATCTTTACAAAATTTAGCAGACGATTTCTTTAATAGGCCAATTCATTGAGTGGTAGCAGTGGCAGCATTTGTGTGATTTTACTACAACATTCAGTTTATACTTAGCAGTGTGTCCATCTTCCTTTCTTGTATTAAGTTTTTTTCATGCCGTTTTTGTCTCTAGAAAGGTATATCAATTCACCCAGCAAACCACCCTTCTGAAGTTAATACTACGTCTGCCATTGTGATTGACTGGCATCTGCTCTTATGAATAATTTTAGTGCAACTTTTTTTTGTTCGAGTTCAGGCCCCGACATGTACTAGTCAAGCAATACTTTGCAGGATACTTTGAAGGACGAATTAGTTATCGTAAAGCAATTGTCTGATGGCAACTGTAGACTACTGTAATGTAAGTGAACAATATACCATTTCACTGGACAAGACTGTTGCTTCGGCTTGGCATTCAGAAATCCTCAGGATGGAGTCTGCTTTGAACTCAGATCACTCACGTAAAAACAATCTTTCGCACCAGCAAAAGTGTTTAGAGTCATGTGAAGCTGAGAATTTCTCACCGCTGATTTGCTCACTTCTACTTGCCTCTTAGGTGCACGTCAGTAGGGAAACAAAACAGTTCTTTTTGTTGATGCCCTCATAACCGGACAAACATGTAGGCACACAACAAATGTTAGGCATTGTCGCTGTTGCAAAGAATTGCTGTCACCGCACTGGGCGAGATGTACAGAAATGTAGCACCAAATTGCTATTTTCACTAAAAATGTTCACACACTACAAATGGCAGTCGACCTTTACACAGTAGTTGGCGTATGTACACGTTTATGGCATCCATCCGGTGTCTGCTCCAACACCCTTCTGTCTGCACCAGCGTCATGGCATAACATTACATAAGAGTTTTGCGGCTGTAAAAAGAAAAGGCATTGAAGGCCTTTGGTAGCGGCTTCTATTCCAGGTACCCACTTTCCTTTATCAACATAAGGGCAATGGCAGTGCAATATCTGTTGAAGGACGCCTCAACTATCGCATTACGTTCTCATTAGAAATAAAGGTCTTCACATTCCTAAACCCATGTTCTGGCTGTGTGAAATTATTAAGTGAAAGTTATAGGCATTCTCTGTTTAGGAAAACAGGATTTACATAGTATTCATTGCAAAGTATCTTGTATTGTTGAGTGTTGATGCAACAAGACTGCCACCAAAAGTGTTTATCTTGGGCAGATTTGTCTTTTCATTACACCATGTTTTGTTTCTTCAACCTTACAGCACAGTGCTGCTCTCTGCTTTGTTGTCACCGTCCAATGATCTGCAGCTATTCATGACAGTAAAAATTTTTTTTTAAGTAGCAACTGCACTAACATAAGGCCCTGCTGACAGTTTGTATATAGAATTGTGTGGCTGTGTTTGTACTGAAACCAAATGGTGTTCCAGAAAAGGGTGCTTGGATGTGGCTGCACTTGCTGCACCAGTGCTCAACAGCACCAAAAATTTGTGTCATGCAAGGTGCCTTGTTGCACGAGTAACCCAAGAAAAGTGCAACAACAGATGAGCAGTGTCATCTGCCACAGGTATCTGGATAACCCTTCAGAATGAATATGCACAAAGAAATCCAGTCCGTTTTGATTCTCACTGTGAATGCCCATCGCAGCAGTGCATGGTGCAACAAAATGGCGATCACTCATGCAACTTGTTCACCCAAGAAAACAGCATACAAGAAAGTAATCCAACTGAATAGAATTTGGTGAGCTGTAAGCCTTACAAACATGTCCTGATAATCAATCATCCAGGCACTATACATACTTGCCCCATTCTGTGCTTTAACTAAGGAGCATTGTGAAACACTCGGGCCTCAATGCAATAAGTCGACAAGCACATAGTCACATTGTCTCCCGAAAACAGCTTGCATAATTGCTGGCTTGCACTTCTTAACTAGTGCAGCAAGTGAAGGGAGATGAAAGATACCTATATGCTTCTGAACCCAGAATATAAGGGTTCAAATCCCATGGCTACCACTAAACACTTTTGTACAGATCAGCATCCCATAGCACTTGCTTCAACCCAGTGCAGGCCAGCAATGTAACAACAGGGAGTGCCCAGTTGACAGTCTGGATAAAGGGGCCTTATTGTGCAAAGACAGTGCAAGAGCTCTATATAGTAGGCTGAAAAATGCAGCGAAACTACTGAACTGGGCTACAATGAACATCATTCTCTCTTGCTTTGTGCAGACACTGTTTAATATTGCAAACCACTGATCATCACCTAACAACCAGACCACGTAAAGGGTTTGCCATTCGATATTTCGAAGTGCACTGATGGGTACATCCCATTTAGAACCATATGAGCACCTGTTTCACAGAATGAGATGGCTTTATAGTGGAGAAAATCACAATTGAAAGCATTGCTTACCTTTTCAATTTGTCTCCTGCTTGAGCCACAGCACTAACAACATTGAATGACACCACAGACTTTAGTTTTTAATGGATGTGCATTTTTTTTTTAAATTACATGTCAAACTTCTCTACCTCCAAATGAAATGCAATTTATGTAAAAACAAATGCTCAATTACTAATGCTCGCTCTGAGTTATGAGAAAGCTGCATACATTTTTTATACTAAGCACAAGTTTGCAAAGACAGCATTAAATTATGATCTAGTAATGACACCACTGCTCCAAGTACAACGTAGTTAACATGACAGCATTAAATTCAGTTCAGAGAAACAGGACTTCCAGATAAAATACGCTGTTCTATACATTTTTATCAGTGCCTATTCTCATAGCAGCGAGAATTTGTGCCCAGAATTTTTTAAGGCAGCAGATAAGTGCCCTGGGTGATGGAAGCAGAATTCTCCAAGGCAAGGCACTATGGCCAAGGATTTGCCAATGAATGAAAAGAAGCACACACATCTTCTGTAAACTTCAGCTGTTAAAGCACCAACTTCTGTCATTGTTAAACTACAGCGCACACAAAAAATACATGGGCAAGTTAACAAACAGGTACTGTAATGGGCGCCTGTTTGCTAACAAGTGTGTATACAAACAGCATATTCTTTTTAAAACATCAAAAGAAAGTTCAACAACATTGGGAAAGTTGACCAGCTGTTGAACTGAATTTTGTTTTGTTTTTTTCCGTTGTTGCAAGATATGCGTGCACAAATACAAGCACTTCCACGTAGCAATGCAACACGCTTCCAATTATCACAGTAACACCTACGGCTGCTTCAGGCTTCCGCGTGTTGTGCATTTCACCGTCTTTCTTGCACAAGTCTACTCGTACTTCCAGATGGTTTGATACTAAATACCCGTCACCAATGATGTCGGTTGATGGAGGCACACCTGATGTAACGAGGGTAAGTCAACGTGCAAACACTAGACAACTGCTCAGTTCCGTGACCCTTGCGTTTTCTTCCTTTGGACGTCACGATACTTGAAAAGTCCTTTTCCAGGAAGGCCCGGAGACCAAGTCATAGTGTACCAAACGCGATACAGCATGTACCACTCCACAATGCCTATTACGCCGCCAAGTATTTTCTGGGCCATGCTGTGAAAATATAGCACTGTGCACACAAGCATCAAATCCCAGAGAAGCGAAAGGTATGTCAAAGCCACGAACAGCAGGCGCACAAATGGCGTCAGCCGTGGGTACGCGTCATGCAGCAGGCGCAGCTGCTCGGCTGGTAGCTCCTTCAGAGGGCTGTCATCATCGTACTTCTCATTTCTAAGCAAGTCTCCAATCCTCTCCCAGCCACAGAAACTTCGTGCTTCTTCGGCAATCATTAGGTTGCAGAAAATGAGCAGAAACGCATGGCCCGAAATGTCAAATCCAAACCAACGCTGACCAGCCCTAAAGCATGCTTCCCTCGTTCCGTGTTTGTCAACAGTACACCGGCCCGTGTACGTTTCAAACACTACAAAAAAATTCGTCGTCAAGAACCACGCAGCCGTGCCGACGGCGAGACGACTCAAATGCCGCCTGACAAGTGCGCGATCACCGCAACAGTATACCCAACTTGAGACGGCTACGAACAGTCCCACCGTGATGAGTGTCCATCCCCAGGCGACCTTGACGAAATACGTATTAAACACGTTGTCCTTGCGCGACAGGTAAGTACGCGGAATGGGGAAGAAGTCGCACATCACGGACCCGATCAGCAATACACCAAGGTACAGGGGCACTTTAACACGCGGTTCAACCACCACCACACGACGACACAGGTGCAGTCCTACCATTACAAGAACCTGTGGGACAGACATAGGTTCTCCAAGAGGTTTCCGACCTGTAGATGTCTGTTTCGCAGTAGCAGCATCCCATTTCATAGCACCCGACACCTTGTTGCGCCTTTGATTGCCTGCCATTTTGCACGTTGGTTTGGATTGGCTCTGCCAGTGATCTATGAGGGATCTAAATGTCTGGATTAATCTAAATTATAGCCTCTAATCTAGGAGGCTATGTCTAAATCATACCTGTCTAAAATATGGCGGCCATGACGTACTATGACGCGCGCCATGCCATGATCAAAAGCATAGCCTTTGGGAACCGTCGCTGGGAGTGAAGGAAGCATGAATTTCGACATAAAAAATTGAATTAGACTTACAAAATTTACAATTTTGTAAAATTCTGAGCTTTTTTTGATTAAATACCTACAAAAAATTTTAGCAAAAATTTTACATAAGGAAACATAAACGTACACTCCCAGCGCACTAATTTTATGACGCCTTTTGTGATTTGTCACTCCGGAGTGCTTTTAACGCAAATTTAACGTTACTGTTAGGGTAATGTATGCAGTCTATGCGTTCTTGGATCATGGGGGAAAAACCATAGAGAAGCTGTATGAAAAGAAATTAACTTTGGCCATTGGCCCACAGAACACCTATGGTGGCCTTGACAACCAAGGGCAACCGCGTGTGACGCTAACGATGCTGGCGACTACTAACGACGATAGAGGCTAAACAGATGAACGCTGTGGTTTGTGGCTGTTAGAAGAAATCGTTTGTTTGAGTTCCGATTTTGCGCAGCAGCGTCAACTGTGTTTACTCGACTGAAGTACAAAGCAGTTTGCAGTGTTTTGTACGATGTCCGGTTCTGACGAAGCAGATGTTTATGAGGTAGTACGCTGTCAAATTCGGCGCGCCTTTATGTGCGTTCCGTTTGAATTCCCTGTTACAGTGTGCATAGCGGACAGCTGTTTTCGCCTGTTATATTGCAATGCCACTTTCTTCTATAAATCTTAAATAGGTGGAGAAGATACTAAAGCACCGGATCCGTGGCCAGGGCAAAAAGAAAATTGAAGAGTATCTTATAAGGTGGAAAAACTTCGGTCCGAGTGAAGATACTTGGGAACCTAGGAAGAACCTGTTGGATTGTGAGGAACTGTTAATAGAATATGAAAAAAGCTTGGCCAAGGCAGCGGTAAGTTTCTCTCATCTGCTAGAGCAGTATTTCTGATTTTGCCCTTATATGAAAAGTTATCACAATGGGCGTCGTAGGTGTGCAAGTTATGACCGTCCAGGGATGCATTTTTTAGAAGCGTCTCGTCCACATTAGTTACCTGACTAGCTATTCGCTGTCCCTGCTGGTTGCTGCATGTGCCATGTTATTCTGAATTTGAAATTTGGGAATGCATGAAGTGTTCTGGTTTCAGCGACGTACACGCTGCCCTTTCACATGCTTCGGAACGCGATATTTGTCCTCCTGTCCTTTTTTGTAACAGCCACATTTAGGTTGTTGTGCTGTTCCTTATGAATGAGCATTATGAACGATGTCTTGTCAAACGCCGAGTCTTTCGCCGCTTATTACGCGGTCGTATCAGCGTGCGTGGGGAATTAGAGGAGCGACCACATTGACGACTCCGTAACCAATGGTGGTGCCCTGTAGCCAGTGTTCAGTGTGCTTGAACCTGTCTCAACACCCCAGAAGCAGTCGGACAGCCATAACCATATCGCTGCATCGACACATGGCATGTTGCATGTCATCGGCAACTGAGCTGAGTTCATTTGTTGGAGTCAGTGGGCACACAGGAAGAAATATAAGAAATATGAGCATTATTATATTTCCTTGCAGACCATGAAAAGGAACTTGCACTTCGTTAACCTACAGTAACCGGACGATTCATGTTATGTAAGACGCATCTTTTTATGAATAATTACGACCTGGCACTTGCATCGTTTTGGAACAGCAAATTTTTTCAGCGTGTTTCAGTGCTCTGTTTCCTTTATGTGCATCATGCAGTGCCTGAAATCTCCATTGTATGCTTTGTACTCGCATATCGAACAAGTTACAGGAGTGACGAGGTCATTTCCCTTGTCTATTGCGGCAGAAATAGCTCACATGCAAAACTTATTGCGAGACAGCTGTCTCTGCAGATTGTGCACAGCCATTTAAATTCCTAGTAGTATCTTTGCATATCCCCGTGGTTTGATCCTATTTGTAAACATATCTTCAGAAGTCTATAATTGTGCTGGATTAAAGCCTACTAGTTATTGGCTTACTTTTGCTCAAACCTTTGTGATATGGATGCTTGACGACTTCACAAACTAAGCTTGGTGCCTATTTCTCTTTTTACAAAGTATTGATACTACCATATTTGCCTGTGATAAAAACATGTCACTTCTTATTAACAAGTTAAATACTGATCTAGAAAATGTTTTAAGTTGGTGCAATGCTAACCTATTATCTATTAATGCCACAAAAAGAAAATTTTCCTCACATCAACAACATTCGGCATCCTTCCCTTCTTTATCTTTTGGCTCACACTCTCTCTCTCCCTGTCCATGCTCATCTTTCCTTGGGATTTCTCTATACTGCAGCTTGAAATATAAAGATCACATTTCTCAAATAAAAAAGAAAATAGCATACGGTATTCGTGTTCTAATTAAAACTCGTCCCTACTTTACACATAATACATTAATCTTGCTATACCACTCATTCATTCACTCTCATATTAACTACGGCATAATATGCTGGGGTAACACTTATAACACTCACTTGGCATCCCTCCAGGTAATCCAGAACCAATCCATAAGAATTATTACAAGTAGTTCATGCTTTGCAAATGGAAAATCACTACTACATGGAAACAGCATCCTAACCATTTCAGAACTCACCAAATATATATTCTACAAATATGTGACTAAGGAACTGCCATCGATCTGCTTCTCACCTTGTGACTTGATAGCTCATACTCGCACTAGGTTTGCACTCAATAATAATTTTCCTCTCATAAAGTGCGAACTATGGTAAACAGACTGCGGAATTTTCTTCGATATCGCTTTGGAATACTCTACCACCTAAATCAAAAATGCAAAAACTTTATACCAATTTAAAAGAGAACTAAAAGCATACATAATAAATACTTACGGATATTGTCCATTATATTTCTAATTTTATTCTGTTTTTTTATATTGTTGTGCTGTAACAAGTGTTCTTATTTTATTACTCATATGCCATAAACATGTTTTGATATTACTCTTAGCTCTCATCTGTACTACTGTTGCTTTAAACATTGTATACCGTCATAAGTGCCTTTAACAGGAGGTCCCGATACAGTCTTTGACTATGGGACCTCCTTATGTATGCTACGCACATGTAATTTTTCTGTATTTTTACAAATAAATAAATTGAAAATTGAAATTAAAATTAAAAACTTACTGCATTCTGGATTGCAAGGACAGATGCAATGCATTTTTTAAAGGCATTTAATGTGTTGATTTGCTTTCAAAATGCATGTTCATTGCTGAGAACCAACCACAGCCATTCAGTAGGTAACAAAAATGTTTTTTCTGAAATCGTAAAATTAATTAAATGCGTGTTAATCTTTTCCATCTTCTCTCATAAGCTGCTTATTGCAAGTAATACATAAAATGTGGTTGTGAAAAAAACTACGAAGCAAACCCTTATTTGATGGGACAGTGTCATCATTGCAGGAACAGGTTGGGGTTTGAAGGAAACTAATGTGTTCACGAAATAAGATGTATTCAGGAAGGTTGGTAGGTAGGTGTGTTCATTCTGCAAAGAAATGCTGGCTTGACTTGTGTAATGTGCCCAGTATTGTACCCCATGCTGACAGACACAGGCAGTCTAAGTGGCAGAAGGCTAGTTTGTGTTGTCACATTGCCATCTTCGCAGAGAAATTTCCTGTGTACATACACTGTGTTCCTCATTGCTCCATTCACCAAACATGGTAGGTGTTGCAGGCAGTGTGGAAAGGTGCTCAGGCAAGTGCTTCTTTATTCTAGTTTTGTGTGTTTTATGCCGACAGCCGCATAAGAAAAAGTATTGGCAAGGTTTTCACAGACTACCAAGACTTGGCACATCATGGCCATAAAGACCTAGAATAGTGCAATCACTGCTGCATCATCCATGTAGCTTCAGTGGTGAGCGCACCACACTCTGCCAGAAGTAGGCATGCCAACAAGGGATGTGACTAGTTTTATGCACATGGTGACACAGTTAAAACAGGCCAGGGCTTCATGTAATAGCACAGCCAATGATGTCAAAAGGCAGTTTCATTTCTTTTTGAAATGATATTGCTGGTGTTCTGCAACATAATTTGTACCTTATTTGCAGAACCTGCCGAAGAATGAAGGGACTGAAGGGACAGAACTGATGCCTACACCACCACCACAAAAGTCGCCAAGACACTTTGACAGTGTTTTGGAAGTGTCCGCTAGCAAGGTATTGTTGCACCTCCATTTTAGCCATGAAATACATTTTGCAACTTTAAAATTTTTTGCAGCACGCTTTTAAATGACTGATGGAATTGCTGGGTTGCAGTCGCATTGATAAAACCCCATTAACTCGATGCTGTAAAAACTGCTAGAAATGTTGTGATAAGCAGAATTTCGAGATAAGTGAAATCATGAACATAGAAGCCCACTGGCCGCCCATAGACCACATGGAGCCTTTCCGAAATGCCGCCAGTAATATTCTCAGTCACTTTCGCATGCATCAGCATCAGAAAAGTCGGCGTCTACGGGCAATGGCATTACTTATACTGTGCCGCAATATTTGAAGCCAGTCATCCGAGCATAACCGGTTTCAGGCATCCAAAGAGCTTTGTATGGGTAACATCTATTGCTTCAATATTACCTTATTGTATTCTTAAAACAAGCAGTAGGTGCTTGTGATCAGGTTAATATATGTTGTCAGTTTTATGTGCCTCACTCCTAGCATAGCCTTGGAACACTAAAGTGTGACGAGCGCAAAGCTATGCTAGTGCAAACTGCTGCAGCATTGAAGCAGACTAGCAAAAGGAAGTGTGCAATGCAGTGCTTGTGGCACGCACAATATGTAGCGTCAATGCGACGACAGGCATGGCTCCGAAAGTAAAGTCATGCACATTTGACACTGCCAGCAAAGTTTTGCCCCGCTGTCCTTGCTTATTTCACGTCATTTGCTGGCTGCAGGGACTGCATTATATATTCATCAAGTGAATATGAGTGTGCCTCTGTTGAGCAGACTTTCGTAGCTGCGCTTTTTCTATATATGTATTCAAAATAGCTGGCATTTCATCTGCATGCAGACATTGCAATGGTATAGGATAGCCAAGTTAGTCATGGAAATATGTTTGATATAGCTGTAGCAAGCAACAAGCAAGCGTAACACCTGCATACTTTGTGTGAAACCTTGTAATCATAAACTTTTACTCAGTGTCTATTTGCCTTAATTGATGGCACTGCACTACCTTAGCTCTCTGGCAGCTGTAATAGATAATATAAACTTAAAGGGAGTTATAAATTCTAGGCTCATTTCTTCAACTTTTGCAGTATGTCATTTTTGAAAGGGCTGGATAGCAGTTCTCTAAGCAAAAAACTGCAATTTTAAATTTCCCAATATATAGCATGCACATGGCAAACCATGTAATGCCGGACAGTTTTTGTTTACACACATAGTTTAGCTCAGAGTCATCATAAATCAACATGTATAGTAGAGAAAGCAGAAAGCCCAGGTCATTAGCCTACAGAAATTCTCTGTCATTACCCATCCCTAATCATGTTAAGATTGAGTTGTAAATAACAGAATACTGATAAGCAGGGTCCCATTACAAATAAAGTGCAGTGCCAAAACTCTCAGTCCTTATTGAGTCACTGCAGTACTAACAAAAACTGTATTGTACTTTTTAGGATGCAGCTATTTTCTTATTTTGTTGGAGAAGTCACAAATAGCGTGTGTGCTGTCTCGCTTGCTGTCTCTACAGCTATTAAGCAAGACAACCTTTCAGTGGCCACCAGGGTTGTGCCACCATCTCATTGCACACTCCCTGTATATCCAGAGTAGTTAAATTTGTCACTGAGAGGTGGCGCTGTTGTGATCCTTAGCTTAGCCAGTCCACTTGTACAATAAGTGTCAGAAGCTTGCTGCTTTTCAAGGCGAGAGCAGGAGCTCTGCATACACTCGTACGACAGAGAGCATTTGATGAAGGGGTGTGTAGTATGTTGTGCCGAGCGTGTCGGAACGCAGCAGAAACAGAGTGCATTGTGCTACAATATGATCGCATTAGCACGAACCGTCCTAGGGCATCCCTGCCAGAACACTCGGATTTGATGAAGCCTCAGGGCCTTTACAGTCGGTGACAATTGCAGTGACAAAGCGATGCCTTGAACACTGGAAAATGGGGAGACAAGACGCCAAGAACCAGCCACCAGTCAGCAGCCACCACAGGCGTATTCGTTGCTACTGTGGCAGTGCTCTCTCTCTCTCTCTCTCTCTCTCTCTCTCTCTCTCTCTCTCTCTCTCCCACACACACACACACAGTATTGGCTCCACCAGTAAAAACGCAATCAAGGTTTAATTCTCAACTGGATCATAGCCTCTTTAATTCTAGCTATTTTGAGCTTTGCCTTTCAGCGTATGTGCTCAAATGCTTTGTAGGTACTGATATTCAGGTTAAAAAGTATGTTGAATTAAATAGTGCTGGCAGCATTTTTTTAAGCCTTTTGGTAAGTGTACTGTGCAGGCTTCATTGTGTTTTATTAATTACAGACATTGGAGGCCGCTGAAATCATTACTCGGCGACGTCTGCAAATTGGCCAGTGGCAGCAAGAGAAAAATGTAAGTTTCATTTTGCAAAAAAAAAAAAAAAACAATCGAAGATGCTCATCAGTGTCAGCAGCAGCTTTCTTGTGTGACCTGTTGTATATCTCCATGCCATCCACAAAAAAGAAACCTTATGGGCACATAAGCAGACGGACGAAGTGGCAATCTTACTGCCAAACACAAGGCCAAATAATATGACATAGTACCGTATACAGTGAAACCTCGTTAAACCGTAGTTGGCCGGAGCTCGGGAAAAGTATGTACTAGACGGTAGTACTGCTTAACCGAAATAGCATGATATCGCCCACTTACGTGTCAAAAACGGAACTCGGAGAGAGTGCGATGAAAGGGGAAAAAACATGCAGTATTTATTTATTTCACGCAACAAAGGTGTTATTTTCGTTTGATGCCGTGGCGGCCTAGCAGCGACGACAGTGGCCTCTAACTTACTGAAGCTGTGAGCCAGCTTTTCAGCCAGCCCCGTCTTCTCGGCAAACACTCGCGTTGAAGATTCCTCGCTAGTG
Organism: Dermacentor variabilis; assembly: GCF_050947875.1. Taxonomy (NCBI): domain Eukaryota; kingdom Metazoa; phylum Arthropoda; class Arachnida; order Ixodida; family Ixodidae; genus Dermacentor; species Dermacentor variabilis. The sequence goes on along the minus strand of NC_134568.1, from coordinate 261,603,018 downwards.
TTGCATATTCTCCGTGTGCGGATGCGGTAGCGTTTCAGAAGTCGCGGGGCACCTTTTCATTGCGTGGTGCTGCTCTAGTCGCCACGATTGCATTCGTGAGGCTGTTGTAACGCGCAGCTTCTGCCACTGTCGGGCCTGAATCGTCCATGCTGTCACTTTCCGTGTCGTCCTTATCACTGTCGCTAGGCGACACTTCGGCAACAACAAAGGCAACGATGGCGAGAAGTCGAACCTCGTAGCCGACATCTCTTTGCGGTCACAGCAGCACTGCCGAGCAACTTCTTCGCATTCGAAATGCCACACACCGTAGTCAACAGTAGACCCATGTCGCGTGCCGGCGGCGACTTTTTGCATCACATTCGATAGCACGAACGAAGTCTTAATTTTTCTTCTAAGGTAAGCATCTGGCGTCTTTTATATCCGAGTTTTGGCATGACGCAAGTTCTCGCTTTCACGACGCCACAATGCTCTCTGGCACGGCGCCGAAATGATGTTGATGTTGATGTGGCTTAACGCGGAAATGCACAGGGCGCTTGGAGGTTGTTGTGCTGATTTCTGAGACTTGCTCTTCTGCCGGGCCGCCCGATGGAGACGACGCACCGCCGTGTTTGCGTGACGAAAAGTGGAAACACTACGTGTTAACCGATACGTCCGCAATAAGCTGGTACGGTTTATGCGGATGCAAAACACACTATGTTCAATGGCCCCTGAGTCAGGGATTTGACTTTACTACTTTTAAAACGAAAACACTGTTTAAGCGGGTACGGTTTAACGAGGTTTTACTGTATACTCGTATAATGGCTGCAGGTTTTTTTTCCAAGATTTAGGGTTAAAATCAGGGGTGTGGCCATTACACGAAGAATATATTTTCGGTGGTAGTTGCCCTTACTGAACTACAGTACTCGCTTGTACTGGCTCTGACTATTCTTGGCTATTCCTGGAATAAAGGGTGACACCCCATAGACCAGCGATGGCAGCATTTCAGAGGCAGCTGCTAAATCTCGGAGGCTGTGCTTTAGCTACCTGGAGGTGCTAAAAACTCGGCACACCTGCCTTGTTTTGCCACCGATTAAAAAAATGAAGCTTCCAAATTCTTGCGCCGCATAACAGATAACACTGCCAACCTTCTAGAATGTCAAGGGTGCAGCTTATACACGGGTAATTTTTAAATATATTTTTTGGGGGATTTTTTGTCCAATTACATGAGCATATATGGTATATCTTATTGCAGTTAAAGCACACGACTTTAAACCCTGTAGCAACCCCCTTATTCATAGTATCGTCCCTGCAACTTTGTTGCAATCACCATTCATCAAGCAGCTGCGCTCAATCCAGAGATGTCTGTTCTCAATGGAGTGCTATCGATTTAATACATTAATGGCCACATACTCCCCGTGTCTCCTTGGCACATCCATTACAGGGGATTGACCAAGAATGGGTACATACCAGTGTCATATATCTGCAGTGCTGAAGTTTTTTGTTTGGGCACATACCAAGTGACCCAAGATGTCTATTAGGTCACATACCCAGTGGCCCATTTTGTCTGCTCAGTAAGACAGCAGCGAGCCCTAGAGGCCTGAGGCCCAAGTAACTCTCCTCCCATAAAGAGCCAGAAGCATAAAAACTACAATCAGTATGTGTGTGAGGGGGAAAGTTGTGCCGAGTGCCCAAGCCCGATAGATATAGCAGTGTGAATTCGTCCGAGTCAATGATGAAGGGAAGAAAGAATGGAAAATTAAGTGGCTCATTATAAGATACAGTCCCAGAATGCAATGCAAAAAAAAAAATGAGTTGACTGTGCTTGCAGCTGTTTATCGTGGCCACGATTAGATGGCACAGCGTGTACTGAAGTATCCTTCCTTCACGTAGCACAAGCAATGTGTTCAGCTGTTCTTGTTTCATTTCATGACATTCAAACAAGATGCAATGTGCTGAGTGCACAGAGCGCAAGAGAGGTGTGGGAGTCAGGAGTGTGAGCCAGTTGTGGTGTAGTGTGCATGCATCTGTCACATGGCCACTGACAGTAGTGCAGCTAGGTTGGCTTGTTGTCAGGTGGCTGGCAGTTCTGGGAATTTGTAACTTCTGAATCGGATGAGTTACTAGCAGTGTGGAGCACCAGATTTTGGCCTTATTGGCACAAAAGTGATCAGTAATCGTCAATCTGAACAAAAAATTTTGTCCTATTCATTTAACTGGAATTTTCACATAATAAGAATATTGAAATGGGTTCCTATAGGAATTTCTAGGGCCCAAACAATGAAATGTTTCTTTCCTTCGACTGCTTCCTAACATTATGTGAGGCCTCCTTACAACAAAAGACTGATGGAGGAAGCAAGCGTACTCTGAAAGCTCCCTTCACCTGTCCTCACATAAGGAACGGTTGCCGCATGCCTGGGTTCAAGAGGATCTCTTAAAAGCTATACGCTAACACAATTATTCAATAAATAGATGTTGTATAGTCGCGTAATTTTTAAATGGAAGTGCTAATATAGAGACGCGTGCACACTTTTTTCTAGTTTTGTATATTAAACGTAAAAACATACCACATTATAGCGCGAGATTCTGAGGTGGCGCCGAGTAGTGTGGACGCGCAAACCTCGGCTCCTGCTTCTTTAAATGATTTTGGTCAATTTTTTTGCCAAATCCTGGAAAGTTGTGCATCATTCGGCGCAGTATGTAGCAAGGAACCAGCCCATACCAAACTCTTGTCGATAGGTGAGCTTTTCGACAATTTGAGAGACTTTGAACTACCGACCACGGTGTTCGGCGGCTCACCCTACCGGACGCAGCCTAGCGCGGCGTCCGTGGTAAGCCACGGCCTACTCGGCGTTGTAGGGCAAAATGCCTGAAGTTGAGATGGTGGAAGGAGTCGAGATCGACCCTGATGAAGCGAATTGCCCTGGCTGGACCACGGCAGTTAGCAGAAACAAGAAGGCTCGACCGGAGACTCCGAAGTCGACGGCCAGCACGGAGACTCACAATGGCGGGAAAGGTGGCCGCCGCACTGCCATTCGACAGAGCACGGTGAAGCAGCTCGTGAATGCCTCAAGACTCCCGAAAATGCCTCAGAACCATATACGCATCATCATCAGACCAAGAGGAGGCCTCGACGTTAAGAAAGTCAGTACGATTTGACTAGCCCAAGCTTTGGCCATGGCGGCGGCCTTAGCTCCGGACGAAGTGGGTGGAGACATCATCTGCCCCAACGCTGCTCAGAACATTCTCGTCATTTCTACGCCGGCGAGGAAGAACGTGCGTGTCTATGCGTGCGTTCAGCAGATACACCTCAAGGAAGGCAAGTACAACGTGGCAGCTTATTTAGCCGCCTTGGACAACACATGCAAGGGAGTCGTTCACAGGGTTGACGCCGACTTCAGCGATGCTCAGCTGCGGACAATGATTGTCAACCAACGGAACCCGAAAGCACTCGAGGTGAGACGCATCAAGACTACTACGATGGTAGTGGTGCTCTTCGAAGGTATTAGAGTGCCGAACTACGTCATGTGTGGCGCGGGTATGCTGCCCTGCACGCTATACGGAAGACAAGTGGAAGTGTGTTACAACTGTGGTGATTTGGGACATCGAGCTGATGTGTGCCCGAACCCAAGCTGGAAGAAATGCAGGGGATGCGGTGTAGCCTCCCCTGCCGAAGATCATCAGTGCACGCCAAAGTGTTCCATCTGTGGGGGTCCTCACCTCACTGCGGACCGCAAGTGCAAGCAGCGATTCCAGCTGCCCTACATAGTACGACAAAGACGACACCGGCGCAGGCGTGCCAAGAAGTCGCAGGCGGCCCAGGAAGTTCGTTCACGTGGCTCCAGCCTGACAAGCGCGCCTGGACGTGCGCATTCGCTGACGCCAGCGGCTCATCAATGCAGCCTCTCCAGAGGGCGACCCCGGTCTTGCTTCAGGGGCCGCTCCCACTCCAGAGGACCTTCCCGCTGCAAGGGGCATTCCCAATCCCGGGCACCCATCCAGGAAGGACCCTCATGAGTGGACCGAGTCAAGCCCAAGACGGACAAGGCGCCAAAAAAGGTAACGCAGGTAACATTGCCAGAGCATAGGGAAGACCCCTGAGTAACACAGCGCTTGCAAGAAAATGCTAGCCTCAAGGCAGAAATCCAAAAGATGAAGGCCGGTTTCGAGGCCTTTCGGCAAGCAAACCTTCAACAAAGGCAAGAGTCCTCTTCGGCAAACGGAGAAGCGCAGGCGCATACTGCTAAACATAGGACCACGTCCTCACAGGAGGCAGCCAAAGAAACTGCCACGATGGAGGCAGCGATGCAACGCTTGCTGAACCGTTTACAAAAATCCGTGAATGAATTGATCAAGGGCAATCAAATGCGGCTCTTTAGTGTCTAAGTTCTAGAAAACGTGCAAACTAAGCGCGCTGAACTAGTGAGTATAAAAGTCGCTCGAGCGGCAGCTAGAGAAGCTACAGGTAGCGTCCTAGAGGCACTCTCAAGCCTAAAGAATGGCGGGCCACACAGGAAACTAGAACTGAAATTTCGTCATTTCCAGGTTATCGAGCTATCTCGGCAACCAAAGAGGGCAAACTCGGCCTGGCGGTCCTAGTTGCGAAGAAGTGCTCCTTTCAAGAGCACAAATTGCAGTTGGGCAACACGAGGGCGGAGGTAATGCTTATTGAAATAATTCCCAGCAGCTGGCTTGAAAACAGCGTTTTCATTTTAAACATTTACAGTTCCCCGAGAGACCGTCGCCAGGCATTCTTGTCGATTATAGCCAAGGCGGCGGCAAAAGCAAGGGATGCTCCACTTGTGGTAGCTGGAGACTTCAACGCGGTGGATCAGGCATGGGGTTATGTGAGACACTCCCCTAAAGGAATAAATCTACTTCAAGCGGTTACAAACTGCTCATTAGAGCTAGTTACGGACCCAGTTTCCGACGCGCATCAGTAACGCAGTCTCGCGGGACACCATGCCAGATCTGGCCTTCGTTAATAAGCAAGAAAACCTGGGAAGTGACCATTTTATTGTGGAGATTTCTCTGGAAGTGGCCGCAGCCCCCTTAGGGCATTCGCCTTCTGTAAACGCCGGGGAGAGGACTTGGAAGAGTACGAGTCCTTCGAAGATCTTTCAAAGAGGACGTCAAGGCTGTTACTAAAACAGTCGAAACTGACTTAAAAGTCAACAGGATGGATGCGCACTTGGCGCACCTGGTAGAGGCCAAAAACTCCTTACTCGCCAGATGGCAAACGCAGAGGCTCAATCGGAGGCTGCGTAAGAAAGTAGCCTTGTTAAATCGTGAAATCGAAGCGTATTGTCAAGAGGTGAGCAAGCAGCAATGGAACGAGGTTTTCTCGGCAGTTGACGGACAGATGCGTACGGGAGGCAAATGGAACCTCCTGAAGCAACTGTTAGATGACTCACAATCCAAAAGCAATCAGTGCCTAGCTATTGATAGAATAATTCACCATCTTAAAGGAAAGGGGCTAACAGATGTAGACATACTTCAGAGCCTAGCAGACAGGTACCTCCCCATAGGCCCCACGGGGCACGAGGACTACCCAGAGTATACAGGTGAACCCATAAAGGAGCTTGATGCCCCGGTGACTACAGCGGAAGTCAGAAAGGTGCTACATGAGCTAAATGGCCTCTCGGTGCCCGGGCTGGATGGCATCTCCAACAGACTCCTGCGTAACCTCGATGAGAAAGCAATTGAGAAGCTTACGGAACAGATCAACCGCACATGCGAAACTGGCTCGGTCCCAGAGGACTGGAAAACGGCCTCTGTGGTCCTTATCCCAAAATCAGGTAAAACACTCGCACCTGAGAACCTTAGGCCAATCTCGCTCACGTCCTGCATGGGCAAGGTGGCTGAGCACGTCTTCCATGAGAGAGTAACGAGATACATCGAGGAACAAGAACTGTTTCCGTATAACATGGTAGGCTTCAGGCCCACTCTATCCGCGCAAGATGTCATGCTTCTCATCAAAAGCCAGATAATCGACGTGAACACCAGGGATGTCAGGGGCATTTTGGCGTTGCATCTCGCCAAAGCCTTTGACACCATCACACACAGATTCATTCTGGAATCCATCTCGCACCTAAACTTAGGGAAACGCTTTGACTGTTACATCAGCTCTTTCTTAAGGGACCGTAAAGCCACTATTAAAATCGGTCAACTAAGATCCGAAGAGTTCAAGTTAGGGGCTAAGGGCACTCCGCAGGGTGCAGTAATCTCACCCCTCCTTTTCAATATAGCGATGAAAGGCCTCTTGGAAAGGCTGGCTAGGGTCAAGGGCGTGAATCATGCGCTCTATGCGGACGACATCACCGTTTGGAGCGGTGGGGGGGTCCGAGGGGGCCGTGGAGTCACCATCAAAGTCAGAACTACTGCTTTATTGACTGGATTGCAAGGGCAAGAGACACTCTACCCCTCTCGAACAGATTCCTGTTAACCTATACACAGAATCTGGTCAGATGATCCCTAGAGTCGAATCGGTCAGGATTCTAGGTCTGATCCTAAATGCAAAGGGAGGGAACAATAAAACTGTTGTCCGCATCAAGGCAAAAACGGAAAACATGCTCTGATTAATCACAAGAGTCTCGAACCGCAGAGGTGGCCTCAGTGAGAGCAATCTCCTTAGGCTGTATCATGCGTTCCTCATGAGTCACATAAACTACGTAGCATCGGCGCTTAACTGGTCCCGCTCAGAGGAGGCCAAAATTGATGCGCTGATGAGAAAAAGCATTAAACACATGCTGGGAATTTCCACTAGCACCAGCGCGGAGAAGTTCCTACAATTAGGGGTTCATAATACCCTGACAGAGGTAATTGAAGCACAAAGAATGGCACAAATCATCAGTCTCTCGTCTTCGAAGGCAGGCAGAAGCATATAAATGTCCGTAGGTCTGGCCCCCTTGGCCGTTGACGAGAATGCCATCATGCTCTCTCACACCGTTAGGGCAACCTTTCAAGTTAGGCATTTCCCTCAGAATGTACACCCCCAATATAATGCAGCTAGACGCAAGGCACTAGCCTGCTCTCTCATTGACTGTACCCACAAAATTCCTGCAATTAACTACCTATGCAGATGCTGCCCAGTGTGGGCGCATAGATTCATTTGTAGCCGTTGTAGCTGATCCTCGCGGGAAAATTCTTAATGCAGCCTTGGTAAGACACACCATGGTAGCGGCGGCTGAATAGGCTGCCATCGCGCTAGCTATGAATGACCCCTCGCGGCCTTACATCTACAGACTCGAGATCAGCCATACGAGCCTTTCTATCTGGCCTAATCTCAAAAGAGGCGGTGGCTATAATCAAGCAAAGACCGCCTGACGCTGTTCACACTATCGCATGGTTCCCGGCGCACATGGGAACCAATGTACAGGCGCCGACAACAGTGGTATACTCCACGCAGTGGGAGCCAGAGCAGCGGCGTCGCTCGGCATTTTGGCAAGCTGAAGTGCGAAACATTGACACGAGTCAAGCGACATGCCTGCAGATAATAAAGGGCACCCATTGGTTGTCTCGATCCCAGATGCTGCCTGTAGATGGCGTTGCGATGCAGTTTGCCGTTGCTCCGGCTCCCGCTGCGTGGAGTATACCACTTTTGTCGGCGCCTGTACATCCCAGCAAACCCAACGCGAATGAGCTAGTTCATGACCAGGCATGAGGTCTAACATTCCGCAATGGTCCTGATACGCTAAGCAGTCGGGATTGTGAGCATAACTCTGACCCTCTACTCTCTTTTAATGAAATAGTTAAACACTATCAGCTTGGGCGCAGGCAATTCCCGCTCCCACACCCACAGCTAACTAGACCTCAATCTTCCACATTGAGAATGTTACAAACGGGATCTTTCCCTTCGAGAGGAAAGTTCACCCGCTTTGCTCCGGACATCGACCCACACTGCCCCGAGTGCAATGAAGACTATTGCTCGTTAGTACACATGCTCTGGCAATGCTCTGCGTTACAAAATGCATCTTTTAATAAACAAGCTGACTGGGAAGGGGCCCTTAAAAGCGGCAATCCCCAGGGCCAACTAAGGGCTGTCCAAAGGGCCCACGAACGGGCGGATGACCATGGTCTTCCGGCCCCAATGTGGGAGCAGCCCGCAACTTCAATATAGTAGTTCCTTAGGACCTTAATAAAGTTTGTTGACTGACTGACATTATAGCGCAAAACTTGATGGGCTCCAGCAACGCTGGCACTCCAGCGTCGTGCAACGCCTAGGAACGCTACTCATGCCGAACTTGTGACTGAAATGAAGATGCCTGGCAAGACGTACCATGCTCACGCCTCTCTGCAGGCAAGCGACAGCGCACATGCGCAAGCAAACGTCACATGGCTAAGCAGTCAGGTGAAGCGTTCTTTCAGAGCCAAGGTGGTGTAAGGACGCATGAAGGTAGCTTCGGAGCTACCTTACGCTGAGGAAGCAGCAAGGAAACCTTCACTGAGGGCCCCTCAGTAAGGAAGCTTTGAGTGGCATAAGGTGGCCTCACCACAATGAAGGCCTCCTTACTGAGGTAAGGAAGATTTCATTGTTTGGCCCTGGGGGAATTAAAATTACTTCGTCATATGCATTAGTTAATCATAACCCATTTTTGTTGTAACAAAGAGTGACTATGCTACAAATAGAATTCCTGACTGATTTCAGGCATGTTTAGCTATGCTTTTATTGATACCACTGACCAGCATGAGATCCATGAAGTAATTTTATGGCTACGATGTCCAGCGCATTTGATTTCAGAGCAGAATCTTTGTATGTTATAAGCGTGGCTCTGGACATTTAATGAAATTACATCTATAATCCTCCATACAAGTGTTTTCTGGTCAATTGTAACTTGCATATGTGGCAATAGGCACTGGTAAATTACTTGATATCACACAGACATGGAAATATTATAGTAGTACTTTGTTCTTTCTAAAGTAGCTGAACATTTTATATTTAAAAAGAAACATTTTTTTTCCTTTTCTTTTCATAGCACCTGAAACGAAAACAGTATGCGTACTTTTTTGCAGAACATGCACTTTTTGGAATAATAGTGTAGATTCCTGGTAACAAAAACTGACACATGCCATACAATGTTTTAAAATTTTTTCGAGTGTTTTAGTTAGGATCTTCTCTGAGGGAACATTAAGATGTGTAACTTCAAGGTCCCTCTATATAGTAATTTATGGTAGAAACTTGATCAAAATTGAAGATTGTTTTCTTAAAGGATTCATCCTCAAAAACATTATTTACCTCACAGGCACAGGAAATATTGTGGGCTGCTTAAATATGTACAGCTAATGAATTTCTTGCTGGTTCAGAAATGTAAGATTTTGAAAGAACAACTTGGCAAATGGAATCGGAAAAATTGAGCAGAACACAAATATTTAGTTTGACAACCATGCACACGCATGAAGCATACTGTTTAAATTGGAAGGAATGATAGTACATAAAGAATTGAAGGTTCAAGGTTTGAAAAAGGCCTTAATTATAAATTGTCAATTGTCCAAGTATTGGTAGTCATGATTCTCAAAACTGTCATGTGTTTAAAACAGAATCTTTTGCTTAGTGATGACCTTAGTTGATCTGTTGGCATCATAAATGGTTCAAAACATTACTTTCCTTGAAATATTGAACATACTATTTATTATGCATTTCTGCATTCTATTCAGTATGGTCTAGGACAATAAAAAAAAATTATGCAAGCAAGTGACATTAAAAATGGGATATTTGTAGCTTTCTCAAGGCACTACTCATATTTCATGTGTATGATGCAATGGACATAAAGAAATTACATGTCTAGGTCAGTCTACCAGTTTATGTTAATGTTAATCAGTGAGCCTGCTCTTTTTAATTTAAAAAAGATTACTTGAAACAGCATTCTTAAAGTCTCATACTTGAAGAATTCATAAGCAGTTGTGAATATGGTATAAAGAACCTTCATTTCCAACCCCCGATGTCAGCGCCCTCTCAAAACGTTTGGTCCATCTGATGCTTTCTTTGTTTGCCCACTGTTCAATGAAGTCGCCATGTCGTTGTGAACCGTTTGTCTTTGGATTGTGTTTGCTATGCATTTTCCATGACTGGTGGTGTCAATTTATGGTTGACTTCATTTGACTGGTATGTTTTCCCCTTTCTGATGTAGTGTCATCGCACAGATTTATATTTGCACAGGCACAATAAACCTTTAGTTGGGAGTTAGTGCTGTGTCTTGTCTGCATTATGTTGTAATGTGACGCAGCGTTTACATGTTTAACTATACCTCAGCTCAGTAGTTGCTTGGAGCACTGTGGAGACTGCTTTAAGTTTTCTGGGGCTGTTTTATAGTATGTACATATAATACTCCAGAGAATAATTTTTTCCCATGTACATTAATAATATTCAGTGTATGCATAGTGGTCTGAGAATAAGTTACGGAGACCATATTGTGATCGATTCATATTAAAGATTGCTTTCTTTCACGTGCCGAAATACAAGAACACTGAGAAAATAGTTGTGTTTTCTTCATAATTTTAGAACAGCTGGAAAAGCATTTGCCACTTAGCATACTTCTGTTATACAGACAGAAAATTGTGTGACCCTGTGACATCAAAGAGTCTGCAACTTTTATGTAAAAACCTGCAGTAAACAACGAAGGTAGGAGGCTGGGTAGTCCAAACCACCTCGTGCAATATGGCATTAGCCACATGGTGTATTGTCGGCCCGAGTGCACACTTTCTCGATGATGTTCGCCTTTTCTGTTGACCAGCAGCATAACCTCTGCAGTGCTGTGGGGAACTGGTGTGAAGGAGTATAATCTCTAGAGCGTGACTGAATGCCTTTAGCATTGCCCAGCTTTTGGCTATTGCAACATAAGTCTTACAATAATTCATTTAAAGTGTAGCGGTGGATTTGTTGTAATCGCCACAGCTCTTCATGTAGTCCAACTGAACTACTATGTTACATCCAGTATTTTTTTTTACTCACTATGGCTGAATAAAAAGCATTTTGTATAGCAAAACTTGTATTGATATTTTCAGCCATGCAAGGAGCATATAAGTAATATTCTTTTATGTTTGTTGTTGATGTGCTTTGTAGGGAAGCAAAAATACAGCCAAGGTTGCACAAGTGACACGAGGCAAACCTTCAACAAGGCACTCTAAATGGCTGTATGCGACTGCCTGTCTGGGTCTTTTCATGCTTGTTGGCATGCTCCTTGTATTCTGTAAAGGAGGTGATGTTTCTGCCTTGAAAGAGATGTGGAAACAGTGGCCATCTCTTGGCATCCTGCAATAACAGTAAAAGAAAAATCACAGGAGCTTTCATGCATCTTTACAGAGTTAAGAGCATTGTTGTACAACACTGCCTTAAAAGGACCCTGAAACGATTTTGACGATTTTGTACAAACATACTGAGTTGTTAGAGTAAGTCCTTCTGAGCATTAATTGACGCATCTGAACGTTCCGCGTAAAGCGTGTAATTTATTATAAGGTTTTAAAAATGTACATCACTGCCGATCGCAGCACACTGCTCGGCGGAATTTTCAGCCGCCCATACCTATATGACATAAATCACCCAATTGACGTCAGTAGGGCGAGCTATCCGATTGGCTACCCAGGGCGCGTCATCGATAATTTTTCCACCTTTATGGTGAACAGATGATGCTTGTAATAGTTGGAATGTTAGGGAATTTGTTTCTATAAAAAGAAAGTAGCAGAAAGAGAATGCACAAGAAAAATGTATCACTACGCTTACGCACTTCCGGCACACAGCAAGCGTTGTCTGCTTGTGTTAACGTGCTGCATTCTGACGAGAGCTCCACGGTCAGAGTCGATCTCAGTCTTTTCGCGAGCACTATGATCCGGCTTTGTTGCATTGTGGACTGCAAACGTAGCAACTGGCAACATGTAAAGCTGCGACATCGTGTCCCTCTGCACGGCAGCAGACGAGCTGACTGCCTGCGGCGTATCGGACTCCCCCTATCCGATCGGCACCAGGATTTGCGTATTTGCGCCCGTCACTTTACACCGAAAGATTACTAATGCAAGCGCAAGGGACAGGGCCTGGCCATTTGACCGTGTCGTTTCACGGTATGAGCAGAAGAACAAATGTGAATGGTCTGCATGGTGCAGCCACCTGGTGGCACAGACCTCAACCACGCACAGTAGCAGCAACGAAGTGCTCGCAATGCACGCTGCTTCAATAGCTCTTGCTTGGTGTCGACTGCCAAGCAGCTGGCGGAGAGTTTGGAGAGGCTTCATGCGCGCGCTCCTTGAGAACCGGAAGTAGACGACACGACATGTGATCATGACACAGAGCCAGTGAAGGCAGAGCTTAGCCCCGATCACACGGCGAACGAGTTGAGAAAATGAATGACTATGGAGGAGGGTAACTTGTAATCGTCCGTAGCTCTCTTAATATGAGACGGTTCACACACGTTGTGGTGCGAATGATTAACTTTAGCTGTACCCTACTCGTCTACAAAATTTGTCCAAACTGTTTCAGGGGCCCTTTAATGACATTAAATAATCATGACTTGCAAAGGTAAAAAGGCAATGTCCCAAGACCAAGATGCAATGTCAATACTTTAGTATGATGATGGCGCACATGTTCGTTCATGTAAGGGTCATCCACTATTTGGGGAACAGTTAATTGAGGCAGGCGAGGGGCCATGCTATTTCTGCAGTATCTTTCAAAAACCGGCAAAAACAGGGGTCAAAAATGAAATGGACATCCTGAGTAGAACGAGGTGTTGGAAAGTTGGTAACGACGCTAACTTTGGTAGGGTCAGGCAGGACCTGTAGCATCGACTAGATGACCAAGTACAGAGATCTCTTAGCTGCCGACACGCCATTTGGCAGAGTTAAGTTGCAGACCTGCATTGCAAAGGACGCACAGAATAGCCGAGAGTCTCTGTAGGTGGCTTGAAACGTAGGTGAGAAAATCATCGAGATAGCACAGGCAAGTAGACCATTTGAAGCCGTGAAGAAGGGAGTCTATCATTTGTTCAAACGTTGCCGGGGCATTGCACTAGCCAAGTCAATGACTTTGAACTAGTTAAATACTGTTATCCAGATGTCCTGAAACCTCACTGATATCCATGAGATATCCATCAGGTTTTTCCCCAAAGAGTGGATAATCCTGTATCTTGTGAACATATTTACCCTTGTTTTTACTGCATTTTTACTTCTGTTTACCTGAACAATACTTTAAGGAGTAATTTGTGCTCCTTAATGATTTCTCAAAATTTTTCAGTGTATGTTATTTTTGGATGGCTTGAGTACGTTTGTTTTGGTTATACAAATTGTGAAACAGGCTTCACATTTGTATTTTTGCCTTGTACTTGCACAGGCCTATGAATGTAGGGGTGTTATCAGTATCGCTCAGTAGTGTTCATGTTGCCAGAACATTAAACAGCAGATCAGGGATTTCGGTAACTCGCATAACAGAGTGAGTGACACGGCTGTTGCCAATAGTAATTGTGTTGCATATCTCACATTTGATCAAAGTGTGTGCCCAAAACTTTTTGTATACTTAATACCTTGTTTCTGTGTACTCGCAGCCTGGTGACGTTCAACAATTGAACAATGCCTTTAAACTTTTGTTCCATTTGTTCAAATACATGGACTGTTCTAATATACAGGCCATGTTTGTTTTTTATTTTGTATTGTATTGTTTTGTTGTCAGCTGCACCAAGATTTCAGAATTGTGATGACCTTATTGTTATGATTGGGGTATTCACCTTGTTGATGTTAGTGTCTGTACATTCACATACTGAAGTTACTTTGATTTTGCTTAGTGACTTTGGAAGGCTGATGCATTTTTGGAGCCTATCCTTGACATTATTTAGGCGTACACTGAAATTTTAATAAAAGGGTTCACCATGGGAGCTCTGAAAACAATTATTTCGTATTGGTAGACTCACCGAGACCAAAACTGATGGAGGAAGACTCATTTATGCTGCCAGTCTCATCATCTACTCCTTCATACTGGCATAGCCCTACTACCATGCTGCCTCCAGATTAGAGATGGTGCTGCTGCCAGGAAACAATTGGATGAAAAATGAAAGCAGCCTTCAACCAGTGAGGCATTTTCTTGTGAAGCTATGCCAGTAGTGACAATAGATGGGGGGACAGCTAGACAAATGTTATAGACATTCTTTTCCCCAGTGTGTTTTAGTCTTGGCAAGTGTGCCTAGATGAAATAACTACGAACTGCTCCCGGTGATCAAACTTACTTAAAATTTTTAGAATTTCAACATCCTTCAGTTCTCAAAGGCATTGGAATCCAGAATCGATAGGTTATTCTAGTGTAGCATTAGCATTCTGGCTGATACTGCTTCAATGTGCCTATTATGCATGTAACTGCACAAGGCGCCCTTTTGTGAGAAGTATTTCCTATTTATAAAGCCAACTGCAGTGTAGTTTTGCTCCATCTAAGAAATCCTGTTTTTGTAGTATGGATACAAAACAGGTTTGGTGAAAAATTTTATGTTCGAAATGCAAATGGTTGCATCAGAAGTGGCCTACATAAATTGAGAGCTTTGGGTGCTGCCAAAAGAATATATACAGGGACTGCCTTGAAACACCCTTTTTCCCATAGGCAGGAAGGAGATAACTTAGTTGTGCTCAGTAGGCCCAAAGGGCACGCATGCTAAACAGCTCATTTATTTCACATACAGTCGACCTTCGATATAACAAGCACTGATATAATCAATTTTCGGATATAAAGAAGTAAATGTAAAATTAGGTTGGCCACAGTTTTATTCATTTGAGTGTTCTCCTGCTATAGCGAAATCGAAAATGCAGGATCCAGCATGGCATTGGCTATAGCGAAGCAAATTTTTATTAGCAGATATTCTGATAGAAAAAACATTGAACACAGTTGCCAACCGATTCTTTGACATCTGATTTTTCAGACTAGCATGATTATTTGTACTTCTCTGCAACATCACCACCTACCCCTCACACCAATGTATAACGGCGAAAACCTAAATTTCGGACGCCGCGAGGTGTTTTGGACATGAACTGTGCGCACAATTTCGCAAACTAGGCAGCCATCAACAATGTTGCCGCCGTGTCAACTTGGCACGAAACTGCAACTTAGGTTGCCGACTCCCAACGAGGCACTGGTTAGGCCTAGTGACCTAAACAGTGCTGCCAGCGCAGTGGCTGGTCATATGCCATAGTAGGATGCCCGCTGTTGATATTGTCACAGGTATAAACTATTTACACAATGTATTTACATGATGCATATATATACAACAGCGCAGAACTCTGAGAGGCTGTTGCCACTTCGTCTTTACCGTCGACGACTTTGTCCTCTTTTCCACCATAACAAGGCCCCCGGCAGAAAAAGCACCGTCCTGGTGCTTCAGATGGGGCCATCGGTAAGGGCACAGTACGGCTTAAGCCGAGAGACGTGTACAATGCCAGGTGATGTGGAACCGGGTGGCATGACGGAGGTCTCGGGGATGATCTCGTAAGTGACATTGGTCCCTTGATGTAGAACACAGTAAGGGCCTTTGTAGCACGGGAAAAGTTTCTCGGAGAGCCCCACTCGGCGGCAATGGGACCAAAGTAGCACGAGAGAGCCTGGTGGAAAATGTGTCACGATGGCGGTGATTGTAAGCGCATCGTTGAGATTCCTGCGATGCCAACAGACGAGTACGGGCAAGCTGACGCGCATGGTCAGTGTGGGCGATGGCGTCACGGGCATACTCGGTCCTCGGATCCTGTATCAAGGGGAGGAAGCGTCCAATGGCAATACTGGGTCACGACCGAAGAGTAAGTAAAAGGGGGAATACCCAGCAGTATCGTGGCGTGATGAATTATAGGTGAACGTGACGTAGGGCAGCGCCACATCCCAGTCCTTGTGGTCAGGTGAAACATATTTTGATAGCATGTCAGTAGTAGTCCGATTAAGTCGCTCAGTAAGGCCATTGGTCTGGGGATGATAGGAGGTGGTCAGTTCGTGCTTGGTAGAGCATGATCGTAGGATATCGGCGATGACTTGGGATAGGAAAGTGCGGCCGCGGTCAGTAAGGAGCTGTCGTGGGGTGCCATGTAGTAGGAAATCTGCGACGTCGGTTGTGCAGCTCGTGAGAAGTGCCTGAGTGATGGCATAGCACGTCGCGTAATCAGTAGCCACAGCGATCCACCTGTTGTCAGAGCTGGACTCGGGTAAAGGGCCAAGGAGATCCCAACCCACGCGAAAGAACGGCTCAGGTGGAATGTCGATCGGCTGTAAGTACCCGGCAGGAAGCGTTGCTGGCTTTTTGCGATGTTGACAGGGCTTGCTAGCAGCTACATAGCGCCGTACGGAGCGTGCGAGGCCGGGACAGTAGAAGCGGCGGTGCACGCGGTCGTAAGTGCGAGCAACCCCAAGGTGTCCGGCAGTTGGGGCATCATGAAGCTCCTGAAGCACGGTTGAGCGGAGGTGTTGAGGAACAAGGAGAAGAGGCGGACCGTCAGGATGAAAACTTCGTTGGTACAATATCCCGTTGTTGAGAACGAACCAGCGTAACGATGGATCAGTAGGAGCAGATTCCATTCGGTCAATGAGGGTCCTCAAAGTAGTGTCATGGCGTTGCTCGTTTGCCATGTCCAAAAGCTGGGAAATGGAAAAAACACTTGCGGAAGCGTTCATGTCGGCGTTGGCAGGCGTGTGTACAGGGTAACGGGACAAACAGTCGGCGTCCTTGTGCAGGTGTCCAGACCTATACACCACCGAATAGGAATACTGTTGTAGCAGCAAAGCCCATCTTCCAAGCCTCCCTGTGGGATCTTTTAAGGACGAAAGCCAACAGAGGGCGTGGTGGTCCATTACAATAGAAGAGAGCCTGCCGTATAAATGGCGAAATTTCGCCACTGCCTACACAACGGCCAAACATTCGCGCTCAGTAATAGAGTATTTCTGCTCTGCGGGTGACAAAAGACGGCTAGTGTACGCAATGACACGTTCATGGCCATGTTGAACTTGTGCCAAGACGGCACTGATTCCGTGGCCACTGGCATCGGTGCGCACCTCTGTAGGGGCTGAAGTAGCTAAATGTCCTAGAATCGGTGGGGTAGTGAGTATGGCGGTAAGGCAAGAAAAGGCGGTGGCCTGAGAGGATCCCCATGAAAATGGCACACTTTTCTTCAGGAGATCTGTGAGAGGGCGTGCTATCGTGGCAAAATCTTTAAGAAAGCGGCGGAAGTAAGAGCAAAGGCCCATGAAACTTCGGAGATCTTTTGCAGACCGTGGAACAGGGAACTCTTTCACGGTGCGAATTTTCTCTGGGTCTGGTCGGATGCCAGTCGCATTGATGACATGTCCGAGAACAATAATCTCACGGTGGAGCCGAAGTTACATTTCTTGGAGTTGAACTGTAGACCGGCCTTGCGAAAAACGGCAAGTACAGCTGAAAGGCTCTCAATATGTGTGCTGAATGAGGGCGAGAACACAATAACATCATCTAGGTAGCAGGGACAAGTCGTCGACGGTAAAGATGACGGAGTGGCAACAGCCTCTCAGAGTTCTGTGCTGCTGTATATATATGCATAGTGTAAATACATTGTGTAAATAGTTTATACCCATGAAATTTTGGTGGACCAGCAGGGTATGCGTCTTTGCCACGGAGCTTTGCAGCGGACGTCTCACCCAGCCTGGGACCATGCTTCCAGTGGAAGGCACCGCGTCTGCAGCTACAATGCCGACTACACATACCCAGTACGTTGCTCTACCTCAGCCACAAGACCCCGTCAAGGTCACCGGCCTCGAAGGCGTTGACGTAGAAGAATGGTTGAAGATGTATGAGCGCGTCAGCAAGGTGAGCAGGTGGGATCTGACCATAATGCTGGCAAATGTCGTGTTCTACCTCGACGGAACACCGCGTACGTGGTTTTACACACACGAAGAAGAGCTAACCAGCTGGGACTTGTTTAAAGAGAAGCTGTCGGACGTTTTTGGCAATCCGACTGGTCGACAACTAGCTGCCAAGCAACAACTCGCCACGCGTGGCCAAACTGCTACCGAGTCGTATGTCTCCTACATTCAGGACGTCCTAGCCCTCTGTCATAAAATTGACACGTCCATGCCAGAGGCGGACAAGGTTGGACACATTATCAAAGGCATCGCGGACAACGCATTCAACCTTCTGGCCGTTAGAAACTTATTGACTGTCGATGCCATCGTGAAGGAATGTCGCTGTTTCGAGCAGGCGAAGAGTCACCGTATATACAATAAGTTTACATGGCTTCCAAATACTGCAGCGACCTCTGCCTGTACCGACCCCACCGACCATCTAGCTCGGCACCACCAAGCGAAAACGTGACCCTAATTGTACGCCGCGAACTCGAAGCAGCGTTTCCTGCCTCGCCTCAACAGACCTCTTGGAACAACACTGCTGAGACGATATCGCTGATCCAGTCCGTGGTTCGCCAGGAAATCGCTAATATGGGTCTTCCCAGCGCCTCCTCTTAAAGTTGCCCTGACACCTGCCCTGCTCCTACGCCTCGGTACTATCGCAGTCCACCTCACAGTGTCCGTTATCCCTACACTACCAGGAATTCATCGGACTGGCGTACTCCTGACGACAGACCGATCTGTTTCTGCTGCGGCCGAATCGGTCACGTTTCCCATCACTGCCGGAGCCGTTGGCCGTCCCCTCCTCGCAACACCTTCCGGAATGCAAGTTCGCCCCGAAGTTCCTCACCCCGTCACTTCTATGACGCTTCCGACGCCACTACGTCGACTCGTTGTTATGCTCGCTCGCCCTCGCCTCAACGTCGTCAGCCACGTCCCCCCCAGCTTCACCGCTCGCCGTCACCGACCTACCCAGGACCGTCCCAGCAGGAAAACTAGGCAATGCGGCAGCCTCGAGGTGCTGCTACAATGTCGCATTCGCCGCAAAATCCTCCTTTGACGCTGTTTACGAGAAATAACCTTCTTGACGTCCAAGTTGATGGCACACCCGTCACAGCACTCATAGATACCGGAGCACATATATCGATTATGACCAGCCGCCTACGCCGCGATTTAAAGAAAATTGTTACGCCTGCTGTTACGCTGTTCGTACGAATCGCTGACCGTAGCACGGTCATCATTCTCACCCACAACGTTACCGTTCTGCATACAATAGTGAGGGTCACAGACAATCGCACATATCTCCCTGTGGTGAATTTTGGGCTCGCTAAGCAAATTCTGCCGAAAGATATGACCCTGGTTACAATCACTCCTTTCGAAGTTAGTTGTGTTGAGACCTTCGCCGTCGATGCTGCCTGTGAGCCTTTCCGGTCTGCTAAAAATTACTGACAATGACATTAGGAAAATGATCGCCCCGGATCTCACTCCTGCAGAGACTGAACAGCTCTGCAGTCTATTGCTTTCCTACAAGGATATATTCGACCTGAACAACCGACCCTTAGGCCAGACGTCACTTGTCAAACATCGTATACATACAGGCGATAATCCACCCACCCATCGGCAACCCTACCGAGTGTCAGCTTCGGAGCATCACGTCATCAAAACCGAAATTGACAAGATGCTAGCGAAAGACATCATTGAGCCATAGTCAAGTCCCTGGGCATCCCCTGTCATGCTGGTCAAAAAGAAGGACGGTTCATGGAGATTCTGCATCGATTACCGCTACCTCAACCGCATAACGAAGAAGGACGTCTACCCCGCACCTCCACCAAAATGTCACGCGTATAAACTATTTACACGATGTATTTACACAATGCGTATATATGCAGCAGCACAGAACTTTGAGAGGCGGTTGCCACTTCGTCGTCTTTACCGTCGACGACTTTTTCCTCTTTTCCACCGTAACAATATGTTAACATTCGTAGACCTCATCGCTGATGGAGCATGGGCTGTGTTCCAATACTCACCATCGATGGCAAAGCAGACAGCTAAGTGGACAGTGGCCATCTGAAATCTCATTCCACTTGTGAAAACATCAAAGTAGACAGCTTTGTGAAGACAGCATAGAAACCAAAGACTATGTAGGCTACTTTCCTGTCGAAACAAGATGGTGGCTGAGCAAGACGCTTGGAAACTCGATAGGAAGGTCATCTGTGCTCGGAAGTATGTATACACGCTCTCCTTGTCCATAATGTAAGTCACATAGTGTTTTTCATAGGTTTGCAGGCGCGAATACTTAAATATACAAAAATAATGTATATCTTGTTCAGCTATTTTTTGTCGCTGCAAGGTGGCATCATGTTGCTGGAGCGTCTCCCATCGTCTTTCCGACAGTTCAAAATATGTTCCATTACTTGTCCTCGAAACTGTCTTGGCTGTCTTCCTAGACTGTCTCTGATGCTGGCCGAAATTGGAACACTCCCATGATATCCAACGCACTGCCTAGGCTGGCCGTTTTAGTAGCAAAATACGGGTCCACATGCGGTTTCCTCAGTGTCTGAAAAGTGGCGGCGGCCGCTTGGCTTGGTCAGACCATAGTCAACACACCAACGTACCAATCTGGCTCGATAACACTGGTCGTGCAGTTGTGGTGCAGAGCTCTGCGCAGTGGTGTAGAGCATGTGTTTGTAACTTAGTGTTGTTCCTGTGCCTTGTATCGGCACGGCAAGATGCCACTGGGCCACCAAAATCCAGAGGAGAGCCTTTGCTGGCCCTTTCAGAGATACTCCGTTAGCGTTTCTTAGGCATAGACCTTATTGTATCTTTTTTTCGCTGATATCTGCATGTATGTTTATAACAAACATCTGATATACTGGAAGTTTTTTTGTGGCCAATGCGATTTCATTATAACGAGGTTCGACTGCATCAGATGAAATAATTTTGCACAGCTGTGGATTCAAATTAATGAGTGACCATGATGGGGGTAAAATAGAATTACGTAAAGCTAAACTTCCCACCGACATCTTCCACTGGCACCATCTGTTGACCAGGTTTTACACATTACGAGTAGCTCAAACACATTCTTGCAACGCAGGTTTTTGGCTATGAAGGAGCTTGGGCTGCATCAAATGTTGCAACAATTACACTAAGCTACATAATTTGATTAAGGCTGCTAAAATGCTGCACCAAAATACTATTGAAGAATGACAGCTGGGGGCTGCAACCAATGACAGGTAGGATGAAATAAAAAAATGAAAAAAAAAATCAAATTGTGGAGTTTAACATCCAAAAGCAACACATGGGCTATGAGAGAGCTATTAGTGAGGGGCTTAAGATTAATTTTGACTATCTGGGGTTCTTTAACATGCACTCAAGCGCAGTACAGAATATGAACCCCCACTGTGGAGCATAAACTACAAATGGTTTCGTAAGTGTAGAGCATCACTAAAGACGCAGTAGCAATGACTCCCAACAGGACAGCAGCATTTGTCCTTTGAAAGGGATCTTGTGCATCACATGCATTAACTTGGAATTCACACTGCATTACCTCAAGTGATTGCGCCACATTGTTCACATTCCTGGTTCTTAATTCCATAGCCATGAATGCATTGGTTATGATTCCTTCAGTTCTCTCACGGCCCATGTGACAGTGCCATAAGTACTACAGTGGAAGTTTTCCAAGCACAAGTGGAGATAAAGTTATGTAAAGGAGCCAACATTGGACAATGCTTCAGTGTGGCTTCAAGCTGAGGAGCTTAGCCATAATTGTAGTCAAGTGCTATCAGTGCAAGCTGCAGTGAAAATTGCTGCATGAAGCCTATAGTTGGCTGTTCATTTGGGCACTTCTAAAATTGTAGAGCTACTCTTCGTTGAACTTGACTTGTATGCAGCATAATGTTTTCTCTCTCATAGTGTTATCTTGTTTTGTGTTTTGCGACCTCAACGTATTGTATGATAATTGTTATATAATTTGTGAGTTCTTACAATCACAATTTCTGTATATACCCCCTTACGTAATGCCCTTCGGCACCTGTAAGGTATTTTGAAATATAATTGTTTTAAAATATGTGCATATAAACACCAATTATAACAGTAGTTTTCTTCACACCTAACAGCTCTTCCTCCTGTTTCTTGAACAGGAACAAAGCAATAAACTCCAAGATAATATCTATTTTTATAATGCAGGCTTCTTTACTTAATTGTGTTATTCATGGTAGCCTGCTCTTTGTCCTGCGTTTTCCTTTATGTGCTAAGTATTTTTTTTTTTTCATTTTTCTGCACTGCTATTCAAACATCTGTATTTTAAAAGCAATAAATCTACTTTGCCTGATCTGAGATGAGTACCTGGTACAAATCTGAAGGTATTTACTCTAAATGGTATTTTGCAATTGCTAAACTTGCTGCTAAACATGACTACTTGCAATGCTCGGTGGTGGAACTGCTGGGCTAATTGCGCCAAACTGCGCCGAAGGCGGACCTTTGCGTCATCCTGCGCCAAAACGCCATATTAGCGGAAAATTTCGCCGAGCCTGCGCCAAACTTGCATAAGAGCGAAACCCTCCGTTCGTCGATGCTTCGCAGCTAGCAAAACTGAAATCAGAACCAACAGCACGCTATCATCATCATCGTAGAAGGAAGCAGAGGCCCGTCGGAGTCGTCCAGTTCATTTGTGCATTTTTTCTATGATGGACGCATTATAAAAGTCAAATGAAGCGTGAACAGCGGAGCGCCTGACCTAAGCAAATAATAGTGCGCGCCGTCCAGTCATCACCATTGGCAAGGCGCGAACATCCGATTTGGCCGTATGGCGCTCGTTTGGGAGTCAAACTGAAGGGTAAACGGCCAAACGTGCTCGGCACGCCCACACTGCCAGCGATACCGCGCTGCGAAAGTTTGCCGATTGAAAGAATGAATGTGGCGCACTAGCGGCAAACCACATGAGTGAATCTATCTCTAATGATAACGATGGAAACTGCACCACGCGCACCGCTGTTCGCGCCGAGAGCACTTGTGGCTTCGGCGAACTGTACGATAATATTTGCCATAAGCTGCAATATTTCCGCTTCTGTTTTCCTTTATTTTCTCCCTTTCAAATGTAAGAACCTGTACAGAAGCTAAAAATCTCGCTATAGGGAGATCGCGCGGTGCGGCCAAACCGGATGTGCGTGCTTGTCAATGGTGATTACTGGACGCTGCGCACTATACCTTCACTTATGCTTGGGCCACGCGCTCTGCTGTTCACACATAGTTCACGTTTTATTTTACGCTGATAGTACACCGAAATAAAGCGCCAGCCTACCGTATTGCTGGCGCTTTATTTCGGTGTTCATCAAACCCGTGTGGTACCGCAGAATTTGCTTTAGGAGGACGTCACATTCTAGGAGTGAAGGTAAGTTTTTTCAATGTTTATGGGTGATAGCGGGGCTTTTCGATAGAGCCGCTGCGATCAGAATCGCACGTGGTGCATATAGTTCACAATGGCATTGGCGAACGAGGTCTAACGTGGTACATGGCGAGAGCCGCCACTTCGATGGGTGCCGCCATGTTCGTTGACGCAAAACTTCAGCGTCGAGTTTGGGTCGCTGCGGTTTCGGTGAAATAGTAGTCGCCGACGTAAACGGAAAACCCT
This sequence comes from Dermacentor variabilis, assembly GCF_050947875.1. Lineage (NCBI taxonomy): Eukaryota > Metazoa > Arthropoda > Arachnida > Ixodida > Ixodidae > Dermacentor > Dermacentor variabilis. The sequence goes on along the minus strand of NC_134568.1, from coordinate 261,579,604 downwards.
ATATGCGCAGGGGCCACAGAGAAGGGAATTCCAACGAGAGCGGACACTCCCATAGAGCCCAGCGGCCGAATTTACTGTAGCCCACCCACTAAGCGGATGGTATTAACACCTTTCGGTTTTGGGCGCGCGCGTTTCGAACGCCAGTTGGGACACGCCACGCCGGCTCCCTGATCGGCGCGGCAATTCTTTTTTTTTTCGCTTCTACTGCTGAACCACGCGCGGCCTTGGCGCGTAATCGTTTTATTATTTAGTAAAAATTATTGAGAACGATTTTTACAAGCCTCCACCAAATCTGTGTTACGTGCAATTTCATAAAGAAAACTCAAGACGTCTTCTGAAATTATAAAATATTTGTTTGGCTCGATATAAATGCTCGTTCTGGGCTTCTGCATTCATCCAAAGTTGTGGCTCCAGGTAAGCAGCAGTCGTTGCCATCAGCTGAAAAAAAGTAAATTACAAGCATGTATCATTTCTGATTATTGACCTAACAGGAATATTGCGTGTAGAGGCGAAACGTGCGTAAGTGGTAAATGAGCAGCATTACAGGTAAATTCACTTTTACATACATTTCCTTGCAGATACACTCCTCCCAGACAATGCTATAATATCTGAAGAAAACACCCGATTTTCAAGCATCCCTCTCTTCCCTGGCATTATTTCCTGCACCTTAAGAGCACAAATACACGGGTGACCGCGTTTGCAAAACAACTTTGCCTCAGTCGACGCGATGGTACGCCAATTACACAGACGTGGCCACAACCCAGGCTGTCAGCCAGACCATGTTACACGCTCGCAGAATGCCTTCTAGTCGCACTCAAAGCGAATTTGTGGCTGCAAAGCCTGTTTTCAGTCGCCCAGAAGCCAAATGTCAAGTTCTTGAGCTCCTCGGCGTTATCTTTTACGCGCCTGCCGGCGCAAGCAACACAATCCCGTGTTATCACTCTTGCCAATCGCTCGTCGCGTTTTCGACAAGCGTGATTACCGAAATAAGGTATATGTTGTTGCAAGGGCCACAAAAAGCGTCACAAACTTGTCCCACTAAAATTCAGGACACGCAGAACTAACCACGGCCGGCTTGCTATTTTGCGAACAGCTTCACAACCCCAGGGTGCTGCGAGCATGCCTCAAAAGTATCCCAAACAGTTCCCAAATGAATTAAAATATTTCTTGGGGTCAGAGAATGCGTCACGAACTTCTCTCAGTAAGATTCAGTACACGCGATACTAACTGCGGCGCACAGCCGAGCAGCTTTTCGCTAACTGCGCCACTACGCCGAGCGCGGCCACTGTGCTTGAAAAGTGCCCAAAAAATTAGCGAAATTAGTTACAATAATGTCTGGGGTCAGAGAAACCGCCAAAACATGTCCCGGTAAGATTCAGTACTCGCTAAACTGCGTCACGTGGTCTAGGTTCTTTTCGTCACAAAACCAGATGCGGCGAGCGTGCCCAAAACCTACCGAAATAAGTTATAATAATGCTTGAGCTCATAGAAAGCGTCGCAAACATCTCCCAGCGCGAGAGATTAACTCAAATTAACTAGGCCTGGACGGCGGAGCTGTTTTTCGAAAACTGCGTCACTATACATACATATATATAGGTTCAGTTTTGTGCAGTAATCCTAAATGTGCTTGAAGTGCGTCGCGAACTGTCAAACAAAAGTCCTAACTTTGCTATATTCCAGTAGTGCAGCGGTGCCGTGTCAAAATGCAGGCGGAACGCAAGAAAACGACGGGAGCCCGACAAACGGGCTACATCTAAAACAGACGGGTCACCGAGCACGCGAGAGAGAGTAAAACATCTTTATTAATAATATTTGAATGGCGAGAGCAGTGTGGGAGGAACCCTCAGTCCAGGGTCCCTAAGATGATTCCAGCGATGTTTCGAGCCCGTTGTATCACAGCTCGGAGGACCTCGGGAGGTCCGTCGCGGAGGGCATCGTCCCACAGCTCTTTGTTGCGTAGGGGGTAAAGGAGAGTTGGCAAGGGAGGAAAGAGGTTTGCAGTGCACTCAATCGTGGCGTGGAAGATTGTGGGGCGAGCTGCCACAGCCAGGGCAACTATCTGCATAACAGTGTGGGTAGAATTTATTGAGAGACACAAGATTTGGAAAAGTTTCGGTTTGTTACTGGCGTAATGCCACTGCTTCCTCCCGCGAGAAGGACTGCGGTGGTGCGGCGTGGGTGCGACGAATGCGTGTATAATGACGGAGTATGTCTTTGTAACGGAGCAAGGGATCCCCCCACTCTGAACTAGTCGCCTCACCACGCCGAGTCGCCCGGAGGGAAATTTCTCGGGCAACCGCATGTGCGCGTTCGTTACCCGGCAGCGAGGTATGACCAGGGGTCCAGAGTAAGTGGATGCGGGGAGGTGTCGTTGGTGTATTTTGCGGGATCTGTTTGAGAATTTGGTGCGCCGCTCTCGGGATGCCATGTCCTGATAGGAACGACCGGTATGCCTGTTGCGAGTCCGTCAATATATACACTTCCTCAGGAGCACGGATGTCGTATCGAATTGCAAGAGCTACACCGAGAATTTCTCCGTAAGCGGCATTTGTTCCGCGCATTGCAGCAGAGTCTCTCAGGGATTCGGTGCCATCCAAAACTACCGAGGTATAGCCCTCTTGAGTGCGTGATGTGTCCGTGTATAAAGTATCTGTTTCCGGAATGTTTGCAAGCATGCGGCCAATGTATCGTACACGGGCTTTGCGCCGCCCTTTATCATGCTCGGGGTGCATATTACGTGGCAATGGATGAATGCTTAGTGCTTGGCGTATCGCTGACGACAAGATCGCTGGACGGGTTTCAGACTCAAGGGGTGGGACAGAGTATCCTAGCCGTTGTTGCGTGCTCCAGGGTAGCGTACCGTACTGCTGCCGAGAAGTAGCGGCGCCTGCCTATCGAAGCTCGACCGACATTACTTATTGGGTAGCGTGGCGTTGTCGGCGGGCTGCAGGCATCCGGTAGATCATGGCGACCAATCAGGGGCGAGACGATTTGCTAGTGCGAAACTTGCACTGTTTATTCAAAGGTAGTTGAAAGAAAATAAGAAGAGCATGAAGTATGAAGTATCTCAAAAGTACATTTCATCATCATCAGCTTGGTTACGCCCACTGCAGGGCAAAGGCCTCTCCCATACTTCACCAACAAGCCCGGTCATGTACTAATTGTGGCCATGCCATGCCTGCAAACTTCTTCATCTCATCCGCCCACCTAACTTTCTGCCGCCCCCTGCTACGCTTCCCTTCTCTTGGTATCCAGTCCGTAACCCTTAATGACCATCGGTTATCTTCCCTCATTACATGTCCTGCCCATGCCCATTTCTTTTTCTTGATTTCAACTAAGATGTCATTAACTGTACATTTCGGAGCCCCTTAAATAAGCTCTACAAGTGTGGGCGGGATCTTGCTTCCGTCGATCACACGTGACAGGCACGGAGAGAGGGCCCCTCCTCCTGCAATACCGAGCACGGAGAGGAGAAGTCGATCCTCTTTTCGACGAATCCGGGGAGAAGGTCGGGTGAATGACCTCTCCGGCGCCGTGGGGTCCGGCCAGTAGAGGGTAAGGGCATGACGTATCACCCACGGTGCCACGACCATGAGAGGTGAAGGGGATGAGGTAGCACCCACGGTGCCACGACCATGAGAGGTGAAGGGGATGAGGTAGCACCCACGGAGGTACGAACATGAGAGGTGAAGGGGATGAGGTATCACCCACGGTGCCACGACCAAGTAGAGGGGAAGGGGGGACGATCTGGTCGCCCGTGGGCTCCGGCCCAGAGGGTAGGGTGAATGACCTGTCGCCACGTGGTATCAGACGCCAACCCTAACAGCATCTCCGGCGGTGGAGGAAGATCCCGACGTGCAGCAGCCGCTGTACGAGGGATCGGCGTTTCGGTATCAGGATTCCTCATAGAGGTCACGAACCCTTCGTTCGTAGCAGGTAGATTCCGGGGAGTGGTCATCCGTCCTCGTGGCGCTCTTGTGACTTTTCTGCTTGGTCCGGTCCGGTGAAATTGGTCTTTGCAAGCAGGTCTCGCAACTTTTCGTCTCCTGCGTGTGCAAGCAATCACCCCAGAACAGTGCCGGAGCTACAACCACAAAGCAGCGAGCACAAGGCCACTCTCCCCCAAGACACACCCGGCTTTTAACAAAAAAAGAAAACCCGCTACACCTTTCCCATTTCTTACGCGCGTCCTCCCCCCCCCCCTCTCTACACTAAATCCAGCCATTTCTTGAAAGCGTTAGGACGTGGTCATTAAAATCAGCTAACAGTCGGCTTCACTTCGGAAAACATATGAATGCACGAAACAAACAAAACAAAAATGCCACGGAAACCCGGATGAGCCTGAGGCTTTCGATACTCTAGGGGCAACGACTTAAACCGTCGGCATTGCCGTTAAGCTTACCCTTCTTGTTTTAGGCTGCTGAGCACGAGGTCGCGGGATCGAATCCCGGCCACGGCGGCCGCATTTCGATGGGGGCGAAATGCGGAAACACCCGTGTACTTAGATTTAGGTGCACGTTAAAGAACCCCAGGTGGTCGAAATTTCCGGAGTCCCCCACTACGGCGTGCCTCATAATCAGAAAGTGGTTTTGGCACGTAAAACCCCATAATTTAACCCTTCTTGTAGCGAATATCGAAGGTGTACTGTTGAAGAGCCAAGCTCCAGCGCAAAAGACGACCGTTTTTCGTAGACATGGACTGCAGCCATGTGAGGAGACAGTGATCAGTCTCTATGATGAATCTTGAGCCAGCGATATAGCAAGCTAGCTTCTGTACCGCCCAAACTACGCAGGCGCATTCCTTTTCTGATGCACTGTATGCTCCTCACGAACTGAAAGCTTTCTACTGGCGTACAGTACAGGATGTTCGTTCTCGTCATCTTTTTTTTTTTTTTTTGATAGAGCACCACCCCCATACCCCTGTCACTGGCATCACACTGAAGAATGAATGGCTTAGAGTAGTCGGGCGCGTTCAACACTGGCTGACTCGTTAGTGCGTTCTTCGGCATACTAAAAGCCTTTTCTTTTGCGTCATCCCACTTTACCGTTTGTGGTTCTGTTTTTCTGAGAGCATCCGTTAAAGGACTCGGAATACTGCGGAATATATCTTTGGTAATAACCCGCCAAGCCAAGGAATGATCTGATGTCCCGCTTGGTGCGTGGTTGCGGGAAGTTGTCTATCGCGGTCAGTTTAACCTCGGAAGGCCGTCGATGGCCTTGCCCTATTACATGACCTAGATAAGCTAGCTCCGCGCGCCCTAATTGGCATTTGGGAGCCTTAACAGTTAAGTTGGCCTCTCGTAGCCGACACAACACGGTTCGCAGGTGTTGCATATGGTCCGCCCATGATGATGAAAAGATAGCTGTGTCATCGAGATAAGGAAGTGCAAAGTCCTCCATTCCTCGTAGCACCTGGTCCATAAGGCTAGAGAAGCAATATCGCGCATTCTTCAATCCAAAACTCAGGACTTTCGGACGAAAGGTTCCCATCGGGGAAATAAACGCTGCAAGCCTGCTTGCCCTCTCGGTCAACGGAACCTGCCAATACCCTCTGACTAAATCGAGCGTAGAAATGAAATTAGCACTGCTCACTTTCTCAAGCCTTTCCTCGATATGCGGTATTGGATAAGTCTGGTCCTTCGTGATTAAATTGAGCCTGCGGTAGTCGATACATGGCCGCGGCTCTTTTCTTGGGACCTCAACCAAGATAAGAGGTGAGGTATAATCACTCTCTCCTGGCTCGATTACACCTAGCTCCAACGTCTTGTTTATTTCAGCGGTCGTGACTTCACGTTGACGAGGCGAAACGCGATAAGCTTTCGAACGAACTGGGTCCGACGAGGTTAACTCGATATCGTGAACGATCGCAGTCGTCCTGCCCGGTGTGTCTGAAAATACGTCTTTAAATTCAAACACGAGTTCCCTCAGTTCGGCCCTTTGATTGGGTTTCAACTCCGCCTGTTCCCCTAACTTATCAATGGTCTCGTGAATGTCTTTTGACTCCGTCGCGGCTGTTAACTCTGGAAAGTCGATGGGCATTTCCTCAGGTTGGTTATTCAAAGAGGGTTTCACGATCATTCGCTTTTCCCCAACTTCAAAGCTTCGCGTGCGAGCCGTCCTGTCATAGTAATGCTCAGCATTGTTTTGTGCTTTACGCATTTCCTGCTCGGCAATCATTGTGGCAGGGCTTACGTTTAACAACTTTCTCCTACATTCTGCCTCTCGCGACATTTCAGGCTCCGCTGCTTTCCTGGTTTTTTCATTAGCTGGCGTACTTTCCGCCTCATCACCTATAGGGCTATCCTGTTCAGTACTGGTTGACGAATCAGCTGTCAAACCTGTTTGTTTCACCACTGGACATTCATACACTGCTTTGGCCACGAGCTCCTTTGCCTTGGAACGAGTTAGGGCTTGCACTGTTCCCTCACTAAACCCGATTCCCTTGCGTCGTAGCAAATCCTCTGATTTGTTAGAAAACAAATATGGGTACTGCGGCGGGAGATGTGCCGAGACGGCGGCCTCAGTGTCCAGTACTCCGAAAGGGCCTTCAATACGTATTTTGGCCACCGGGAGACAAACACTGGAGGCCTCTACGGCTTGCCTTATCGAAGCACATTCCCCCGTGAACTGGCCTGCCTCTACGTATGACGGGCGCACTACGTCTGTTGTGGCTGCTGAGTCGCGAAGCACTCTACACGGTTTGCCGTTTACCACGAGGTCTTGAATGTATGGTTCTAGCAAGCTCAGATTTTCTGCGTTACTACTTAGTGACATAAACACTAGTTTGGGATTTCTGCATCCCACGTAGATATGCCCCGTTTGCCGGAAGTTGTAGCAAACTACTGGTTTCTTGGCCTCGAAAGCCTTTTTCTTTTGCTTTTCTGCCCTCTGTTCGGGTGACTTCTTTTCTCTTTCGCTGTCCTCGTCACTACTTTTCCCTGAATCTGATCTTTCCTTTGTTTTATACCGACTCGACTTTGACCTTCGTTTTGGCTTGTCGGGTCTGCATTTATTTATCTCCTCCTTAGGAGCTTCGCTGCCTTCGTCCGCACGGCGAGTTACGTACTCCTCAGCGAGATTGGCCGCCCTCGTGATAGTGCCTACGCCTGGCCTATCCTGAACCCAATGCTTGATGTTTACTGGCAGCCGGCGGTAGAACTGTTCTAAGGCCACCCAGTGCATTGTCTTTTCGGTATCGCCGAGTGCACCCTCTTCTCCGAGCCATTCCTTCAGGTTTACCTCCAAGGTGTATGCAGAATCTGAATATGACTCACTTTTGGTCTTCTCGACTTCCCTGAACTTTCGCCTGAATGATTCAGCTGATAATCTATACTTTTTAAGCAGATTTGCTTTGACTTCATCGAAGTCCTCTGCTTCTTTCCCCATGCGGGCGATAATATCAGCTACCTCACGTGGCAGTAATGTAAGCAAGCGTTGCGGCCACGTGTTTCTCGCGAATTTTGCCTTCTCACACGTGCGCTCAGACTGTACCAGAAAAAGACCTATGTCCCCTCCTACTGCGTAGGGTGCCATCAAGTCTGTCATTCTGCGCTCGCTTTCACGTGACTCTGTGCTAGGTCTTTCGTTATTTTTATGCTTTCAGAAGCTCAATCTCTAGGCGCTTCATTTCGAGTGCGTCGCGTGCAACACGGTCGCGCTCTTCTTTGGCCTCACGTACGGCGCGCTCGCGCTCTTCTTTTTCCTCTAGGCGCTTACGCTCCTCTTATTCCTCTTTCTCGAGGCGCTTACGCTCTTCTTTTTCTTTAATGCTCTCGAGGCATTCCGTCAGTTCCTCGTCGTCTGCCCCGGTCGCTTCGATCGCCTCAATGATCTCCGGCTTTCTCTTTGATTCGGCAATTTGGAGGCCCGACTCTTTGGCCAAGCTCAACAATTCCGGCTTCTTTAGTGCCTTCAAGTTCATGGCTGCCCTTAATGCTGCTAAACCTTCACTCTATACAACCTTGACGTACTCAAACTTCCGTCAATGGTTTAAAGAAATATCACTGCAATGTACTTTCCAAAAAATACGTAAAAGCCAAGTGATATCTCAGTGAAGAAAACCGTGCACTCACCATATGCAGTCATGATCCTGACACCTTCCTTCCGAACGTTGTCGTCAGGACGAAGAGGCTACGATCTCGTAGTTGTCGTCCAAGTTGGGGTCTCCAGGACTCCATATCCCAATCGCTGCCAGCCAGTTTGTTGCGTACTCCAGGGTAGCGTACCGTACTGCTGCCGAGAAGTAGCGGCGCCTGCCTAACGAAGCTCGACCGACATTACTTATTGGGTAGCGTGGCTTTGTCGGCGGGCTGCAGGCATCCGGTAGATCATGGCGACCAAGCAGGGGCGAGACGATTTGCTAGTGCGAAACTTGCACTGTTTATTCAAAGGTAGTTGAAAGAAAAGAAGAGCATGAAGTATGAAGTATCGAGTATGAAGTATCCCAAAAGTACATTTCGGAGCCCCTTAAATAGGCTCTCTACAAGTGTGGGCGGGATCTTGCTTCCGTCGATGACACGTGACAGGCACGGAGAGAGGGCCCCTCCTCCTGCAATACCGAGCACGGGGAGGAGAAGTCGATCCTCTTTTCGACGAATCCGGGGAGAAGGTCGGGTGAATGACCTCTACGGCGCCGTGGGGTCCGGCCAGTAGAGGGTAAGGGCATGACGTATCACCCACGGTGCCACGACCATGAGAGGTGAAGGGGATGAGGTAGCACCCACGGTGCCACGACCATGAGAGGTGAAGGGGATGAGGTATCACCCACGGTGCCACGACCAAGTAGAGGGGAAGGGGATGACGTAGCACCCACGGTGCCACGACCAAGTAGAGGGGAATGGGGGACGATCTGTCGCCCGTGGGCTCCGGCCCAGATGGTAGGGTGAATTACCTAGCTGTCGCCACGTGGTGTCAGACGCCAACCCTAACACCGTGTGAGAAGTTGGCGGCCAGTAGGAGGCGCTGGCGATGGCTGACCCGATGTGCCTCTAGCAGCTCGCCTAGTGTGTAATGTGTCCCTAAGTTAAGAAGACGGTGTGTGGAAGTATAGTTCGGGAGGCCATGGGCCAGCTTCGTCGCTTTGCGAATCATTGCGTCTATGCGAAGTTGTTGCGCTTGCTTCGCATGCGCAGCCGGCCTCGCCCGCTCCTGTGGCATGTCTGGCGCATGACGTATGCACGGGCGTCTGGCGTGCCGCTAGCTTGTTGCTAGGCAACGCAAGAAAATTAAGTCGCAAAGTATAAGTTCATTTACACGCAAAACTTTTTCAGTTTTAGTGGGAAAGAATAAAAAAATGAAGCATCTGTAAGTTCGTTTCACATTCTTTTTTTCTGATGCTCGCGTCAACTAACGGATGGAGTTGACACTAAAGGCGTGACGGGGTTCCTGTTGCAGATTTTGCCGAACGTCTCCTTTTCTTGAATTTCTTTCTCTATGCAGGGGCGCTGACTTCTTGTTTTAACGCGAGGGCGTTAAGGAGCTCATGTCGCGAAAATACCGGTGTTGGCGGCGGCGCTGGCCGTGAGCGAAAAATGGCGGAAGGCAATTCATAAATAAAAAAATTTGCAAGATGGGCTAGATGGGAATCCAACGAGGGTCTCCGGAGTGTGAGACGGCGACGCTACTACTCAGCCATGAGGGTTTTCTTTAATTTTATGTATTACCGGCTTGGCAAAAGAAAGTACGATGTGAATATTACATGGCCATAAAAAATAACTAGTCAATGCCGGACCAGTGTGGTGTGATAAGAACGATGTAGGCTGGTCACTTTGTCCAAAGCACTTAGCCAATCAGGAGGATCACACTGTGCACAGAAAAATTCGCGTTTATATAGCACACTTTCAATGAAGTATTCATGTGCTGGGGCCTGAACAATGCGTTCATGTCTAATATCCATACGCGTTCGCCACACGCTATGCATGCACAGAAGCATTAACAGATCTACATGCACTCCCTCTGGTTCCGCGCATGGCAGGAAGTGTATCCCGAAAGCACTTAACGGCAATTCCTTTTTAAAGCTGCGTTTTAGAATATCCCACAAAAAACTGCGTCATGGCAGTCCAGAAAGATATGCTCAATCGTCTCCGGTTTTTTTTTTTTTTTTGCATATAAAGCAATTCACAGACCAAGGTACGAAAATGTCTTTGCAACCACGGTTTCACTGGGAGAGTGCCTGTATGTAGTTGAAAAAAGAAAGATTTAACAGAAACTCTTACCGGCATTCGTTTAACTCTCTTAAGAACATCTCGTTCTGAACCTAAAACAAATACTGTACGATACAACGTTACAGGCAAGAATACACCAACAAGATCTTTATACAACTTCTTACTAGTAACAGCGGCCAGATATTCACTAGAAAATCTTGCCTTTAGTATTTGGAAGGACGCGATCACTTCACGCAAAAAAGCACTTAAAGGCATTGACCCCGTATACATGAACGACACTACATAGATCAGGTAATGAATCGCACAGTCGAGCTTGAATCATTGTTCTCAGAAAAGCATCCTTTTGATCACGCAAAAAAAGAAACCTGCTTACAATCTGTTTGAGGAACAAATGTGACAATCCCAGCCCACCATTCAACACTATGGAACAGATTACTACGACTTGTACGTTCCCATGTTGAGGCCCAAATAAACATCGCAAATACTCTATGCAGCTTTCGCACAGACATCCTCGTCAGTCATAACGCTTATATCGCGTAAAAGATTTTAGCTACTAAAAACAAATTACACAGGTGGCTCTTGCAAACATTGAAAATTTATGCCCTCCCCATTTGCCGGTCTGGGTTTTCACTCGCACTAATTCATTGTCCCAATATTCTTTGCTATCTCGATAGTGTTCGAGGGGCACACCTAGGTAGGTGCCTGGTGTTACCGCTCATTGCATGTTACAAAAAGTCTCAGGCTTGTATTGCCAATTCCCATACCAAAAACCAAGATACTTGTTCCAGTTAATAGCACTTCCACTTGCAGTACAAAATTTTACAGCCTCTTGTACAACTGCTTTAACACGGTCATGGTCCGTACAAAATACTGCTACATCATCAGCATATGCTAAAACTAGAACTTCAGTTTTATAAAAAGTGTAACCCCGGATGTTTGGGCTCTTCAGCAGCCGCAAACAAAAGGGCTCGAGGCAGAGAGCGAAGAGCAGGGGAGATTAAGGGAAGCCTTGTCTCACAGACGACTGCACAGGAATACCATCACTTAACTGCCTATTAATTATCAGCTTCGCTATACAACCATTGTACATCATTTTATCACCTTCTGTAATAGCGGTTCCAACATTGATATGGTCTAGGATCGAGAACAAAACTTCTTGTACGACTTTATCGAACGCCTTATGCAGTTCTAATTGCAACATGGCCACGCGCCCATACATTCCGTCACAGCATTCAAGGACAGTTCTAGCTGTGTGAACATTGGTAAAGATTGTCTTGTCTTCTATGCCGCATGTCTGAGTCACTCAGACTCAGCCATGAGTTCGATGCTTCAAAGTGGGACAAAAGCGCCCCTAGTGAATGCGGTGTTGCCTTAGAAACGTGCCGTAGAAAGTTATACTGCGGTGTATACGGTGTATATCAGTAATTATGAGCATGTAAATTACAGAAGTCGCAGTTAAACGCGTAGCGAAGTACGTTTCCGCTACATTTCTTCTGCGCTTGGCGCGCACGCAGAGCCATCTTGCGGCAAACACAGAAGACCCCTCCTCGCAATGTACGGCGCTGCCCCGACAGGTGGCGCGCCACTCGCCCGCGCGACGCGGCTCTTTCCGCTCAGCGCGATTCCTAGGTGCAGCGTCCGATGCGGGACGCCTCTGACGTGATCGCTGCGCCGTAGCGCGTGTGGTGGGAAAGCGTCGCCTGCGATGTGTGCCGGGCTGCTGGCGAGGAGTCATGCGTCTACGTTGTGCTCCCAAGCGAGATAGAGGACGATCCCATCGAGGCGTCAGCCCCATGATCACGTCCGCCTTCATGGCGCGTCGCGGCCCGGCTGTCCGTGCAGATCACGTTTGGCTCGCATAGATCGTTTCTCCCTCCGAGACACCGAGTTCTTTGGTTCGTTCCGCTTGTTGAGGCGCACGTTTCGTCATTGTATGACTCAAGATCATGCCGAGCGAATGAGTGGGCGGTGCGAACGGGGTGCGATAACGCTATTGCGTTCCACTCTTGAAGGCGAAGCTTAAGCGTCCTCCAATTCTTTTTGCGGCCCCTATTTGACAATTCCCTAATGTGCATGACATGAGTATATTGCATGATGTCATGTTCAGTGCAGGCACGTGTACTTGATCGGTCGTGCGGGGAGCCTTTGCCCACAAGCCGTGACCGTCGCACTCTGTTGAATTCTGGCGTAATAAACACGCGTTAACGATATGCCTGTGGTGTCTGCGCCGTATCGACGAGTCCGGCCGTAGCGTCCTTTGTGCATCACGGTGTGGAGGAGTGCCGTGTCCTTTCCTGACCGCGCTAAGCCTCGCAAACCGCCCCGGCTCCACAACATATAGCTATGTCAGTCAAAATTTGCCTGGTATGTGGTATAAGCACGCGTACGTTGGACGCTGCTCCAAAAGTGCTTGCTACTGCCAAGACCTGCGCCGAAAGGTGACATGGTTGTTGTACCACTGAACACCGCTGCTGCACTCTCCCTATACTCCCTATCTACGTACGTGTGTCATGTTTGTGAGGCACAGCAGTGTGAGTCTGGGCTGTGTCACAGCTGTGTTTCAGAAACGGGGGCACTTCAAGCATGCTTTGCAAATATGTGCTGATAGCAGGCTTCGATTAGAGGGTGAGAGATGGCCATTAGTTAAAGCCTTGTTGCTTTATGTTCGTAGTGATAGCAAAGCATATGGCCTGCTTTCCTTATTCATTGGGAAGTGCACGGTTAAATGCTAAGCATATGTGGCCATGAAAGTTGACCTGAGTAAGACAAATAGCATTTTAATGCGGTTCCAATAAGGGCTGGTTTCGTTTGCGACATTTGTGTAAATTGCGATGTGTCGACAAACGTTTAGCATTCTTATGACATTTTTTTAATGCTGTGTATGTGGTCACTTGTGATAACGTACAGCCCAGAAAGTGCCAGTAAGCAGTGAAGGCTTTATGCACTTTTGTTAATTTATCCCTAACAAAACATGGGCTTGAACTAGCCAAGCTTTAAATTAAGTGAATTCATATTTCTTGAGATACGATCAAATTGCAGGCAATGTTCCCTGTCCCAAAATAATGAAGTTAACTGTAACAAGAACAAGTTCTGAAAAGTTCCTGAGCAAGTAGCTCCTAACAAGGGTCTGAAAAGAAAAACGTAATTCATGTATCTGTGATGTACACTGGACACGCAAATGTATATGTTGCCTAAAAGTCGCTGGTAAATCTATGGTAATGTATGTATTTTGACACCTTGTGCAGTACCACTTAAATAAGCGCAATGCTGTGGCATCACGTATATAACATCTGGATTTGGCCAAATGAAACCAATGCTACTTTAATGATAAAGAACCCCAGGCGGTCAAAACTGATCCGGAGTACTTCACTAGTGTGCCTCACAAGCCGTGGTTTCCGCACCTAGAACCCCAGAATTTAATTTTAATCAATGCTACTTGGCAGAAGAAAGCTTGAAACTAAAAAGCCTGGAGTGGGTAAAAACCAACTGCAACGAAATATTAATTGGGGTTAAATTGCCTATAAATGCTTAGCATATGTGTTATCAATGTAAAAATTGCAAAGTCGCAGGGCTGGTAACTGTCTAATTTTCTTATTAGCCTTAAAGGCCCCTGAAACGGTTCGGACAAATTTTGTAGACGCATAGGGTACAGCTAAAATTAATCATACGCACCATAATTTGTGTGAAACGTCTCATATTAAGAGAGCTACGGACAATTACAAGTTACCCTCCTCTATAGTCGTGCATTTTCTCAGCTCGTTCGCTGAGTGATCGGGGCCAAACTCCGCCTCCACTGGTTCTGCGTCATGATGGCACGTCGTGTCGTCGACTTCCGGTTCTCTAGGAGCGAGCGCGCGAAGCCTCTCCAACCTCTCCGCCAACTGCTTGGCAGTCGACCCCAAGCGAGAGCTATCGAAGCAGCGTTCGTTGCGAGCATTCTGTCGCTGCGCCGAACGTGTCTGGTATTCCGGTAACCACAGGCGAGCTGGGCGTTTCGACGGATGGCTGGAGGCATAAACTCAAGCTGATGAAGGAACTTTAGTGTAGACGTACGTGAGCGGCCTGATCGCTCTGTACGGTCCAGCCACCTGTTGGCGCAGAGCTTAACGAGCCAAACAAAGCGCTAATATTGCTCTAACCAATTGCAAAACATTTTAAACATTTACAAAAACAACGTGTTAACGATTACACTCCTGCGAAAAATTTATACCAGCAGCAAAGAAGAATACATTTCGTTACTGCCACTGTGTGTGGGTGAGCTCTGTGCCTCCAGGTGGCTCCACCGTACAGACCGCTTCTGCACATCCCGTAAAACGACACGTTCGAGCGGCCAGGTCCTGTCTCCTTGCGCTTGCGCTTACCCTAATACCGGACTCGCAAAACGCTATTGTGTGCACCTAGTGAACATGTCCGTTTTGCCTGCTGCTGAAGTTCTGATTGACTGGGCTGGGATACGCGTCAGGAGACAGGCGGCCCCAGTCAATGAGCACTTCAGCAGCAGACGAAATGGACATGTCCACTAGGTGGACACTTGTGGTGAATTCGGCAAATCGCACCGATGCGCACCAGGGCGCCCCAGTGTGATTTGCCCAATTCACCATTACAGAATGCCCCTCTGATCTAAGTTGCGCCCAGGCACGTCGCTCGCTCAACATGTGCAAGTATATGGGTGTCTCCATGGAAGAAGGAAGAACTCCCGGCGTGGTTCCTCGTTGCGCGCGTGATTTGAGCTGTTGCGAGAATGCCGACGCGTTCCGTGGCCGTCGGGTGCTCGACTCGTCTTCAAACACTTACAGAGGTGAGGCTGGATGCTATGAGCGTCCCCTTTGAAGCTCTTGTCATTATTTTGCGTAATGACCTGTCTATATATAGAAAGAAAAAAATCGCAGCATCAAACTTTCTGGACCACTCTTGGGAACTTTGTTTTTACGCCTGCGTTGTTTGTGGTCTCCTGGCTTTTCTGCCACCAAACTTCCTATCGCCTCTTACTAATCTCTGTTGTGCACATGTTTGCTTTTCCCCCGCTATCGCCGAACCGAGGGGCTTCAAGAAAGCCAGAGGAGCCTAAAGCGACAGCTGGGCAGATATCGTCATGTTCTAATAAAACATGTTTCATCGTTTCCCTAGCTTTTCCGCAGCAAGCACACGCTTCTTCCCTGGTGTACCTCGCTTTACAAGTACGCGTTCTCAGGCATCTTGATTTCGCTTTGAAAAGAGCTTCCCTTTGAGTTATCAATTGTTTATTTCCTGATTTCGCTTTTTCCTCTTGGGCAGTTAGTCATGGCAGGTTTCTTTTCCACTGCCGCCACCCATGAGATTGTCTCAGCCTCTGTGACTGTGTTTGACGTTCTTTGTTGCCATGTTACTTGCATACCGGTCGCATACTTCCTGGTAAGCTTCCTAGTTTTTTTTCCTGCACATTGAGTCAGTTTTTCCTGTACAAATACATGAACACTCTTGCAACCCATTTACTTTCTTTCATATTCCTCAGTCGTTCTTCAAAATCAGTTTGAGCGCCCCTCACTTCAAAACTTGTCCAGCCCATATCGCCCTGCACAGCTTCGTTTGTAGTCTCCCCGAGAGTGCCCAATGCGAGGCGTCCCACTGATCTTTGGTTGCCATCGAGACCTGCTTGTACCCCTGACTCTAAGCAAACAATCGCATTTCCAAATGTAGGTCCTGGAACCATTACACCTTTCCATATACCCCGGAGTAGCCTTGTCTAGAGCTCGCCGCTGGGCCTCGCGGTAAAACTTGACTATGCGGAGCAAGTCAGCGCTATCTAACGTTAGCCGCTGGGCTGGAGTTATGTGCCCACTGCGCACGCGCAGCAAGAAGAGCCTGGTGCCTGCTCATCGCTTCCTTGTACAGTTCACGTGAACTGGACAACAAGGTGGGAACTGGACATGTGTCCAGTTCCCACCTTGTGTGTTCGCTTCCCGCGTCCAGGGCCGCTCTGCATGCCTATGTGGCTTTAAGGTGACGTGCAGCGTCACCTTGGTGCAGCGCCGTGCCGCCCGTATTTTACACCTGTAATGAGGCCGCCAGGCAACCAAGCGCGAGTGATGGCGGGCGACCGTGCGTTTTTGCAGAGCTGGCTAAGTTCGCCGTTCTGTCCGGACAAAAAAAATGCGTCATCCGTCTTCGCTGAAATGGCAGCGCAAGGACACGCGAACAGACAACACGGCCGGTGAGCGTAGCGCGTATACGGAAACGTGCGGTCACCCGCCGTCACTCGTGTTCGTCGAAGGCGCAAATCAACACGCTCGCATCAGTGAACCCGAACTGTGTATAGGTCAGCATGCTGCTGGTCAGCCGAACTAGCGCGTGGTGCACCCTGTTCCAGCGGCTCTGGCGGGCGATAGGATATGTTCTATGCCCGCGCCAGCCACACTAAACTGTAGGGCGTCGAATTTTCGCCGACGTAGCGTAACTGCGCCCCGCGTGGACCGCGTCCGCTTTAAGCCGGACTATATCCGTACCTCTGGCCACCCCAATGCGTTCTTCTTTGAGCGGAGGCAGAACGCATCGAGGCTCTGCTTGTTGAAAGTTAACCAGATAAAGAAAAGCGGCTTGACTCGGAGAATACTTCGCATTAAAAGAACATCGCGAGTGCGCAACGGCGTTGGTACAGCGCACAAAGCAGGTCGGATACTAACTCTGTGGCTGGCAGACATGCGGTACTTGTTCGTTGATACACGGGAACCGTATACACTCTTAAGCAAAATTACACCCGCTTGCCGCACAACAACAATCGTCATCTGTCTTGTCCGCATTTCCTTTAACGCGGTGAACCCGGTACTTCCAAGTCATGAACGGCATGCGCGTTATCAGCATGACAGAGCATTCTCGTCAGGAAAGTAGCGAGCGCAGCGTTTTAAAGAACGGAAACCCAAGAAGACAGATGACGATTATTGTTGCGTGGTAAAATATACACCGCAAAGGGCGTACATTTGTTTAAGCACTCTTAAAACGGTTACACCCTTTGGGGTGTATATTTGTCCCACAACAATAATCGTCATCTGCCTTGCTTGCGTTTCCTTTCCTGAAAACTCGGTGCTCGCTACTTTCCTGTCGAGAATGCTGCGTCACACTGATAACGGGCGTGCCGTTCGTGACTGGGAAGTACCGGTATCGCCGCGTTAGAGAAAGGAAACGCGGGCAAGACGGATGACAATTATCGTTGTGGGACAAGGTAAGCCCCAAAGGGTGTAAATTTTTCTAAGAGTAAGAGTGCACTCTAAAATGTTTGCAACCTTTGAGGTGTATATCTCTGCCACACAACGATAATCTTCATCTGCCTTGCTTGCGTTTCCTCTCGAAAGCGCGCGCCCGCTACTTTCCTGTCAGCAATGCTACGTCATGCTGATAACGCGCATGCCGTTCGTTACTGGGAAGTAGCGGGCTCGCAGCGATAAAGAAAGGAAATGCGGAGAAGACAGATGACGTTTATCGTTTTGTGGCAAGATACGACTCAAAGGGTGTAAACGTTTCTTACACTTTTAAAACGGTTGCACTCTTTGGGGTGTATATTTGTCCCACAACGATAATCGTCATCTGTCTTGCTTGCGTTTCCTTTCCTGAAAACTCGGCGCTCGCTACTTTCCTGTCAAGAATGCTGCGTCACACTGATAACGCGCATGGCGTTCGTGACTGGGAAGTACGGGCTCGCAGCGTTAAAGAAAGGAAACGCGGGAAAGACAGATGACGATTATTGTTGTGGGACAAGATACGCCCCAAAGGGTGTAAAATTTTCTAAGAGTGTACACTCTTAAAACGGCTGCAGCCTTTGGAGTGTATATTTGTCCCACAACAATAATCGTCATCTGCCTTGCTTACGTTTCCTTTCTTGAAAACTCGGTGCTCGCTACTTTCCTGTTGAGAATGCTGCGTCACACTGATAACGCGCATGCCGTTCGTGACTGGGAAGTACCGGGCTCGCAGCGTTGAAGAAAGGAAAGGCGGGCAAGACAGATATGACGATTATTGTTGTGGGACAAGATACACCCCAAAGGGTGCACATTTTCTACGAGTGTAGAGTGTGCACCTTTTTGTCACAACAATAATCGTCATCTGTCGTGCCCACATTTCCTTTTTTAACGCGGCGAGCCAGGTACTTCCCAGTAACGTACGGTTGCACGTTATCAGCAAGACATATATATAGCATTTCCGACAGGAAAGTAGCGGGCGCGGCGTTTTCAAGAAAGGAAACGCAAGCAAGGCAGATGAAGATTATTGTTGTATGGCAGAGATACACCCCAAAGGGTGTAACTTTGCCTAAGAGTGTAGGTCAAGATAAGCCCCCAAAGGGTATAAATTTCTTAAAGAGTGTATTGAACGTCACTGTGGCATGCAGTTCAATTTTGATTTCGGATGTTCACGTAGACGCCACTACCGATTTCGGCGCCTACGGTGCGCCAAACGTAAAGCTCCTTTATTCTGGAAAGTTTGCCGCCGACCATCACCGGCGCGGCTGTCCTCTCTTTCCTCTTCGCTGTCCTCGCGCTGGCGCTGATTGGCTGCAGCGCGCGAGATCGCCCTATCACTGTTCTTTTAAAGCGAAGCTTTCTTTGCCTCTTCGTTCGACTTTCCCATTGCTGCTGCTGTCTGGTACACCTCATTGGGGTGGTGCAGGAGCGAGTCGGAGAAGAAAGGCGACGCGAGAAACTCGTTTTGACACCACCGCGTCGAATGTTCACAATGCCCTCTGGAGCTCCCTGGGCGTCGCCATGTTAGCTTCTTGACAGCTCTAATTATCCGTGACCCCCCTTAACAGCATTGCAGAAACTGCAGCGGTTCCCTTTCAACTAATGTGCGAGTCCAGAGGGGACGTAGATAGAGCTGTAAAGAAGGAGGCGAAGTGGCAGTTCCTATACAAGGGGTGGGGGGAGGTGACGTGAGAAGGCACGGAAGGGAAACTCGATAAGCTTAAGTTGAGATACCGTACAGTGCGTTCCTGCTTTTTCTGAAAAATAAACACCGTGCAAATATGTCAAAAGGACAAATTACGCAGGGCGTGCAGAAGCAGAGCCGCATTAATTAAAGCGCGCCGCAGAGTCCAGGCGACACTACCGAAGCGGTCGCCCGTCAAATCAACTCTTCTGTGCCCGCCGCGGTAGCTTTGCGGCTATGGCATTGCTAGAGGTCGCGGATTTGATCCCGACCCCGGCAGCCGCACTTCGACGGGGGCGAAATAGAAAACGCACGTGCACTTAGATTTTGTGACACATTAAAGAACATCGCGGTGTAAAAATTAATCCGGAGTCTGCCACTACGGCGTGCTTCGTAATCCGATTGTGGTTTTGGCACGTGCAACCTCATAATCCAATTCAAGTTTAATACTTCTGTGACGATGCGATGTGCCATGTGAAGCAATGACAATGTTCAACCCTCTCAGGGGTTATGAAATATGGCGCACAACATCGCCTAAAGCAAACACCTCTCCCTATGTGTTCTGTGTACTACACAAACAGCAGGGGTGCACACAAAGTAACGTTTAACATTAACTCACCACTTTCGTGCTGGACTAAACGTCGAAGAAATTAAATATTCACCGTCATCACCGCTAATTATCGTCAGTCAAAGCAAACAGCACAGCAAGCTTCACTTACATCAGTTACAGTGCGCGGGATCTGCATAATTTATTAATTTTTTTACACTCAGTCCTGCCCCTTATGTTTCGCTATACTTCGCCAGCGTCAGCAGGCAAACCGATCACACGACAGGTGAGTGCTTCGATCTTTAATGACGCTGGGCTCGCTGGCAGAATATCAGTATATCTGCTCATCATCATCATCAGCCTATTTTATGTCCACTGCAGGGCGAAGGCCTCTCCCTGCGTTTTCCAATTGTCTCTGTCCTGCGCCAACCGATTCCAACTAGCGCCCGCGAATTTCCTAATTTCATCGTCCCACCTATTCTGCCGTCCTCGACTGCGCTTTCCTTGGCGCCCATTCTGTAACCCTAATCGTCCACCGGTTATCTAACCTGCGCATTACACGACCTGCCCAGCTCCATTTTTTTTCTCTTATAAAATGCCAATTAGAATATCGCTATACCCGTTTGCTGTCTGATCCAAACCACTCCCTTTCTGTCTCTTAACGTTATGCCTAGCATTATTCGTTCCATCGCTCATTGCGCGGTCCTTGACCTGTGCTCAAACTTCTTTGTCAGTATCCAAGTTTCTGCCCCATATGTCAGCACCGGTAAAATTCACTGATTGCACACCTTCCTTTTTAATGATAATGGTAATCTTCCAGTCAGGAGCTGACAATGTCTGCCGTATGCGCTCCAACCCATTTTTATTCTGTGAATTTCCTTCTCATGGTCAGGGTTCCCTGTGATTAATTGACCTATGTAAACGTACTCCTTCAGATTCTAGAGGGTGACTGGCGATCCTGAACTCTTGTTCCCTTGCCCGGCTATTCATGATTAATTTTGTCTTCTGCATATTAATCTTCAACCCCACTCTTACACTTTCTCTGTTAAAGTCCTCAATCATTTGTTTTAACTCGTCGCCAGTGTTGCTGAACAGAACAATGCCATCTGGAAACCGAAGGTTGCTGAAATATTTGCCGTCGATCCTTACTCCTAAGCCTTCCCATTTTAAGAGCTTAAATACTTCTTCCAAGGACGCAGTAAATAGCATTGGAGAGATTGTCTCCTTGTCTGACCCCGTTTATAGGTAACTTCCTACTTGCGTAGAATTAAGGTAGCTGTGGAGTCTCTGTAGATATTTTCCAATATATTTAGGTAAGCGGCCTGTACTGCTTGATACGTACGTAATGCTTCTATGACTGCTGGTATCTCTACTGAATCAAATGCCTTTTCATAATCTATTAAAGCCATCTAGAGAAGCTGATTGTACTCTGCGAATTCCTCGATCACCTGATTGATGACATGGATGGGATCCATTGTAGAGTATCCCTTGCTGAAACCTGCCTGTTCCCTTGGTTGACTAAAGACCAGTGTTGCCCTTATTGGAGATTATGTTGATGAATATCTTATATAATACTGGAAGTAAGCTAGTGGGTCTATAGTTGTTCAATTCTTTAACGTCTCCTTTTTTGTAGATTAGTATAATGTTCGCATTCTTCCAGTTTTCTGGTGAGCTCGACATTCACTTCCTCCAGTGCACTACATCTCCAGGCTTGGAGTGGCGCCTGACACCGGCAAAGGATGCCGAGAGCGAGTGGGGCTATAGTAATCAAGGTACAACCAAATTAGGAAGGTCCACTAAGCTTCAACAAAGACATTCCCTCACCAGATCAAGAATTGGCCTCCCTGGTGCAGTATTCGGCTACTACCTCCCTCGTGATTCCTACAATTAACCCATGGCCCTCAGTCCCCAGCAGCTGCGTAGCACCTGACCAAGGCGGCGTTCAGACCTGTAACGCAGCAGAAGGTGCTAAGAATCTCTAGGTCCGGACAGGCCGCCAATGGAAACTGACCCTGTCAACCTTTAACACCCGAACTCTGTCGAGTGAGGCTAGCTTAGCAGTACTCTGAGGAACTATCAGACATTGTCTGTGATATTATCGGCCTTAGTGAGATTATAACAGGAGAGGCTTATGCAGTGCTGACTAACCGCCATGTCCTCTGCTGTAGAGGTCTCCCAGATAAGAAGTAATACGAGGTAGGATTCCTAATCCATAAGGACATGGCGGGCAACATTGACGAATTCTACAGCATTAGTGAGAGGGTAGCAGTAGTCCTAATCAAACTTCACAAGAGGTATAGGTTAAAAGTAGTACAAGCCTACGCTCCAACGTCCACTCACGATGATGATGAAGTAGATCAGTTTTATGAAGACGTTGAATTAGCGATGAGAAAAGTGCAAACTCAGTATACTGTAGTAATGGGCGGCTTCAGTGCAAAAGTGGGGGGGAAAGCAGGCTGGTGAACAAGCAATTGGCAACTACGGCGTCGACTAGAAGCGCTAGAGAAGAGATGCTGGTAGAATTCGCAGAAAGAAATAAGCTGCGGATAATGAACACCTTCTTCAGGAAGCATAGCAACAGAAAGTGGACCTAGAAAAGCTCTAATGGTGAAACAAAAAGTGAAATTGATTTCATACTTTCTGCCGATTCCAGCGTAGTGCAGGATCTTGAAGTGGTAGGTAGGGCATAGTGCAGTGATCATACGTTAGTGAGGGCTGGGATTCACCTCAATTTGAACAGAGAAAGAGTAAAATTGATCAAGAAAAAACAACTTAACTTAGAAGCAGTAAGGGTAAAAGCAGACCAATTCAAGCTGGCAATTGCAGTCAGATATGCCGCTTTAGAACAGAGAGATGAAGATGAGAGAGATAATGAATGAAACCGTAACTAGGTTAGCTTCATAGGCAGCAGTTGAATTGGGAGGCAAGGTACCAAGGCAACCACTAGGCAAGCTCTCCCAAATAACAAATGACCTAATAAAGAAGCGACAAAGAATGAAAGTGTCCAACTCAAGAGATAAGATAGAATTCGCGGAACTGTCAAAACTGATCGATAAGGCGAAAATCAGGGTTTTTCGAAGTTATAACGTGAGAAAGACTGCGGAAGCCGTGAAAGATGGACGCAGCCTGAAATCAGTGAGAAGGAAACTTGGCATAGGACAAACCGATATATATGCCCTGAAAGATAAGCAGGGTAATATCAGCAATCTCGAAGGTATAGTAAATGCAGCGGAAGTATTCTATACTGACCTGTACAGTACCCAGAGGAGCCACGATACCTTCATTCGAAGCAGCAATGAACAGGTCGCAGATACTCCTCCTCTAACTCGCGATGAGGTCAGAAGGGCCTTGCAAGACACGATAGTGGGAAAAGCGGCAGGAGAAGATGGAATAACAGTCGATTTAATCAAAGACGGAGGAGACAATGATTGAAAAACTGGCGGGTATATCCAGTATATCCAGCATTATGACATTGCGCACGCGCACTGTCATTTGCGCGCCGGGCCGCTAAAATGCGCTGATGGAGATTGTACAATGAAGCCACGCCCTCCCGTGTCCCTGCTAACCTTGAGCAGGATAGGACTGAATGACCTGGTTCGCCATTGGACGATCACATGTTCTGTATCGTGTGCCGCCAACTCTCACCTTGGGAATAAGGACTTGCTGCCCACGTGACAGTCCCTTGAGCAGTGGATGGGGATTAACTGCAACTGAAGCGTAGAAGGCCCTTCTGCATTCTCGATCTTCGGCTATTCTTCAAGGGAGTTCCTCAAGATGCCAGCACTGCATTCTAAAGCGTGGTATTGAGGCGCAGGCAGACTTGGACGCATGCGCGTGCTGCGAGAAGTCGAGTAGCTTGCACGCGGGAGCACCCAGTCCACCGGCACACATTCGGCAGTCGGATCGGTAACTCTGTGACTGGTTTATTTCGGGACTATATTAACTACATCTGAGGTAAGTCTCTTGTGGCGAATGCGACAAATCGCACCGGTGTGCACCGGGACGCCCTGCTGCGATGGTGATTGGATAAAACGGCGCACAGGCCCGATCGTAGCCCTCTTCACGCGTGATGAGTTTGTCGTCGAAAAAGAGCTTGCAATGAAGCCATGACGATGGAAAACCTTGTAATGATATGACAAATTCTCACTGTGGCTAAAAACACATTACTGCGCGTGCTCTATTGATGTGATGGCAGCGCCAACCCAGACGTGTGCACTCTCATATATAAGGTAACGGTGCAAGCATGATAATTCTTTTTTGTGGAGCATAAGGGAACGCTGTCGTACATGCTACGACAGACCTCGAGCATAAGGCGCGCTTTATTTCGTGTGTCGATCTTCTTGAATCTATCTGCAAGTGTGAATACATTTGTGCTTGCGACACTGAAACGAAAGGTTATACAGCATTCTCGAGATCTCGTTTACCGACCATTTCCTGTCTTAAAATAATTATGCGGTTTTACGGGCCAAAACCACGATCTGATTATGATGCCCGCCGTAGTGGGGGACTGCGGATTAATCTTGGCCACCTGGGGTTCTTTAACTTGCACCTAAAATCTAAGTACACGGGTATTTTTGCATTTCGTCCCTATCGAAATGCGGCCGCCGTGGCCGGAATTTGACCCCGCGACCTCGTGCTTAGCGGCGCTACACCAAAGCCACTAAGCAACCACGGCGGTTTCATTTCCTGTCTTGTACTACATAGCATAAGAGAAAAAAAGAATGGAAGGCGATTCAACCTCTAGTTGTATTCTAGAGTGAGAGTTGGTTTTGAGAATGGGGCGGTGTCACTGCGCACGGCACTCTATCGCGTTACCCCTCGCATGAGGGAAGGGGGTGGAGCGCCGGACTGTTTACATTTTTTTTTTCTATTGGACTGCCTTCGAGATCGGCCCACATTTTTGGACTGCACTGTCTCCCGGATAGAGCCACGAAAGAGGCTGGAAACGCACCCGATACAGAAAAGGGGGGAGGAGTAACAAAAATTTTACGATGTACTCCGATATAGCGTATGTATAACTTTAATTACAGTTGGCTGGTTGAATGTTCTTTAGCGTGATCGCTCAACAAATTCTGGAAGACAGCTATTAGAAGAGAGAGACAGAGATTCATGATTGGGGGGTGAAAGGTGGGGCTAAGTGCAGCGCTGTGACTGTCTCTCAACAGACGACACCTCAACCGCACTGCACAAGGGTGAAGGCAGCGAGAAGAAGCGCAAATTAACCAGCATAGACCAAAGAGAGAGAGACAAGACGCTCGAGCGCCTGGTCTGTCCTCCAATGCATATGTATGTCAATTAGCGCTTCTCTTCTAATGCTGCCTTTTATAACTTATCAATAACTTATTAACCGATATCGTTGGTGGCCGTCCCACTGATAAGCTGGTAAAGAATAACAGAAACGCAACAAGTCCGTAAATGCCTCTTTGCTATGCTTTCTCCTGCTTCTGTCCGAATGATAGTCATAGCCGCCGCTGTGCTAGCGGCGTTTTTGAGTGACAGCTTTGCGAATGGCGGTATACGTAATCGCTGCCTTCCTGGGCTTCTCTAAATTATGCCATTTTCCAGATTAAATATATAGTATCGGTTGAACGAGATTGTACTGAATTAATTTTCCTGCTTGTGCATGTTGTAAGTGCGCATATGGGATCGGCGAAGGCTTCTTTTAAAGAATAGAAAGAAAACGCAGTTAGAGATTGCTTTGCCAAATCGAGGAACATGTATAGTATTGAAATAAATAGAGAGGAAGAGAGAAAAAAAGGATACTCGGAATGGTTGCAGGCTTCATTAAACACAAGTTTGACTCGAGGTGGAACATATTACGCCTAGAGTGAGCAGTGGTGCTGTATATATATATGCGCTCAAATTTACCGTTTATTTAAACAGATCAGAAAAAAAATGCATGTAGCTTTTCAAAGTGGCACTAAAAACAGCGCACGTGCTGCAGATTGACTTAAATGCTTATACATAGGACCAGCCTTCGGGATTATGCCCGCAGTAATGTGATCATACGTGCAGAATTTTGCGGGTGATCATGAGGACACAGTATAGAATCTGAGCCGCAGATGCCGCATCGCAGCTGGTGCGGAATGCAACGAAGCTGGTTTTCTTTGACCTCATAATGTGCGTTGAAGAACTGATGGTAAATATTAATTCGAAGCAGCGCCCGGCATGGGCGTTGAGCCGCTGTGACCTCTGGAATACGTATTTGAATGTTCTTTTCTGTCGTGTTGCTTACAAGAGTGCATGCGCCTGTGGGCGTTCGTATTGCGCACATTCCTTTTCATCCCCTTGTCTCTACCTTTTTTTTTTTTTTGCGCGCCGTTCTCGTTAACAAAGGATGGACCACTTCTATTGTCCGCTGTCGCAAGCTCAAATTTGTGCGATCCATCAAAGGCGTCATACAACACGGCCCAAGGGTACGGTAGTTCTGGGAACCATTTCTTAGACGAGCTTTGCTTTCATGTGAGGCTCAGTGAAATAAATAAGAGAGATGGGGCGCTTAATGAAAATTTTATCAGAAACGCTGTATAAAGAGGTTAATTGGACGGAATCAAAAGGATGATGTCAACACACATACAATATATATATATATATATATATATATATATATATATATATATATATATATATATATATATATATATATATATATATATATATATATATATATATATATATATATATAAGCACGCGTACTCCACTATAGACCCCATCAGTCTCTGTGGGCCAAGTAGTGTCACTGTGTAATGGTTTGTCTGCTCGCTGCATTGCTTTCTTTTGAGCCTCTGTCGCCGTCTGCGTTATTTTGCGATGGCGAACGTCAAACAACAACGTGTGTGCATCAAGTTTTGATCTCTAGGGCATTTATCTTTATACTAGAGAACTTAGTAATTTTAACTTTGTACCTCAAGGCTAGATAGTCAACCAACACTTTTACGTTGAAGTGCACAGTCGGTTGCGTGATGCAGCCTATTGATGCAGCCGTGACCTGTGAAACTCGGGCGGCCAGCTTTTGCTCCGCGACAACGTTCGCTCCCACACAGCACTGAGCGTGCAGCACTTCCCAACAAAAATGAGATGGCAACGCTACCTTGTGTACGAATCCCTGTATCTTGCCCAGTTTCGTTTTAATGCGTTCACATTCTGAAGGTACTTAACGGACTTTCCGGGGGCTATCTATCTGGCTAACCGTTTTCCCGCCAACGGGAATCGCTGTGTAATCCATGGTCGATCGGTTAGAGCACCGGGTGGGCTGTGCTGAGGGAACACTCTTCGAAACCAACCGTCGGACCTACTTGAAATTTAACTCGTTGAGTATGTGGCAATGCATACCTATACGTGCTGCTCTCCAACGAACCTCTTTCCCGCCGATATGGATCACTGTAGGTGCGGAACTGGGTATGCACCGCTCTTCAATGAAACGCTGACACTACTTGGAGCGCTGGGTGTGTGCCAATCGGCCTGTGCTGTGCCGGCCTGTGCAGGGGATATGTACCAGCGTTTATTTATTTATTTACGTTACTCTCAGGACCCAGAAGGGTGTTGCAGACTTGGTACCATTAAATATACATCCGTTCAAACAATTATTTTAGCGCGTTACAGAGTGGTGGGGGCTACAATAAAAAGACAAAAACAGATAAAGAACACGTTCAAACAATTAGTTTTAGTATTTAAAACGATAAACTAAAAGTGCAATCAGTTATTCCAGTTTTGAAAGGTGATGCGTCCTCCATGCAGGCGACAAAGGGGGAGGAGGCTGTTCCACTCGGCGTTGGTCTTTGGAAGAAAAGAATCTAACATTTGTGCGACAGAAAGGAATAAAAGCTTTAAACCGATTATCAAGACATGACGACGTGTGCGAAGGTTCTGAAATGAATTATTGTTTAAGTGAGTTATTTTGGTAAACGATTTTTTAAAAAGTCAGAGACAAGAACTCCTCTTTGAAGCTCTAAATATATAAGGCCAGGTTTTTATTTCATTAAAGAAACGCTACCTGTGCGGGAATGATTTGAAAGGATGAAACGAGCTGACCTGTTCTGAACTGGCTCAATGGTATCTGCTAATGTTATTTGATCAGGGTTCCGAACGGATAACGCATACTCTAGCTTGCGTCTAATTAGTGTTTTGTAGAGTAGTAAGTTTAAACGAGGTGAGTCTTTAGGGAAATTTCTGCGTATGAAGCCAAGGGATCCGTTTGTATTGTTTGTTCAATGTGCGCATGCCACGAAAGGTTATTGTTCAGTTGGACTCCGAGATATTTATAGGAAGTCACGTGCTCAAGGTTGGTTCCATGGATGATATAGCCAAAAGGAGTAGATGAAATTAAGCGACGCGAGACAGACGTAATATTGCATTTAGTGGGATTTAAAAACAAATGTCATTGTGAGCACCACCATGACTTGTTATCTAGACCTGACTGAAGAATAAAGTGATGCTTAGTTATGGCACGGTATGGAACGCAGTCGTTGGCAAATAGTTTAACAGAACTATTATTACTGTAGGCAAGTCGTTAAAGTAAGAATAATAACGGGCCCAGAACAGAGCCTTGAGAAACACCTGACTTTTCGGCATACTGTGGGGATGCATAATCGTTATCTCTTACAGACTGCATACGGTTTGATGGGAAACATATTCTAACCAGTTAACACTATTAAAGTCAATACTAAGAGTACCTAGTTTAAGGGGCAGTAAGTGATGAGACACCTTGTCAAATCATTTTGCAAAATCTAGAAAAATACAGTCAATGACTTGGCCTTTGCCTAAAGAGGAAGGAATGTTGCGTATAAACGATATTAGTTGCGTTTCTCAGGAGTTAGTTTTGGGAAACCCATGCTCAGATGAAGTGAAGGAAGAACTGCATTCCAGAAATGAGACCAGATGATACGGTGTCGACCGGGTGAGGTGGGTCTTCACCGCAAGAATCAGGAAACGACGACGAAGCCGGGCATCGTGATGATAAAAAAAAAGTTG
This sequence comes from Dermacentor variabilis, assembly GCF_050947875.1. Classification (NCBI taxonomy): domain Eukaryota; kingdom Metazoa; phylum Arthropoda; class Arachnida; order Ixodida; family Ixodidae; genus Dermacentor; species Dermacentor variabilis. The sequence goes on along the minus strand of NC_134568.1, from coordinate 261,551,033 downwards.
AAAATATTTATTCACTTCATTGGTACGTGGTTGTGACTCATATCCGAGTCTCAAGCGGTTGTAATTAATATGCATATGGGGGACAGGACGGCCTTGAATAACCCCTTGCGGTCTTGTAGTCGTCGACGTCATCTTGGGGAGCCTGTGGAAGTATTAGTGCTTTCGTCAGGCTCTGCCATCGACGAGCTCCTGACCTCCTCATTTTCTTCCCTTCGTCCTTCCCTTTGTGTCAACTCGGGGAATAAAAGGGGTGATGCTGTTTCGGAGAAGAGGGCAATTGTGTCGACATGGGGACGCCTGCTTGAACGCTTCTCACACTTGACAGGTCGATGTCCAGGCTTATCGTTCCAGCCTTTTCTGGAACGTGACAAATCATCTTGTCATGGAAACGTACGCATGAATGTCTCTCACACTTGACAGGTCGATCATAACAGCCCGTCCGCCGCCACAGGAGGCCTCGAAGGGGTTGCAGTATCCAAGGACCTCGAAGGAAACCGGTAGACCTCGTGCCTCTGGTTCGTTTCGCCGATCGTTCCAAGGCCTGCCTGGCGACACCTTGTGGAAGTAAACCACGCCAAGCCCAACGCACAACAAACAGAGGGCACCCAACCCAGCACGAGAACTGCCAAGTTCACACGGTCTTCACCTAAAACCCTATCAGAATCGTACCCGAAGCCCTCGCTCGAGATTCCTGAAAAATAACAAAGGAGAAAACCAGACTTGAGTGCGTATTTCAACCAGGCTAATGCCTAACTGTAATGTTTTCACGGGGTGAAAACCGCAGCCGAAGGAAGAGGCGTAAGCAGAACCAAACGTGGTTTATTGCATGACGGCTCGTAGTGGAATGCGGCCCGGTGGCCGCGTGACTGGGCTAATATAGCAAGCTGTCGCGATAGTCGCGCCGCCGCTATCGCTCAAGCGGCGATAACACAACACGAACGTTTTTGTGTTTCCTTTTTTTCGAGAAAGCCACAGTTGTGAAGAGACCGAGAACGTATTGAAACCCAGCAATGGCGTTAATCATAGATTCACAACGGACAAACAAAACGCCTTCGAAGAACGAAAAGGGGCCGTTTACAACAAACAAACTTATAGATGCGCCTAATTCGACAATTACTACCTCTTAATGCGCACTCGATTGGATAGCTGTCTGAAGGCCTTCGGGCCTCCCCGAAGGCTACAAAGGCTGCCAGGCGTACGCTGCCCTCTGTCGTCGTCAGCCACTATGTGTGCCCGCGGCTTGCTTTTTCGTCCCTCAAAAGGAGCCCGTAAACGTCGGAAGAATTTCCAGCCTCCCTTTTCCCTCACTCTCTCGGCGCATTCTACTGCAGTGACAGTCTGACTGGCCCTGTTCCTACACGCATATCTCCGCCATGTTGAACCTTTCAGCCAGACCCTTACTTGCAGAGACGCTTTCAGAGTTGTTGTTAGGGGACGTCTTCGTTTTCACACCCGCCACAAGTTCTGCGTGATGGCCTGTTCCCTTGTCTTACGGACTGTCATGTGGCGACTTTCTCTATTTTTTGCTGAACCAAATACTTGGCTCGCTTGATCTTGTGCTGTTTAAACAATTTTTGCCATGTCAGGTGGTCGCCTAATGCACCTCTGAAGTTCCCGGGCGTTGGGTTCCTGCCCTGCTGGACAGACGTGGCATTCTCTTCTCCTTTTGACGAATCCGGAAAGTCGCCCAAGTGCGGAGGCACGGGTTAGTTTTTCAGCGCCTCCTTGAACCTTTTGGGACTCTTTAAACTGGTATCGTATCCGCAAGGAACGTCCTCCGGGATGGTCCTTGTTTCTACTTTCGCGACGTAATTGCTCTCTTCTTCCGTCGCGATTCCTTCTTTAACAACTTTCAGTAGGTCTAAAGAGCTTTCCGAATGTGTTAGTACCAAATTAGTCTCTAATTACTCTTCTAGCCCTTGCTGCGGTATTCTCATTAACCCGGATGCCTCCTCGCTAGCGCTTTTTTCACTGATTTCACTAGCTATGTGCTGTGCTTCTTGAGTGACTCTGTCATGAGGCATACTTTTGGCTTCCTTGCCGTGATTTATCTCCGCCGCGATTTAGCTTCGACTGTATGGTCGCCAAAACTCAGGCCCTATTTCTTCAACATCATTTCCGAGTGATGTGAAAATAAGTAGGGACAGTGTTTCGACAGATTTGGCGATACTGCTGCTTCATTCAGCAATAGTCCAAACGGCCTTTCAATCTTTACGCCGGCTATGGGCAAGCAAACGCTATTCTTCTCGACTACCTTCCGGATCCACGCATATTCCCCGGTGAAATCCTCAGGTTTCACAAACGCAGGGTGCACAATGCTCATTGTCGCAGCTGAGTCCCTAAGTACTTTACATGACATTCCATTCACTACTAGATCGCGAAGGTAGGGTTCCAAGAGGGCCAAGTTGTTATCGCTGTCTTTCACGAAATAAAAAAACAATTCTAGGCTTCCGACAGCCGATCGCAAGGTGCGCAGGCTCCTGGCAACGGAAACAGACGGTCGGTTTTCTATCCTCAAACGCTTTTTCTGTTTTTCTTTCGTCTTTTACTGCGGTGTTATTCTCTCCTGAATTATCGGGCTGCACGTCTTTTCTCCCTCATCCAGCCTTTTCGTGGTGAATGGGGTGCCTGTTTTCCTCTTTGCTGAATTTAGTGAATGGCCTGACGCGCGTTTTTTCGTGTTCGCGCCGTGCTGCGAATTCATTTGCTAGCACTGCAGCGCGTTCCAAGTCCTTTCGCCGGACCTATCTTGAATCCACAGGCGCCTCTCTTTGCTCAAGGACCCATAGAACTGCTGCAAACAGATTAACTCAACAATCTTGTCGTGACAACCAAACGCATCTTCCCCTTTTAGCCGCTCAATTAAATTGGCTTTCAGTTTATAAGTGAAATCTTGAAAAGACTCGCCCGGCCTTCTAGCTGTCTCACGAAAACGACGACGGAAAGCCTCCTCTGAGAGCCGATATTTTCTTAGCAACGCAGCTTTTACTTTCTGGTAGTCATCTGCGTCGTCTCTCGTTAGCCTTGCAATTATTTCCGTTGCTTCGCCAGGAAGAGCGGTCAGAATTTGTTGTGGCCAGCTTTCTAGTGCCAACCCGTTTTTCTCGCAGGTTCGTTCAAAAATAACGAGAAACAATCCCATGTCATCGTTTACCTTGTACGACGGCATGAGATGGTATGGTATGGCATGGTAAAATCTTATTGAAGTCCTGCAGATCGCGAGTCATCACGAAGCGGGCCGCTCCCACGTGGGAGCCGGAAGGCCAAGCCTCTCGACCGCATCGTGGGCTCTGGTGGACAGCCCAGAGTTGGTCAGCCAGAAGAGGGCTGTGGAGAACCGCTTCCCATCTGGCCGGCCTGTTATCGATGATAGAGCGTGACCGGGCACACCGCCAGAGCATGTGTTGTAACGTGGCTATTTCTCCAGAATCGCGGCAAGTACCATCGGTGTAAGTATCCGGATAGATTGCATGTAAGAGCGACAGTTGGGATACGTATTCGTTTGTAGTAGACGGAGCGTTAGTGCTTGAGCTCTATTGAGCCGCGGATGAGGAACGAAGCAGGTTCTCCGGCTGAGATAGTAGTGTTTAGTAATCTCCTTGTAGGTGGAGGGCGTGTCCCTGTTTTCTGGGTAGTCTGCTTCCGATCGGTCGGGGGTAGCGCGGTGAGCAAGTTCGCGCGCAGCCTCGTGAGCCGACTCGCTGAGGTTGGGAGAAGCACCCTCTATCTGACCCTGATGTGCGGGAAACCTATAAATGAAGTAGCGCGAGATTGCCTTGCCCCCAAGAAGTCTCAGGGCCTGTTTGGAAACGGTGCTTTTTTCAAATGCTCTAACTGCAGACCTTGAATCGCTATAGATAACATCCCGTGAGCTATCCAGCAGGGCTAGTGCAATAGCCATTTGTTCAGCAATTTTCGAGACCCTCCATGGTCCAAACCGAGGCAGCATTGGTGATTCCTTGCCGATCATCGACAGTGACGATGGTGAACGCCCGACGTCCCTTACAAAAAGCGGCATCCACAAAGCTGACCTGTCGCTGATAACTGTGTATTTACCTAAGGAGGTTGGCCGCCCTTGCCCTCGTCCTACTTCGATTATGATCAGGGCGCATGTTCCTAGGTATGGGCGCGACCGTAATGTTCTCACGAATCGACGGAGGAACGTCAGAGAGCCCCTCCGCTACCTTATCGGGGTGATATCCGAGTTCCTGCAAGATGGATGTCCCTGCCTTCGTTGTAGTGAGGCGAGTTAGCTGTGCGCGCTCCTGCGCCTCCGCAATCTCTTCCAGAGTATTGTCAATGCCAAGCTGCATTAAGCGCTCTGTACAAAGTGTATACGGGTAACCTGACAACTGGCTTAGTAATCTTCCTAAGCTGTGCATTCAATTTGTCCCGCTCTGCCCGTTTCCATCGATGCGTGGCTGCCACGTATGTAAAGTGGCACAGGACGAAAGCATGCATTAGTCGAATGAGGTTATCCTCCTTGAGTCCATGATGCCGATTTGATACCCTCCGAACTAAACGAATGGCACTTTCAGTTTTAGCAATTAGCTTGCCTATAGTCTTGCCATTTGTACCCCCTGACTCAACGATCATGACCAAAATCTTGATTGAATCGACTCCGGGTATGCAGCAACCGTTTCTAGTGTATAGGTTGATGTCTCTGTCTTTTAACGATGTCCACCCCTTGGGCCTTGGACCGCGTTTCTTGGGACTATATAGTAGGAGTTCCGACTTCAAAGGGGAGCGTCTGAGACCGGTGGGTTCGCAATAGGTTTCGATAGTGTCTATGGCCTCCTGTAAGGCTCCCTCAACCTGACCATCATTGCCTCCTGTGCACCATATAGTTATGTCATCAGCATACATGATTTGTTTGATGCCTTCAGTCTCGAAAGCTTTCTGCTAAGGCCGACCATGGCTATATTGAATAAAGAGGGGAAAATGACCGCCACCTGTGACGTGCCCCTCTCGCCAAGTTCCAGCATTTGTGATTCGAGATCGGCCACCCGGAGGGTAGCCTTCCTTTCCGAGAGGAAAGATCTGACGTAGTTGTAAAATCTCTCACCCAGATTGAGCCGAGATATTGAGGCTAGGATATGTGAATGTAGAACGCTGTCGAAGGCCTTTTCAATATCAAGCCCCAAAACGGCCCGAGTGTCGCTAGAGTCGTCTATGATTTGATGCTTAATCAGTTTCATAGATATGCTGTGTGGATAGGCCTGCTCTGAATCTTGTCATACTATGGGTGTAAATGTCGTTATTCTCCAAGAACTAGGAGAGTCGATTGAGGACCGCGTGCTTCGCCACCTTACCCACACAGGATGTAAGCGAGATGGCCCTCAAGTTGTCAGCACTAGGTGTTTTGCCAGGTTTGGGGATGAGTACTGCGACAGCAGTTTTCCAAGGCAATGGGACGGTTCCATTCCTCCAAATTTCATTAATTTCCTCTGTGAGATCCCTTATTTTTACTCCTGCTTCACCTGAACGTCTTTCATTTATTGAGATGTTATTTTCCGATTGCATGGCAAGATCCCGCTGCACGTCCACTTCTTTTAGATTTAGTTCGTGAGCTTTCTGTCTTCTGCAGCTTTCTGATCTTCTCGTTCCTTTATTTCTGCAGCTTCCCTTTGATCAGCTCTCTGTCTTTTCTCTGCAGCGTTCTGTTCAGCTTTCTCAGCTCGTTTCTCTATCTGTTCCAATGCTTCTGAAATTTCGTCGTCAAGAGCTTCACACTTATCAATCGCCTCAATAAGCTGCTGCCTTCTCTGACTTTTCCCGACCTCAATTCCCAGCTCTTCACAAATTAATAACTCTGGCTTTCTCCATTTGCTTAAATCTATGGTCAATGCCGAACGAGTACTTTCTTACTCTGCTGTGACGTGAGGAAGCTTTCAACAGGAGCCTGCACGTACAGAAAATAATTTGCAGTTTTAGAAAACACACGACCTAAAACTTCGCAAATTCTCAAAGAAAGTCAAGCGCTCACCATTCTGCTGAAGCCAGGACGAAGGGTGGAGTATGCCATTGCTACCAACCAGTTGATACGATCTTGACCGGGTGAGGTGGGTCTTCACCGCAAGAATGAGGAAACTATGCCGAAGCCTGGTATCATGATGATGCAAAAAAAAAGAAAGAAAATATTGTGTTCAGTTCATTGGTACATGGTTGTGACCAAGGAGGTTAAAGAAAGTTTTCCTTTAACCTCCTTGGTTTTTTAAAGTTTTCCTTTAACCTCCTTGGTTGTGACTCTCATCCGAGTCTCGAGCGGTTCTGATTAACACGGAGACCAGGACGGCCTTAAATAACTCCTTGAGGTCTTGTCGTAGACGTCTTCTTGGGGAGCCTGTGGATGTATTAGGGTTTTCGTCAGGTTCTGCCGTCGAGTTCCTGACCTTCGGATTTTTTTCCCTTCGTCCATCCCTTTGTGTCAACTCAGGGAATAAAAGGGGTGGCGCTGTTTCGGAGAAGAGGGCAATTATGTCGACATGGGGACGCCCGCTTGAACGCTTCTTGCACTTAACAGGTCGATGTCCAGGCTTACCGTAACCGCCCTTTTCTGGGACTAGGCAAATCATCTTGTCATGGGAACGTTCGCGTGAATGTTTAGAACGACAGAAAGCTGACCTAGTTGGTAAGGATTCATTATGCAAAAAAAAATCTCTCACACTTGAAAGGTCGACCATAACACAGGTTTGAAAATACGACGTGTTCGAGGATTTTGCAAGGCCAGCTGGTATATGAAATGGGTCTGTAATTGAGAGGAGAATGCGGGTTACTTGAGGGCGTATGCTGTATGTGTCCACCTAGTCACGCACCTCATCGCACTCCGAGAGCGCGCACACTGCTTCACCATAGCCAAGGCTATCGTGCGTTGGTCGACGTACCGCAGTGCAGTAATGGTCTTAAGATCACTCGAAAACCACAAGCAGTCACACACAACACAGGCCACGCAAAATTGGTTCCCCACAAACTCCCTCTGAAACCTGGCCATTGCTCCGGTGACACGTTCTAAGTTTGCGGCTCGCATTTCTTTCTGCCTCGCGGTGCTGGCGGGAAGCACGCTTACGGGAGAGCGGAAGGAAAGGAGATACGCAATCGCTTGGAATGCCGATAGAGAGAGGGTGGTGCGAAAGTACACATGGACAACGCGGCTCAAAGTGTAGTATCCGTTCTTCTCAGCTTAATATCGGATACGGGTTCTATTTGGACCTAGGATAAACTTAGTTTTGCAAGTTGGCGGAGTGTTTAAAGCCTGCTTCACCTCCGCCGCCGGTCGACCCGGTATTGCACTATCTTCGGGATCGACCTACGTAGGGGGAGAAATTCTGTATCTACACGGCTCGATAGACGCACGCAACTTTTTCCAGAACATACATATAGCCCCCCCCCCCCCATATGCAGCTTCGCTGTAAAATAAACAAAAAATAGAAGAAAGATTTAAGCATGGTGCAAGGTGTGTTCTGTTTGCATTTTGATAGCCGAACACCGTATCTCTTAAAATCGTATCTTGCACCGTGCTTTAGAAATAACTTTTTTTTTTTCGTTGAACACCTTAAGCTGGCTAACGTTAGCTTGGGCACCCTATAGAAGCTTTATGGAAGTGAAAAGGGATGTTTAAAAATGTATACAAAATACTAGAATGAAAAACATGTATAGTATACCTGATTAACTCGAGCAGGCTAGGTGACTGTCTGTCACGGCTACCTTTCAAAGGGGATGTCAGTGAATCATCATCATCATGTAGAAGTGGTGTATACGGCGGCTATACGCTAGTGCTTGCGGTGCGAAGCGGCTTCGTCGTTTGCAAGAACGACGGGGCTTTTTCGATATCTGTATTTGATCAAAACGCGAGACGCAGTCACTGGGCTGATTGCAAAAATAATATTTGAGGAAAAGTACGTTCTTTTTTTTTTGTAACAGCAGTATTCCTAACCAAACCCGTTTTTCTAAACCGACCTTCCATTCTCCCAACATTCGGCGTACCTTTAGTTTCTATTTCAACCTTAAATTCTTTTGTTTTCGGCGAGCTCTCGGGCTGTCATCAAGTTTCTTTTTCAATTATCTTTCTTTCTTCTGTTTTTCTTGCGTCGCGCCTGTATGTTTAGATTTTGTCGGTGAATATTTGTGTTCCTAATTTGGCCTGTGCTGAAATGTGCTGTGTGTATCACGCTATTCGACACTTGATCCAATACACAGAATGAAAAATGTCTTCGAGAAACAGGCTAGGGGCGCTATAACGTAAAACTATTCCTATATGTTTTTATTCCAATCTCCTGACGTCAAATTTGTATAACCACCGACGCAAGCATCGGGCGGTGATCCGCAACGTTGCCCGAACAGCCTAATCAAATGCTCTCCTAGTTTATAGGAGGTCACTTTTCTTTGCTTTCAAAATGAATAACATTGCGTACATTGAACGGTTTTTCTTTTGTCATTGGCTGCCAGGAGGCGAGGAGCACGCTCAAGTGGAGAGGGTTTCGATGGGGCCGAGCCGGCATACTGAAAATAGATAACCGGATCAAGAGGGTGGTGCCGGCGTCTGCCATTGGTCCGCTTTCCCTTACTTAGCTTGCGGTGTACGAGGGAACTTGCCATGTACGAGCTTGCGTGTACTTAGCGGCGGCGTACGAGGGAAGGTTAAGAATGCCGCTAAAGCGGATCCTCAGCAAATAACAGTTGGCAGAGCGAGGTCGTAAGCGGGCCGAAAGTGTTCGAAAACGTTACACGGCCACGCAAAAAGTTATTATACGCAAATAAACCTATGCTCGGTGGCATGTGCGAGTAGCCAGTGCCTGAGCAATTGGGGCAGCCATCTTTTGTTCTTTTCGGAACGGGGCAGCTTGCGCCTATTCAGAAGAAAATTCAGTTTTGCTCGGCATATGAATGTATCTTTAACGCATATACGTCACTTTGATGCTGTGAGTTTTAGCGGTTTTGTGACGTCGCGCGACAGGCATGTGAAGTGGGTCCAGCCTTAAACTTCTGGCCAATAGCAGAGGACTAACGGCGAAAAAGGCGTCGAATCAGAAATAACCATTTTTCTTTTGTTTGGTCCAATCATACATAATCAGTGTGTACACGTGATATCAGATGGGGAGCTATCGCGGTTTTCGTGACGTTGCGTGACAGACATGCGAAGCGGGGGTGGTCCAAAAAAATTTGGCCTATTGTGGAGGGCTGATTGCAGAATTGGAATAGAAAAGTTTGGTATAGCTTTACGTTACAGCGTCCTCGCAAAGGGACAGTGAGCAATGCAGGGATGTGACGTTGCAGGAATTATAAGTGCATTTTATCTTCGAACAGGAATAGATTAATCCTTTATTCGTAACAGTATACGCGGTATATAGCGCACCCAAGTATATTGCAGAAAGGACAAGTGGGTAGATCAATCACCGGAGCTAGTTGGTGGCCGTTCATGATTGTATTGCGCATAGTGTTGCACTGACGGAAGAACTGATAGACGAACATAAAAGAACAAGACGTGGACGTATGCCCATCCGTCAGTGTAACACTAGGCGTAATACAATCATGGACTGGGTAGATACAACACCGCGTAAACATCAGTACATTTGCTCAGTCATTCGGCCATTCACCGCAGTGGGCACAGCCCGATGTCTGTAAGATCCTCTGCGTACTCCCCGCTTCTTCTTTTTTGTCGCGTTGACTAATAACAGAGAGGCAAATAATAATAGAAGAAAGGCTGGCGGGTCCACAGGGATGATCCGTTGCGTTACTTTGATCTCGCCAGGCTCCTTTCAGCGAAGCGCATGTATGCTCGCAGGTGCCAGCCGATCCTACATGGTTCCCTGCTCAAGTTCAATTCACTGTCCTTTTTACGTGAGAACCGAGACCATAAAAATATTAAAAATGCCGCATAAATTTTTGGTTTATATTCTCGGTTTAAATTGAAATTGACCGCGATAGCTTCGACCGCCTTGTATACTATGCCGTACCAGTTAGAAACGCTTCCAGGAAAGATAAGTTCCCAGGCTTTTGATCAGCATCTTCCGACATGACATCCCCTGCATCTTTGCAGGTGACGCTATTTTAATTCATTGTCGACTGCAGAGTCACCTGCGTCTGTAGCCATATCGTAAGAAGCCAACAAACACATAGAGGAAATTACTTGTGCTTAATAAATGAAGTAAAGAAATGATAAATTAATGTAAATGAAAGTGGATGAAAAAACAACTCACCGCAGGTGGGGAACGATCACACAACCTTCGCATTTCGCGTGCGATGCTCTATCAATTGAGCTACTGCGACGCCGGTTGCCCATCCATTTTCTTGGGTATTTATGTTTCCTAGTAGAACCCTGGGAGTGTTAGCCAGCGCCACCACTCGCAGACCTTGGCGGCGGGTGGGGCACATCCTTTCTGCCGCAGGCGTCATGAGAGCGTGATATTGCTACGGAACAGTATTTGCGATGACAAAGAGGCGAGCAGGGTGAAGGCGACGACGATTAGAGGCTAGCGCGGGCTGTTGCCTCTTGGCCAAGTGCGGCGTATTGCCGTGTAAATATACTTGTATATAGCTTTCGCCGGCGTCTTCCTACGTAACATATCTGGTGTAGGTGGACGTTCCCTGTACCTTGTCACGGAGCTTCGCAGTGGACGGTACGTCGAGCCTTCCTTCATGGCTCCCGGCGACGACAACTCGACTCCGCCGGCTCCGACACCTGCTGCCACTTCGACGACCTACATCACTCTCCCCGCTCCCCGTGATCCTGGCGTATTCTAGGGCAAAGATGGGGAAGACGTCGAGGACTGGATCAGCCTGTACGAACACGTCAGCCGCAATAACCGGGGGGACACTACTATCACGCTCGCCAACGTAGTCTTTTACCTCGGTGGCACACCTCGAGTTTGGTTTCGGACGCACGAAGATGAGCTCACAAGTTGGGATTCGCTTAAGCAAAAGCTCCGAGACTTGTTCGGCAACCCCTGCGGTCACCAACTTGCCGCGCAGAAGGCGCTTTCCGGCCGTGTGCAGACATCAACAGAGCCCTACTTCACGTACATCCAGGACGTCTTGGCTCTGTGCCGCAAAGTTGACGCACACATGACTGAGTCCGACGAGGTCTTCCACATCCTCAAAGGCATTGCCGATGACGCCTTCAACTTGCTCGTTTTTAACAACGTGGCGACGGTTTATGCAGTTATAAAAGAGTGCCGCCGCCTGGAACTCGCTAAAAGCCGACGTATCGACCAGCAGTTTGCCCGTCTGCCCAACACCCCAGCGACATCTTCCTGTGCCGACGCTCCTCGTCCCAACAACACTGGCGATGTTACCAGAATCGTCCGGCGTGAGATCGAGGCCGCCTATCTGGCTGCCTTCGACTCCAGCCCCTTCAATGCACCTGCAGTCACGGTTTCCCTGATCCAGGCAATTGTCCGCCAGGAGTTCGCAAACATGGCTCTTCACACCATCTGCTCGGCCCATCGCCCTGATACCCGCCCGGTTTCTTCGATTCCGCCCCGTCCCGCATCTTCTTACCCACCATGTTTCCGCAACCCGTCTGAATGACGCACTGCTGACGACAAGCCCATTTGTTTTCACTGCCACCGAATCGGGCACATTTCTCGGCACTGTCGCAGTCGCTGGAGTCCCCCAACCGGTCTACTTATACTGCCTACTCTCGCCCCCCAGGTGGCCTTTCTCGTCCCTATGCTGCCCGCTCCGATAATGCCGCTACAGATTCTCCTGCGCCGAACCACCTCTATTCTCGTTCGCCCTCGTTCGCCTTCGCTCCCCCCCCCAGCCCCGTCGCTCCTATTCGCCGACTCCCTTCGGACGCCGCTTCCAGCCGGAAAACTAGACGATGCAGCGCCTCGAGGTGACGCTGCATTGCTCCCTACGCCACCAAATCTTCTACTGGCGTTGCCCACTCATCTGAACCTTATTGACGTGCAAGTCGACGGTGTTTCTGTATCTGCTCTCATAGACACTGGGGCGCATTTGTCGGTAATGAGTGCTGACCTTCGTAACCGGCTGAGGAAAATAATCACGCCCGCCACGACGCCTGTTGTCCGTGTCGCCGATGGCGGAACAGCCCCTGTAATTGGTATGTGTGCCACCCGCGTCTCCTTCGCCGATCGCTCCACTATCGTGCTATTCACAGTCATCGCCCACTGTCCCCACGACATCATCCTCGGCTTAGACTTTCTCTCCGCACATTCTGCTCTCATTGATTGTTCCGCCAGTACTCTCCGCCTCTACCTGCCTGTTCTGGATCCCGCTGAACTACACCCCAGTCGCCTCAGTTCCGTCGACTTCGTTCGCTTGCCACCTTCGGCACTGACTTACGTTGACTTCGTGTCATCCCCACCAGACCCCGACGGTCACTACATCGCGGCTCCTATGCAAGACGTCCTCCTTGCAAAAGGGATCACAGTACCTCATACAGTTTTATCTATTAAGGCGAATTGCGTCTGCCTGCCAGTGGTCAATTTTGGCTTGACGACACAAGTGCTGCCACGCGGGATGTCTCTGGCTCAGCTTTGCTCATTCGAGGATCACTCAGTAGCATCTATTGCAGTAGACGACAATTCAGCCGATCCTCCTCTACCATCGCAGTCGGCAATTTGTACCATCGCTGACTTACAGAAAATTATTGCGCCCGACATGCCGAACGCAATCACCAAGCACTATTACTTAGGGCGCAGGGCATTCCCGTTGCCACATCCTAAATTAAGTAGGCCGCAGGCGGTTAGATTAAGGCTTCTGCAGACACGGACGTACCCTAACCCGGTCATCATGAATAAAATTAATCCGGACTGCGGGGTTTCAGTCTATTGTAGTAAGTGTGGGGGTTTGCTCGATTTACAACACATGCTGTGGCGCTGCTTGGCGTTGGCCGGTGATGGTTCTCGAGGTGAACAGTGGTGGCAGCGAATGCTGCACAGTGAAGTGCTGGCGGACCAACTCAGGGCTGTCCAGAGGGCCCGTGTGATGGCAGAGGGGCTCGGCCTCTCTGTACCGACGTGGGAGCGGCCCGCATCAGTCCCAGACTGATCCCTCAGGACCTAAATAAAGTTCTTCATACCATGCCGTCCGAGCACGCTCGTGAGCTCTACCGCGTTCTGTTTTCCTACCACGATATTTTTGACTTTAACGATCGTCCTTTGGCCCAAACCACAGTTGTTAAACATCGCATTAATACCGGCGATGCCCCTCCTATTCATCGCCGCCCGTATCGAGTATCACCGGCTGAGCGTCAAGTTATTTACGCCGAAGTTCGCAAAATGCTTGCCAAGAACATGATTGAACCGTCATGTAGTCCATGGGCGTCACCTGTTGTACTGGTAAAAAAGAAGGATGGATCATGGCGCTTTTGCGGGGATTATCGGCACCTTAACAGGGTTACCAATAAGGACGTGTACCCGCCGTGGTTGCTCAATGGCTATGGTGTTGGGCTGCTGAGCACGAGGTTGCGGGATCGAATCCCGGCCGCGGCGGCCGCATTTCGATGGGGGCGAAAACACCCGTGTACTTAGATTCAGGTGCACGTTAAAGAACCCCAGGTTGTTGAAATTTCCGGAGTCCTCCACTACGGCGTGCCTCATAATCAGAAATAGGTTTTGGCACGTTAAACCCTATAATTTAATTTTTAAAAAAGACGTGTATCCCCTACCTCGGATGGATGACGCCCTTGACTGCCTCCACGGTGCTCGCTATTTCTCCTCTATTGACCTTCGCTCCGGCTACTGGCAGATTGCCGTGGACGATCTCGACCGCGAGAAGACTGCCTTTGTAACATCCGACGGTCTTTATCAATTCAAAGTGATGCCGTTCATTCTATGTAACGCTCCTGCCACTTTTGAACTCACGATGGACTCCCTTCTTCACGGTTTCAAATGGTACACGTGCCTGTGCTACTTGGACGACGTTATAGTGTTCTCCCCAACGTTCGCTACGCACCTCGAGCGCCTCTCAGCAGTCCTGCACGTTTTTCCGCGAGCCGGTCTGCAACTCAACGCATCGAAGTGCCGATTCGACCGTCGCCAGATTTCCGTCCTTGGACATCTCGTTGACGCGAACGGAGTGCAACCGGACCCAGGCAAGATCCATGGTTTTACGAACTTCCCTGTTCCAAAGTGTGTCAAGGATGTGCGCAGCTTCATCGGTCTTTGCTCGTACTTCCGCCGTTTCGTGAAAAATTTCGCGGCCATAGCACGACCACTCACTGAGCTTTTGAAAAAAGACGTCCCTTTCCAGTGGGGAGATAACGAGGCCTCTGCATTCTCGCTTCTAATCGACCGTCTCACAACGCCTCCCTTTCTGGCCCATTTCGATCCTTCTGCGCCTACCGAAGTCCGTACTGATGCCAGCGGTCACGGAATTGGCGCAGTACTGGCACAACGCCAGCGCGGCCACGACCGTGTTATCGCTTACGCCAGCAGCCTCCTCTCGCCCGCGGAGCGCAACTATTCCATCACTGGGCGTGAGTGTCTGGCCCTAGTTTGGGCGGTTTCGAAGTTCCGCCCATACTTATATGGCCGACCCTTTTCCGTTGTCACAGACCATCACGCGCTTTGCTGGTTATGCTCACTGAAAGATCCTACACGAAGACTTGGTCGCTGGGCCTTACGCCTCCAAGAATATTCGTACTCTGTCACCTACAAATCTGGCCGACTACACGAGGACGCTGACTGCCTGTCTCGCTACCCGGTATACGAGCCTGACGACGCCTACAGTAGTACCGCCAACGGCATTTTCTCTGTGTCTGCCTTCGCTAACATCGCCGATGAGCAGTACCGAGACCTATCGCTGCGACAAGTCATCGAGCGTCTGTGCTCTACACCTACCGACGCATCCGTTCCCCGATATGTCCTCCAGGGCGGCGTTCTGTACGGAAGGAACTTCCTCCCTGACGGCTATGATCTTCTTCTTGTCGTGCCAAAACATCTAAGACAGATTGTGCTCTTTGAGATGCATGACGCACCCACTGCAGGACATCTTGGGGCAACCCGCACGTACGACCGCATCCGCCGCCGCTTCTATTGGCCTGGTCTCGCTCGCTCCGTCCGACGCTATGTTGCTGCCTGTGATCCCTGCCAGCGTCGGAAAACACCTCAGGTGCTGCCTGCCAGTCATCTACAGCCGATCACCGTTCCTGTGGAACTGTTCTTTCGTGTTGGATTAGACCTCCTCAGTCCCTTTCCCATGTCATCCTCTGGGGACAAATGGGTAGCCGTCGCAACTGATTACGCCACCCGATACGCTATCACGCGGGCTCTCCCTACCAGTTGCGCCACTGACGTCGCGGGCTTTCTCTTGCGTGACATTATCTTACTTCATGGCGCCCCGCGACAGCTGCTTACTGACCGTGGTCGTAACTGCCTCTCAAAAATTATCGCCGACATTGTGCGTTCCTGCTCCATTCAACACAAGCTGACTACCTCATACCATCCTCAAACCAGTGGCCTGACAGAGCGGTTAAACCGTACTCTTACCGATATTCTGTCAAGTACGTTTCCAAGGACCACCAAGACTGGGACATTGCCCTTCCTTACGTCACATTTTCGTACAATTCTTGCCGGCACGACACCGCCGGATTTTCTCCATTTTATATATTGTGCGGTCGCGAACCGACCTTGCCCCTAGACACGGTACTTCCTCCTGCTGCAATCTCAACAAGCGAATATGCGCGCGACTCCATCACCCTCGTGGACCATGCACGCCAGCTTGCCCGTACTCGACTGACGGCCTCGCAAACCACTCAGCAGCGTCAGTACAACGCCCGCCACCGTGACGTACAGTTTTCGCCTGGTGCGCTCGTGCTCCTATGGTCGCCCTCTGGTCACGTCGGACTTTCAGAGAAGCTCCTCTCGCGATATACAGGGTCCTACCGCGTGCTGCGCCAAGTGACGCCTGTGACGTACGAAATTGCTCCTCTGCGTTCAACCTCGTCCTCTACTCTGGCATCTAGTGATGTTGTGCACGTCAGTAGGCTCAAGGCCTATTACACTGCTTCCGAGTCCGGCGTTTAGCCGCTCCGGGACGGCGCTTTTGCCGCCGGGGGTAGTGCTACGAAACAGTATTTGCGATGACAAAGAGGCGAGCAGGGTGAAGACGACGACGACGATTAGAGGCTAGCTTGGGCTGTTGCCTCTTGGCCAAGTGCGGCGTATTGCCTTGTAAATATACTTGTATATAGCTTTTCGTCGGCGTCTTCCTACGTAACAATATTGTTGGGTGAAGGCAACCGGTCAATAAACCCACACATGCTACCTGAAGGCTTCAATGTTGCCGGATTGGAGACCCTCGTTATGTAATAAACGAGGAAAAGGGGGGTTAACCGAGGGGCCTGATTTTTATTAGCCATATCATAAGAAGCCAACAAACACGTCTGTAGTGGTAACCTTAACTGGGGCCTTGCGTAGTGGGCGGTTGCGGAATAGCTTTAACCACCTGGTGTTCTTAAACGCCCAACCAAAGAACAGGACATCGAATGCTTTTTGCATTCTGTCCTCATCAGAATGCAGCTGCCGCAGTCGTGTTTCTAACGCGCGACATCGTGCTCAGCTGCGAACGCCGTGGAGACTCAGCCAGCGTGACTGGCCCCTTCCACTTCCAGTTGCAGCTAGGAGCAATGCAGAGCCACTGCCGTTGACTATTTGGCGTTGCTTCTCACTAAATGACTATATGTATACGTTGCAGATAACCGCAAGAATAAAAAAAAAGAAGTCGCAGTTTCGCTCGAAAGGCGAAGCATCGATTCTGATAGCAAATTAGTAGATAGCTATACGCAGTAAGGATAGTAGTTTTATCGGCCGTATAAACTTGCAAACATTCGCTTACTAAGCTAACAAACATGGTGTCACGCGTGCAAAAGCAAACATGAACGCGTCTCTCGCGATGATCGTGGAAACTCGCTGTCAAAACACTGGAGTGAGGAATCCCGGCAGCAGCAGCGAGTAAATTGACCTTTGTGGCTGCCTTTACTGTCAACGCGAACTAAGCGACGAGAACAAAGCGCACACGAAGCTATCAGCACTCGGCGCGCTCTCTGTCCCATCGCAGATCGCTTTCGAGATAGGGCCCGCGCGGCTGCGCCATACGCAGCAGCTGCTGGAGTATGCCCCCCCCCCCGTTGCTTCGCACGCGACGAAAGACGGCGCGCTTCCGCCCTTGCGCGCGCGAGATTCAGCCGCTATCGTCGGCTCACCCTTGCACGTTTTGACTAGCACACACCGCGCGGCGGCTATGTTATCGCCCTTGGACTTTATACGGAACATCACGGCGGCGGCAGAAAGGCGCCTGGAGCGTCCTAACTGCTATCGCAATAAAGAAATCATTGATTAACCCAAAATGATTCGAAATGGAGAAACACGCGCTTTCGCGTTGCTTCGCCGGCCGCGCCGTACAGGCCACGCGACTTAACGTAAATGCACGGCGCTCACTCGCGCCACTACCTTTATCTAGCTCACTGTAATGCTGCAAAATGTGGAGCGGAAGAGAGAAGACGCATACAGTGGTTGGCTGCAAAAGTAGTGACTGACATTCAAGGAGTAGAATGAATCTGTGTGACTAAGTCCACGGACCGCTGCTACATAAGGACTACCTGTTACCGGTCACCCTTCGCGTTGCACGGCTTTCCTTGAGGATAATAAAATTCACTCGATCATCCGCCAGCGTTCTATCACTAAACTTTAAATAAGGTCTACAACCCCAGAACGTCGGCAAGAGTGAGTACCGGTCGTTACACTGTGACAAAGGGACTAGTGCCGCTTCCTGGCATAGCAAGCTTCTCACATGTTATTAGAGCGCAGCTCTTAATGACCCGTTCCTGCGGCGAGCGTCCGCATCGGCGGCGGCGGCGTAAGCGAGCGAACAAGCGCAACAGCAAAAGAAGAAAGAGCGAACGCGGAGCGCCAGATGAAAGACGCGAGCCGCGAGCACCAATGAGAGCGGCTCGGGACATGCGTGCCTGCAACTGGTTTCCTTTTGACCCGCCCGACCGCTCGATGCGTACTCGTATCTGGTCTCAGTCGGACCGCTAGTTTCTTATTATCGTCTGATCGCGTCAGCTCTCGCTCGTGCTTGTTCGGTTTGCTTGGTTTGGTCTCGTTCGCGCCTGTTTCGATTGTCATGGTTTGCGATTGTTTTGCAACCTGATTGTATGCGCGGTGCGAATGGTGTAGTACTTTCTGGAAGCCGAGCGGCACCATTGCACTGGAACCATCGACGAGTCATGTATAAAAGCCGACGCGCTTGACCCGCGGATAATATTTTCGACGATTGCTCACCCTACTACATGTCTCTCTCAAATTCCTCCCTCAATATAAATAAAAACACGTATGGAGCTGCGATCAAATGTGGCATTAGGGAATATCGTAACCGTCTGTGAATTTTTCCACGCATTTACAGCCAGCCGGACTCTTGACTGGTTAACATCCCTGCGTTCTCTTTATCTCTCACTCACACGCCAAGTTATGCCCACTCTATCGCGAAGGTATCAAGAATAAGCGAATTGGCGCACACTTTATTCAGTGTGCCGAAACATATGGATGACGGCGACTACACCGACAGCACAATGTTTGAAGTTGAACGTTTCGTGTCGGTCCACAGAGTAAGCGAGGGACTAGCAATAATAGGTGTTTGCTACAAGCTATTGCAAGGAACAGTACATCAACATCCCAATTAAGTGGGAGCCTAGATCATCACTGCAACGGATCGGGCATCCCTATGTACTAATACACTCTGTCTTAAGTTCACAGTTGTCGTTCACGGTTTAGTTATAACATTTACTATTCTTTATGGCTCGTGCTAGAGAACTTTGCCTTGCCTGGAGGAGTTATATTCTTGGCCCCGTTATGGTCCCGGAAATATACACAGTATGGTGTACTGGCTGGTGCTATTTAGTATTTTGTACGCAGTTCCTGGCGGCGAGCGGCGGCGGCCTAACCGAGTGAAGGAGCACAGCGAAAGATGAAAGCGAACGCGGACCGCAGCTGGAGATGAAAGACGCGAAGAGGAAAGCGGAGAGGAGGGCGCTGCGGAACCATGAAGCGGACAGCGGAGGAGGGTATGGCGAAGGCGTGAGAATAAAAACGTAGTTTGGTGACGATGGCTACGAGATGGCGCCTGAAGAGCGCACGTCGTAAAATCTCTTGATCATTTGAAAGTAACGCCACTCTTTGAACTCTGCCGCCACCGCGCGACCTCCTCGTCTCCTCCTCGCCCCTTGCATGTCCACCCACGCGGAAACCAGTTTTGCCCCCGTTTTTCTGCACGACGATTCGTCTCCCGGCCGTTGCCCTTGGAAACGCGCGGATCTTACGTTTTGCTTGTGCTTTTCTTTTTCGTTTGCGCCATTTTTCTCCTCAGCTGGGCTGGCTCGGCGCTTTAGGTCGCCGTAGCGAACGTTGTACAAAGTGTTTCCTGCTCTATGTGGTAGCGCTATGCCGTGCTGTTGCGCATATAACTGCAGCAAGAAGCCTGAAGATGGTTATGCCGTTTTTATGATACCACAAGGAAAGCGTGACAGCTTGCGCAGGAAGCAGTGGCTGCATAACATTGACCAAAAAAACTTTGTTCCTACAAGGAACAGCGTTGTTTGCGAGCTGAGGCATCTTTCTTATTGCTCGTAGCCAAGTATCCCGTAATGCTGCTTTCTTTTTTTTCATTCTTCCGGCCTGCTCACCACCGTTTTTGTTGTGGCAATTTTTACGTTGTATAAAAATGCGGTTGTCCCCAGTATGCTTAATATTCTGCGGCGGCTCCACCTCGCACGTCGCCAACTCTTGTTATTCATTCGGAAACGCAGCACTATAGATTCTTATTTCCGCTGTGAACAAGTATGTGCGAAGATACAGCCTCTCTATCGCACTTCTCGCGATTGTTAGCCTCCGCTGCCTGTTTTACTGAAAATTGAAATAGCGGTTTGTAGAGGAGCTATTATTTCTAGCTTACGTCGATCTGTGCGACAGTCAGATACAATGAATGCAAGCCCTGAAAAAATTTGTGGCAAATATACCTGTGGTATTGCGGGTGATGAGCACTAGCTAGTCCACATTGCGTTTCCTTTTTAAGTTTTAAGGCGAAAGCCTTTAGATCTCTATGCTTCAAGGTGGCGTTGTGAACAGAAAATATCACCTGACCTAAGGAAGGCCAGAGGCGGCCCAAAGCATGTCCACTCCAGCATAAGAGAATGATTAGCCAAATTAACTAATGATTCATTAGTGATTGAATTAAGGTGGATTAGAGCGTATTAAGGAGAATTAAAGTGCATGAATAATGATTAATAATAATAATAATAATAATAATAATAATAATAATAATAATCTTTATTTCACTCATGAAGTGAGGGCGTGCGGGAAAAAAAGCTGACAAGTCAGCTTGACTAGCTCCCAGCTCCCCGGAGTGCAAAATAGAAGAAACAGAAAGACTTTCTGCATGGCAACATAAAAACCACAAACAAATAGTAATAGTAATGCCGCAATAATTTTTCGATAACAGTGAGAATAAGTAACTATAGAAATAAAAGTTTGTTAACTGCGTGATGGACCATTGTTAAAGGAAACGTACAAACATGAAAAAACTGCATGAAAACATGAAAAAAAAACATGAAAAAAACTGGATGAAGGAGGAATAGGGTGGATTAAGGTGAATTAGGGTTGATGGAGTATTAAGACCGATTACGGTGATTAGGGTACATGAACAAGGATTAGGGAGGATTAAGGTGGGTGCAAGAGGATTAAAGTCGATTAGGGTACATTAAGGTAAACTAGGGTTGATAAAGGAGGATTAATACCGATTTAGATTAGGGTAGAGTAAGGTGGATTAGGGTTTATGGAGGTGGATTAGGGTGTATTAAGGTGCATTAAGATGTATTAAGCAGGCTTAAGGTGCATTAATAAGAATTAAGGCAGATGAAGGAGCATTAGGGAGGATTAAGGGGAATCAGGCTCGATGAAGGCGTATTAAGACAAATTAGAGTGGATTAAGAAGGATTAAGGTTGGTGATAGAGGATTAAGGTTGTAAAGCCTACTGTAATAAACTTTATTCCAGCTAATCCGTCATCCACCTTAATCGGCATTAATCATCCTTAATGTACCTTAAATCCATCTTAATTCACCATAATCCACCATTCATCCTCTCATCGACCTTAATCCTCCTTCATTTACCCTAATTCACGTTAACTCTCCTTAATGCACTCTAATCCACCTTCATTGACTTCAATCCACCCTGATCCTCCTTATTGCACTTTAATCCTCCTTAATCCACCCTAATACTCCTTCATTCACCTTACCCGCGATAATTCTTAATGCACCGTAATCCACCTTCATCGACTTTAATCCTCCTTTATCGACCCTAATCTTACTTCATTCACTTTAATCTCCCTAGTCCACCATAATCCTCTATAATGCACCTTTATCCACCTTCATTCACTCTAATTCACCTTCATCGACTTTAATCCACCCCAATTATCCTTAATACACCCTAATAACCTTAATTCATCTTAATCTAATCACTAATCATTACTTGGTTAATCAGTAATCATCTCTTATAGACGGCTGCACATGTTCTGGTTTGCTTCCGGCCTTCCTTCGGTCACGTGATATTTTCTGTAGCTCACAACGCGACCTTGAAACAGATCTAAGGCTTTCGCTTAATAAGCTAAACACAAAGGGATGTACCACAAGCAATACTAGATCAGGCGCACAAAGTAAAGCATCTCATCATGTGGCTGAACAGTTGCCTGGAGTATAGAACTCGCCTCAAAGCTCCTTTTACATCAGTATAGCCCGTTCATACGACTTTAAGAAAATACCAACCTCTTCATAAACCTGGCGTTCAGCATCGTCGATGCTGTTATGAGCATTTCTCAAAATTTTCAGCACCACTGGGGCCCGCAACTGGCCCAAAATAACATGCCTCCATAGAATGCTGCGGCCCGTCCGCGGGAGCCCAGGAGAAAAAGCGTGCCGTGCGTAGCCGGCGGTTGAGGAGAATCGAGGAGGAAAGCGCCGCGAGGATGAGAGTGTCGCTACTTTCAAATTATCAAGGGGTTTTAGCGCGTCGTCCGGAAGGTGTGTCGGCGGCGGCTGCTGTGAGTCACGCCCACGCGTCACCCACGCGCTGGCTTTCACGATCTCTCGATCAGCGAGGCAGTCGTGTCACACTTCGCTCCGTTTGCGACGTGCCGCACGGGACAGATTGTCCGCGCCAGCCAATATATCGCGAAATGAAAACACGCATAGAGCGGCGCTCAAATTTCGCATTAGGGAGTATCGTAATCATTGGTGAATTTTTCATGCACTATATACTTTCGGCAAGCGCACCTGTAACGTCCTCGTGTAATTTTTTGTACCTACACTGTCCAGTTCCTCCATATTTGCGTTTTGAGCCAATGAGAGAGGCGTAGCTGGTCAGTGCACCAACCAGAGCTGACGATATGGCGAGTTCGACAATAGGGCGGAATTTGACCGCTTAGCAGTGCGCAAGTTTCTTAGGCCTTCGGGCTACCGCACTGCTGCCACGGAGCGTTTTCCCGCCAAAAATGCGTTGCAGGATCCTGCGAAAATCTCTCGTGCACTGTCTTTGCCACCTCTGCGCGCTACTCCGAGCATTGGCCAAGCCACAGCAGTCACGCCGGCAGTCTTGAAGGCACGGCCGCTGACAATTAGGGCTCGCAAATGGAGATTACTGTTACAAAAGATACTTTGAACGGTTGATTCGAAGTGTAGCGGGTCTTAAGTGCAAGTGTACAAAGTTTGAAGCAGAACTGTTGAGCCGTTCGCTTACAGTAATGATTCTAAAATTTAAATCGCTTCTCGAAGTAACATTTTAAGGCTCCGACGGTAATTTGGAGATTTAATGCTGTACGTCAACGTACATACAACTTCGTTATTTCTCCAGAATATTCCTGTTAATGCACGCTTTATACTCCAACGAAGTTTCCCCTAAATACGCCTATAGTATAGTTCCCAAACAGCAAGCGTTTTAGTCCACGGAAATGCACCGATACATAACTGAACATTTGTCATTTATCGCGGTGGCCACTAACGAAAGCTGTGACATTTAAATATCTCCAGCTTTTTCCTCAAAATAGCACCTTATTTCTACTCATTTTCAGCTCAATATGCCCTACAGTTCTGAACCAATCACCTATTAGGGGAGAGAGAGAGAGAAAAAAACCTTTATTGTTCCTATTAGGGGAGACTGAAGTGAAACGGTAAATCAGTTTAGACTGGTAAAGTGTTTTCTCAAACTCTATTTTCACTTGAGCGGGAAAAAGGTTGATTGCTCTCGTACAACAATGGAGATGAGTTTTGCCTTTGTTTAATATCTCGCCAAAACTTTAGCGCTACCCCACAAGTGTCATCTCAACAATTTCAGTGTATTTTATCTTATTTTGGCACCTCTAGCGCGCCAAATGTCCCCAAAACTTGGTAGGCTGAGTCTTCTATTCCTCTAGATAGCAGTGATCCTTCTTCATCGGTAAAAAGTAACAAAATACGAGAAGGCGCCGTAAAATTCCGTGGCGTCACGCAGTGCTAGAGCGGCAACCTCAGAGTGGGGTCGCCCCCTGTACGTATTTCGCGTATTGCCTCTTTTCTGGCTTATCAATCTTGCTCTCACGGTACGGGTGGTCGTTTTGCCTATTGTGGAATTTACCAAAAACAACTTGATATTCGTATTTAGTGTCCCTTCTTAATCCTTGTAGAGCTCCAAATCACTTCAATGAATATGAAACGTGTATTCTACGAAGCAGTGGCAGTTTCGTTGCACATTCGCAAATACGAGTCTATAGGTGTGCAGTCTTTTATGAATCATAGTTTCACTCGAAGCAGTGACTGCAATAGAAAGCAGGCGACGCTTGTGCCGCTGCGCCGCATAAACAAAACCCCGGAGGCTGCCAGGCGTGACAGGTTCATCCAGAGTTCTTAAATACTTTTACTTTAAAAAAGTATTAAAGGACTCTGGTGTAGCCGATGCGACCGCGAGAGCGTATTTGGCGAAACTGCTTCGTTTGAACTGCGGTAGCATCACGCACTACCACATTTACTGTATATTCTTATGAGTGTCCAGGCTCGGCTATCTTTTCTACATAATTATTCCGTGATAAAACAAATACGCAAATATTCTCATTTCAACAAATATACGTCATCAACAGCGCAACGCCTTTAATAAAGCAAATATTTGCAACCTTTCTATGCCTACTTTCCTAACCAAGAAGTAGGCCCAAAACGGCAAGGCATCGCCATTTCGCGGATTTGCGTGATGATGATTGCCTTACGTACGTACATGGAAAAGATACTTGGTGGAGCCCGGCATAAAACACTTTCTTGTCAAAAAATGCAAACTGCTTGGTTTCTTTTCCTGCCATATGCTGTCATAACGCCTTGGCCTGAAAAATCTTACAACGTACTCCTGATCTCGGAGGTCACATGAGCGGGATACCACGCTGCATGATCCTATTTCATCGGTGTTTAGAGTATTCCCACTACACTCGGAGGAAGTGCGAATATGCACAACGTGTCTGAACCGTGCGAGACGCAAGGCTCTCCGCAAGCACACTATTGATACCACTCCGCGCGTGGGAAACAAAACCGGTCACACTATGTTCACTTTCGACAAGGCAAACAGAATGAGAGAGAGAAAGAGAGCAGTCAATCAAATTTTATTTACAAACGGTTTGCTGTCCGACCTGTCGGCGATGGTACGCGCCCCCATCCCTTCCTCACTAGCGAGTGAGCTGGACCACTCCACTCGAACGCGTCCGCTCCATGCTGTGGCGACTCCTCGCGCGGCACATTCAGCCTGCACATCCAGGGAATTTCCCAACCTCAAAGCAACGCATGAAAACAACATAGATATTTTCCGTTTTGTAAGTTGGAATCGCTGAATTTCTTGCGCAATGAAGATGGACCGGGCCTTTGACCTCCAATGTAATCATTCATGACAACACGAGCAATAAGGGACACTCTCGAGTAAGGGGCTCTCTCACATTGCTCTAATGGTTACGGCTTTTGGAACAACTTATTGTGCCTTATGAGAAACCTTACAAACGAAGTGAGATTGGGGGAAATGTACGCTGCAGCGATTAATCCTTGGTGGCTTTCGGTAAACCCTAACGATCTCGCTCGCTCATGCGCCCCAGAGTCTGTTCACCGCCAGAGATCACAGACGTGAATCACTGCATTGGGGCGCAGTACGTGCGACGCGGCGTGTTCCTTTCGCCACAGCGCACAGTACGGAAATCACCGTGTATTCTTTTGCTTGCTGTGCACTTCGCAGCGGGTGATGTCGTTAGCTCCGGTGGCTGTCAGGATGCGTCGGCGCACGGTCGCAGACCGTTAATAGCGTCGAGCTGCGTAAAAGATATGGTCGAAAGCCTCTTCGACTGAGATCCTCGGCTTCTTTTGTTTTTACTTCGGCAGGCACAGCGCCAGATAAGCAGTCCCTTCGTACAACGCTTCCTTCACGTTCACAACCTTGCGGTCGCTGAAGTTCAGAGGCACCGTGCACAAGTGGTTGGCCGGGCAGTTGCACGTCTTGTACGTGGCGTAGTAGTCTTGCGTGACGTGTCCGCACGGCTCTCCAGGCTTGCACTCACTCAGCTGCGTAGATGGTGCGAAGCCAGTTGCGACATGTCAAAACGGACGACGACGTCCGGTGGCGTGCACCAGGCGTTTTTTTTTTTAATACAGAAAAGC
The DNA here is from genome assembly GCF_050947875.1 of Dermacentor variabilis. Classification (NCBI taxonomy): domain Eukaryota; kingdom Metazoa; phylum Arthropoda; class Arachnida; order Ixodida; family Ixodidae; genus Dermacentor; species Dermacentor variabilis. The sequence goes on along the minus strand of NC_134568.1, from coordinate 261,525,365 downwards.
ACACGGCAAGGAGGATGCCACCGTTGCAATCGTGTTGTTATAGCTGCGAGAGCCTTAGGAAGCCTGGCTACTAAAGAGCCGGAACTCCCAAAAATCTTAGCAAAGTAGCAACACTGTAAACCGTGAGGGAAAATATAGGGGTGAGGAAAATGATGAAGCGCAAACAAGCCAATTCTATACACTGTAACAATAAACAACGAAAAGAGAAAAAATGCACGCAAGGACATATAGGCGATCCAAGTACATACACATGCATACACAATCTGCGTAACATGGGAATTGATTTAGTCGCGTGGCTTTTGCTTTAGTGAAATCGAACGAAGGTAAAGTAGCGATGTAAAGTTAATGGTTCTCTGCCGAAGCCGAGCGATGCTGTTCCAGGCCGGTCGCGGCGAAGAACTACACTTCGTCGTTAAGAGGAATCTTTGGGTCGGTCTCGGCTCACCCAACTGAAATGCGCTGGAAACGCAAGAACGTTAGCATTAAGGAGCCGATCAACGGAGAGGATTCGAAGTTGTTACACTTGAACGAAAAAAAAAAAGTGAAATTCTATTGGCAGTGTGGTCGTCAAACTGATTCATTACATCACATGTTTCGTACAAAAAAAATGGCTAAAACTTCAAAAAGACACAGAAGGTTAGAACGGCCAGGTGTACAACTCTGCAAAATAGCATCTCGTAATTCTTTGCACAGTATTGCATTCAGACGTTAAAATTCAGAAAAAGTCAATATGTTAAATTGTAGCTTACATGTATTACTTGTTTAAGTGGACTTGTTTAATGGTCTTTCAGGTGATCTTAAATATCTGAGCTATCAGTTTCTTTTTTTCTGAAGTAATAGTGTAGCTGTATATTTATCGTCTATATTTTTTTTATTTTGCTAATTTGATTGTTCATCAGAGATTTGAGAGCCTAAATAATGACTGTGTGGCCATCAGTCACTAGAATATGACCTTTTATATTAAGTGCAAAAAATATCACAATTAGTTAAACAGTCGCATAATGAGAACATCTATGAGTTTTATGTGTATTTGAATTATTACTAATATTAGCTAATTTGAAAACACATACACTTGAAAGAGATGAAAGGGAAAGCAAGGAGCAGGCTGGAAACTGCCACCGGAAAGCTCACAACGCCTGCTTCTCTTCAGGAAGAACGGCACAGAAACGTAGAAAGGGGAAGTTAAGAAGAAGCCAAGGAAAGAGAAAAGATAGAATAAGAAATTCGGAGTCAGGCTTCCTCTTAAAAGGCCCCTCACCAGGTGCCATAGCAAAATTTGGTTATACGCTAGAAGTTGTTGCGTGTCCTCTAGGGAGCGTTCTGCCACAAAAATGTTTCAGATCGGCTCATTAATAGCCGAGATCAAAATATTTCAGTGCCGCGTACCCCTGATTTCAGGAGGCGAGCTCCACCGCCAAGCAAGACACTTTCTCCACTTGCCCTGTCTAGCCTCCGCAAGCGAAATTCCTTCCCTGTGTTCTCCCATACCGGACCCCGAGGATCGCGTGACGCATACGTCACGGGACCTGGCTTCATTTTTTTTCTCCTCACTTTTTTTTTCGGTGCTGCGCACTTCTGCTGACGGCGTCGCGCGCGAGCTGTTGTTAAAGGGACACTAAAGGTTACCAGAAACTCAAGTTAAAGTGGTAGAGCAATGTTCTAGAACGTCTAAGGCGTCAATATAATCGCGAACAGAGCTTTAGTAACCCAGAAATTGAGGTAAATGCATGACACGATTTGAGACCTCCCAGCGACATTCCGGTACTAGCCCGATGACGAAAGGACTCCTCATAATTTGTGTTACTAATACTCAACTACTCGTATTAAAAATATCATTTCATTCGATTATAAGACGGAAGAAAATGCTACTTGTCTACGTCTATTCGATTCTAAGAAAAAATAACATTTTGACGTTACCCTTCAGTAATATGGGTGTTCGAAAGGTTTCGTTTTCGCTCGACTCTGCGCGCTCGACTCTGCGCCGCGCACGCTTTGGAGTTTCAGTAGTTTCGTTATCGCGTCGTGCTGTGAGGGTTCCGCTGGTTCACGAAACTTTCATTTGGAACAAGCAGCGAGAATGCCACGTCCATGTGATGTCGTGGGAAGCCCTCGTTGCTTTCCCGCTCCGGAGAGCCGGTGTCGAGGCCGCCGTCGTAGTACGCAACGACGCCGGCAGTGCGAGCCCTCAGCAGCAGGTCGCGCTCGTCGGTGCTCAAATCGCTGAAGTTGAGCCCACCATCGCGAGCCAATCTGTCGGTGTCAGGGTCCATTGCGACAAGCGTCGAAGTTAGCGTCATAGAATGAAGTACCAGCTTATGGGCGTCTTGCGCTGGAGTTTGAGGTATAGTAGCGGCGCCTGGTGGCGGTGCGGGAAACGACATCTGGGTCGTGCCAGCTTGGGTCGTATTGAGCCCTGGCTGTGGCGAAGCACGTTTCTAGGCCGAGTTTTGCGTCGATTCGCACATTTTTATTCCCTGTTGCGAATGCGAAAAGGCTCGTCGCTTCTCATAGACCACGCCGACCACGCTGCGAGCTCGCCGCAGCCTATAGTTTAACGAAAACGGACTCTCCGTGTGCCGTGGGACGTAATGTGGGACGTAATTCGTTTCTCCTTCCGCTAGCCACCACACTCCCGCTTTCGCTCTGCTGTCGGCTCTGTCTTGGCTCTGTTTCTGGCCGCGCGTTCGCGATTTGCGCAGAAAAGCCGTAGCGCCGTCTGCGGACGCCGTTCTACTCACCGATGGCGCAACGTCACTATGAGACCATGATGTCAGTACTCCTCGATCGGAGGGCGTGCGATTTGAACTGCGCTAGAGGTACGCGGACGCTTCAGAACGCATTTTCTCTTAAAATAAGTCTCTCCCTGGCACGAAACAAGCGTTTCGAGGTTTCTGTGATGATATTTCAACAGTCCACGTTGACTTAATAGTAACCTTTAGTGTCCCTTTAATGTCTCGTTTCGCGCAGCGCGCGATTTTGCGCGCTGTGCACGAAGACACCAGTCCTGACTGGCGGTATAAGTCAGTATTACACGAATACTGAGGCAGAACAAGCGGATCACAGAGCATGATGCCGTGCTGGAACACGGTAGAAAATTACATAGTTTTGGTGTCTACGTGCGTGACTGCGCGACGTGGGAACAAGCAGACGAAACGGAAGTACATCTTTCTTGCTGCGGTGCGGAGAAAAATAAAAACGTGCAGACATTTGGTTCGTGTGTTTTGTTATTTCTCTAAGCTTTAATTCGTCTTTTCAAGCAACGTATTACACAAATAACAGATGTTACCTTGAGTAATTCTCGAAGTCACGTGTCATCACGAGCGACGTCACAGTGCAAACAGGTGTACGTAGGCGCACTAGCACGTGTACGTCATCCTCCGGCTTAAAGCGCGGCGGCCGTGAGGAGGAGGGACAACGGCGTTCGATTTGAAATTTCAGGTCTTTCCATGGCGCGCAGCAATGTAATTCTTTGCAGACACGATCGTTATCGCGAAATGTATGCTCTGCGCTTGTCAGCTCAAAATGGCCAGACTTGGTGAGGGGCCCTTGTATGTCGTACGCATAACTTGGGACTGTCATGGGAATAAGAAGGCATTTAGAAAAACCACAAGCTGCTGCAGATAACGGGCGCTATAACGTAAAGCTATTCCAAACTTTTCTATTCCAATTCTGCAATCAGCCCTCCGCGATTGGTCAAAAACTCTTTTGGACCACCCCCACTTCGCCCGCCTGTCACGCGACGTCAGGAAAACCGCAATAGCTCCCAATCTGATGTAACGTGTACACATTGATTATGCATGATTGGACCGAACAAAAGAAAACTGGCTATTTCTGATTCGACGCCGTTTCGCCTTTAGACCTCTGCTATTGGTCAAAAGATTTAGGGCTGCGCCCACATCACCTGCCTGTCACGCGACGTCACAAAACCGCGAAAACTCACCGCGTCAAAGTGACGTGTACGCGTTAAAGAAGCGTTAATATGCCGAACAAAACTGATTTTTTTTTGTTTCTGAATAGCCGCAGGCTGCCCCGTTCCGAAAGGAATAAAATATGGCCGCCGCCAATCGCTCAGGCACTGGCTACTCGCACCTGCCGAAGAGCATGAGTTTATTTGCGTATAATAAAGCTTTTTGCGTGGCCGTGTAACGTTTTCGAACACTTTCAGCACGTTTATGACCTCGTTCTGCCTACTATTTTTGGCTGAGGATCCGTTTTAGCATTATTCTTACCCTTCCGTTGCATGCCACCGCGATTTTCGACCATCCACCGCAAGCTAAGTAAGGGAAAATGGACCAATCGCAGACGCCGGCACAACCCTCTTCGTCCTGTTATCGATTTTCAGTGCACTGTTCTCGGCCCCATCTAATTCCTCTCCACTTGAGCCTGCTCCTCGCCTCTTGTCAGCCAATTAGGTAAGACAAGCCGCTCAGTGTGGGTAATGTTATCGTTTTTAAATCAAACGGACGTGACCTCCTATAAATGAGGAGTGCGTTTGATTGGTCTCATCAAACAACCCTGCGGGTCATGCTTGTGTCGGCGGTTGCGTAAAGTTGACGTCAGCAGAATAATGTAAAAAGATATTGGAATAGTTTTACGTTATAAGGCCCGTCATGGTTAATAATCTTGATTGGTGGGCTTAGGATCACAAAGCCCCACCTGAGCTGCCATGCAAACCGCAGTAAAAAAGCTCCGGATTAATTTGACCACCTCCTAGAATCCCACAACGCGTACCGAAAGGCTCAAGCGTTTCTGAATCCCGCCCTTATCGAAATGCGAAAGCCGCGCCGAGAATATCTAAGCACCGACCTCTTACTCGGCCGCAGATTGCCGAAGGCACTCTGCAAGGGCAAGCTCTTAACCGCACCAGCAAAATTAGGTGGTGCATACGAGGTGGCTGCATGAGCGGCATAGAGTCGACGAGCACGGCTGTATTGCATGGTGAGGAGCGAAAGCCTGGAAAAAGCAGCTATCGTCAAAGGGGTGAAAATTTCTCGCGGATTGCGCGGGTGTAGCGACAATGGGAATGTGCGGTTCATCAGACGCACACAGATGTGCGCGCACTACCATTCCGTTTCAGATTGTATGCGTCGACGCAAATAAATCGGGCAGCTAATTCTAACCTACGCTAGACCGGTTCAGTTAAATGCCTGACACTTGCGATGCGCTGTACTGCGGTGTGGTTCGTTGACGTCAATTGGTTCGCGTCTTTTGGTTGCTTTTTAATGTCCTGTATCAGCTTGTACTGATAAGCTGGTGGAATTACGTAAATAGTCCTATGGCAGCAATAATTAGCAATGTCGGCCCATTTGGATACTTAGTAATGGTGTATGAGTATACAGTACGGGAGAAAATGCGACACATGCAGTAAGTGAAAGTCACTGCTATATAAAATATATGGCGACAAATTAGCTTCAGAAAAGTTAATGCAAGAAGCTACAAGAACGCTCGATGTCATCACACATGAAGGCCAGAAAAGCTCACCTGTCATTCTGAAGCTGGTTGGGTCACCATGTAGGTGGCTGCCGCGGACACGAGTGCAAGGCCTCGCCCTAATACTGCTATAATACCCCGTGGTCTGCTCAACAGGCAGCGAACACGGGAAGCATCAGTTATGCTGCGGCTTCCCTTCTTCGCCCACTGCCGATCAACTGTCAATCTTCATCTAGTCCCCTTTGTATTGTTTGGAGCCGCAATCTGCTGTTGTTTCAGCCATTCTAGCTTAGAGTTGTGCCATCTAAGCTAAACAAGAGCGTCCTTTCTTACACGGGGAACGAAGAAAGGATTTTAGTGTGTCAGATTCGACTTGACCGTCAGTGATGGATAGCTCTAGTAGGCCTTGCTGTGTACAACCTCCACAGCAAAAGATTGCATTTCGGATGCATATTCGAGTACGCCTCGTCTGTATTTCTCCTTCATTCGCCTTGCGATCCAGGTCCGCGCCTTCACCTTGCTCTGCGCAGCCGTGTCGTTAACCTTACAGTGGAGATGGTGTTTGTGACATACAAACGATACACCTGCATATAAGAAAGGTTAGTTTCTGGTGTACCTACTAAGATGTGCTTGCAGAGTTCCCTGACGGCTAAGCAAATCCAAATAGCCTGCTCCTTGTCCCTTTTCAGTGTTGCCCAAATACTGCGCGCATGTTTGTGCTGTGAGCTGTCTTCGTTTCTGTACTGTTGCCGATTTTCGTTGCTCGTTCGTGTGATGCGTAACTGGGGCGTTTTCGTTGTTTCTCTTCGTGTCTGTGTGTCCTGTGTTTTCAGGGAGCGCTGAGACAAGAACAGCAGGCGCAGCGCGCTTCTGTGGGAGGAGCTTCCCCTGCATTCTTAACCTGCCAAACATTTCGCCTGAAATTTTGTACGTGCATCGCTAAACCTACCGATTCACAGGTGAAGTACTGGCGCTGTTCGTAGTGGGTCAAATCCGCCGTGTTGTTTCCATGGGCCCGACGGTAATATACGTCCGAGTTCTGCCCAGAGCAGCGGCACATCACCTCTGCGTGCGTTTGCTTGCCGTTTTGACCATGGGCAACACGTGATATCTTTCTGACGGTCTTTGCTACCAGTGATACCTGGCTGGCGTTACAAGGGGGAGCTTGCCAGCCGGAGCACATCTGCAAGGCAAATGGAGAGAGCAAGAGGAAGAGACGAATTTATTAAAAGTGGAGAGAAGGGGAAATAAATTCTTGCCTGCATTGTGTTGCTGCCAGTGTGACGCCGGACGCGACTTCAGCGGAACTTAGCAAGATGTAACACAAAAGTTGCCGAACAAAGCAGGCTTTAGACCTAAATGTTCCCAGCGACCGCACAACCGTGAAAACGCATTCAAAGTACGGCGAAGGATGACATGGAGAAATAGTATTCATGCGTTCATTGTAATAGAAGAACTTCATTTTTTGTGAACAATAAGAAGGACCCCAGGACCTTGCTTGAAAAGTGGTTAATTATTGCTTTTATCAGCTGAAGCAGGGTGAAAAGATATGCGCTGCAGATAAGCCGATTAGCTGTTCTGCAATCAATTAAGAAGGCGGTGACAACTTCGGGAAGAGCCGGAGGCGCACCTTAAGTTGAGTTCTGGCGGTGACGTTGAACGCCAATCCATCGGTCGCTCTGTCGAAACCCTCGGGACAGGGCTCCTTGCGCGGGCAGCGGCACAGCCGGATCTCGAGCGGGCTCTGCCAGTAACGCCGATGAACCAGACTGCAGGCCGAGCGCTCCGAGGTGCACAACGGCAGCTCGCGTTCCCACGTGGCCTGTGTGCGCGCGAGTGTTGAACAAAGCGTGTATATACGAACCTTGCATGGTGGCGCAGCGCCAAATTTAGCGAGCGTTTGCAACTTTTCTGCAACCATTGCGCTGCTGAGAACTCAAAGAGGGCGAAACGAGTGTTTGGTCATATAATGTTATACTGCTCCACGGGGCAAACACGGTTCCTGAAGCCGTATTTGCAGCCAGAGACGTCTCAGTGTGGGAGAGAGAGACAGAGAGAAAATCCGCTGTTTGACAGTTTAGCTGCAGCAGGAAACGTGAGAAATAATGCGTCGTTAAAGCAAGCGTGTGTTAGCAAATCTTATGTCATGCTGCGCGCTGCGTTCATTTCAACTTTATAGAGAAATACCGCTCAGTCAGCTGAAGACGTGGAATCGGCGATGGGTAGAGTGAAAACAATATACACTATACTGATGGGCGACTTCAATGCCAAGGTAGGCAAGAAGCAGGCTGGAGACAAGGCAGTACGGAAATATGGTGTAGGCACTAGGAATAGCAGGGGAGAGTTATTAGTAGAGTTTGCGGAACAGAATAATATGCGGATAATGAATACCTTCTTCCGCAAGCGGGATAGCCGAAAGTGGACGTGGAGGAGCCCGAACGGCGAGACTAGAAATGAAATAGACTTCATACTCTGCGCTAACCCTGGCATCATACAAGATGTGGACGTGCTCAGCAAGGTGCGCTGCAGTGACCACAGGATGGTAAGAACTCGAATTAGCCTAGACCTGAGGAGGGAACGGAAGAAACTGGTACATAAAAAGCCCATCAATCAGTTAGCGGTAAGAGGGAAAATAGAAGAATTCCAGATCAAGCTACAGAACAGGTATTCGGCTTTAACTCAGGAAGAGGACCTTAGTATTGAAGCAATGAACGACAATCTTGTGGGCATCATTAAAGAGTGTGCAATAGAAGTCGGTGGTAACTCCGTTAGACAGGATACCAGTAAGCTATCGCAGGAGACGAAAGATCTGATCAAGAAACGCCAATGTATGAAAGCCTCTAACCCTACAGCTAGAATAGAACTGGCAGAACTTTCGAAGTTAATCAACAAGCGTAAGACAGCTGACATAAAGAAGTATAATATGGATAGAATTGAACATGCTCTCAGGAACGGAGGAAGCCTAAAATCAGTGAAGAAGAAACTAGGAATAGGCAATAATCAGATGTATGCATTAAGATACAAAGCCGGCAACATCATTACTAATATGGATGAGATAGTTCAAGTGGCTGAGGAGTTCTATAGAGATTTATACAATACCAGTGGCACCAACGACGGTAATGGGAGAGAGAATAGTCTAGAGGAATTTGAAATCCCGCAAGTAACGCCTCAAGAAGTAAAGAAAGCCTTGCGAGCTATGCAAAGGGGGAAGGCAGCTGGGGAGGATCAGGTAACAGCAGATTTGTTGAAGGATGGTGGGCAGATTGTTCTAGAGAAACTGGCCACCCTGTATACGCAATGCCTCATGACTTCCAGCGTACCGGAATCTTGGAAAAACGCTAACATAATCCTAATCCATAAGAAAGGGGACGCCAGAGACTTGAAAAATTATAGACCGATCAGCTTACTGTCCGTTGCCTACAAAGTATTTACTAAGGTAATTGCAAATAATATCAGGAACACCTTAGACTTCCGTCAACCAAAGGACCAGGCAGGATTCCGTAAAGGTTGCTCAACAATAGACCATATTCACACTATCAATCAGGTGATAGAGAAATGTGCGGAATATAACCAACCATTATATATAGCTTTCATAGATTACGAGGAAGCGTTTGATTCAGTCGAAACCTCAGCAGTCATGGAGGCATTGCGCAATCAAGGTATAGACGAACCGTATGTAAAAATACTGAACGATATCTATAGCGGCTCCACAGCCACCGTAGTCCTCCATAAAGAAAGCAACAAAATCTCAATAAAGAAAGACGTCAGACAGGGAGATACGATCTGTCCAATGCTATTCACAGCGTGTTTACAGGAGGTATTCAGAGACCTGGATTGGGAAGAATTGGGGATAAGAGTTAATGGAGAATACCTTAGTAACTTGCGATTCGCCGATGATATTGCCTTGCTTAGTAATTCAGCGGGCCAACTGCAATGCATGCTCACTGACCTGGAGAGGCAAAGCCGCAGGGTGGGTCTAAAAATTAATCTGTAGAAAACTAAAGTAGTGTTTAACAGTCTCGGAAGAGAACAGTAGTTTACGATCGGTAGTGAGGCACTGGAAGTGGCAAGGAATACATCTACTTAGGACAGGTAGTGACTGCGGATCCGGATTATGAGACTGAAACAACCAGAAGAATAAGAATGGGCTGGGGTGCGTTTGGCAGGCATTCTCAGATCATGAACAGCAGGTTGCCATTATCCCTCAAGAGAAAAGTATATAACCAGCTGTGTCTTACCAGTACTCCCGTACGGGGCAGAAACCTGGAGGCTTACGAAAGAGGTTCTACTTAAATTGAGGACGACGCAACGAGCTATGGAAAGAAGAATGATAGGTGTAACGTTAAGGGATAAGAAAAGAGCAGATTGGGTGCGGGAACAAACGCGAGTTAATGATATCTTAGTTGAAATCAAGAAAAATAAATGGGGCATGGGCAGGACACGTGATGAGGAGGGAAGATACCCGATGGCCATTAAGGGTTACGGACTGGATTCCAAGGGAAGGGAAGCGTAGCAGAGGGCGGCAGAAAGTTAGGTGGGCGGATGAGATTAAGAAGTTTGCAGGGACAACATGGCCACAATTAGTACATGACCGGGATAGTTGGAGAAGTGTGGGAGAGGCCTTTGCCCTGCAGTGGGCGTAATCATGATGATGATGATGGCCGCTCAGTCGCCTCTCTCCTCATTTTCCCCAGTTCTGTGAAAGAGTGTGAAAGCGGAACCGTGCCCAGTAGGGGATTTTATTAACGCTACTGCTGCTCCGTAGTGGCTAATGGCCAAATCGCTTCGTCGTTTTTTCTGTACCTTTATCGCGGACTGCGCACTCTTTGACATTGGAGAAGTGGCACACACCTGAATTCACCCAACATCGTTTGCATTCCCTCGATCCATCGATGCAACTGCGGCTGTTACCAGGGCTTCCGCGTAATGAGGAAACAATGCTGTGCCGCTTACACTTGGGCGTCGCACTCACCAATGCATATAGCTTTTTCATTGGAATGACTGATAGTGCCGAGTGCAATGCCTGCAGTGGTCGAGGAAACTATAGAACATCTACTGTGCTACTGGCCATCTTTAGAAAATGAAAGACATGACCTCTGCACAGCTCTCAATCTGTTAGATAGAAAACCGTTCACCTTGAACAAGATCTTGTGACCGTGGGCTCGCATATCTATCGTAGCTACAAAAGGCCACAAAAGCGCTGCTGCGATATTTGAAAGCTACTAGATTTAGTCAGCGTCTGTGAAACGGACTGAGTGACCGAACGATATCCTCAGTGGACTTTCTCTTCTTATTTTAATCTTTCCGTCCCCTTTTCCCTTTCGCCAGTGTAGAGTAGCCAACCGGGCTCAGTCTTGGTTAACCTCTCTCTCTCTCTCTCTTCGTTGTTTCGGCTGCCAAAGGAAATATCGCAACGAGGCGTGCGTCATCCTCTTTACAGGTTCTGGAAACCATTGTATAAAGTCGTGCTGTTTGCTGGGACCGGTGACCAGTAAACACGGAGGCGTATATGCACCGCAGTCCGTACTTTTGCATAAAAACTACAAAGTGAACAAACAGCGAGCCTTCGAGACTTCGAAAGGTCACTGTTAACAGTGCCGTGAAATGCCAAAGAAGAGCGGGGATGTCCGTCCGTTGTTGACGGGTGTCCGCAAGATTTAGCAAGAAAGGGCTCGTAGTGTGTGCAAGGTATGAAAGGCAAAGCATCAATGTATCCAGTATGTATAACGCTTTGGTTCTCGCAGACATTACGCCGTTACTGCGCTGCAATTGGTGCGCGTGAGTCTAAGAGACTCTCCGGTAGAACATGCGAAAACACGTGCTGGGTGAAGTTAGACGCACTGAACATTGAACTCTACACCGGTGCGTGTATCTACACTAATGCGGCTGCATGGTCATTTTTTTTTTTGGTCAACGCTTTCAGCCGTATCCGCGAACCGCTGTCAAGCAGTTCAGACGATAATTTCTAGCTAGGATGCACCATAACATTTTCTTTTGAGGGATTTACAGCCGGCAGGGAGGCTAAGTCCCTCCGTTTATCCTACTGGAAGACGGTTAACCGAATAAGTAAAAATGAAAGCGCAATTTTCCTTTCAGTGCATTTAAGCGAAGATCGTGTCACTGCAGCATAGCGTACTCCTGATAAGCAAAGTGACATTCGAAAAAGAAAAAAGACTAGGCCAGGTATTAGCACCGCTTATTACTCTAAGTAAGATTGTGATGGTTCGAGAGCTGCGCGCGCGCGGGTGACCTTGCACACTCTCACTGATCAAAGTGACGTTTCTATACCTCGTACCCCTTACAAGCTTCCGAGATTGTGCACACTGTGACGCTCTCGTGTGTGGTCAACACACCTCGCGTTTTCTGTTAGAGATCTCCAAATTGACTAGAGTCCGCCTATGGTGCTACACAAAGAAATGCGTGAGCGATGGTGGGATAGAACCGCTGTCTTCCAGCACAGCAGCCCAGTGCTCAAACCATTCAGCCACGATCGCACACATGTTTTTCTCGTGCCAGAGATCGCTCTTTGAAACGCCTGGCGCGTACATCACGTGCCAGTTTCTCGCGTTTTTTCCTCATGACAACTAGCGCTTTCAGACGCTGTGCTAAACTGATCTGCCATCGGGATACTGCACAGCATTCCGGATCGGCCCATATTTTCTGTTAGGTACTTGTAAAGTCAGTGAAGTTCGCCTATAATGCTATCGCATTAAAACAGCAGAAAATGAGCAGGCATCGTGCAGACTACTCATTATATATGGGGATATGCCATAGCGCAATCTGCCGTAAAAGAAGTCGCCGTTTGACCCTAAACGCGAATCATCGATTGCGATAGCAAATTAGTGGATAGCTATAGCTATACGTGGTTCGGCCTGGCGGTGCCGACGTGGACGCGGCCCGCCTCGGTCTGAAAAGACCGGGCTTCAGGACTCTAATAAAATTTTGTGAATGAATGAATATAGCTATACGTTGTAAGGATAGTAGATTTACCGGCCGTAGAAACTTGTAAGCATAGGCATACTAACTAAATTAACAAGCATTGTTAATTAACAAGCACGGAAGACGGCGCGCTTCCTCCCCGCTTTCCTCGCTTGCGTGCGCGAGATTGAGCCTTGATCGCCTGCTCAGCCTCGCACGCTTTCACTCGTACGTACAGCATACAGCGCGCGACGACGATTTTATCGCCCTTGGACTTTTTACGGAACCTCACGGCGACTGTAGAAATGCGCATGCAGTGTCCATATAATCGCTATTGCAATAAAACTACACAACAGCGAAGCGAAACATGTATGCAGTAGTCGTTGCTGTCCTGGAAAGCAAAACAAATTTATTCAACTTTACCAAGGAACTGCAAATGCATCGTTATATTGCTCACCGAGTAATGAAATCTTGCTCCTATATAGCGCGCATACCGCCGCCCTTCGCTCATGTCACTGAAGTGCATAACAATGCCGTCAGAGCTGCAGTGCGATGCGCCGGTGTCGTGCGGGCATATATCCAAAGCAAGTTCTCTAACCAATTTTATATCCGCTGCGCATTTGCGTTGTGCTGCCTCGTAAAACAATGGTGTGAGTTAATTATAGGTGTTAGCCGAGAAATATGGGCTGTTAATTGAAGCGCTGGAAGTCTTCACCGCTGTGTCCTGCTGAAATTAGTTTGTCAAGCCACGCACACACGAGCGAGCTTGAACTGTTCGGTGTGCCGTGCCGGTCACTGCCAACTATAGCCGTCATTATCGCTAATAATAGAACAAACTAAGATTTATTATCTACTTGAGTTTATTCAGCTTTCGCTTGGTGCGAATGAGCGTGACTAGAACAGAAATTTAACGACTGGGCTTTTTACCCACCGTGGTTGCTCAGTGGCTATGGTGTTGGGCTGCTGAGCACGAGGTCGCGGGATCGAATCTCGGCCACGGCGGCTGCATTTCGGTGGGGGCGAAAACACCTGTGTGCTTAGATTTAGGTGCACATTAAAGAACCCCAGGAGGTCGAAATTTCCGGAGTCCTCCACTACGGCGTGCTCATAATCAGAAAGTGGTTTTGGCACGTAAAACCCCATAATTTAACTGGGCTTTCCTGCAGCACCTGCAGCCTAGCGGGCCCTTCCAAGCAAAACGTAGTATGAGTGTTCACTTGATCATCAGGGTATTTCACTGCGACTACACGCACAAAGTACATGGTTAACATAACGTGTTTTCTGTCATCTGGTCGCGGGACTAATCGTCGACTGCGGCAGCAGCATTCCGATGGGGGCGTAATGTTAAAGCTCTCGTGTAGCGAGCTTTGGTGTTCCAGTTAATGAACCTGAGGCAAATTAAAATGAAACTCTGGGGTTTATGTGCCAAAATCACGATATCATTTTGAGGCACGCCGTAGTTGGGGGACTTCGGATTAATTTTGACCACTTTAACCTGCACCTAAACTAAGTACACGAGCGTTTTTGCATTTCGCCCCCATTGAAATACGGCCGGAAATCGATCCCGTGACCTCGTACTTAGCAGCGCAACGCCACAGCTCCTTAGCCACCGTGGTGGGTGACCCTGAGGCAGTCAAAATTAGTCTGGAACGCTTCACCACGCTGTGTCTCATAGCCCTTATGTAATTTTGTGACGTTCAATCAATCAGTCAATCAATCAATAAATCAATCAATCAATCAATCAATCAATCAATCAATCAATCAATCAATCAATCAATCAATCAAATGGCCTAATATGACACGTAAAATATTACAAGCAAATAAATGAAATTGCACGTATGCGTTATTGTAGTGCCATAACCGGAACTACACAGTGCCGCGTGACACCATGTTGGACTTGAGTGCAAGTCTTGTATCCTCCTTCTATCCTTGTTTATTGCGCTTAGCTTGCACTGTGTTAAACTTCAGAGACCATATTGGACAGAATGCCCTAAGGGCGCAGAGGCCCGTGGCTCGTGAGCTTTGTTAAACTTCAACTTCTTCCAAGAGTTAACGACTCTGCCGTCGAAGAAGACGACGTGTGCGTCGCACAAATCAGTAAAGGAAAACGAAACGAAATTGGTTGTGCAGAAACGCGCTCAGTCAACACCGCCGAGGCCAACTTGTTGGCTCAGTGGTTTGTGCTACTCAAGAACGGAATCCTCAGCGCAATACCTACCTTCGTGGCCTCTTACAAAGACCAATAATGTGTCCTCATATTTAAGAATGGATAGAATGCTAATTTCTTTTTTGATCGGTCTGTGAATGATCGTGGCTGACCGAGCTTTGGAACTACAAAAACGGTTTCGTCGTAAAGGCTAGATACTGCCCACTGCCTTTCTCTAGTGAGACTTCCTGTGAACCTTCTTGGTAGCCACCCCACGTCAGTCACCTTAACTCGACGATGCAAGGCAGGTGCTGACCGTCCGGTGCGCTGACGACAGCTGACTCAGCAGCTGAAAATCTCACTGTTACAAACAAGTTGAGAAACGTTCGGTGAAATCACGTGCGTTCGAGTTTTTTAGGGACGCTTAAAGCCAGCCGACAGTAAAGCTGACTCTGTTCTTGCCTCATTTGCTGTCTGGGTCTGCATATTTCTGCGAAATGGACAATCCCATGGCGGGTTTTAATCTTTGCCGTACTAGGGGACAGTGCCACCTTCGAACTTTTGCAAGCACAGCATTTCAGTAAAAATCATGATTCGTAAATGCCTTCCAATGAGAGCGAGATTCTGTTTAATGACGCCAGGTGCTGTATTTTGGATTTTTTTTTCGTTTTTCATTGTTTTTTGCCCTTCCTCATTGGCTCGCATGAAGCCGCGTCCTTGATATCGCCGTTATGAACCGTTTGGCGTTTCAGATGACACGCAATTATTATAATCGGAGGAAAAGAATCCTTACAAAATATGGCTCCAGGAGAGGTTTGCCCGAAGACAAACCAATCGTGATGTAGATGAAAAACGCTGGCCTATAAAATGACGCGCACACACAAACAAAGCACACCGCACACTCGCAACATGCACAAATAACCAGTCCCTAAGCTCATAATAACGCGTTCAGCCATCATATTCCGTTTTGAATTATTTCGTAACGTCTTACCAATCCGACAGTGCAGGCCCACTTTTTTCAGTACATATGGTCGGCAGTGGTAAACATGAACATAATTAGTACTTATTAAACGCACAACATGATTTTGGTCATGTTGTACGTTCAATAATTCATTAATTAGAAGCGCGTGAAGCGCAGACAACGGATTCGAAAATATCCGTGCTTCCATAAGACGTGGGCTCGTGTTCGCGAAACATATCTTACGTAAAGCATTTCCTCGCTAACGGCAGCTCGGGAACCCAACACTCAGGATAGCGATTGGCGTGAGAACGAGGCCGTCGCAATGGCGACAGCCAAACGCGGACGGCACTTAGGCGGGATAATTCTTGCGAGTACGAGTACTGTGCCTTCGAACGGCTTAGTCAACGTAACCGTGCACTGGTGCAATAAGTGAATTATGTGACGTTACTTAAGTCCGAAACATGGTCTGCCATTCACCTTTTTCTGCAGCTTAAAAACTTTCTCCGCTATACGTCGTCAGTCGAAGCCGACCTTTGCGAAGGCGTGTGAAAGCGCTCATTCAGAATGCTGGCAAATAAGTATAACAAGAATGAAATAGCACCTACAGTCGCACCGTAATGCGGCTAAAGGTATAATCTTGGCGAGCGCCTGGTTCTAGGCCATAATCGCGAAAGCATTAAGAGGGTAATATTCCCCCCGACAAGACTTCTGGCGAGAAAGTCCGTGCTTGACGGCAACGCACGTCCATCGCACAGCGCCTTCGGGCAGGAGGAAACACGTCACAGGAGGCGAGCACGTGCGTCTCTCCTGTAGGCCAAACATGCCGCTCTTTTACTCAGCCCCGTTTAACGCGCGGGCTCCGTCAACTCCAATCAAGGGCTCATCGCGAGGGCCCGTGCGCGAGGCGTCATTGGCCCATCTGCGGCATTTGCGTCCGGGTGCCTGCAACACGCGCCCGATGCGCGGTGACAAAACACACCCGGAGGGGGCGCACAAGCGACACTGTCGCAACTCTGGCGACAAGAGGGCAATCGTGTCGCCCGTGACTGCACACACGGCTGCTGCTCACCCCGTTTCCGAACACGACGAGCGCTAAGGCGGCGCCCAGGCTGCAGCAGGACACAGCCGCGAGCACAAGGCAACGTCGCGCGATGCCGCCGGACGCCATGCTCGCCGCACCGCTGCGATGCCTCGCTCCGCGCGCAGCTCGCTCGACTGATGCCGCCCACCTCCCTTCACCCCACGGTGCGCGCGTAGCAGCGCGAGCCAAGGAGCGAGAAGGAAAAGTTCTACAATGAAAGGGAGACCTGACAACGCCAGCTCGTCACCTGACTTCCCAGAATATCTCGCTGGCCGTTTCGCTTTCCGTTTTGCTAGGTGTAACTTTGGCGCTTTCTAAGTTTAAGACGAGCCTTTTTTTTTTCAAAATAGACTCCCAGTTTTACTGCAGAAGCGCGTGCCCCAACAGCCCGTTGAGACCTCTGGCCTTCGGAGGCCGCGCTATGCCGAAGTGACCTGGATTGTACCTTATTCACGTCACACTGGACGAGGTTTCGCCGCGCTTTATCGTGTTTTACTTTTTGTAAAAGTGCAACAAAAGAAAATGTAGGTGCATTTTTTTTTCTATAACGCCGTTGTGTCAATTCTTGCATGCATTTGCGTGCTCTAGTGCTCGCGTATAGAAGCCCATTTCCTCTTCAAGAAAATGTCCGTATTGTAGTTGTAGCTTGTCTCAGAGGCGCACAGAATCTTTTTGCTCTGCTTCACAAGGAAAGAGGGCAAACATAGAGCCGTTTTCTCGTCCTCAAAAGTGCTCATTAAAAAAAGAAAAATTTTTAGTTATTTTGTTAAAATTAGGTTCAGTGTGGGTGGAAGGAACTCATAAACATGCAAATTTACCTGGGCGTTTCTGTGAAAACTGGATTCATCTGTGCACATGATGTTGCTAAAAAAGTCCAGTGGCTCATCGGTTTTTGTGAGGACCCAATTCGAGAAATCTAGACGATTCTACAGGCCCCTATCTTCCAAGCATTGGTTCTGGTTAAAGTGGTACGGGTGAAAGGCCGCCGTTCAGAATCCTCCAAACTGATCACTTGGAAATTGGTACCTGGGCGGCCACGTACCCGCACGCTAGCATGAGGGTTTGAGGCCATAAATGCTCGAACGTAGGCTAGGACTCAAAGATGGAGTCCTACGCCGCTGTTTTTTGAAGCTGCCGGTTTGTCTCAGGTTTTCATCATTTCTGATGATAGTCGACGTGTTTGGTCTAACGCCACACTTCCGTGACTGTTATATATTAGTGGCCTCCCTCTTGTTGTCATTTGCAGCTCCCAAGGCAAGGATCATTTTTACCTTCTGCTCATTGGAGAAAGACATGGCGACTGGGACGGAACGAAACGCACCTTTAAATATTTGCACTGACGTTGTCAATTCGCTTTTGGGGTGATAGGTCTTGTGGCAAAAAGAAAGAACCATCAGAGCACTTTATCTACGCTAAGGCAGCAGCTGTCACAGCTTGTTTCGAACTAACACCAAATGCGACGTGTTACTTCGGCCGAGGCGCGGCAGATAAGGCACTAGCTCGATCACGATGTCTTACAGCGAAGCTGTATATGGCTAGCCGATTCGTCCGTCCGTGCGTCTGTCGCCTGTACGCCGAGAATTCCTCCGGCGCAACCCCGTGCTAATGCACGAAAAAAAAAAGCGATAGAGAGGTGCGCGATTGGCTGCGCCAGTAACGTCGTCGCTCTCCGTCGCAGCCAAGCGGGTTTCTTAAGAAAGCGCTGTTTTATGCACTGAAGCACAAAAGCAACTGGTACACCAATGCATTTCGATGGATACTTTGAAAATTAATATCTCGGAACTGGTTATGTCCATAGACTTCGTTCCAAGTGGATACGTCGTGTCAACTCAGCCGCTGTAATTCGTATATTTACATAAGTGGCGTAATGTAATTAATAGAAAATTAATTAGCGTAATTACTTTATTTATTCAATTGAACATTTTGATTTCTCGTTGAAGTAATGGCCGCCTCAACGAGTAATTTAGACCCAGAGTTAGAATCGTGCTATCTGCCGTAGGCAATATTTAAAAAATTTGGCGCCGCTAAAAGAAAAAAAGAACACACCCTGTTTAATGCAGAATTTGTAGATTCTCACGGCTTCGTAGCGCCCTGTGAGGCTATCAAATGCGTTTTTGCAATGTTATTTTCGTGACGTTAGAGGAGCCCGTGTAAACAAACCCTGCGGCAAGAAGCCACGCTCCATTTATTGCCAGTTTTTTAGCGGATCAGCTTAATATAGGATATAGTTAGTGATTTGTTGCGCGTTCGAGGAATTCTGGCACCATAGTGTCGTTGCAGGGTCGGCAGCTTTCTAATAGAGTAAAATAAGCATGTCTCAAAAATTTTGTACGTGGGTACTCCGCTGAAGTTGCTCGTTGTCGACATTTCCCTGTAACAAATACATATGCCTCATTTAAACCTCAACTAAGCATGCATTAAGTGTTTATTTTTGTAAAGGAAATGAAAGAATGCGCCGAGTTCTAAGAGAACACGTACTACAATTTCGCAAAAGGGAGCAGTCGCAACTAACGCACATTTAGAGATACTTCCTGATGCCATAAGAGAGATAGAAAGGATGCTAGAAAGGTAGGAAGGTTAACCAAAAAGTAGTTCTGATTAGCTACCCTGCAGGGGGTGGTGGTGGGGAGAAATCATAGGATAAAAAAGAGAGAGCGCAATATAGACGTAGAGAGAGAGAGAGACGAGCACACAATTGACATCTAATATACATATATATATATATATATATATATATATATATATATATATATATATATATATATATATATATATATATATATATATATATAGAGAGAGAGAGAGAGAGAGAGAGAGAGAGAGAGAGAGAGAGAATCCAAATAAGTAACACGTAGTAAGAGCACTCAACGAATGTATGATATTTGAACTAAGGTGCGTAGCCATCGCAAAAATGCAAAGAATAAAAAATTAATTTTAACAAAGAGTAAGTTAAAGTTCTTGATGCCGCAAAAAAGAAAACCAAGCTTGTGCGACTTTCCAGAATCGCAGCTCAAGTTCCGACGAAAATGTTTTTTTGGATCAGTTGCATTACCAACTTCAGTGGCCCGCATAATTCAACGACACACTTTAAACCATTGCTCGCATATGACGCTTTCAAACTTGGACAATATAGTTAGCCAAGGCCGTACTTCACTCACGCATCTTTACCTTCGCATGCGCATAATCCCCGTATTCTTCGTCCATTTTCATGAAATTTGATCTCGCTGACATCTTGTTGTTTTTGCAGTACAGCAAGCTAAATTGTACGTCGATTCTTAAAACGAAATTACATTGTTATGGAGGGCTTGCATAAGGTAATTTGCTGTATACGCTCTAATAAGCCCACCCACGTTCAATTTTGACAGATCGTTCATGATCTTCCCTCTATTTCCACGAAATTTAAAGAAGGTGGCTCGTTGCGTTCACTAAGGAAACTGCGGGCGCCTCCTATAACACTTAAAATTTGAAAAGGAAATACGAGGGTTCAGTATTATATACGAGCTCATAATTAATCCAGAAACGTCAAAATTTCATCACAGATCACACTTAACATGTTCCCCATTTTCAACACATTAACTCATTGTGACGTAAACTTCTCTCGCTGCACTGCGAAACATGGCGTTTAATGGCCGTATAACGCTTTCGAGCACTTTCTCAAGGAATCTCTTGCAAAAGCCTGACTTTATTCACAGATGTTTAACTTCGCATGCCCGTAGGCCATGATGTTCCCCACATGTTCACCAAACTTGATCTCAGTGGCAGTGATAGATCTTCGAGGACAGCACGCTAAATTCTGCGCAGATTCTTAAAAGGCACTTATGTTCCAGAGCTCTTCCATGCGCAGCGTACTGCAAAGGGCATAATTAACCCACACAATTTGAACTTCGCCTGCACACCACGCATACCATATGCCCCTAATTTTCAGCAAATACGAACAAGGTGGCTCGTTTAGTACACAGATGACACAGGGGAAACTCACTATCAACCTCGTGGGATGCATCAAAATACGGAAAAATAAAACAGGCTTCAGTAATTATTTACAAAACTCATAACTAAGCCAAAAAATTTAAACTTTCCACCACTAATTCCCGCTAACACGACTGTTACTTTCACTGAATGTGAACTCGGTGTCATGGGCAGTTCTCCCTAGAGATTGAGAAACAGTGCACATCACGCATTGAAGGCCTCCTATTTCCTTGAAATATATAGTGTCTTTGCGGCATGTCGACTTCTTTCGGGCTAGTAGGTAACCTTCCTGCGTGGTCCATAAGAGACGCTTGTAAAGCTCTGACGCTTGCAAGTAATTTACTGCAGAGGCAGTAAATAACCTACACAGTTCAAACTTTCTGTAATGGTCATCCATAGCATGGCTCTCCTATTTTCTGTGAATATACGTATAATCGCTGCGATTTCTTGGTTCTCCCAGGGCAGCGGATAAACTTTGTAAGCGTTTCGAATACTGCCTCTATAAACAAGTAGAAAACAAGAATTTAGCAAGTTTTATTTTTTCCTTAACGTTCTTAACGCCCTAAAGCCCCATTTCCTCTAAATGTAAACTTGGTGACTGATGTTGTTCTTTCAGGACACCCTAAAAACATGTATATAACGTTTCCGAGTGCATAAAAAGGAGATAAGTCTGTATGGCGGACAGTGAGCGGAACTCGGTAAACATCGTGTGACATATTTAGTGAAATGGACTGCTGGGCTAGCAGTGTATACATGCTCATAGCTACAACTGAGAACGAAAACAAGACGGGATGAGAGAGACAACTGGACAGACACATCTTCTTGCGCGAGGACAAACTTGGACTCTGAAGTGGCAGTGTTCATAGATGCATGAAACAGCACAATGCATTGTTATTGATACGTGGTGTAAGAAATACCCTGCGGGATTTTTTTATGAACCTTTCATCGATGAAGTTTTTCGGTGAAGGAGTGAAAAAGATCAATATCGTGCATCGTACATGAGTGTCTACTTAACGGAATTTTGCAACAAAATGTAGAAACTTTTTCGTCGACTACGCTGGGCACTGCGTTTGACTACACGATTCGCATTTCAGATAAAGCTGATTGCGCGGCCTCCTCGTCTAGAATGCGTGATCAGCCAACCGGAAGCAGGTACCTCTCGCGTGATGTCAAGCTACTCGCCCTGTTCCCAGCACAGGCGAATCGTGTTACAGACTGCAGCGTGGAGAAGTTGTGGATAACTATTTTGTAGCCGAGACCTGCCAATGGCCTCGAGAGGGCCTTGTTATGCATCTGGATCTGAGTTTTTTAGCGCTAACAAGACTGGATACAAGAAGACACACAGGACACACACGGCCCTAACTTCCAATAACTTCCAGTCTTACTCGCGCTAAAAAACTCAGATCAAGATCCCACTCCAACAAGCCCACATTACTACTCTGGTCAATCTTGTTATGCAGCCCGAGACCCTGCATTCCCTGTGGACTCCCTGTGTCTACCCATTCGTAGCGAATAAGTCTCGACATTTCTTAGCGCTAGCGCGTTGAGGGAGAAGGATAAACGTGCTGGGAAAAGCAAGGAGGTTACCCGGAGAGGATTCTGGTTTGCTATCCTGCATTGGGGGAAGGGTAAGGGAAATTGAAAGACGGAAGGAATAGCGGAGAGAAAACGCATATGCATGAAAAATAAAGGACGTTGGGAACGTCCATGAGAACTAGAGTTTCTCTAATAGGCCACTCGAGCGCTAAAAAATTCAAGAGTGCCTTGGCTGTCTTGTGGTATGACGACTGTATAGTTGAATTTGTACTTGCAGCAACGACATGAGAAATGGTGTCGTCAGACGAAGGCTAGCTCCTGCCTCTTTACCCGAACTCCTATGTAATCTTATCTACTGTCTGTCGCGAAGAAGGGCAACCCACTGCGACCTACCGGAGCGTGTTTCAGGTTTTGCGGCGACGCTACAGTCGCCAGCACCGACCTGATCTGGTAAGTAGAGAAACCAGGCGGTGGTGGTCACGGCAGTGAAGGGAGGGAGTGATGGAAAAAAAGTGAGGGAAAGGCTGGGAGGTCAACCAGACGCACGTACGGATTTCTACCCTACGCAGTGGAAAGGGGGTTACGGGATGAAAAGAAAGAAAAGAGAAAACACTGAGAGTGTATCCTTGTCCGGAGGTGCACATAGAAACTGCAGTCGCTCACTGAGCGACTGTAGTTGGAGGGCTGGAAGTGGCGTTGGTAGTGGCAGCTACAGGGGCGATTAACCTGGCGATCTAGACCAGCTGCTGCTCCGCCGCCTCTTGCAGTGGCCGCTACATCGCATGCAAGGGCATCCAAAAGAGGAACGTGCACTGGTGACTGCTACTCTGCCACAAGGCATTACGCCCAGCCGTGCAGCAGCCTTCATGGGCTACCGGCGGCACCGGTATCTGGTACAGACGGTATATTCTCCTGCGTAGTGATTGCGCGGTATGATATTGCGGTTTCTGACACACGAAGTGAGGAACATGCACTTTAAAAAGAGCACTCTTTCAATTGACGCTACTATAATATGATTTAAAGCACTTCGATAGGACATTAGTAAGAGTGTTCTGACTAATTTTAGCGGTTGCAGTCGGAAAAACATAAACACATCAGTGAAAAATATGGAGCACACTCACAAAAGCAGTATGGAAGACGTTCGTTAATATATTGCTCTCAAAACAGTTGAGTTACAGCATCCCGTCATTCTTCCCAAGGGAACACGTTGCATTTCACGGATGTAGTTTTTTCGAGACGCCAACCAACAGCGTTTTTTACCCCTCACAGTGGCCTTGTAGATGGGGTTCTGCTGCTGGACGCAAGGTCATGCGTTCGATGCCCAGCCGCAGCGGCCATAGTTCGATTGTGACAAGTGCAAAAATTCTCGTATTCTAACAAATTTAGGTGCACGTTAAAGAAAGCCCCGGTGGCGTGGGCAGACGCAATGTCTTGTGAAATCTCCCTCGCAGCATCATTATCTTTATTATTATGATTACATTCATGTTATTTATTTATTTATTTATTTATTTATTTATTTATTTATTTATTTGCTGTAGAACACAGAGAAACAATGTCGCCAAGGTCTCTCCACCTCACTATATCCACAGTTCCTTCAGTGCTAAAGAAACTGCTGTCTGGCTTCTGTCGTTTACTTCCTAGCAAGGGCCCCGGATAACTGCGCTTGATTTGGATTGCACCGCAATATTTGGGAGCCTCTATAACTATGAGGCGGTGAGTTCTTTGATGGACTATGTATCAGCTTCGAAAGCGAGACTCAGCATGCACGCTGACTGTTGCACTCATCGAGCGACGTGAGGCACTTGCTGCCGGGCGCCGAAAGCGCGCGCCTACGCAGCTGCTTATTCCAGGTGTACCGAAAATTGTGGTAGTGCCTTTCCATATAGGAGCCCCCACGCTGCATTTTCTCGCTGCGCTGGCTTGTAAAGGGATAACGGTACAACTGCTCACGTTCGGTAAAGCTCTTACCGCCGTATTCAGAAATGCGCCTTAACTTGAAGCCCTTGCTTGACCAGATCAAAATAACGCCTGACGTGAACGCGCCGAAGGAAATGCAATGAGCGTCTTGAGTACGTTTACGCCACGCGTCATCTAGATCAAGTCAAGCGTGGGCTTCAAGTGCTTCAAGGGGAGGTTCAAGCTATATATATATATATATATATATATATATATATATATATATATATATATATATATATATATATATATATATATATATATATATATATATATATATATATATATATATATAAAGGACGAAGCCCGCATGTACAAAAGAAAAAGAATTACAGGGTCGCTTAAGATCTCTCTCAAGAGGTGAAAGGCGAAACCTACTCATCCTCCTGTCTTTCTCTTCTGTCTTTTAGTCATTACTGCTCACTACTAAGCATTCTTAGTCATTTGTAATCAATTGTGGTCATTACAAGCCGTCGTTAGACATGTTGGTCATATTGTAGTCATTAGTAGTCATTACAAGTCATTTCAGTCATTACTGGTCATTACTGAGCATTTTTAGTCATTTCTAACCAATTGTAGTTACAAGTCGTATAAAGACGGGGACAGGCGGAAGAGAACACATAAACGAACACATACCGCCCGTGTTGTTTATATGTTCTCTTCCGCCTGTCCCCGTCTTTATTTGCGGTCAATATGATATGCAGATAATCTCTTACACGTCTTTTGGTGTTGAACATAGGTTACTAGATGAATAACGTTGTCGATAGAACTTCGGTGACGTCGAAAGCCAGTCAAGGCGTCTGGGTAGATTTCGTAATGTTCAAGGTACCACTCAAGTCTGGTAAGGATCATTCGCTCCATTACCTCCCCAACGAAACTTGCCAGCGCAATTGGTCGGTATGAAGTAATATCTAATGGAGATTTGCCAGGCTTAAGAAGCGGTATCAGGCGGCTGATCTTCCAATCTTGAGGAACTTTGCCGTTCTGCCAGTACTCGTTATATATATTGAGGAGCGCACTTCGTGCCCGTTCACCAAGGTGGCATAGCATACAGGTAAGATATGTCATCCGGACCAGGCGACGACAACGGATTACAAAGGGAGAGCGCCGCGTCAAGCTCTATCGATGGTCAAAGCATACCTTATGTCAGGACGCACCGATTCTTAAGCGTAATCATTGATCGTGACCTTTGCTGGAGTCCTCATGTGGCCTACCTAAAGAAGCGCCTGACGGATATCTCTAATGTGTTTAAGTTTCTTGGGGGAAATGTCTGGGGTACTTCAGTACATGCAATGATGCAACTGTACAGGACGCTCTTTCTTGGATATTTGCGATACAGCTTGCTTGTGCTGACCAACAGCTGCAGAAGTAATATCCGTACACTCGAAAGAGTCCAGGCTCAGGCACTTAGGGTGTGTCTTGGATTGCCGCGGTGCTCGTCAACGGCTGAAACAATTGCGATTGCACACGATTGCCCAGCCAAGACCCATATAGTCATGGAAGCGCTCAGAGCACACGTAAGATACCTTGCTCGAGCCCCTGTCCATCATCTAGCCTCACTGCCAGTGGATCGGCCACATGCCTCCTTTTGTGAAACAGTCCTGCTCTATAGTGCATACGTTCCAACAGGTTATACAGCTCCAGCGAGAGTTCCGTTTCCCCCATGGTGCTTGGCTCAGGCAAAAGTTCGACTAATGGTACCAGGAATACGAACAAAAGCCCAACTCTCGTCTCCAGCACTGAAGAAGCTTTCACTGCTCCTGATGTACGAGACATACAACGAGCATCATCATCTATGTATTATACTGATGCTTCAACCACGGTGAATGGGTCGGCAGGATCGGTGATCTTTCCTGCAACAAGCTCCACCATAAGGATTCAACTATCTCACCAGACTACATCGACTGCCGCGGAGCTCGCTGCTATTCTTTGTGCACTTCGTGTAATTTCTGATTAACTACACCAGAAATGGAGTGTGTTCAGTGACTCCAAGGCTGCTCTTCATTGTTTGGTTTCTGCCTTACGCCGCGGACTCCACGAACAACTAGTTCTAGAAATCAGACTGCTGCTTCCCCACCTCGTCGAGCAAGGACACGACATCACGTTACAGTGGTTTCCAAGCCACTGTGGCATAATGGGCAATGAACATGCCGACACAGCAGCACGATCTGCACATTTGGAGGGCTTGCAAGACTCTGTTCCATTCTCTAGAACAGACGCTGCCATGAAAATTCGTGTGCTTGCAAATGAAGCCATCAGAACTTTATGGAACACACCAAGCTTGAAGCACACACGTCTACACCGACTGGACCCGTCCCTTCGTCTTCGACCCCCATCTGGTCTCTCTCGACTCGAAGCAGCAGTACTTTGCCGACTGTGGCTTGGTGTCGCTTACACAAGATCTCTCGCATTCCGAGTCGGTATGGACGAGAGCACGGCTTGCAGTCACTGCGGCGGCGAGGAGACAATAGAACATGTACTTTGCCAGTGTCCTCGATACAGCGCGCACCGTCTGTCACTAGCGACCGCGTTGGCACGCCTTGACGACAGGCCACTTTCAGAACAGCCAGTCTTGGAATGCCGACATGAACTGTCGTAGCAGCGAAAGTCGGTCAAGGCTTTGTTGACCTTTCTACGTTGCAGTCGCCTATTAAAAAGACTATAATGATCCCATTCCGTCCCTTTTCATTTTTTTCATGCTTTTATTTTTTGCCATGCTCTTCTTCTCGTCTTCACCTTTTCCTTCCCCTAGTGCAGGGTAGCAAACCGGAGGTTCTAACTCTGGTTAACCTCCCTGCCTTTGTCTCATTTGCATCTCTCTCTCTCTCTCTCTCTCTCTCTCTCTCTCTCTCTCTCTCTCTCTCTCTCTCTCTCTCTCTTATTTACTTTTGGGGGGGTACTTTTTGGGCACGTTGGCCGCACCCGGCGTTGTGACGCAGTTAGCGAAAAGCACTTCGGCCGTTGGGACGCAGTTTCGCGTTGACTGCATCTTACGGGGGCAAGTTCCTAGCGTTATTTATGTACCCCCTCCTCCCCTCCACAACAACAAGAAATGCTTTCTTTCGGTACTCGCGCTAAAACGCGAGGGATTTCCAAGAATGTTAACACGGAAGTGTGTTGCTTGCGCCGACAGAACGCGCAAAAGAACGCCGTGGAGCTCAAAAACCAGAAACTTGAAACTCAAAAATTCTGTCTTCTGAACGACTCAAAACAGGCTTTGCACTCACGCATTTGTCTTGAGTGCGAGTAGAACTCATTCTGCGAGCGTCTATCATGGTCTGACTGGGAGCCTGCTTTGTGGCCACCACTGTGTACGTGGCACACCATCGCGTCGTGTGAGGCCAAGTTGTGTCGAAAACGTGCAGTCGCCGTGTATTTGTGCTCTTAAAGTGCAGGAAATAAGACCGGGAATGGGGGAATGCTTGGAAATGAGATGTTTTCGTCATATACTTTATGTTTGGTATTGTTTGGGATTAGTTGGGTATTTTCTATGGCGTGTTTGTTAAAGTGAATTGCTTTTGTTTATATTGCCGCCCATTCGCGGCTTTAACACGTTTCGCCTCTACACGCTGTTTTCCTATCACGTCTAAATACCAAAATGACACATGCTTTTTCAGCTGATGCCGTCCGGTGGAGCTTCGTACGGAAACTACTGCTGTTTACCTCGGATGAACATTGGATGAACTCACCAAAAGCCCGTAACGAACATTTATATAGAGCAAAATAAACATTTCCTCCTTTCACAAGGTGTCTTGCGTCTACTTTATGAAATTGCACGTTGCACAGAGAAAAGATTTGATGGAGGCTTGTAAAGATTGCTCGCACTTATATTTATTTTACTAAATAAAAAACGAACGATTGCTCACCAAGACAGCTCGCGGTTGAGCAATAGAAGGAAAAACTAATACCGCGCCGATCGGCGCAGCCGGCGTAACGCGTACCAGCGAGTGTTCAAAACGCGCGCGCCCATAACCGGAACCGGAACATTTAAAGGGACACTAAAGCGAAACAATAAATCAGTTTAGACTAATGAAGCATTGTTTGAGATCCCTGCAGGCAGTCATTTCAAAAAAAGTTTTATTATTAGATGAGAAAACGAAGGTCCAAGTATCAGTATTTGAATTTCGCGCCGATACCCCAGCTCCGGTACGTCAGCGTGACGTCAGGGATTCCAAGTATGTTTTCGCATTTGGGCCACGTTGGATGAATAAAGGCTCCCGAAACTTGCCATGTTTAATATTTGGTTCCTTTAGAACACAATGTAGTCAATCTGTGCCGCTATATATAATTAGTAGGCCCTAGACGATGCCATCAAAATCCAAGACGTCACAGCCCTCAGGTGCGGGAACTTGTGTAGGCGTCGCCACCCGTATTTCGTTCTTGCGCTTTTTCTGGATTACCAAACGTCTTATCGTTGTAAGAGTGGTGTTTTTGGTGTTGCACAACGGTAATTTACTGATGCAGAAGAAATCATTTTTCACTTTACTGTCCCTTTAATACCAGCCGCTTGGTGCGCAACAGTCAATTCTGCCACTGGGCTCTATGGGAGTGTCCGCACTTGTTGATATTGCCTCCCTATCAGACGGTGTCAGCGTATTTTAGCTGTGCGCTCAAACCCCAGGGGTGAATCTCCGCATGGCTGTCATTGGCTGTTTTCGATCAGACGCTCTTTCGACGCTAGCGCCAAGGTCCCCTTCAGTTACGGCCCCAACAAGAGGGCGATGCTCTAGCAACATGGCGGCGCACACGATTGTTTACGTTGTCATAGCAACAGGTATCAAGGCATCAAGGCGCAACGACATCCGGAGGCTCACGGAGTCCACACATGGACAGGGCTGTGTTCGTGTACATGCGCCTTCTGATGTGCTTGGGTATATTGCTGCGCGCTAACTGGTTGTCTTTAGGCACCCGGAACAACCTTGTAGGGCTTGTTTTTGAGGTATTCGTGCACGATGCACGAGTGGTACGAGTCGGGAAACGGGTGAAACATCGCGGAGCACAACCACACAGCTATCGAGGACCACGAAACTGACGAAACTACCCACGCCGGACAACGCACAGCAGTGCACGCTTCCCTATAACAGCAGATAACGAAACATGAAACGTCATGCAGCGGGCTAAGCTGGCGGCGGGCCGCCGGGCGCGCACGGAGACAGTCGAAGGGGAGGGAGTTACGAGGGAGTGATGGGGGAGGGCGAGGGGAGAGGAATCGGGGGGGGGGGACTGCTCGGCCACCTGGATTGGCGCGCGGGCGCGCGATAATCTACAAGGCCATGCAAGGGAAACGGATTTTCTGCTCCGCCCTCCTCATAGATGGCGCCAATTACCCCTGCCACCGAAGCCGGGGAGTTTCCCAGGACGGCTCAAACTTACGTATGTGCCTCTTGTCCAACGCTGGTTCCCATGGCTCGTTATTCAGAAAATGGGACAGGACAGAGCGCTGCCGCGACGTACACTTGTCTAGAGCGCTGTGGTTATGTGTATACAACACATTTGTCTAGAGCGCGGGAGCGACGTGCTCAGCACAACGTTCTACCGTGGCCGCTGGAACGAGATCCTTGAACATGCCTCGCAATATGGGCTGATTGCCACTACTTGTACTTCTCGCTCTGCAGCTGACTTTCATGGACCCCTTCTATAAACAATACCGCCCTGCGCCAGGTGAAGCTCAACAGTTTCTAATATGCAATAGTAAAGGCGTTTTATCACCTCGCACATAGGCGGGAAGTTTTCATTTTTCCGGGGGCGGGGTGAGGGGGGTGCTGGGGCGTGACCAGCTTTCTGAACTATATATATATATATATATATATATATATATATATATATATATATATACATATATATATATATATATATATATATATATATATATATATATATATATATTGCTACGAGGCGTATCTAGGAGTTTCAAAGACCTATGGCCGTGTTCGACGTTGCTTTTTCCAGCCTGAAATTTACCGTTCTGTTTCCTGCTGCGTTGCTTCCTGCGAATCCTGTCAGCACCGCAAGAAACCAGCCGATCTCCGAGCTGGGCGACTTCAGTCCATTGAAATACCAGCAGAACCATTGTTCAGGGTCGGTCTTGACCTCCTTGGCCCTTTTCCTCTCTCGGTTAGTGGAAAGAAATAGATTGCAGTTGCTACGAACTACACCACCCGTTATGCAATTACACGCGCTCTCCCTAGCAGCTGTGCAACCGACGTGGCTGACTTCCTCCTCGAATATGTAATACTTCACCACGGCGCTCCTCGACAACTGCTTAGCGACCGAGGACAGTACTTTGTATCACACGTTGTTGAGGACATCTTGCACTCCTGCGCTACACAGCACAAGTTTACAACGGCGTATCACCCCCAGACGAATGGGCTAAGAGAGCGTCTTAATAGCACTATCACAGACATGCTCCCGATGTACATGTCCGCTGACCGTAAGGACTGGGACGCCGCCCTCCCTTTTGTAACATCTTCCTACAATACGTTCCGGCGTGATTCCACAGGTTTCACTCCATTTTTTTTTACACGGTCGAGACCCTGCACTTGCTTTCGACACGCTCCTTCCCATTGCTCTTTACACGACGTCAGAATACGCCCGTGATGTCATCTCTAGAGCGGAAGATGCGCGTGAAATTGCCCGCTGGCGTCTCAGCGCTTCGTAGGAAAAGCAACGACGTGTCTATGACGCCCTTCAACGCGATGCCCATTTCAACCCTGGTGACATGGTCCTCCTTTGGACACCATCACGACGTATTGGTCTTTGAGAAGTTGATTTTCCCATATTCTGGCCCGTATCGTGTCTTGTGCAACGTAACCGACGTGACATATGAAATCGAACCTCTCGATGTAACCATGGCGTGGTCTGCCTCTGACATTGTCTAAGTCACAAGACTAACGCCATATCACTTGGACCCACCAAGCACCGGGACGGTGCCTTCGCCGCTGGGGGTCATGCTACGAGGCGCTGTCAGCGATTAAGATCAAGAGAAAGAAGACGACGACACTCGGTGATGTTCGCGTAGCTCCGCTCTAGAAAACCAAATCCTGGACGTCCGGCGTGCCCGCGACCGGGCCGGTGGGCTAGACCTGCCGGTCCCGACGTGGGACTAGCCGGGTGCGCGACGAGTTCGCGTCCTTGCCGGACCTGCAATAAAGTTTCTTCACTCACTCACTCATGTTCGCTTGGTTCGGTAGCCATCTTGAGTGACATTCGAAGCGTCCTTCTGTATATAAACTGTAAATATATTGTACGCCTTTTCCTCCCCGTAACAATATATATGTTTATGCGTGTGTCTGTGTGTGCGCCTGTCCTATATGCCGATGACATGAAGATCTTAAAGAAAAATCCCATTATATATATATATATATATATATATATATATATATATATATATATATATATATATATATATATATATATATATATATATATATATATATTGCAGAGGAGAGAAGCAGAAGATAAGAAACCGTCCCTGCGATCGCCTGCTTTACTCTGACTTCCTCTGCTTTCCTCGCGCCCGCCGTGTCAGCGCCCTCGCCCAAGAGCCACTTCATTACACTCGGCCACGCTGCCGCAAATGGCTGTGGGAATTAGTTATTCCCGAAAATGGCTCTGGTGGGCGGCATTGGTTGTTCCGGGACGGCCGCCGATGAGAAAGCGCACCATGATATCCTGTACATAGAAGAGCGGCCGGCCGCACTGACGTGTCGTGCAAGCAGCGAGACCGTCTGCTCACTCGTCGGGTGCATCTTCGCAGCGTTGCTAATGCATTCGAATCGCCCGCAATCGGCGAAATGCCGCGTGCCGCCGAGTCATCCATGTATGATGATGGAACTAAGGGCAATTCCTACTCACTGGGTCGTGGGCGATGCAAGAGCTCTGTCGTTGCCCACCGGGAGGTGGTGGGTTCCAAACAGGGTACAGCTGCGTCTGCACCGAAACCTGTGGTCTCTTGCACGTCTGATAGGTAGATTTGGGCCGCACGGGAAGATCTTCTATGATGATTTCAGCTATGTTGGTTGCTTCGGCTTCTTTGAGCAAGATGTCGCTGAGCGTGGTGCGAAGTGCTGTGCCTTCGGCCAATGGCTGTCCTGAGAACCGGAGATGTGGCACCGGAGGGTCAGGAAGTATCTCGTTTCCGTGGTCAGAGGACCCGTCGGAGTCGGGAGTGTTAGAACGTCTAGTACGAAAGGAGCCGGTGTCTCACTGTGCCTAATCATTGAAGCGCGCGAAGGCCACGTCATCGACTGCTGAGGATGGAAGGTGATCATGGTCTCTGGAATTGATGGTGTGGTGTCGTATGCTACAGCGGGGCAGGTGGCTGGGTGCAGCTGCAGCGGCCAGATGACGCGGCTTCCGAGCGTCGCCGCGTTTTCGGCGAAGCAGCTCAGACGGCGGAGTCTGCCATGTGAAAGTAGCAGCGGTGACCTGCTGCGTGTTTAGAGGTTATAGTGGAGCCGATGGTGTCGGTGTGTGATGCGCCACCCGGTGGTGGGTCGACGCGGGAGCAGTGGTCGCCATGCGCTTCCCACCGTCTGGGGTGAAGCCTATGGCGACACCCGGTGAGCCGGCGTCTGCGGTGAGGTACCCTGCAGACCTCTCTGTCGAGGCATTGCTTGGCACACCTGCCGCAGGATCGAAGCGGTAGCTCTCCGGAGTGTCGTGCGCAGAACTGCGCTGGTTGGACTCACCGCAGGCATAAGGAAGCTGGACAAAAGCAGCTATCAGAGCTGCACTCCGTTCAGGCAGGACCGCTGCTTGATGCCTTCGTAGTTCTCCAACGCTTGGCGGCACCGCGAGGTCGTTTTGCTGCAACCAGCTATCTCTTTTGTTCTGGCCAAGCATGACGGTCACCCGAGGCATTGATAGCTTGAACCCAAAGGATGGCGTCGTCTTGAAAGCTGCGAAACTCGCTCCATGCAGGAGCATGTTAAACGTCCTA
Organism: Dermacentor variabilis; assembly: GCF_050947875.1. NCBI lineage: Eukaryota > Metazoa > Arthropoda > Arachnida > Ixodida > Ixodidae > Dermacentor > Dermacentor variabilis. The sequence goes on along the minus strand of NC_134568.1, from coordinate 261,492,430 downwards.
GTTCACATCGGGACACGTCGGCCCCACCGTCGTCTTCTCTAGGCGAGTCGGCTAGGGAATCTGAGGACTGTATCGCAGCCAATCACAATCGTCGAATCGGCTGCGATACCACACCCATGCTATCGCAACGCTCCGCAGTACCCGCACCTCCGAGACATCCCCCCTCCGATTGTATGGAATATGAGGAAGGATAGCACCCCGGTAATCCAAGGTCGGTGCCGTTCTTCGGTAGCATTTAACGTTGGCTCTTTTCATCCTTAGGTCAGGCTGTCAGGTAGTGTGTGTGTGAGGGGGGGGGGGGGAAGGTACCTTTTGTGAACCTGTCAGTAGTCGGTGTCAACGCTGCGCTGAATTTTTGGTAGCCGCTTAAGACTGAGGAAGCAGTAAAGAATGAGCGCAGCATAAAATCAGCGAGAAGGAACCTTGGCATAGGACAAACCAAGATGTATGCACTGAAAGATAAGCAGGGTAATATCATCAGCAATCTCGAAGGTATAGCAAAAGCAGCGAAAGATTTCTATACTGACCTGTACAGTCCAGAGGAGCCACGATACCTCCATTCGAAGCAGTAATGAAGAGGTTGCAGAGACTCCTATAACTAGCGATGGAAGTTAGAAGGGCCTTGCAGGATATGAAACGGGGAAGAGCGGCAGGGGAAGATGGAATAACAGTCGATTTAATCAGAAATGGCGGCTCTCTATACGAACTGTCTATCGACTTCAAGGATCCCAGAGAACTGGAAGAATGCAAACATTAAACTAATCCACAAAAAGGGAGACGTTAAAGAATTGAAAAATTGTAGGCCCATTAGCTTACTCCCAGTATTATATAAGATATTCACCAATATAATTTCCAATAGAATAAGGGCAGCACTGGACTTCAGTCAACCAAGGGAACAGGCAGGTTTCAGGAAGGGATACTCTACAGTGGATCACATCCATGTCTTTAATCAGGTAATCGAGAAATCCGCAGAGTACAATCAGCCTCTCTATATGGCTTTCATAGATTACGAAAAGGCATTTGGTTCAGTAGAGATACCAGGAGACATATAGGTATTACGTAATCAAGGAGTACAGAACGCGTATGTAAATACCTTGCGAAATATCTGCAGACATGCCACAGCTACCTTAATTCTTCACAAGAAAAGTAGGAAGTATACCTATAAAAAAAGGTGTCAGACAACGAGAGACAATCTTTCCAATGCTATTCACTGCGCGCTTGGAAGAAGTATTCAAGTTATCAAACTGGGAAGGCTTAGGAGTGAGGATCAACGGCGAATATCTCAGCAACCTTCGGTTTGCCGATGACATTGTTCTATTCAGCAAGAATGCAGACGAATTACAACAAATGATTGAGGACCTTAACAGAGAGAGTGCAAGAGTGGGGTTGAAGATTAATATGCAGAAGACAAAGATAATGATGAATAGCCAGGCAAAGGAACAAGAGTTCAGGATCACCAGTCTGCCTCTAGAATCTGTGAAGGAGTAGGTCTACCTAGGTCAATTAATCGCAGGGGACCCTAGTCATGAGAACGAAATTTACAGAAGAATAAAAATGGGTTGGAGCGCATACGGCAGACATTGTCAGTTCCTGACTCGAAGCTTACCATTATCATTGAAAAGGAAGGTGTACAATCAGTGCATTTTAGCGGTGCGCACATATGGGGCAGAAACTTGGAGACTGACAAAGAAGCTTAAGAACAAGTTAGTGACCGCGCAAAGAGCGATGGGACGAATAATGCTAGGCATAACGTTAAGAGACAGAAAAAGAGCGGTTTGGATAAGATAACAAACGGATATAGTCGATATTTTAATTGACATTAAGATTAACAAAATGGATCTGGGAAAGCCGCTTAATGCGTAGACCATTATGGTTACAGAATTGGTACCAAGAGAAGGGAAGCGCAGTCCAGGACGACAGAAGACTATAGGTGGCGCTATGACATTAGGAAATTCGCGGGCGCTTGTTGGAATCGGTTGCCACAGGACAGGGGTAATTTGATATCGCAGGGAGAGGCCTTCGTCCTGCAGTGGACATAAAATAGGCTGATGATGATAATGGTGGTGATGACGATGATGATTGATGGGTACGGGTTGCCTCTGGGCAAACGTCTAATTAACGCCTTTGGCCATGTTGAGACGTAACAAACACCTCGGTTGCCAAGAGATTCGACGTAAGGGTGGCCAGATGTCAGGTTGCCCGAAGCGGTGATCGGTCGCTGCCTCAGGGTTACACCGGCACACCCACACAAACTGGTCGGCGTTCCCTAGCGACACGCCTGCTGGACGCATCCCTTTGCAACGTTCTACCCCTCCCTCTGTCTCTTTCCTTTCTTGTCGTGGTCAGCTCTCGGCAAGACAGAAATAGGTTGTCAATCTCAATAACATCGCTAGCGATACGCACGAAACACGTTCCTAAAAGATTACTCGGAGTTCGTTGCTCAAAATCCCCGGCTCAGACCGTCTGCGTTATTATTCTGGCTCCCTTTCTTACCCTTGACCCTGAAGTGGTATTCCGGTCAAATGTGACTATCTCAGCAGTCCTTCCGTTTCTTTCAGACATTTGCTTCAGCCATGCAAGAGGACAGTGATCGCCCTCGACCATGAATTTAGTGCCTTGAATGTTGCATCCTAGCTTTTGAGTGGTCCATACTATGCACAAACACTCTTTATCCGAGGTGCTAAACGCCTCCTCTCGCGGTGCCAGTTTTCGACTGAGGTACAGCACGGGATGCGCTTCACCGCTTTCGTTTAATTTGGGCAAGGACGACGCCTAGGCCACGGTTGCTGGCGTCACACCAGAGAGCGCATTCTTTGCAGAAGTCTGGCGAGATAAGTACAGGCCCTGAAGACAAAGCCTTCCTCTCAGGACAATCCACATATTCCGAATAAGCTCCGCAAATCTGCAACTTTCTTGTGATTCACGCACTGACGTTTTCTCTTATCCACAAAGGACCCGAACAAATGAAAAAAAAATGTTGCGTAAATTACGCGCTTGAAGTGACACGAAGATTATAGCTCATTTATAAGTACTTCCACGCACGCACCAACGCTTTGCTTCTTTCTGTCTGCGCGAGACACACCTTATGGTAACAGTGTTAACACTTTCTAAATTGTGTGGTTAAACAACCGTCTCCGTTAAAATACGCGTCTTTCTTCTAAAGAAAAAAAATCTCGCGACCACTTCCGTAAAGTAAACTGATACTCAAGCGCGCCACTACAGGTTTCTAAGAAATAACCTAGACTTGGCGGTGCAAGCGTATATAAAAAAAAATGAACTCTGTCTGCTTAAAAAAGAACTACAAAGTGAAAAACAAAGTTCTAAAAAAATTAGGGGTGCGAAACATGTCTCCTTAAGCCGTATACTCCAGGCGGGCGCTGTCTGAAAGTTCCTGTCAAACTTGTCAACCCGGGAGTACAAAGGGCGCGTAGTCCATTCCTCTCGCTGCAGAGCCCCGATTCCTTACGTACTGTCCACCTGCCTTTTTGGTATTGCACTACTAATGCACGGCCTGGTGTGACCACTTCGGGACGCGTGACCGCCGCTCTCTCCCTTATCATGCAGTCTACACCTCGAAAAGAACTCAACGAGGGGTAACGTAATTTCTCCCGGGCTTTTGTCCTCCGCGCCGAACGTCGCTTTCTTTTCACCTTCGTCCGGAGACTTGGACGTGCTCTGACTCGAAACTTCCAAACTACAAACTCGCCTTTGTAAATGTTTGCCTGCGCTCTCCACAGGGTTTAGCGGCTTTCGATTGATTCGGCCGCGTTGACTTCCCTGCCGTATTTCTGACTGTGACGTCTGTTTCTCTTCGCACTATTTGTGGTGCTCATTTCCGAGCTCATTTTCTTTCTTCCCCTTGGTGCTTACTCAGCCTGACCAACTTCCTGAATTTCTGTCGGCAAAATCGCAAAGGTGATCATTTCCTCCTCCGGCTTAACTTCTTCTTTCAAATTTTGGCACGTACCCACGAGGGGGAGATTCACCATTGTTCTCAGTGGAAACATAATATGAGCTCCTTGCTTCCTGTTAATTTATTGATCTGCACTATTGATATTTAATTAATACTAAATATAAAAATATTTTCTGTTTCCGTTTTTTGGCTAGAGGTCATGCCAATTATGACGAAGATGCTATATTATGAAAATAACGCAATTCAGTGTTAATAATGTGGAAAATGTGCTTAACACGAGAGTCTTCCAGTCGCAATGACGTACTCATGTACTATCTGACACACTTCCCTTTGGGCTCGCCCAAGGGTACTTGCCCCAAAAGATAAAATGTTAATCACCGAGAGAGGAAGGCCCATTTTCAATGGGGGCTGCTCTAAGTAGGTCTCTCTTTCGGAATTATATTTTCGGCAAAATAGGAGGAAATGGTCCAGTGATTCTATATCCCGACATGATGGACAAAGGTTCTATGTTGCGAACCCACACCTACTCATGTACAGATTTATTTGCGGTATTCGACATTGTAATAGTGTAGTGGAAATTTCGCATTGACGAGAGGGACAAGACCCATTCCAAGGGAACGCTTAATGTTTGTAATTCGGTGCAGCAGGGAGGGGCTCATTTGTTTCTATCTAGGACTTGTTGTCGCCTTCGAAATCTTGTTACCGCTAGCAGAGTAACGCTGGGTATAAAGAAACTCACCGGCCCACCAAGCACTGTCTTTGCCAAGCGGTCTGCTATGTCATTAAGTGCTAGTCAACAATGTCCAGGTACCCACAAAAACCGAATGTCTTTGACATGATGTGGAATAAAAAAGTGTAGCGATCGGTACAATAGTGAATTATTTGTTATTTCTAGCGACACAAGAACTGAAAGGTAGTCTGCGAGCAATATTATGCGTGACAGATTTTTCGGAATTTTGTATACGGCCAAGCATATGGCCATGAATTCAGCCACATAAATTGGAATGTAATAGGGGAGACGGATAGCAAAGCTCCATGATAGTGTTTGAGAGCAAATGCCTATTGCTGATTTCTCATCGTTTAGTGAGGCGTCTGTGGACACGACATGGTGCGAGGGAAAATCTACCAGATACTCATTCAAGAGTCCGACTATAGTGTCTGTTTGGCTATGAATTTAGCATTCTTTGAAGGGACGTTATCAAATTTGCAAGTATTGCATGTTTTTATTGAAGCGACACATTGAGCTGATCGTAAGTTAACGTTCATACTTGCTAAAAGACCCTGCGTATACACAACTTTGGGGAGCTTGTATCTTGGTCACATAGAATAAAAAGATAGTGCCAATTGTGCGACAAACACCGGGTAACTTGTCCCGGGAACATGCTCGTGTTCTCTAAGAAAAGTTTTTACCGTTAGCAACTGAAATCTTGACCCTAAATCTGGCATGCTCGCTTCTAAATACAGCACAGAGTTCACAACATACTTAGGACCTTCAAGACACTCACGTAGGGCCCGTCTCTCTATCATAAATAAAGGAACTGATTAGTACGCATTAGTAAGTCGCTTAAAATACCGCAGTTAGATGTCATTTGGGGTGCCTTCAAATTCCTCGTTGACACTTTGATAATTAGGAAAGTGTGTCTCCAGTTACATAATTATTTACACTTACCTAATTAAATCTCAGTGACGAAAAATTTGGGGGGGGGGGGGAGCTACTGCACTCTAGTGGAAACAATACGCACTAGGCTTTTTTTCGAGTAACACAATTGCTCTTTTTTAAAATCTTTGTGCATGATAGTTGGGACACCCTGTATACATTTAGGACTTCTGCATGCAAGTAGCGATGTTTCCATCCCTAATAGATGTTGTAAATTATTAGAACAGCTTTCTTTCATAGGTCGTAAGGGTTGCCTACTGGAAAAAGAAGCAATTCTGAGACACATATCATTCACGTGCATTTCACACGCAGTTGATAAAATACTCTGCCGAAGAGGTCACTGAAGCCGGCAGGTTTTTTTCAGGGTCAAAAAAGCACGCAAAGCAATTTGAAGCGAGGTGAACATACAGCAACGTATGCTTTCTCTAGGCATAGGCTAGCCATATCGTTAGAAATAATTGTTAATCGGCTACCTCCTTCTCTTTCAAAAATATAACAAGCTTTCTGCTATGTATATACTTAAATATATTCTGTGTGTACATAGTGTTTACAGTGTACATTTAAAACAATGTTGAAGTAAGAAAATGCGTATAAGGCAGCCGCCGCTAGTGCTTCTAATGCGCTTTTCCTCCTATTGTCAGGATTGTCAGAAATAATGCAAAAGTATGAATTAAAATGTGAAAAGGTAGAGGCGACTCAAAAGAAACCTCGAAGGATGTGGGTGACAAAACTCTGGTAATTACACTTTAGGTTTGGGATGGTAGCCTTCGGCATCGCCGGGTGCTCGAGCCCCGGAACACCCCCCCCCCCTCCTCCTCCTTCCCGTAGTTGGCGCCTATGGCTTCGCATGACCTATCGTACACCGTAGCGGCCAGCTGTCTTCGCTGTACAGAAGGCAGCATGACAAGCAGACATGACTAGACGGGCCAAACGCACGCTTCCGCACGTATCATTCCCGCGTTCTAGACGAGTGTGTTGGGGCTGTACGCAACGTCCAGGGCGTTTCTGACGCACGCCTCTGACTGCACGTGGTACAAGTACCATTTAAGAAGCACTGCCTGGAGTAGGCACGTGGATCGTTGATTATTTGCCACCACTTAACACAAGCTGAGTAGTGGAGATTAAAAAGGCCAGCGTGTATTCTCCCGGCAGCCTGGACAGCCTGGCGCTCGGAAATCACGGGACAAACTGCCTGCAGGTGTGCTCAAGAGCCTGCAGGTGTGCCCTAACCTGATCTAACCTAACCTTCCGAGAGCCAAGAGGAGGTGAGTGTCGGGAGAAATTCGTTTCAGAAGTACTCCCGGCCGCCTGGAGAATAGACACTGCCCAAAAGCAGAAAAAAATGACAGGGACGTTCGCCAGGCATATACGTCCGGCTGGAGCCCTACAGATAAAACTTTTCAGATTCTCGCAACACTCCGCTGCGTACCACCAAAACAGTTCGTCTGCATGCAAGTGATACTTGAAATATAAATTCGGCTTTCTCAACACATGCTCGGAATTCGTTGGCCACTTTCATTATCTGAGACGTAAATTTGTTGGCAGTCTTTGGTAAATAAATATTCGTCAGCTCAGAGACTGAATCTACGCATGCAAGATTATCTTTGTACTTGTTCAGACTTTCACATTAGCTCTATAATATGTGCAGGTATAAAAGGCAGAATACAAAGCTCATTGGGTGCTTTGCGAACACGAATCTTCCTGAAACTTGGCCTCATGTAAAGAAAGAACAAAAAAATCGGAAGCAATATGGGATAGGCAACCGGCCATGCATGCATTTACACTGACCGTCCATAGAGACGTGAACGGCGATGACGGCAGCGCCTACGAAGGCGTTGTCCCGGTCACGACAAGGTTGTCGAAGAAGTTTCCGTGCCTCATGCTTCGCATATCAGCCTTTTCCTTTTCTTGACGTGAAGGGCGGTACGGTGTGGTCAAGGTTGGCCAAGCAGTGGACTTCGTTTTCTATTTTTTGTCCCATAGTTTTGCGTCTTTTCGGAGACTTATGCCATTCTTAAATTTCTTTGGTATCAGAGAAAAAGAAAGGTTTGAGAGAGGGCAGGATAAAATGAAGGACGAGGTGGCCAAACAGAATGAATGGCGGCTGCTTCTCGGTGCTCGTATCTCCTCGTGGTCCTCCTTATTTTTGCGGTGCTCCACACCCCAGTGTACGCACGCACACGCACATACACAGACACGCTTTTCTTTCGATAATGGTGGTAGTGGTGCTTGAAGAAATGGTGTATAGTCGCCTCCTTGTCAACCTTTTCCTTTCTGATCAGCATTTCCTTGCCTTTCTGCCTGGTAAGCCCGAAGCGTGGGGAAAAATAGAGAAAATATGGAGGTGCAACAGTGAACGAGCCAGCAATATATTTGGCAAATGCCAATTACAGTTTGCACCGCCTGTTGTGTAGCTGATTTGATCTGATTTTATGTTCTTTTCTGCGCCTTCACTTCATGTGCGATCCTGTGACCTGACTTAGTGTTCTTAAGTAATGAAAGAGGCTAGTTGGTGCATGTTCATGATTACGTTGCGCTGAGTTTTACACTGTGTCCGTCCAGTGTCCGCCAGCGATGGCTCAACCTAACTAGCCTCTTCTCCTTGCTATGCAGATCTTCAGCATGGCGAGCTTACCGTTGCTGTGCACCGGCGAACTTGCTGCCTCCGGTTGCATGTACGCGACGACGGTGCTGCCAGAATCGCCTACAGACACGACGGACGCTACAGCGAGGCCTCCTTTGAACAAGCGTCATTAAAACTGCTCTACCTTTGTCTTGCGTGGCGTATGCGCGTCATCGCCTACGCCAAGCGCTGTCGACCCACCCCCGAATCTGCTCCCGCATTGGTCTTCGCAACGTCATCACGCAAGAACTGTGACATCACCACTGATGTTAAGAAACCAGTATAAGATGCCCCTGCATCGCGGCTCACCGTGTAATCGGCTTGGCGGCACGACAGCGATGGTTCAACCTAAATGGCCTCTCGTCTTTGATATGCAGGTAACCAACTATCACTGTCTGTTTGCTAAAAAACGAGTCATCATGCGCTTGTTCTGCTGCCAAGCCCACGTTGCATGCGCAAAGTATTCTACGATTGTAGCTGTATAATGTTGAAGTTATTATTATTAGCCGGTGATATCGAGGCCAATCCTGGCCCTTTTTCTGAAGCTGCTTCTCGCGAACTCATAAGTGCATGAAAGATTTACAATTTGGGCAGACGACGATACTTGAAGAGCTGAAATCAATCCGACTAACACTTTCTGATCATGAAAAATCATTCAATGATTTTAATACAAGATTAGCAAAATTTAATCAGAGTACCAGCCGATCGCACTATAATATATGATGGGAAAAACTTTCAGTTTGCTTCTGCTGAATGTAGAACTCATACTTCGTCCCTGTCTGCTCGGATGGATGATGCCGAAAACAGATCATGTAGCAATATTCTTATATTTGTTGGCGTAAATGACACTCGGGAAGAACCTTGGCAGGACAGCGAGAAGCTAAGCCTTGACTGATGCGAGCGTTGCCTCGGTATAACGTACAATCCACTCCAACTCTATTGGGCGTGCGCACAGGCTGGGTTCTTATAAATAAGGCAGAAATAGGTCTGTGATTGTAGTGCACCAACTTTGCAGAAAAAATATTCTTTTCCAGAGCAAAAAGTTCTAAGGCTCTGACTACGGTGTCAGTGGGGACTTCTCGCCACACACTCGTTTTGCGCGTAAACGACTAGTGCAGTTCGATAAAACTCATAACATTCAATTCAAGCTTCGCTTTGATTGCCTATTCTGCAACAACAAAAAGTGCGTCTCTGACCATTGTGCTCAGAAGGTCGTTGAACCTAGCGTAAAACCTAGCGCCAGATTAACCAGCAGCGTGAACTGATTAATACCTAACTGTGACTTGCTTTGTAGCCTCTTTTCGTCTTCATCTAGTGACGTAGTGTTCCTAACCGAAACGTGGCTTAATTCGTCCATCTTCGATTTCAAGACACTACCGTCATTTGCTAACTTCGATTTATTTCGTAAAGATAGTCCTGACGGCTCACGTAGCGACGATGTTCTCATCGCCACCGACCGGATTGTAAATGCGCGACCGGTCCATACATACCACTCTAATAAACATATCGTATAAAACGGAAATCTTATGGTTGTATTGTAGTGAACCTTTCCCGCGCATGTTAATCGAAGTATGTTATGGGCCCCTAACAATGACAGCTCCTTTAACCTGCTCCTTCACGAGTGTTTGCTAGCCTTAAAATAAGCTTATCCTCACTTACCTATCGTTCTTTTTGGCGATTTTAACTTTCTGTCGATAGATTGGACCAACCGTGCAGCCGCACTCTCAAGAAATAACACCGACAGGGAATTTCTGAACATATATGTCTTACATTTGGCCTATCCCAGCTCATCGTCGGACCAACGCTCAATACAACACAATCTTATAACATTGCTGACTTAATTTTAAAATACACGCCGATATCTTTTCCTCACTAACTCTTCTTCCCCCACTAAGCGATCACTCTGTGATTAACAGGGCCGTGTCCAGTGTAATACTTCATAGCAAGAAAACCAGCAAAACACTGGCATTGTATGAAAAAGGCGACTACGCTGCCATGACTGAAGAATTAGCCGTTCTACTTTTTTTTTTTTTTTTGCGAAGATCACGCTGTTCACCTTGACTCACGCTCCATTGAAACCAACTGGACGCTGCTTAGAAAGAAAAAATTGCGACGCGCATCAAAATATCCTCTGAAAATTACAGTTTATGAGCGAGCACAGTCCCCATGGTTTAGTGCTAACTTCAAACGATTAAATAATAATAAAAACAGACTATTTAGATCTGCTATACGATCTAATTCTATCTCTGCATGTACGAAGTACTACCCTGCTGTAAACGAGTAGATCGCATCAATTCCGCAAGCCAAAGATCATTTTTATAATAACACTCTGCTATCTATATATGCTACGCAACAATTTCAGACGCCTCTGGAAAAGTATTAAACCTGACGAGCCTAATGGTATTGCATTATGTAATAGTAATGGCTGCACTATACCTAAAGACGAAATCGCTAATATTCTAAATACTACGTTTTGATCTGTCTTCACCCCCGAATCCTCTTAGAACCTTATTTCATTCCCGTCATCTGCGCATCCCCTCATGAGCCGTATCACATTTTGTCCATTTGGTATTGCTGACGTCACTGACAAACTAAAAAAAAATTCTCATCAGCTGAAACTGACGGTATGAACGTTAAAGTACTCAAGAACACCAAACAAGTGGCAAGCTTTATTTTATCACTCATATTTCACTAATCATTCAATACAGGAGCAGTTCCAGGACACTGACAGATTGGGAAGGTCGTTACTGTATTCAAAAAAGGTAACTGGTCTTCAATAAACAATAATGGACCAATAATCATCACCTGTGTGTGCTGAAGAATAACGGAGCATATATTATATTTTGAAGTAGCGCGTTTCCTGTCCTCTAACAACTTTGTTCACCCCAATCAGCTTCGATGTCGTCCCGGTCACTCTTCTGAAACCCAACTCCTCTCTTCCTTCATGAAATTCACTCGTATCTTGATCACAGTATTCCAGTTGATGCTCTGTTTCTTGATTTCGAAAAGGCCTTTTGAAAAGTTCTTCCCCGCCACTCATTACTCAAGTTATCATGCCGTAACTAGATCCGTCTGTGTTCAACTGGATTCGTGAGTTTCTACCTGATCGCCGGCAGTTTGTTGGTGCTAACTCTTGCAGGCCTCCCCTCTCTCGTGTACACTCTGGCATTCCCCAATGTAGCGTGCTATTCCCCCTCCTCTTCTCAATTTCTATTAACGATTGCCACTCAACATCGATTCTAACGTCAAACTTGTTGCATGCGAATGTGTTCTATACCACCCCGTAGCTAACTCCTCTCACTCTTCCGTTTTGCAGAGGAATCTTATCAAAATACAGGACTGATGTGCCAACTGGCTAATGTCTATCAATAGTAACAAGACCTTTGTGAGGTCTTTTCACCGAGGTAATGTTTACATAACCTACATTTACACCCTACACAGGGTGTCCCAGCTAACATTACCCAGATTTTAAAAATATACAAATGCCGCGCAGCAGCACCGAACCAAGGTAATATTGTTTGCCGTCTCTTCTAGATACTCAAACTACTCTGTCCACCTAATTCATAATCACCTAATTCATAATTCATAATTCATAATTCCACCTAATTACATAATCAGTCTTCATTAATTAATCAACTCCTCAAATATTATAACCAGATGAAAAGTGTCAATGAGAAAATTGTAGAGCAAGATGGAAAACTCCCGATACAGCTTTCTATTGCTCAATACGTGCTACACAAAAGTGTTTTTCCGAGCGTGAAAGAAGCCCGCGAATACACGCAAAGTGCCTCGAGCGGCCAGTCACGCGGCAATATGTGCTTGAATCCATACAGAACCGTGCCATTAGAATCAATATCTTTAATTTGAACAACATCAGTATAAACTCTGTAAGATCTCAGCTTGGCCTTCCTCCTCTTGCCTATCGTCGTAAAATTTCACGTTTCTGTCTTTTTAATAAATTTTCTACTCCTTGCCACCAGGCAATGCATTCATCACACCAACCCATCGGACATCTCACCATTTCCATCCGAAAGCCGTATATCGCGCACGCACCCCTACAAAGACCTTCCAGAAGTATTTTTTTCTACCTACGGCACAAGACTTCAACGACCTTCCCGCCCATATCACTATGTTAACAGAGTGCACCCAGTTTATAAACAGCCACTGGGAGTCATTACGTAACATGTTAACTGAGAACCGGTGCCTGCTTTCTTTTTTCGCCCATTCCTCATGTAATGCCCGTCCGGGATCCTTGAGGTAATAATAATAATAATAATAATAATAATAATAATAATAATAATAATAATAATAATAATAATAATAATAATAATAATAATAACTTTGGTATCAGCAAGGGAAAAACATTGGTAGGCAGCAGTCAAGTCATCGCGATGAAATAAGGTCAATATTTGTCTCCACGCACTGCGGCGTAGACGGGGCATAGACAAACGCTGCATAGACAGCGTTCGCATGGCAGGTGTATGTGGGTTTCACGTGATTCCAAAACGGCCTTTCACAGGCGCCCCGCCCAGCAGCAAGTTTTAATACAGAGTTGCTCCTGTAGGGCTCTAAAATTAGTCGGTTAACGTGCCAATTACACTATAAACTGCATCATCGGCGATTAAGTATTTAACCGATTTCTGTACTATGACCTAATGATTTCTAAACTGTGACCTTTAATGTGGGCCTGCTATTGCGCCTATTACTTTCCCGCCTTATACTGAGGCGGTTGTCAGGGGCACGGGAAAGGTGAATAGCGGAGCTCGTGGTGTTACGTTTCGCCTACGACGCGCGGTTTAGCCGGCGCGACTGCAACAAAGCGGCAGACATTTTGGCCCGTTCGGCGTCGCCGCTACGCTCCCCGCCAAGCGCGTCCAGGCATGTTCCGATGCCACGTGTCTTCATGTGCGTGTGTGAGTGTATGTGCCATTGTGCCCGACCGGAGGCGCTACGAGAGTAGAAGTCACCTTCTCCTCCCAGCCATTGTGCCCGACCGAAGGCGCTACGAGAGTCGAAGTCACCTTCTCCTCCCAGCCATTGTGCCCGACCGAAGGCGCTACGAGAGTAGAAGTCACCTTCTCCTCCCAGCCATTGTGCCCGACCGGAGGCGCTACGACAGTAGGAGTTACCGTCTCCTCCCAGTCTTTGTGCCCGACCGGCGGCGCTACGACAGTATGCGTCACCTTATCTCATTGTACAATCACGTGCTCGTCTATTGAGGGGTTCCTTCTTGCCCTCAACTGCGAGAGTATAAAAGCAGCTGCCCCCGGACGCCAAAGGAGGGCTCCGATTTCTTCTGTTGAGTAAAGTGCTCTCCCGTCTCTCTACTTCGGTCAACCTGACCGCCAACTCTTTGCGATGTTAAAATAAACAAGTTGTTTTGTTGTTACCAGTCGACTCATGCTTTGCCGGGACCTTCGGATGCTTCCAGTTGTACCCCAGGCCGCCAAGCCAACGCTACCCTTGGGGCTTGCGACCCAGGTGCAACAACGGGCGTCAGCGCCGAGTTCCCAACAGGTCGTACCATCGGTGCGACCACAACAACCGTTGCCATCGGTGGGATTCAAACAGCTGTCTGCCAGCGGTGAGATCGCGACAACGGAGGCCAGCAGCGAAGAGATGCAGTTGACTGTATGCTGAGCAGCTCAACAACGATCCGGGAGCAGTGCAACGAGCCCTGTGTGATGACTGGTTGCCTGCAGCGGAACGACTGCGCTGAATTCCTGCCTGCGAGGTTTGGTGAGTGCGGGACTTTCTACTTCTGAGCTTTGCCAGGCTTTTGTTAGTGTCAGAAACAGAGCTGGTAATTGTGGTTGTCGTTGCTGCCGGGTTAGTTTGCGGCAAGACAATAGTAAGCAGTAGAGAAAGCAGCATTCAGAGCAGCCATGGATTTGAAGTCGTTGCGCAAACCGAAATTGCTGGAGCTTGCAAGAGAGTTGGGTCTGGATGTCTCGGACAAACTCAGAAAACCAGAACTGCTAAAGGCTATTCTTGAGTTAGAGGCTGAGGATGACGAGCTGTCGGAATGCCTTGAGACTATTGAGGAGAGGTCAAAAAGACATGAGCGCGAACTTAGAGAGCAAACAGAGAAACAGGAGCGCGAACTTAAAGAGCAGAAAGAAAAAGAAGAGCGCGAACACGCTTTGGAAATGAAGCGTCTCGAGGTAGAGATGGAACGCGCTCGTAATGGAAGTCAGGCACACGGTGCAGGAGAACGCGTATTGTTCAAAATGACTGACCTGATGCGGCCGTTTAAGCTTGGAGAGGACATTGGTTTGTTCCTGGTTAACTTTGAGCGAACGTGCGAGAAGCAGGGGTTCTCTCGGGAAACGTGGCCACAGCGCTTGCTCACTTTGTTACCCGGCGAGGCGGCCGACGTAGTCGCTCGCTTGGATAGAGAGGAGGCAGAGGATTTCGACACAGTGAAATCGAGTCTTCTAAAAAAGTACAGGCTGTCAGCGGAGGCGTTCCGTCGGAAGTTTCGGGAAAATGAGAAAGGCAAAAGTGAGTCATATACAGAGTTTGCGTACAGGCTTATGTCAAACATGCAGGAGTGGCTCAAAGAAGAGAAAGCGTTCGGTGACCACGATAAAGTTCTGCAGTGTTTTGGGCTAGAACAGTTTTATAGTCGGTTACCTGAGAACGTGCGGTACTGGGTCTTGGATAGGCCAGACGTTTGTACGGTGGCTAAAGCCGCTGAGCTAGCCGAGGAGTTTGTGACGCGTCGGGCTCGCGGAGCTAAGGACGGTCAAAAGGGTGAATTTGGCTCGAAGTTTGAGAGGCCGAAGTTCACACCCATGAGAGCAAAGGGGAACACACGTAGTGCGGATGCGAGTGGAAGCAGTGCGACCGAACCTAAGGAGACGGCGGCAGCCGAAGCCGAACGCAGAAAGCGGTTCGAGATGAGGCAAGCGCGCGTTTGTTATACGTGCCAGAAGCCGGGTCACTTTTCGGCGCAGTGTCCGGAAACAACACCAAAAGTTGTGTTTTTTTCATTATGCAGCACTGACGAGAACATGAAGCTTCTCGAGCCTTACATGCGAGACCTCCTCGTGAACGGGAAAGAGTGCCGAGTGCTTCGCGATTCCGCAGCTACAATGGATGTAGTTCACCCGTCTTACGTAGAACCCCATATGTTCACGGGCGAGTGCGCATGGATCAAGCAAGCCGTGGAAGCTCATAGCGTGTGTCTGCCGGTAGCAAAAGTGCTTATTGAAGGACCTTTCGGAGCGCTTGAGACGGAGGCCGCAGTGTCTTCTATGCTGCCCCCCCAGTACCCGTACCTATTTTCAAACAGGTCCGATCACCTCCTGCGCGAGAAGGGGCTTTTGTTTGGTGAGGCTAGCGTTCAGGCCTTAACCAGATCGAAGGTTCGGGAGCTCGCTGCAAAGGCGGTAGTTGCGGGGCCGACGTTATCGAACAATGAGAAAGGGTCAGAGGCGCAGCAAGCTGATATTCAGAGCACGCCCGAACTGAATAAAATTGAGTCTGTAGCGTTGAAGGCGCCAGATACTGGAGAGGAAATGCCCGATAAGGGAAAGTTAGAAGAGCTATCTGCAGATTTGCTCATCGCGCCTACGTCAGACGTACTTGATAGGTTGCTAAAAGTCAGCCGGTCGGCTTTGATAGCCGAGCAAAAGAAGGATGGTAGCCTAGAAAACATACGCTGCAATGTCAAGGAAGGTATCGCCAGGAAAAATGCGCGTTTTGTGGAAAGAGGTGGAGTCCTGTACCGGAAGTATCTAGACCGCAGAGGAGTGGAGTTCGATCAGCTGATCGTTCCTCAATGCTATCGTCAGGATCTGTTGCGCTTGACGCATGGGGGTTCGTGGTCCGGACACCTAGGAGTTAAGAAAACTAAGGACCGTCTCTTGCAAGAGTACTATTGGCCAGGGTGTTTTCGGGACGCAGACCATTTCGTGAGGACATGTGACACCTGTCAGCGGGTGGGCAAACCAGGGGACAAATCGAGGGCGCCGTTGAGATTGGTACCTATCATTACGGAGCCTTTTAGACGGCTCGTTATTGATACAGTGGGACCTCTGCCGGTAACAGCCACAGGGTACAGACACATTTTGACTGTGATCTGCCCAGCGACAAAGTTCCCTGAAGCAGTGCCGCTTAAAGAACTCAGCTCAGTTGAGATAGTCAATGCACTACTGTCCATATTTGCGCGAGTTGGTTTTCCTGCGGAAATCCAATCAGATCAGGGCACAGTGTTTACTAGCGCTTTGACGACAACTTTTCTCGAAAGGTGGGGGGTAAAGCTGCTACATAGCTCAGTGTACCACCCACAGTCGAATTCCGTTGAGAAGCTCCACTCCGTCATGAAGCGCGTGTTGAGAGCATTGTGTTTTGAACATCGAACTGACTGGGAGCTGTGTCTGCCTGGGGTGATGTTTGCATTAAGGACCGCGCCGCATGCAGCTACGGGGTTTTCGCCAGCTGAACTGGTGTACGGTCGCTCGCTTCGGTCTCCGCTTCGCATGCTTCGAGAATCGTGGGAAGGCAGGGGCGACGACCCAGTCGTGGTGGAGTACGTGCCTAAGCTCCTCGAACGCTTAAGAAGGGCACAGGAGTTGTCAGGTGAAGCAATGGCAAAGGCCCAGCAGAGGGCCAAGGTTTATTATGATCGGACCGCCAGGGTCCGTCGTTTTGAGGTGGGCGAAGAGGTCATGATATTGCGCACATCGCTAAACAACAAACTAGACGTGCAGTGGGAGGGCCCAGCACGAATTGTTCAGAAACTGTCGGACGTTAACTACGTGGTAAGTCTGCCAGGAAAGCGGAAAGCACAGCAAGTTTACCACTGTAATCTGCTCAAACCTTATAGACAAAGGGACGCAGTGGTGTGCATGATGGTAAACGTTCCTGAAGAGCTTTCGGTCGAGCTTCCGGGACTAGGCTCAGTGACGAACAGGGAAGACACCGGTCAAGTCATTAGTGACTTAGTCAGTGGAGCATCGCTGTCGCCTGAGCAGAAAACCGAACTACACCAGCTATTACAAGAGTTTCAAGGTCTGTTCTCTGAGAGGCCTGGTAGGACTTCTGTCCTTACTCATGATATAGAACTTACCTCCCCAGAGCCAGTACGATCCAAGGCGTATCGGGTGTCACCCCGCCAGAGCGATATTATGGAGGCTGAGGTAAAGAAAATGCTACAGCTCGGTGTTATTGAGGCAGGTGAGAGTGATTATACCTCCCCTTTGATTTTAGTTGAGGTACCAGGCAAGGAAGCTCGTCCTTGCGTCGACTACCGCAGGCTTAATTCCATCACTAAGGATCAAATTTATCCGATCCCTAACATCGAGGAGCGCCTTGAGAACGTTAGTAGCGCTCAGTTTATTTCCACCCTAGATCTTGTCAGGGGTTATTGGCAGGTTCCACTCACAGAAGAGGCTAGTAGGTATGCGGCGTTCATTTCACCAATGGGAACATTCCGTCCTAAAGTGTTGAGTTTTGGTTTGAAGAACGCGCCATACTGTTTTTCAAGCCTCATGGATAAAGTGTTGCGGGGACAGCAAGAATTCGCTTTACCGTATCTAGACGACGTAGCGATATTCTCCGCATCCTGGTCTGAGCATATGGCACACTTGCGGGCAGTGCTAACCCGCCTGCGCGAAGCGGGCTTGACAGTCAAGGCTCCTAAGTGCCAGTTAGCACAGGCCGAGGTTGTCTACCTCGGTCACGTGATTGGTCAGGGTCGTCGCCGCCCCTCTGAAATAAAGGTGGCCGCTGTGCGAGACTTCCCGCAGCCGCGCACGAAGACCGATATTCGGTCGTTCTTAGGTGTCGCCGGCTACTATCAGAGGTACATCCCCAGGTACTCTGATATCGCGGCTCCCCTGACGGATGCTCTAAGAAAGACAGAGCCTCAAACAGTCGTCTGGGACGAGACAAGGGAAAGAGCTTTTAGCGCCCTAAAGAGTGCCCTAACAAGCCAGCCTGTGCTACGATCGCCAGACTATACAAAAGGGTTCGTTGTTCAGTGCGATGCTAGTGAGCGAGGCATGGGCGTTGTACTGTGCCAACGGGAAAATGGAGAAGTAGAACACCCCGTCCTGTATGCTAGTCGTAAGCTGACCAGTCGTGAGCAGGCGTATAGCGCCACCGAGAAAGAGTGTGCATGTCTCGTGTGGGCCGTTCAGAAATTGTCATGCTATCTAGCCGGCTCGAGGTTTATCATTGAGACGGATCACTGCCCTCTCCAATGGCTGCAGACCATCTCTCCCAAAAATGGCCGCCTCCTGCGCTGGAGCCTCGCTTTGCAACAATATTCCTTTGAGGTGCGTTACAAAAAGGGGAGTCTCAACGGTAACGCCGATGGCTTAAGTCGAAGCCCCTAACGTAGGAATCAGCCTCAAAATTGTTTGTTACTGATGTTTTTCTTCCTGAGGCAGGATTTTTTTTAACATATTGCTTTTGTTTAGTGTTTCAAAGTGATGATATGCTTTCTAGTGCAATTTTCCAATTTGTGGACGCGTTCTGAGTGATGCTAGACTACTGTAAGGAACTAGGCAGTGCTATAAAAGGGGAAAGAGCCTGGCAGGGCTTAGTGAGGGTTGTGCCGTGCTTGCTGACTGAGCGGTTGAGTTTCAGCGTAGTTCTAACGCTTGCCGGGAACGAGAACAAAAATGTGAACTCTCCCGAAGTCACTTTGCAGTGTCCCGTGCGAACCTGAACGAGAGAACGAGGCCTTCTCTGTGCGCTGCGCTCAAGAAACGTCGAGGGACGCCCGACTTCGGTTATGAGCATCATCGAGCGACATCCCTCCGGACAGCGGATGCAGTCCCCTGTCCATCGGGATCTCCTTCCCCCGGCGGGGCGGTCTGTTACGTTTCGCCTACGACGCGCGGTTTAGCCGGCGCGACTGCAACAAAGCGGCAGACATTTTGGCCCGTTCGGCGTCGCCGCTACGCTCCCCGCCAAGCGCGTCCAGGCATGTTCCGATGCCACGTGTCTTCATGTGCGTGTGTGAGTGTATGTGCCATTGTGCCCGACCGGAGGCGCTACGAGAGTAGAAGTCACCTTCTCCTCCCAGCCATTGTGCCCGACCGAAGGCGCTACGAGAGTAGAAGTCACCTTCTCCTCCCAGCCATTGTGCCCGACCGAAGGCGCTACGAGAGTAGAAGTCACCTTCTCCTCCCAGCCATTGTGCCCGACCGGAGGCGCTACGACAGTAGGAGTTACCTTCTCCTCCCAGTCTTTGTGCCCGACCGGCGGCGCTACGACAGTATGCGTCACCTTATCTCATTGTACAATCACGTGCTCGTCTATTGAGGGGTTCCTTCTTGCCCTCAACTGCGAGAGTATAAAAGCAGCTGCCCCCGGACGCCAAAGGAGGGCTCCGATTTCTTCTGTTGAGTAAAGTGCTCTCCCGTCTCTCTACTTCGGTCAACCTGACCGCCAACTCTTTGCGATGTTAAAATAAACAAGTTGTTTTGTTGTTACCAGTCGACTCATGCTTTGCCGGGACCTTCGGATGCTTCCAGTTGTACCCCAGGCCGCCAGGCCAACGCTACCCTTGGGGCTTGCGACCCAGGTGCAACAACGGGCGTCAGCGCCGAGTTCCCAACAGGTCGTACCATCGGTGCGACCACAACAACCGTTGCCATCGGTGGGATTCAAACAGTGGCTGACGGAACATCCTGCACCCGCTGTACATCGAATACCAGTGAAACGTGGCAACAACACATTACATGGCGCTGTACCACCATATAAGAAGAATATTTCATTAAATTTCTGCTATAATTCTTTTTTCGTTCGTCACTTATCTTGACGCCCCGACACCTGAGTGCAAGTTTGACCCTGTTATGGTCTCTCCTCTTGAACTCCGGATGAGCAGCAAGAAGTACTTTTTTGTTCGACGAAAGATTGATGTTCTAATTGTCGTTGCGGACTATATCGTAATGGCCCGTTTGGCAGATTAAGAATAAACATTGATCTTCTCGGTTTCGATGTTATAGGACATGCTTTGCAGGAGGCCAATTGTTTCGGAAGCCCGCTTTCATTGGAGATTGTGGGCTGCTACCATCTTATTGGGAAGCTATCAATTATCATCGGGCTCAGCACCGACTGAGCCCGATGGGTGGCAACGAATTCGGAGAAGCCGTGCAGTGCTCACGTAGTCATGCACGGTACAATTCGTGCACAGAATGCCAAACTCAGCTGGTTACGAGGGGACAACGACTCATCTGCACGTATTAGGCAGCTTCGAACAGGACACTGGCGGCACTACGAAATTTGTCTGTATTAATGCGTGCGAGGCGGAATGTTCTCGGAGATGCAGTGTATACTTACTACAGATAAGAAGAGGGGTCCGTCTGGAATAGCAGGCTATCGCCTTGCCATCCTTTCCAGTGTTCATTTTATTTTCACCAAAGAAGCAACACCAACGCCCTTTACAAAGATACTGGCAACATTTTTATTATCATGTACACACAAGCAGTGCACAATTTCGTAAAAGGCTTGTAAAACGTACCGATGTAACAACACACTGACAAAAGCACGTTGACCGCCGAATGGGTGGGCACCACCTCCTGTTGAAAAATATCCTGTCGCTCTGCAGTCCGTCCGGTCGGCCACGTGAAATGCACATGTAGGTAGAGTATAGAGTACAACAGACGGTGCGCGGGCGCGCTGACAGCAGCACGTCTCTGCCGGAGCCGCTTCGCGCGTTCGCTTTTTTTTCCCCCAAGGACAATCCTTTCCACACCCGGCACCTAGATGCTCGTGGCAGTCAATCGGGTACTCGCGCCCGCACCTCCATGTCGGCCGCCGGGAGGCGTGACGGCGTGCCCCGTTTCGCCTGCGCCGCAGAGTGACTGTGCCTCCAGCAACGGCAGGCCGAACCCACGACACTGTTGCGTGTTCGCGACGCAGTTACCAAAAGAAGTGTTTTCACATTTCCGCGGTGAAAGCTCGCGAAGCTAGCAAGGTATGACAGGAGAGCGGAAGCTGCGACCTTCGGTGGCGGACGCGCAAACGCGGTCACGCTCTGCCGTAGTA
The DNA here is from genome assembly GCF_050947875.1 of Dermacentor variabilis. Taxonomy (NCBI): domain Eukaryota; kingdom Metazoa; phylum Arthropoda; class Arachnida; order Ixodida; family Ixodidae; genus Dermacentor; species Dermacentor variabilis. The sequence goes on along the minus strand of NC_134568.1, from coordinate 261,471,229 downwards.
AGTTTCGAAAGTGCCCGCGCCGTCCCTGCTAGCCTGGCGACCCCCCTGGGCACCACGTCCAGGGCGTGCGCCGCGTAACCAGGGAGCCCTGCGGCGTCGGAAGCGTGGGGCTGTGGCGGGGCGTCTGAAACGAAGCGTCGGGGGCGAGTCGTTCGAGCCTGCGCGGAATTTGCGGCCAGCTATGCAGGCACATGCCCGGACGGGCAGAGCGATGCGTTTGTGAAAGACCGTTCGCGTTCACCGGCGGCACTTTTTTTTTCTTTTCTTCCGGCAATAAAACACCTTGCCGCATGCTCTGATGTACATGACCTTCTTGCTACGAACACATATGCACGAACATACACGCAACGAAATGAACCCGAAGTCCACGGAGAAGGCAATTGAAGCGAAGCGGTACATACAGTACAGAACAAATTGCAATCTGTAAGAGCAGCATGTATATGCGAAACGTCCACAAACATGAGCACACGCGTACTTGTATAAGTCGACAAAAAATATGGACAACATGCTACAGAGTATACAAACAACAACCGTTTCTGGGCATCATAGTGGCGACACTGTTTGTACAATGTTTCACTCGCAGTCTGCAAAACTTTCGCTCTTTGCCGAGCGCTGGGGAACATTCGCTTGGGTGGGTAAACGGGAACTCCGCGAATGTCGTACTTCGGCAATACTACAACGTCTATAGTAAGTTCTTTAACCGCTCATTTCAATTTATACCACTGCGATAAGCCTAGGGAGCCACCGAACATGTTTTTTTTTTTATCTTCCTTTCTGCAGAACGTCGCCTTTCACCGTTCACTTCTTGTCTTGGAAAAACTAAATTCACCGCATACATTACTACTCCAAGTAGTCTGCTGTTAACGGCGTAAAACAACCTAGCACACAAGAGGTCGTCATAGTGTTTCTCCTTATTCTCCCTCCTCTCGAACTGGCCCATTTGTTTCATGCTAGTTTATATTTTCACGCCAAATGTAAAGGGTTCATATATGCAGACTGAAATGTCGGCCATTCTAATGTCAGGTTTTATTCCTTCAGTGCGCTTTACAAGCACGTTAATTGGCTGCACAAAATATACTACCAAAAAAATAAAATCCCCTGCAGTGCATTCATTCTCGTCTTCGATTAGACATAGGGTTAATCTATGGTCTCTAAGATAGGTTTGTCAATACATAACACGGCTAATGCAGTATCATCGACGCAGCGATACTTCGAAAAGCCTTGGCGAAGGTGTTGTATTTTCTTATTCGACATATGGTAATACTGTGTATTATCTGTTTTGTGTGGCAAAAATTATATGGCGCTTGAACACCGCGGAGTTACCTTCGCGATCGATGTGCGTGAAATTGTGTCAAGAACTTTCAGTGAATGTTTATCGTGCCCTTGATCAAGTAATGTATCGTGTAGGGTGCGTGTGCCGAGTAAAACATATATAACAAGGAAAAAGAAAAGAGCGTGTGCGCGCAGAGATGCTTTTCGTTTTCTTTGCCACATTAGCAGCGAACCTACGCGGGATTTTAAAGCACAGTTTAATACTTTAATGGTTGCGGCAGCTGCAGCAACACTTTACAACACCGTGCCCGTCGACTCAACCACACGAATAAAGCGAAGGCTAAATCTATTCCCTACGCGCTTTCTAAACGCTAGTCATGGTGGAAGGAATCGTAAATCTTCTAACCGGGGCGCTGTAAAAGCGCGCTTTGCTTTCGTTTAGAACGCTGCCCATACTTAGGAAAGCAAGTAATCCACAACCTATGTGAGCTTTCCTTCCCTCTTTCTTCGAAAGGCGCACTGGTGGACGGCGATAAATCACGGCGTTTGTGTGTCCGTGTACGGCGTGTGTGTGTGTGTGTGTGTGTAACACTAAGCTTGGATAGTGTGTGATGAGGCTTCAACTCGTGCATGTGCGCGTAAGTTTGTGTGCGAAGCGCATTAGCGGCTCCGCCCCGCCCCCCTCCCCGTTCCCCTGGAGCGTGCGTGCGTGTGACGCAGCTGATGCCTGGACCAAATGGCAAGATGCACTATAGGGCCTCGCTTCTCGTCCAGTGGCGACGCGTGCGAGTCTCAAGGACGGTCTCTCGGTGTTTGCGAGCGTGAGACGAAATGGTCTCGCGACCCTGCGGCGAAGCTGCGGTGGCAAGCCCGACGAGAAACGGCCCCTGCCACACATTGCGCTCCTGCTCACGCGCCTTATGTGTAAGCTCGTCGTGCTAAGAGGACCGAACTGGCAAAGAACCGACTGGTTTAACTGAACCCTGATTTTCTCCTGAATCGGAAGTGCACAATACGCGGATGTTTGAGTCGTGAACTATATGCACGGACCGAGGCTCCGGCCGAATCCAAAACGAAAGCAGCCATGCCAAGTTCGGTCCACCAACTTTTGCGACTATCCTGTCTCTCTAAAAAGGGAAAAAATAAATTACTCAGTGCACCAAACTTGTACGTAGGTGTCTATGGAAGAACCACAGTGCAGACAAGGGGGAAAAAAAGGGGGAGGGGAAGCTACTGCTAAATGACCGTCCTCAGCATAAACATACAAACTTCAGCAACAACGTGTTGCACTATATTTAATTACGCGATATGTATAATGCTAGGAAAAAGGCGTTTTCATAGCAGCCGTCTTTACACAGCGCATCCGCGTAGAAGATCGCACATTTCTTGGGTTTTACACAAATCTTCTTCCTTGTGCACACTGACGTTGCTGCAAACTACACGGAATCTTTAACAAGGCATAATACCCGCATATACTGGGTGTCTCAACTATCATGCACCAATATTTAAAAATATTCAGATGCCACGTAGCTGGACCGAACCAAGGTAAGGTTGTTTGCCGTCGCTTGGAGATACACAGATTATTTCTTTTGCGTTCCGACTAATTACATAATTAATCTTAATTAATCAATCAACTTCTCAAATACCATAATTAGGTGGAGAGTATCAATGAGAAAATTGGAGTCGATACAGCTTTCTGTTGCTCAATACGTGCAACATAAAAGTGTTTTTCCGAGCGTGAAAGAAGCCCGCGAACGCACGCGAAGTGCCTCGAGCGGCCAGTCGCGCGGCAATGTCACGTGTGTTCGCGGGCTTCTTTCACGCTCGGAAAAACACTTTTATGTTGCACGTATTGAGCAACAGAAAGCTGTATCGAGAGTTTCTCACGTTGCTCTCCAATTTTCTCATTGGTACTCTCCATCTAATTATAGTATTTGAGAAGTTGATTCATTAATTAAGATAAATTATGTAATTAGGCGGAACGCAAAAGAAATAATCTGTGTATCTCCAAGCGACGGCAAACAACCTTACCTTGGTTCGGTCCAGCTACGTGGCATCTGAATATTTTTAAATCTTGCCGCGTGACAGTTGAGACACCCAGTATATATATGCTTTCGAATGAATGTTATGTCCACCGTATATGGCTTTTCGCGAAATTACCGCAAGGACAGACAAATCGAACAGCAAGCCAATACGCCGCATCTGTTGTATGCCTGCGAAAAAAGTTTGTAGCACAGTGTTGCCCGCAACTTGTCAGGAAGCGTTAGACACCAAATCCTCCAGATCCACCAGGTCGGAAATCATTTCTGCATTGTAACGTACAACATACCTATAAGTAATCATGAATATGAAATCAGCATATAATTCTTACGTTTAGATTTCAAAGAATCAGTAACGTAGAAGTGTTTTTGTCGCAGGATGTGCCTTTTCTTTAGTTAATTTTTTTTAAATATAATCTTGCCGTGAATTAAAATCCATCTGTTCATGGTCCCGAATCATAGAAGCGTGTAGAAACAAACTCTGAACCATTAACGACGGTGCTATAATTTCACCTGCGACCTTCCGGACGACGCCATCCCTGAACACTGCCCGGGCATAAAGAAATTAATTTTACAGATATGCAAACACAACTTGGGCATTTAGTCTTTTACTCCATGCTGTCAATTCGTAAATGTTAAGTTAGGTAACTGCAAAGCAAGCGGTATAGGTATACCGCACACACCTATAGAGACACACAAGCAAACGGCTGCAGGCATCGTGGCCGAACAGTGACACTGTTTTTCGGTGAGCTGTTCCGCGCTTTCAAGCACAAGTGCCAGACTTTGGCTGCCGTTCGAACTCGCCTGTCAGGATTATTAGGACGAGCATGTCGCTTGCGACGTAACAACGCGTGCGCGAAGCACTTACGGCTTGATATGCATGGCGAAGGCTATAGAGGAACCTTATGCGCACGCGGGGATGTACCCGTAGCGCACGTTAAGCCAATATACTAGGTATTCTTGCAGAGTGCCTGATCAAACGTGCATTGGGGCATTTACGACCGTACAGTGAAGCATAAAACTCACAAATCAACGTACGCCATGCATGCCTAGAACCACATTGCCTTAATTGCGTTTCAAAATTTGAATAATTCGTTACAAGTGCACACATGCTTGCAGCTCATGGACGTAAGTATGCTTTGTGCGGCTTTTCTCCGCTGTGTGGCCGATGATTGCAGCCCTCTTTGGGATTCGGTTGCACGATTGCTGTTGAAAAGAGATACAGGAAAAAAAAAAAAGAAACAAGGAACTAAACTAGCAATGTCAACTGCGCTGCATCGCGTTAGATCACTAGATAATTTTTATCTTGATTAGCGTCACATCATTAATTTCGTGCCTGTTGCGGAGCGTAAGTACATCCCTAAAAGGACCTTCTTTGTGGAAATTATTGGCAGCGTTTAAAGAAGAATACTCTTTTGTTTTCTGGGTCACCCAATGTATAGCAGTTTATGAGTAAAAACAGTCATTGTGACGTACAAATACATTCTAAAAGATAAACGAACTACAGCGAGATTCATTTCTTGCGATATAAATTAAGATATTGCCAAGCAAAATAACTTACTTAAGTAGCGTGGCAGCGAACCGCTTAAAGCAGCTCAGCGGTACCGAAAATTGTGAGGCTTAATTTTAATCAGCGCTCAAAAACATTAGGTAGTGTGCCCCGCATGTACAGCGATGCGATGTTCACACGTCCTGATGGCTTTAAGCCTTCCGAGCAAGTCCCGTGCAATGTCCCCGATAGACGGCAATGGTATTCTTTCCTGGAGACTCGAAACGACATCGCGTGTTCAATCATACCAAAAGCATTCCATTTTCGAGAACGGCTATCGTGCCTGTGTTACGAACTATAAACGCGAAAAATTCCTTATTTACGCCTACTATGAGGTCCTTCCAGAATGGTCCTCACCATAAATTGACAGAGCGCGCGATTTCCTTAGGCGTTTTCGTAGGAGAGAAACAGAACGGTTACTTTCATTCCCAGCGATTTATTTTCCAAATTCGATGCCTAAACCTCAAAGATTTGGTATTCCTTTCTTTTTGGTTCGGGTTAACTTTTACTGGTTGCAGTTTTGGTGTACGGTTCGATATCTGTTCGGTAGCGTGCTTGATTGAAAGCGAAAATGAAAAGAAAATGAAACCACGGGAGCACAGACATGCCAAAAGAATCGGTTGATAAGAATTGGCTCGTGTACACGTAATCTCCAAATTTAATCGATAAACCAATAACTCTTCGTTCAGCGTGAGAAGAATAATTCGCTTATTTCCTTTGGAACGACAATGATGCCATGATTCGTAGCAAGAATGCACTTGTCAAAAAAATATTAAGAAGTGAAAAGGGTTTTGGCAACAAAAGTAATCTGAAATTGCGTCTTCCCGGTATGTCTACTTTGAAAGCAAAGTTCTCGCGACAGAATGGTGCAAGTTTGGGCCGGAAGATGTAACATTTCACGTAACGTTTGGGGAAAACAAAAGCAGCGCTGTTGTTTGCGTGTGTGTCCTTTGCTCCTCAGGCTCGTCTAAGCGCTGTTTTTTCACACTTTTAGCTATTGAATTCGCCAGATGTTGGCTAAGTGATCGAGTGGTGTCGATGCGAAGCTTGTTTAACCATCTATCGAACCGTCATATAGTGATAGCAGGCACTTCATTGGCTTTTTTTTTTTCTTTTGGTACGTTTTGAAGCTTACTGTAGTTCTTTATGTCAGTGTTCACTTTGAAATTTCGGGCTCTTTAAGATTCATTGTTCTAAGCCTAAGCACTACTCATTTGGTGAAATAGTTTGGCACTGTGGTTGAGGCTTCTCATCGATAACCCATCGTGGTCAACAAAGGGACCGCTTCGATGTCGGCGGACATTTCAGTCGAAGCTTGTTGCACGTACGCCTACGCAACAATACTGTGTTACGGCCACGGGAAAGAGGGAACGCTTTGTTCAAAAATAGAGCCCGTATCGCGGCTCTTGGGCAATGCTTTTAAGTGTCGTGAATTGTTTAAATGCAACAGACTGCAAAATTTTGCAATAAGGTAGACATCTACGAGCCTCAGCCATTTGTACCTGAAGGCCATTTGTCTGGTAGTCGCCACGGAAAGCACTATAGAATATTAGTAAGCCCGACGCCTGCTTTGGCAATAGTATGCAACAACTACAAAAATGATTTCTTTCAATAGCAAAAATCTGAGTATGGGCTCCGACGCGTCCCTCCGAACAAAAATAGTGTAGCTTGAGCATGGCAATGCTTCTTCATGGTTGCTGTCACTCGCTCATCTTAAAAAATAAAGCCATCTACGAAACCGAGATACATAAATATTTGATTCTGTTCCTTCGTCGCAAATTTTTCGTTCGGATATTAACAGACTTCTATAAGGCGCAACTGTAGCGTGCCTGAAATGCTTTGTAGCAGTTCGGAAAGGTTACCAATGCTGGCGCTTTAATGTTGTGTCCCCAGAGTTACACAAACAGTACATGGGGAAATATCCATGCTTCAAGGAGTAACAACGCTTCCCCATAACTGGAGTAACGAACGCAATAACAATGTTTTTAATCTGACAATGGCAGATATAAGCGAGCTCACGCCTTCTGTGGGAATGTATGCGTAATCATATTTCAATATTTTTCATTAGTAAGTGCAATACAAGACAACATGGCATACTCTGTTGTCCAAGCATTATTTTTCTAGTTTCTTGCATCACAAATACTAGATTGGGTTCATGCATTATTCAAATTTCGGTCTTCTCTGTTCTGCTTTCAACTGCTGGCCATGAAAGCGGCAGCTGACTTTACTCTGTTTTGACAGTCAGTGTATCTTCTGTACAAGCAACAATATATATAGTGTTGCTGGAGATGTCTTTGCCTAATTAGGGCATTGCGATCATTAGAAAACAATAATAAGTCTACGCGCCCGTATTCATCATCTTTTTTTTCCACCGCATCCTCGAATTTTCTTCTCCTGCTTCTATGGACAAAACAGAACGGATAACTGGGCTGGTTGGTTTACTTGCGCCTCGTACTGTCCACTCTCTTCGTTCTCGTCTTTGTGCGCTTTTAGAGTTTCAATATGTAAGGACAAAAGCACACATAACTCGATTCGCGGAACACATAGTTTTTGCAACATCCGATAGGACGGGGATGGAAAGAAGACTCGCGAAGAACGTAAGTACACTTCTCCACTGACACATAAGTCTGGACCGTTAGATATATGCTTACACGACAGATGCTTCCGCGGCGCTCGCTGACCGATGACACGAATATATGAATACTGAAAACACTTATATAGCACAGACAGACAATGTCCCCGTTTGCGCCCCGACATCCGAGAAGCAGCGCTTTGAAAAGACCTGCGGCGGTCAGCGCCGTAGCACCACACTGTGAGAGGCGGGAGGAGGGCCCGCAGCTAGAGGTCGTAGCTGCAGTGCAGCCCTTTTCCCTGGACGCAGTGCTTGACGGCCGCCTGGCTAGAGTCCTTTTTGGCCGAGTAAATGTTCATGGCGGGAATAATGTGAACCCGGAGGCCGACGCCGGAGCCCTGCGGCCCGATGCGCTGCTCACGCGAGGGCCTCGAGAAGGTCACGTGGCTCTTGCAGCAACAGTAGAAGAAGAGCTTGTTGAAGGCCACACGGAACGTCCGGTGCGTGGCGGCGTACACGTAGCTGTAGAGGCAGGAGTGCGACAGCGCCAGCCACCACGCCACGTCGACCAGGTGCGGCGGGACCTGGCGGCTGAGCGACACGGCGGCCAGCGCCACGCCGGGCACCCACATGGCCAGCGTGAGCAGGTACACGGCCACGTGGCTCTTGAGCAGCTCGAGCGCCGCCCCGTCGGGCTCGTGGCGCCGCGCGCGGGCCAGCGCCACGCCGAAGCCTAGCACGGTGAGCAGCACGGGCACCAAGATGCAGAGCGCCGCCACGGTCGCCTGCAGCGGCACGTTGCTGGCCACGGGCGTGCCGCCGCAGAACGTCGGTCCCAGTCCGAGGCCGCGCTGACCCAGCGCCACGGTGGCGGCCACGGCCCAGCTGGCGAGCGCCGCGGCGAGCACGGCGCCGCGCGAGCAGCGCAGCGCCAGCCCCTGGCTGGCAGCCAGGCAGGCGAACGAGAGCAGGCTGGCCACCAGGCACACGACGAGCAGGGCCCACTGGAAGTGGCACAGGCCCGGGTCGCGCGTCACGCCCGCCAGAATGGCCACACACGTGGACGGCAGCAGTAGCGCCGACACCAGCAGGTGCGCCAGCGCCGACGACACGAGGAAGGCGTTGCCGCGAGTGCGCAGGGGCTCCATCACGATCACCGCGCTGATGACGAACACGCCGCCCAGCGAGCCCGCCGCCGACACGCACGAGAGCAGCGTGAGCCGCACGGCCGCGTTCTGGCCCGAGCCGGGGTCCTCGTCGCGCGTCCAGCTGGCCACCGAGCCGTTGGGTGCGGTCGACATCGGGTCCGGCAGGCCACCCGCTCCGTCGCGCCTGCATGCGACGAACGCATCCGTCTGTTGGAAGCAGCCCTTTAACGCTTCGTACCCTCGACATTTGCAAGCGATATTATGGTATAGCACCGATGGGGCAAAGGCACTCTTCATAACTTGCAGAAAGGCGAAACGCCTTGGGGAGGAGGGAGGGGGGCAAGGGGCGTTGGGGGGATGCTGTTCTCGCGGTGGACAAATAACATGCCTACACTTCCGGCAAAAAAATATTCCAAATAAAAGTGTGAGTAACCTTCTCATTGAACGTCCCTGGAGTACCATGAGAGCACGGTGGAGGTGAGAAATTTCGCGCTGCATCGAAGGAGCGTCATTTAACGACGCATTGTTCTACCACAGTGCTCGTGGTGGCGTGCTGGGAGTGACAAGGAACGCATTTGTCCAGTTTGCGTTTCATTTCTTCGCCTGTGCTGCTGGCGAGTGCCAGCCCGTAAGCCAGCATCGCTGCGTCACTTGGAACAGAGAGTCGCTTATTTTGTTCGCTCGCAACCGACACGCTTCGGCCACTTCGCGTCCAGCGTGCCTGCATTAACACATCTCAGCTTCTGTCTCCAGAGAGTTCCTGGTGTTCTTGTTCCATTAGGGGCTCAGCGGGAGAGCGCTTCCCTTAATGGGCGGCGATAGCAGCGCTGGAAATACGCGCAATTGAGGCCGAAAGATTTGGGCCAGCGGTCGTCCGTTGGCCACCAATGCGGACGGAACGCCCGGAGAGGCGACGCGCCTGCAGCGCCAGCTCAGAATCACGCAGCTCGCCCCCTGAATAGAGTTCGTCACAAGTTGCGCAGCTGTTTACAGCGAAACCTTTTATTGCGACTGGATACGATGGAGAATATCAGCTCCGAAGGTCTGCTCCAAATGTCGGCGAGTATTGAGAGAACGATTAGATCTAGTGAAACTAAATTTAGATGGGATCTTGGGCATCCGAACGGTTACGTATGAGTGATTAGGCGCGTTGCGGCAAGTTACCCAAGTCTCGATGTGGTACTCTGCAGTGCGTCGTTTGAAGACTATCAGGCGCATAAAATTACGCTTGGTAGAATGAAATCCTGTCTTGAAAGGAACGTGCAGGATGAGGATGTAAGCGTCTTTATTCAAATAATGGTATCGAGCTTGCCTTCTGCTCTACATATGAATGAATGCCTTTATCTCTCATAAAGTTCAAAGGAATTCTGTGGTGAGGATCTGGGAAAAAGTTTCTCGCAGGCAACTTGACTTTCCTAAAATCCCATCTGAGGCAACTGAAGACAGCGGACGCACACTTGAAGAAAAAGATAAAGAAACAGACATCAGTTTACAAACGCGTATGTACACAGATCAGAAAGAAATAGTGCGTTTGACTAAAAAGAAAACATCCAATCAGTGTACACTAGGAATCATCGTAAACATTTGTACAGGATCAGCATTAATTAGTTATACATGTTTTACATATAGTACAACAGGCTGCAAAATATGTAACACGGATGCAATAATGAGAGTACAGCACAAACTGAGCGAGCGTTCATACACCCGAAAGCACACGCATAAAGGCAATAGGAAAAACCAAAACGAATTATTATGACTGGTAGCAGTTTTGTAGGCACACTAAGAACAGTAGATCTATATGTTGTAAGGCAAGGTTAGTAAATAAAGTCGGAAGCGTATGTCGAAGCATTTGGTGACCGTAATTAGTTCTTGAATGCGGAGTTAACTTTCCATTGCTCGGGTGATCTCGTGTCGTAAGCTGCAGCGCGTGTCTGTGTAGGCCGGCTATTCTACGAATATTATTTACCATGTGATTGAATTGCATGCGATATGTTAGTGCCAAACGGTGTTGAAACAAATCTTGAAATCTAAGTTGGATACGTGCTTTGAACAGTGGCCGAGTTGGAGTGGCGTACGGCTTTTTATACAGGGTGTTCTTTTTTTTTTTTTTTTTTTTAGCTGCACCAAGTTTTTTCAATATTGCCTATGGCAGATAGCGCAATTCTAACCCTTGATCTAAAATTACTCGATGAGGTGGCCACAACTTCTGCGAGAAATCAGAATGCTTAATTAAATAATTAACGTAGCTACGCCAATTGACCTTTAATTAATCATTTTGCCGCACATATTTTAATCCAAGAATTGTAGCTAGTGATAAAGAAACAATTCGCAAGGAACGAATTGTTGGAACGAAAGTTGGAGCGAATTCTCAGGACTGCCCCAGTTTCGAGGTATTAATTTTCAACGTGACCGACGAAATGCCTTGGCGTTCCAGTTACCTTTTTCTTTCTTTCTTTTTTTTTAAACACTGTTTTATGCATTGAAGCTCAAAAGTAACTGGAACGCCAATGGATTTCGTCGGACGCTTTGAAATTAATGTCTTGAAAGTGGGGCAGTTCTGAGAATTCGTTCCAAGCGGATACGCCTTGGGAACTCACTAGCGACACTTCTTAGATTAAAATATGTGCCGTAATATCATTAATTTAAAAATCAATTGGCGGAATCATGTTAATTATTCAATTAAGTATTTTAATTGTAGAAGTTTTGGCCGCCTGACCGAGTAATTTAAATCGATGGTTAGAATTGTGCTATCTGCCACAGCATTTTTGAAATATTTAGTGAAGCTGAAAAAAAATACCCTGTATATTAAGCGTTCTTTTTTTTTTCCTGCAGGATAGAGGCACAGTGTATATTGGATTTCGATGCCGTGCCGCAAACAAGGCGGCAGCAATTTAAGCGATATAAAAATAAGGCATTGTAAATTCGTAATATTCTGCGTCGAAGGCATCGAAGGCAGTACACTACGCACACGACATTTGAGAGTTTTCCGGCGAAGAAGTCGTAATGTGCGGTACACAACTTATTTGGATTGGAAAGCCTTTAATAGAGAGTTTTAGAATTGGGGGCCCAAGCGGCTTGGGGACCCAAGAAAATTGCGCGCCACAAGTGCGCATGCGCAGAACCCAAGCCAGTCTTGCGTTCTTGCGTTCGCGTTAACCCAAGACCCAAGAATCGAAAACTAGCGTGGGCCCCCAAGCCGTCTTGGGCCGCCCTCGCGGGTGACAGTGATGACGTACAGCAGATGGTCGCAGAGCAAACTTTATTTACTTCAACTGATTTTCGCCATTTCACGCGAGTGAACTCAGTTTTTTCGCAGCGCGACACAAGAAAACACCAACTAAGAGCATCGCACACTTAATTTGTAATACTAACCGGTACTAACACAGTGATTACGTTTCTTACATTGTTCGCTCTTTTTGCTCAAAAATGCATTCTGTTCGTTTTCACTTGTAAGAAAAAAGGTTCCTTCTTTTTTTTTTTTTTTTTTTGCTTTCAAGCACCTGTCTATTTTCCACACTGCGGCGCCCCGAGCGCTCAACCCAACGCTGTCTGCGTTCGACCCAATCCTCAAACTCTGCTGCTCATCTAAACCCAAGAGCAACCGACGCAACGCGGCTTGGGGGCCCAGTGCCTTGCGCCCCCAATTCTAAAACTCTCTAATAAAAGTCCTGCAGGACGTACGTCAGCGCGCAGTGGGCGTCTCCCACGCAGGGACCGACAGGGAATACCTGGCGGCCGCTGCGCGAGCCTGCTGGACGGCCCATTGGTCATGTTCATAAAAAAAAAAAAGAGCCTAACGTTTTGATTGGTTTTTCACAATTTCTATTGTTGAGCCTCCTAAATAGTAGATCTGTTTAACGTATTCTTCTTATTTTCAGTTTGAAACAGCACTACTTTAGTTTCATTTGCGTTACTCCTATATAAGGCCGTTTTCAATGCACCAGTCGTGGACTGTACTTGGAACAACTTGTGGCTGGTGTTACAAGGTTATGTGCGTCGTTTTATTTAAATGGCAAGGTAGTGTGATCAGCATAGATAACATATTTCGTGTTAGGATCAACATTAACTGATTCGTTTACGCAGAAATTAAAAACAAGGGGACCTAAGATGCTTCCTCGCACAACGCCAACCTTAACTGGCCTGACATGTGATACAGTGTCGAGTTGCGCTATCTGCTTTCTAATTTTTTCAAAGCCTTTGGAAAAAGAAGGTAATATTGAAATCGGTCTGAATTACGCATCTCTGTCTTGTCTCCTTTTTTAAAGATAGCAAGTACTTTGGCAGTCTGCATTTCACGTGGAAAAAACACCAGGAGAAAGACAGAGATTGTAGATGTGCATTAACACTAGAGCTCGAATATCAACAGCATACTTCACAGGCCTGATTTGTAGATTGTTGATATCACCTGTACTACTATTCCTCAATTTGCAAAAAAAGAACTACAACAACCAAAAAAGAAGGGTGACTATTCGAGACGTAGCCGTAGGGCTTGAAAAGATGGCGTCCGGACACCTTGAGAGGCGTTAACAGGCGTTTGCGTTCAGTGATGGGTTGTCAGTCAAAGTAAAATGTTAATTGAGCGCTTCCGCTAGGCACTGTTCTCGCATTTCTTTTCCGTCGAATACGATACATTCTTGTTTTTTTATTGAAATGAAAATAAAAGAAAGAGACGTAGTCACCTTATAATGGTGATGGCTACTCCTTTTCGCATAACGGAAACAACAGTATAAAAATATATATAAGAAAATGAATAGAAACCACGTCATAGGGTCAGAACTCCACAGAACACAGTCCTATACATCCATGAACACATCAATATAAAAGGCAAATGCAAGTTGTAGCACAACGAGTTCGAAACAAAGTCACAAACACACACAAGCGGCCGTTATGTAGACTGCGATGAGCATATAAACAAAAGAAGAATTATACAGAGTTAAAATAATGCACGCACAGAATACAAAAAAAAAAAAACTTATGGCGCCTAATATACAGGCGCTAATAATTACAAATAGAAGCAAGTTATAGCGTGTGACTATTCAATGCGACATCTAGTACCTGTTAAGGATGCCTGCCTCTTGGTACAAAAATTTTCAAGTGCGTTCAATGCTTTTTCACTGTGGTATTTTCGATGGCCATGATCTCGCGAGCATTTTCCTGCATCATATAAATTCAGGCAACACTCCATCGTGTAATAGAGGGGTGAGTTACGATGAGTACCATACGACGTCCTTTGCTCCCAAGCCGTCGGGATCATTGGGCGTTCTCTGCGGTGGAAATTTGGAAACTGTCCATGCGTTGGGAGAACCGTAAAAAGATGTGAAACCGTAAATTCTGGTTCCTCGAAGCTCTCCGGGAGACTAAACGTTCGCGCTTGCAAGCTACTATGTGCGCACCAAGATGAAACTTTGTAAGAGTAAAGTGTGCGTCGGGAGAAAATGTCTGAAGAAACTTCAAGGTTGTATTAGCATTTAGTGTGCAGTACAATATTTCCAAATTGTTGTCAAATCCTTGAACGGTACTTTTAGCAGTTAAATGTTACAACTGGTTGCTTTAAGCGAACGGCTCGGCATTTCTGTTTTAAACTTAGCACACGCGCCAAAGGGAGTCTCTGCGCTTAGAATCTGCTGTCGCATGTATCTTCGGTTCGAACCGAAAGCTTCGTTTTTGCCTCGCAGAGTCTCGAACTCTGCTGAAATGAAATTTAGATCGTGCTTCTGCAAGGTCGCAAAAAGTCTAGCGTTTGTTTCTTTCCTTTCGGTTCTGCGGACACAGTTTCGCACGTGTACATCTACGTTTAAACGGCTTCCTGCTTCGCCTTTGTCAACTTTGCCTTCCACGAAACTTTCATCACCTTGGGGATTTCCGCAGAACAAATTCCTGACGCTTAGGGTTAACGCTCCGGAGACGACAGTCGACCAAACGCGAGGGTGAAAGCGGCGCGCGTGCGAACGCGCAACCGCGCGCGCGAAAATAAAGCGCGCGTCTTTTCGCCGTCGGCGCTAACCAGCCGCGTTTCCCGGAAGGGTTTAAAGCACGCGCTATAGCGGAGCCGCCACGGCAGGCGTCTTGCATCGCCGCCGTACCGCGATCGGGTTGCCTCGCGCGTGCGTAGCCCGCCAGCGGTGGAGAATCGATTTCACTTTTGTCGGGCGCCCGGTCGCCGCCGCTCCTGGGCGGCGTTGCCCGCGCGCACGGCTGCCGACCATCGCGGCCTTGACTTTTTCGACAGGGCGCGCTGGGGCTCCGCGCGGCGAGGTTGAATATTTAAGTGCAACCCTTTGCCTCCGCGGCCCCCTCGGCGACAGCCGATCCCACTCGGCCCTGGAAGTCCACCGTCCATGGGCACTCAGCGCGCGCCCGCTGTCACGTCCGCAGCTCTTTGAGCATCTCGCGCATCGCCTCATTAAAGACGCACTCGCGTGACGCTCTTGGGGCTCCCCTCTCCCGTCCATTTCCGCAAGTGTAATCCACTACGCGTTTTGCGTGTGTGTTTTCATGGGCCTTAGCTGCTCGTTTCCACGCAGGGTGATGTAAACCTAGAAAGGTGGAGGAAATTGCCGATACCGCAAAGATAAGCTTGAAGTACGAAACGCCGCTTTTCCTTTCCTTCAAGTAATTAATGTCTCGCCACGCAGTGTCATGCCTCATCTTTTCTTTTTGTCGCTCTCTATCTCTCTCTCTTTCTCTATCTCGTCTTCTGCACATTACATGCGACTCTGATTACCCTACAAACGCTGTCGCATAACCTCTGGATTTGCATAAACAGCATGTAGACGTAAACGCGTTATGTACGTATATGTAATATATTTGAAACTTTGTACTTTATTCTTCCATATACGGGTGAATTTCTGCTCCGAAAGTGAGCACACCGCTCATAGGTTACTCCGCCATGCGCACGTCACTCACTGCAGTGAACCTGTTCGGCTAACTCTCCCATTGATCACACAAAGGGGGGGGGGGGGGGGAGGCGCAAATGAATGCTTTAGCAGCATACACACATAACCGGGCGTTTCCCATATTTCGTTCTATCTGTACCTCAACTTAATTTGATATAGAAGTATTGTGTCTTTCGAGAAACGCAGTTAGGCACAATGCATGTCGTTTACACGAATACCTGCTAAACTGCTTCTGAAAAGCGCACACTGCAATCAGCAGTGGAATATCGATAAAAACCCTTCAGGTATGACACGCACAGAGGAGTTTTAAAACGCTCGTTTTCCTTGAGGCCGAAATGATATATTCGATACCAAACATGCTGAATTCGAAAGGGTTGCCGAAATAGTTGAATATACGATTTGAAAATTATTAAACAAAATGCCGATATAGAGCCGAATTGACGCCTATGCCCATGTTTACGTTTCTCATCCCAAACCACGCCGTTTCGATTCGCTGAGATGTGCGCTTGTAGCGTTCCGGTAACGAAATATGTATACGCACTGCACTTAGCATGCGATCCGCGTAGGCGTGCAAGGTGCTGCTGCTGCACGCGTCACATCTATGCGCAGGCGCAGGTCGCTCGAAGCCTGCTTTCGGCACATCATGCTAACCGCGTACACCCTCATTCACTGGTGCGACACGTACACCGACTAAGACTCTCTAGATGTCTGACGTCTAACGAAGTGCCGCTTTGGATATATGCGTAGGTATAACTTGAAAACGCGTCAAAAGTTAATCAGTGTACAATAACTTTATCATAAATAATACTGTACATACTACCCAGCGCTGTTTACGCTGCTGTGGATTACACGGCATCATTTCTCGTTGCTTTCTTTATTTCCATTATATATCTCCATGTCCACCCGTAAGGGGTAGACTACGCTAACCTGTCGAATGGAAGCGCAAATGATCGAAACACACACATTGCTATACGTTGCTGTGGGGATTACTGTTTAATGCGACGTGAAGCAAACAGCCATGAAAGAAAAAGAGAATGAAATGTTTACACATGAGTGTGAAAGTTAACAATGCAAGCGTTCGCTTTGATAATACTGGCATCCACAAACTTTGGAATACTAGGTGTTTCAGCGACGACTACTTCTGAGAATTATATTTTTTTTGTCGACCAAGATTTAAAGCACTGGCGAAAATCAGAATTTGCTCGATAATAGCCAATATGATCATTATTTAACTAAATAGCATTAGATAACTTTTAGTCAGCAACTTTAAAAGCTATGTTGGGATTACAGAATGGAAGTCGAACAGCACGCAAAGTCTTTATCAAAAAAATTTTTCACGTGTTTCCGCATTTCTGGGAACCTTTTAATTAGTACAGAGCAAGACGTTTCGCTGCGTATCTTAATTCCGTATTTCTCGAACTAGTACAAGGCACTGGGGTTATAGCATAGGTAATGGTTATATTTTGCGTACCGGCTCACTCCACTCTTGCAATTACAGAACGCCTCCAGAATTTTTAATGAAGATGTAATTGTAATTAGTTAAACCTAGTTCGCGATCCTATCGACGATTATAAAACAAATTTTGACATCTACCACTTAAGCAAAAATTTATCATTTACATCGCATTCCGATCAAAGAGACCCGTGCCTGAAAAAGCCAGTATGTCTGGCACCACAGCTTCTGAGGCTCCTGCAGCATGATAATTTTTCGATGACATTGCTCCTAAAACAGCTAACTGTTCACGTGTGTTCAGTGGTCTCCTAGAACAACTGAACACAAGGAGGCTCCAATGCGGGCAAACAAAGCAACGTTTAGCCTGCCTGGCTTGCAAACACGCCACAAACATCACCACGGCCACATGTAACGTCCCGCGCCAAATGAGTCACCACTCCGTGCAACAGAGTTTCTTTTGGCCTGGAAAGCTTTCGAAATGTGAAAGCCAAGAAAAACTCAATCATCAAACGGTTCCGTTGCGCAGGACCCGATCAGACGCGGTCCGATTGATCGTACAAACGTGGTTCGACGACCGCGTGGCACAAACTGAAGGCTCGTCTCCGGAAGCTAGATTTCTCAGACGGTGGCTTGGATGGCGAAATAATGGTACGATGTGTATTGCCTCTCTGGCGCGCAGCAGTTCTACGTCACAGACCGTTCTGCGGCGCGCCGGAGGGGGAACACGCCGACGTTCTCTTTACGAAGCAGCTTGGTCAGCACATACCGCGTGAAGCGTCTCGCAACTCTCTTGCGCTAAGTGCTTTATCTTCCCACGTCTTATGCCTTTCCGAAGATGCGGGCGAACGACCTGGCATAGAAGGGCGTCGTGCGCCAACTCGGGTAAACGTCACCATAGCACTAGTGTATAAAATGCCCTGCAATGGATGCTCACCATCTGCTGTGACTGTTTCCTGCAGAGACAACTTCTACCCGACAGAAAATACTTCAAACCGCCATGCTTCGGTCACGTCAACCGGGTAACTATATACGCGTCGCCTCAAGGATAAGTTCCACCACTTTTATTCCGTGATTTTGGTATGCTGAGCGCGATCTAAAAAGAACAAGAAAAGCAAGACTCGTTGATTACGAAGCAACATCAATGCTTCAGACTTGGTGTTTCAAGAGTTAAAAGCCAGTTCACCGAGAGCGATCATGCTTCTCTAGAAAAGGCCACTGTCACTGCATGAGTCTGGGTCTAGCCATTGAGCAGCATAGCATCGCCTCGGAATATTAGCGACTGCCTAAGTTATGCGAGTAATAGCAAAACCATATAACAAATACAAGTTCTCCAGTTTGTTACGTTAAGAAGATAAATGTCTTTCACTGATGCCCTTCAAATGTCACTATATAGGGAATCTCGCCTTGACACGGGTAGGACACTGTGCCCCAAGAAATCAAAAGCCGAATTCTACGCCACCTCCCTTATCTAGTGTGACACACGCTCAAATTCTGCATTCAGTGTGACGTGATGAAGCTGCAAATGAAGCGCCAAACAACGAGCGAATTGTAGCTGTGCGACGACCGCGGCTTATAAGCAAGAATAAATTTACCGCGTCCAGCGTGCTGGCAACGTGTGACCATATATATCAGGTGTGCCAAAATATTCCTTTTGGATGGAGTCAGCTGTGTTATGTTCACTTGGCGCGGGCTTTTCGACGTGTTCTCACTCCGCTGGAACTGCCAAACTCCAGCCCACTCGATTCACAGTGCAACGTACGTCAGGCAGCTGCAGGAGGGATCACCTGTCGAGTGGGCGCTTGGCGCAATGGAAATCCTCTCTCGGCGCACTTTCGAAGAAAAAAAAAAAGCAGCAGCGATGCGGCTTTCCGATGTCGCTCCTCCACCAGCGGCCACCTCAGGATCACAAGCAGCAAGCAAGCGCGTGTGGCGGTCTTCAGGGGTCGCAGCACCGACTCGAGTGCTCCATCAAACCGACGGTGCGCGGTGGCCCTGTCCAACGTGTCGCCACGCGGACGCAGTTCGCCGGCATAGCTGTGGTTCGTTATTTGACCGTAGGCTGAGATGCCCCCGAAGTTCACAAACCCTTTGTACTCGGAGGTCGGCATCCGTGCCTAATGGTCATTTTTGCTCTTTTCAATTTTTTTTTTCGTGATGTTCATGAACACTTTAGTTGAGTCTCTGTTGCGCACTTTTGTCTTCGCCGAGAGGCTGAATTGGATTCTTGGAGATTGTTGTTATCCCGTAGCACAAACACAGCTCATACCGACGATTCAAAACAGAGTGTGTAAACCTACATATATGGTGCCGCGTTGTAGTGACGGTGAAAAAACGCAGTAGACGAAACTGTGAATCACGAAACTATAACGCTTTATTAGGCGAGCCTGTGCCCGGAAAACAGGTTACACTCAAAGCACAATGACAGCGGCGAGTAGCACTATCGAAAAGTAGAGCTCGTCTTTCCTTCGCTCTCGCCCCTCTTCGAGTTTCTGAGCTACAAAGATCATGTTAAGCGAACAGCAACTCGCCCAAGAAGAAGTTATTCTGGTTCAGCGGGTCGAGCGCATCGGCTTTTATACATGACTCGTCGAAGGTTCCAGCGCATTCGCTGGTGCCCGCATGTTTTCCAGAAAGTACTACGCAATTCGCGTCGCGCATGCAGTCAGATTACGCAAGGTTCGGTGACAACAGACAATGGATATGGAACCATCGACAACATTCGAGATACTTCCGATACATGCAGGCGCGTCCTGCGTTGAGCGATAACGTTTAACATTTGTTAGCTTGTCAAAGGCGGTCACCCGAGAAAGATAAACAAGTGGATGTGTCAATAGTATGTCCCACCATACACCGATGCTACATAAAACGTCACCTCTGCTGTGTGTTCAAATGCGACAGCGCTTTGGACGAATGCGATGAAAATGCAAATGTACCAGGTGGGAAGAGCCAAATTTTTAAATGCAGCGCAGTTTTTTTTTATCTGGAACGTATTGTTATCAGCAACGGACGTGTGTAAGGGTGTTAATAGGTAATTCAGTTTCAGTTTCAGTTTATTATTCTTTAATTACAACGAATGGGTAAGAGACAATATACAGACGAGGGTCCCAAAGTCAAAGACTGCAACGGGAACCTCGGTTAATATTAACAATAGAAAGATGTATTATGGAAGAGCACGCTCATTAAAAGAAACAAACACAATCTCAATTAACTTAATTATCTGGATTCCTGAGTTATATTCAATTAGTTATCTGGGGCGATTGTGAAATTCTAGCCAGCCTGCGTTCGAAGCTTATTCTCTTTGTAGCAGTCATGAGATTAGCGCGAGATTCGAGATATTTGTGCTCAGACTCTAAAAAGCACAGAGATGCTACACGTCGTTTTGTCCTGCATTGAAATATTGGGAGAATAACAAATGAAACACCAGGTTCACTTACATCTCGAAACTGTTGCCTTTCTTAGCATTCTTATTGAGCGTAGAATGCCTTGAACACACTGGCAAGCTTCAATTCCGCAATTTCAATATGTACGCTCAAGCGGTTAATTAAGAAGGTAATCCTCAAACCTGTTTAGCGATTTAGTTATTAAACGAATATCACGAATTCAGCGTTGTGATGCGCCCCCAGAAATTCATTTTCGCAATAAAATACATTACCAACTCCACTGCAGTGTCTGTTACAAAAAAAATGGCTCTCCTCCTTTAAACCGCATGGTCAAAATTGCGGGGGGGGGGGGGGGGAGGAGTGGACCAAGAAACGTATTTCGAATGCTGCAAAGAAATGGCAAGCAATATTACAGTCTGGTACACTGTATTGTGCCCTCAACAAGTAGCCCTCGGAGGCCGCAGCTGCCTCCTCCCAGGAATTACTGAGAGCAATGTTATAAGCTGCCTCTTCTAAGGCACGGGTTACCAAGACGACACAGCCTGCAACTGGGATTGCCGCACACAACAATGGACAGTGCTGCCCCTACTCCGCAGGCGTTGTACAGCGCAGATTTCTTCTTTAGTTCCGTTTTTCAGTTTTCCGCTGCTCCACCGCCCTTCTCAGCTTCTTCGCCGTCCCTTTCGATAGGTCGGCTGCATTTCCTCTTGATAACGTTTTGACCTCTCCGTGACCGTTTGACTAAAGTCATTCTTGATTTCAGGATAAAAGAACCTTTTTCATCGACGCACATAATAAGCTGGCTATACGTGCGTCGTCGGAGTTAAGTGGTGAGGTGCCGGAGCCGGTTAAAAAACCAACCCACGAGATTAAGGAGTGCGGTGGTGCCATATGATGTCATTTTCTGGCGTTCAACTTTGCCGGTAAACTGTTACCGTTCTTCGTTACCAGGTTGTAGATTCGAGCCCAAATGCAGCATAGCGACACAAGCAAACGCTGGTTTCAAGGAATAAAACGCTAAAAATGGGTTCCTGCTCGGAGCATATATGTGACGGGATTACGTGCCGCTAAATTTCAGTTGCATGCCAGTTAATTTATGTTCTTATTATTTTGTGCAAGTGTATGGACGGACAGGAATTAACTTCCTATATAAAAAATATCACCTATAAAAGGGCCTGTAGAAGGAGATATTATAATCAAAACTAAAATGAATCAGCCCGCAAGTGCAACACTATTCTCTAAGCAAGCGTAAAAAAATTAATATCAGAAAGGCGCTGAACATGGGACATGACACTGGGCGAACCTGTGGGTTAAAGTGGCCGTGAAACACTTGCACAAATGAAGAAGGCCTTGCGTTCAGGAGTTGTTGTGCCTTGCTTCGCACAATCAACACACGTGGGAGATTGAGTGTGTATATTGCGCACGGGTCTGTAACGGCTGTTTCTGCAGCGTCGTGGCACGGCACTGCAATTATGCTCATTTGCGTGGTGCTGTTATTTCAATATTAGCATATCTTTGTTCAATTTACTGCATGAGGTCTCCCTTTGTATCGGTACCTCGCATTCACATTGAAAAACTCGGTAGAGCATGGCGACCAACATGGCAACCGACAACGTCTGCGACCCACAGTTTCTGCTCCTCGCAACGGCGCATATGCAAAACAGTGGTGTTTCCGAGGTTTCTTTTTCTCCATTTAATGCATTTCTGTATGGTGACGACGACGCACGCTCCGGTCTTTTCTGTCGACACGTGCACTACTGCGGTAACTGGGGCTTCTCGTGGCAGATTTTGGCTGTGAAGGCCCTTGACTTTGGACTTCATTTCCTTCTCTCGCTGTCAGTTCTATCTACGGCTTGTCGCTCCTTTCTCATTTAAAAAAAAAATAAAGAAAACGAGATGTGTTCTCGCACTCTACGTGTATACTGCGTCTGTGAGGAGTGTGCGGCTCAAAATCTCGCTATCAACAGCTTTAGCAACGTTTAGGACTCGCCTCTTGCATAGACGTAAGCATAGCTTCACTCTTTCAACGGTTCTTGGTCATACTTCTGTGGCGCTATACCGGAAAATTTCTCGGGCGGATAGTTCTCAGACGCTTTTACAGAGCTGCACGTGAGCCTGCGCGTCCTTCTAAAAATATACATATTTTTTTCGAAAGTTGCCCTGCATCGGAAATCGAACAGACTGCCGAATTCGAGCGGAATTCGGTAGTATGTTTGAATTCCGCTGACCACTGCAGCGCTGGCCACTGCTGGGATGGAGGCATCGCTCACACACCATATTACCGCCGGTGTTTTGTGCATAACTTGGAGTGCGCGCGAATTCTATTGCTAATAAACGGCCCACTTATTCCCGAGGCGCAATGAACAAGTATGCGTTAGCGGGTAGTTAACGACAGAATCACATTGTTTTTCGTTGATTGAAAACGCCCGACGAAAAAGAAGTGTTACCTGCAGAGATCGGCGACTTGTGCAGGGGGCGACAATGCGGTTTGAAATCCGCAACCCGATGAGAACTTGACAGACTTTAAGGACGTCTGATATGCAAATTTCTCCAGACGCACTGAAGGGGCCGTGGGCTCTGCACTAAATCACTGGCGCAGAGCAAGCGAGGAGGGGAGCTACGCACCAAGTCAGCGCAGTCGTATAAAAAATCGCAGTAGAGCGTCAAAGGCTCCTCGCTGACGCCGCACTTCTCCCGCACGATATGCGGAGTGTCTCGAATTTTCCCTTCTTTTCGTTCTTTTTTCCACAACTCCGCGCGACAATGCACTCCCGAGTGCGGCGATATTCACGCTTTTGACCGCGCTTAACAATGCACGAAAGCGCGCTTATAGAGCGCATATTTGAAGACAATAGAAAAAGGCAGTCAACGTTCAGGAATTGTCCGTTTCGCTTGTGTATCTAAGGGGCTGCTGCTATATATACCACGTATATTTATACGCCGGTCAACGTTTTTGCTAGTATCATTAACTACACCGCTGTCCGTTTTGCCTTCGTCCTGGCCGACTTTCCCGCGCCACCGTCTTCTGTTGCACGCTCCTGTCGCGCAGGAAAATTCATGTGAAAGGCTCCGAGAACCTCATGAGAACAATTAATACAACGGCGGAAGCACAAAGTTACAAGATATGGCCAAATGATAACAGCTAAGTGTCTCAAGCTATGTAGCCTCTAGAGAGATGTACATAAAGAGTGTGGGAAAGGCAGGGAGGTGAACCGGAGAAGATTCTGGTTTGCTACCCTGCACGGGGGGAAGAGTAAGGGGAATGAAAGATGGAAAGAGTAGTGGAGAAAAAACAAAGACAAGAAAAATAGAGGAGATTGGGAACGTCCGTGAGAACTAGAGTCTCTCTAATAGGCCCTCGAAGGCAGAAATTTGAAGAGTGCTTTGACTGTCTTGTGGTGTGACGACTGTATAGTTCGGCGTTCCAGGACTGTCTGCTGTACGAAAGCGGCCGGTCGTCAAGACGGGCCAGCGCGGTGGCGTGTGCGGTATCGGGGGCAATGGCAAAGAACGTGTTCGATAGTTTCCTCGTTGCCGCAGTGGTCACACGCAGCACTATCTTCCATTCTGATGAGGAAAGCAAAGGATTTTGTAAAAGTGATACCAAGCCACAGCCGGTAAAGAATCGTTGTCTCGGGTCGGGATGGTCCAGGTGGAGGACGAAGTCGAAGACAGGGGTCCAGTCGATGAAGACGAGTGTGCTGTAAACTATGTGTGTTCCACAACGTGTGTATGACGTCGTTTGCAAGCACTCGAAGTTTCTCTACTGCATCTGCTCTTGACAGCGGGATTGGTTCCTGCACGCCGTCTTCATCAGCAGATCGAGCAGCTTCATCAGCGTGTTCGTAGCTCTTTACGTCACAGTGGCTAGGGAGCCACCGAAATGTGACGTTGTGTCCTTGCTCGACGAGGCGGGGAAAGAGCTCTCGGATTTCTAGAACAAGTTGTTCGTATAGGCTCCACGACGTAAGGCAGAAACCAAGCAATCTAGAGCTGCCTTGGAGTCACTGAAGACACTCAATTTTAGAGGTGGTTCCTCTCGAATTATGCGAAGTGCACTGCGAAGAGCAGCAAGCTCCAAGGCTATTGATGTCGTCTGGTGTGATGTCTTGAACTTCAAGGTGGTAACTTTGGCAGGAAAAATAACTGATCCTGCAGAACCGTCCGCGGTGGTTGAATCGTCAGTGTAAAGCTGGGTATGACTGTTGTATTTTTCGTACATCAAGAGCAGCGAAAGTTGCTTGAGAGCTGGTGATGAGAGTTGCGCCTTCGTTCGAATTCCTGGTACTGTCAGTTTAACTTGTGGCTGAGCCAAGCACCAAAGGGAAAACAGAACTCTCGCTACAGCTGTGTAATCTGATGGAAGGTGTACACGATACGGTAATCAACGTTACTAGACTAACTTAGTCTAGCAACGTTGACGGCAGTATCGTCTGACAAAACGAGGCGCGTGGTCCTTCTTATGGCAGTGAGGCGAGATAGTGGAGAGGGGCGCGAGCTAGATGCCTGACGTGTGCTCTGAGCGTTTCCATAACAATGTGAATCTTGGCTGGGCAGTCATAAGCAACTGCAATGGTTTATTATGTTGATGTATATAGTGGCAACCATAGACAAATCCGAAGGGTCCGTGCCTGAGCACTTTCGAGTGTGCGGATATTTGTTCTGCAGGTATTGGTCAGCACTGCCAAGCTGTAACTCAGATACCCGAGAAACAGCGTCCTATACAGTTACATCATCACGTGTATTGAAATACCCGAAGTTTTTCTTTCAAGAAACTTGAAAAGGCGAGAGATGTCCGTCAGGCGCTTTTTTAGGTAGGCCACATGAGGACTTCGGCAGAGATCACGGTGGATGATTACCCCCAAAAACCTGTGCGCCCTGACATAAGAAATGTTTTGTCTATAGATGGAGAGAGAGAGAGAGAGAAACGAAGGGGGAAAGGTAGGGAGGTTAACCAAGGACGTACCCGGTTGGCTACCCTACACTTTTGTTGCATACGTTCAACATCAAAAGGCGTGTAAGCGACTATCTGCCGCCATGTTCCTTGATATAAAAGGAGCATATGACAGTGTTCTTCATGAGGCGATATTTGAGGCTCTGGAAATGATTGGTCTCGGCGGTCAACTCTGTCGTTGGACGCGCAGTTATTTGCATATGCGGTCTCTCTTAGTGAATACCGAAGACGGCCCAAGTTCTCCACACTACACCCACCGTGGAGTTCCGCACGGTGGCGTCTTGAGCCCCACACTCTTCAACATTGTGTTCATCGGTCTCGTAGAATGCCTGCCAAATACGGTAATGTTGTCGACCTGTGCCGATGACATCTGCGTCTCTGGCGTGACGCGTCCTCAAGTGCGTTGTTTGGATCTGACAGATGTTTGGATCTGACTGCTGGGACGATCTGTTGGGAACTCGGCGCTGACGCCCGTGGTTGTACCTGGGTCGCAAGCCCCAAGGGTAGCGTTGGCCTGGCGGCCTGGGGTACAACTGGAAGCATCCGAAGGTCCCGGCAAAGCATGAGTCGACTGGTAACAACGAAACAACTTGTTTATTTTAACATCGCAAAGAGTTGGTGGTCAGGTTTGACCGAAGTAGAGAGACGGGAGAGCACTTCACTCAACAGAAGAAATCGGAGCCCTCCTTTTGGCGTCCGGGGGCAGCTGTTTTTATACTCTCGCAGTTGAGGGCAAGAAGGAACCCCTCAAAAGACGAGCACGTGAATGTACAATGGGCTAATGGTGACGCACACTGTCGTAGCGATGCCGTAGCACCATGTCGAGCACGATCTCGTAGCACCCTGTCGTGGCGCTGCCGGTCGGACACAATGACTGTAATGAGAGGATGGTCCCTGCTTTGGCATCGCCTGTTTCGGGCATAATGACTGGAACGAGATCCCTGCTTTGGCATCGCCTGTTTCGGGCACAATGACTGGAATGAGATCCCTGCTTTGGCATCGCCTGTTTCGGGCATAATGACTGGAACGAGATCCCTGCTTTGGCATCGCCTGTTTCGGGCATAATGACTGGAACGAGATCCCTGCTTTGGCATCGCCTGTTTCGGGCACAATGACTGGAATGAGATCCCTGCTTTGGCATCGCCTGTTTCGGGCACAATGACTGGAATGCGAGGATGATCCCTAGGCGGTCGCACCGCCGCAGTCGCGCCTGGAAACACCTGGCGATGAGTGTTGCGGCGACGACGATCGGGCCAAAATGTCCGCCGCCCCGCCGCAGTCGCGCCGGCAAAACCACGTGTCGCAGGCGAAACGCAACAGACCGCCCCGCCGGGGGAAGGAGATCCCGATGGACAGGGGACTGCATCCGCTGTCCGGAGGGATGTCGCTCGATGATGCTCATAACCGAAGTCGGGCGTCCCTCGACGTTTCTTGAGCGCAGCGCACAGAGAAGGCCTCGTTCTCTCGTTCAGGTTCGCACGGGACACTGCAAAGTGACTTCGGGAGAGTTCACATTTTTGTTCTCGTTCCCGGCAAGCGTTAGAACTACGCTGAAACTCAACCGCTCAGTCAGCAAGCACGGCACAACCCTCACTAAGCCCTGCCAGGCTCTTTCCCCTTTTTATACCACTGCCTAGTTCCTTACAGTAGTCTAGCATCACTCAGAACGCGTCCACAAATTGAAAAATTGCACTAGAAAGCATATCATCACTTTGAAACACTAAACAAAAGCAATATGTTAAAAAAAAATCCTGCCTCAGGAAGAAAAACATCAGTAACAAACAATTTTGAGGCTGATTCCTACGTTAGGGGCTTCGACTTAAGCCATCGGCGTTACCGTTGAGACTCCCCTTTTTGTAACGCACCTCAAAGGAATATTGTTGTAAAGCGAGGCTCCAGCGCAGGAGGCGGCCATTTTTGGGAGAGATGGTCTGCAGCCATTGGAGAGGGCAGTGATCCGTCTCAATGATAAACCTCGAGCCGGCTAGATAGCATGACAATTTCTGAACGGCCCACACGAGACATGCACACTCTTTCTCGGTGGCGCTATACGCCTGCTCACGACTGGTCAGCTTACGACTAGCATACAGGACGGGGTGTTCTACTTCTCCATTTTCCCGTTGGCACAGTACAACGCCCATGCCTCGCTCAC
Source organism: Dermacentor variabilis (assembly GCF_050947875.1). NCBI lineage: Eukaryota > Metazoa > Arthropoda > Arachnida > Ixodida > Ixodidae > Dermacentor > Dermacentor variabilis. The sequence goes on along the minus strand of NC_134568.1, from coordinate 261,443,815 downwards.
TAGCATCGCACTGAACAATGAACTCTTTTGTATAGTCTGGCGATCGTAGCACAGGCTGGCTTGTTAGGGCACTCTTTAGGGCGCTAAAAGCTCTTTCCTTGGTCTCGTCCCAGACGACTGTTTGAGGCTCTGTCTTTCTTAGAGCATCCGTCAGGGGAGCCGCGATATCAGAGTACCTAGGGATGTACCTCTGATAGTAGCCGGCGACACCCAAGAACGACCGAATATCGGTCTTGGTGCGCGGTTGCGGAAAGTCTCGCACAGCGGCCACTTTTATTTCAGAGGGGCGGCGACGACCCTGACCAATCACGTGACCGAGGTAGACAACCTCGGCCTGTGCTAACTGGCACTTAGGAGCCTTGACTGTCAAGCCCGCTTCGCGCAGGCGGGTTAGCACTGCCCGCAAGTGTGTCATATGCTCAGACCAGGATGCGGAGAATATCGCTACGTCGTCTAGATACGGTAAAGCGAATTCTTGCTGTCCCCGCAACACTTTATCCATGAGGCTTGAAAAACAGTATGGCGCGTTCTTCAAACCAAAACTCAACACTTTAGGACGGAATGTTCCCATTGGTGAAATGAACGCCGCATACCTACTAGCCTCTTCTGTAAGTGGAACCTGCCAATAACCCCTGACAAGATCTAGGGTGGAAATAAACTGAGCGCTACTAACTTTCTCAAGGCGCTCCTCGATGTTAGGGATCGGATAAATTTGATCCTTAGTGATGGAATTAAGCCTGCGGTAGTCGACGCAAGGACGAGGTTCCTTGCCCGGTACCTCAACTAAAATCAAAGGGGAGGTATAATCACTCTCACCTGCCTCAATAACACCGAGCTGTAGCATTTTCTTTACCTCAGCCTCCATAATATCGCTCTGGCGGGGTGACACCCGATACGCCTTGGATCGTACTGGCTCTGTGGAGGTAAGTTCTATATCATGAGTAAGTACAGAAGTCCTACCAGGCCTCTCAGAGAACAGACCTTGAAACTCTTGTAATAGCTGGTGTAGTTCGGTTTTCTGCTCAGGCGACAGCGGTGCTTTACTGATAAGGTCACTAATGACTTGACCGGTGTCTTCCCTGTTCGTCACTGAGCCTAGTCCCGGAAGCTCGACCGGAAGCTCTTCAGGAACGTTTACCATCATGCACACCACTGCTTCCCTTTGTCTATAAGGTTTGAGCAGATTACAGTGGTAAACTTGCTGTGCTTTCCGCTTTCCTGGCAGACTTACCACGTAGTTAACGTCCGACAGTTTCTGAACAATTCGTGCTGGGCCCTCCCACTGCACGTCTAGTTTGTTGTTTAGCGATGTGCGCAATATCATGACCTCATCGCCAACCTCAAAACGACGGGCCCTGGCTGTCCGATCATAATAAACCTTGGCCCTCTGCTGGGCCTTTGCCATTGCTTCACCTGACAACTCCTGTGCCCTTCTTAAGCGTTCGAGGAGCTTAAGCACGTACTCCACCACGACTGGGTCGTCGCCCCTACCTTCCCATGATTCTCGAAGCATGCGAAGCGGAGATCGAAGCGAGCGACCGTACACCAGTTCAGCTGGCGAAAACCCCGTAGCCGCATGCGGCGCGGTTCTTAACGCAAACATCACCCCAGGCAAACACAGCTCCCAGTCAGTTTGATGTTCAAAACACAAGGCTCTCAACACGCGCTTCATGACGGAGTGGAGCTTCTCAACGGAATTCGACTGTGGGTGGTACACTGAGCTGTGTAACAGCTTTACCCCACACCTTTCGAGAAAAGTTGTCGTCAAAGCGCTAGTAAACACTGTGCCCTGATCTGATTGGATTTCCGCAGGGAAACCAACTCGCGCAAATATGGACAGTAGTGCATTAACTATCTCAACTGAGCTGAGTTCTTTAAGCGGCACTGCTTCAGGGAACTTTGTCGCTGGGCAGATCACAGTCAAAATGTGTCTGTACCCCGTGGCTGTTACCGGCAGAGGTCCCACAGTATCAATAACGAGCCGTCTAAAAGGCTCCGTAATGATAGGTACCAATTTCAACGGCGCCCTTGATTTGTCCCCTGGTTTGCCCACCCGCTGACAAGTGTCACATGTCCTCACGAAATGGTCTGCGTCCCGAAAACACCCTGGCCAATAGTACTCTTGCAAGAGACGGTCCTTAGTTTTCTTAACTCCTAGGTGTCCGGACCACGAACCCCCGTGTGACAAGCGCAACAGATCCTGACGATAGCATTGAGGCACGACCAGCTGATCGAACTCCACTCCTCTTCGGTCTAGATACTTCCGGTACAGGACTCCACCTCTTTCCACAAAACGCGCAGTTTTCCTGGCGATACCTTCTTTGACATTGCAGCGCACGTTTTCCAGGCTGCCATCCTTTTTTTGCTCGGCTATCAAAGCCGTCCGGCTGACTTTTAGCAACCTATCAAGTCCGTCTGACGTAGGCGCGATGAGCAAATCAGTAGATAGCTCTTCTAACTTTCCCGCGTCGGGCGTTTCCTCTCCAGTATCTGGCGCCTTTAACGTTACAGACTCAAGTTTATTCAGTTCGGGCGTGCTCGGAATATCAGCTTGCTGCGCCTCTGACCCTTTTTCGTTGTTTGATAACGTCGGCCCCGCAACTACCGCCTTTGCAGCGAGCTCCCGAACCTTCGATCTGGTTAAGGCCTGAACACTAGCTTCACCAAACAAAAGCCCCTTCTCGCGCAGGAGGTGATCGGACCTGTTTGAAAATAGGTACGGGTACTGGGGTGGCAGCATAGATGACACTGCCGCCTCTGTCTCAAGCGCTCCGAAAGGTCCTTCAATAAGCACCTTTGCTACTGGCAGACACACGCTATGAGCTTCCACGGCTTGCTTGATCCATGCGCACTCGCCCGTGAACATATGGGGTTCTACGTAAGACGGGTGAACTACATCCATCGTAGCTGCGGAATCGCGAAGCACTCGGCACTCTTTCCCGTTCACGAGGAGGTCTCGCATGTAAGGCTCGAGAAGCTTCATGTTCTCGTCAGTGCTGCCTATTGAAAAAAACACAACTTTTGGTGTTGTTTCCGGACACTGCGCCGAAAAGTGACCCGGCTTCTGGCACGTATAACAAACGCCCGCTCGCCTCATCTCGAACCGCTTTCTGCGTTCGGCTTCGGCTGCCGTCTCTTTACGTTTGGTCGGATTGCTTTCACTGGCATCCTCACTACGCGTGTCCCCCTTAAATCTCATGGGCGTGAACCTTGGCCTCTCAGACTTGGAGCCAAATTCACCCTTTTGACCGTCCTTAGCTCCGCGAGCTCGACGCGTCACAAACTCCTCGGCTAGCTCAGCGGCTTTAGCCACCGTACAAACGTCTGGCCTATCCAAGACCCAGTATCGCACGTTCTCCGGTAACCGACTATAAAACTGTTCTAGCCCGAAACACTGCAGAACTTTATCGTGGTCACCAAACGCTTTCTCTTCTTTGAGCCACTCCTGCATGTTCGACATAAGCCTATACGCAAACTCTGTATATGACTCACTTCTGCCTTTCTCATTTTCCCGAAACTTCCGACGGAACGCTTCCGCAGACAGCCGGTACTTTTTTAGAAGACTCGATTTCACTGTGTCGAAATCCTCTGCCTCCTCTCTATCCAAGCGAGCGACTACGTCGGCCGCCTCGCCGGGTAACAAAGTGAGCAAGCGCTGTGGCCACGTTTCCCGAGAGAACCCCTGCTTCTCGCACGTTCGCTCAAAGTTAACCAGGAACAAACCAATGTCCTCTCCAAGCTTAAACGGCCGCATCAGGTCCGTCATTTTGAACAATACGCGTTCTCCTGCACCGTGTGCCTGACTTCCATTACGAGCGCGTTCCATCTCTATCTCGAGACGCTTCATTTCCAAAGCGTGTTGATGGTCACGCTCTTCTTTTTCTTTCTCTTTTTGTTCTTTAAGTTCGCGCTCCTGTCTTTTTGCAGTCTCCCTCTCTTCAATAGTCTCAAGGCATTCCGACAGCTCGTCATCCTCAGCCTCTAACTCAAGAATGGCCTTTAGCAGTTCAGGTTTTCTTAGTTTGTCTGAGACATCCAGACCCAACTCTCTTGCAAGCTCCAACAATTTCGGTTTGCGCAACGACTTCAAATCCATGGCTGCTCTGAATGCTGCTTTCTCTACTGCTTACTATTGTCTTGCCGCAAACTAACCCGGCAGCAACGACAACCACAATTACCAGCTCTGTTTCTGACACTAACAAAAAGCCTGGCAAAGCTCAGAAGAAGAAAGTCCCGCACTCACCAAACCTCGCAGGCAGGAATTCCGCGCAGTCGTTCCGCTGCAGGCAACCAGTCGTCACACAGGGCTCGTTGCACTGCTCCCGGATCGTCGTTGAGCTGCTCAGCATACAGTCAACTGCATCTCTTCGCTGCTGGCCTCCGTTGTCGCGATGTCACCGCTGGCAGACAGTTGTTTGAAGTCGGAGGTGATCTCACCGCTGCCAACCAGATGTTTGGATCTGACTGCTGGGACGATCTGTTGGGAACTCGGCGCTGACGCCCGTGGTTGTACCTGGGTCGCAAGCCCCAAGGGTAGCGTTGGCCTGGCGGCCTGGGGTACAACTGGAAGCATCCGAAGGTCCCGGCAAAGCATGAGTCGACTGGTAACAACGAAACAACTTGTTTATTTTAACATCGCAAAGAGTTGGTGGTCAGGTTTGACCGAAGTAGAGAGACGGGAGAGCACTTCACTCAACAGAAGAAATCGGAGCCCTCCTTTTGGCGTCCGGGGGCAGCTGTTTTTATACTCTCGCAGTTGAGGGCAAGAAGGAACCCCTCAAAAGACGAGCACGTGAATGTACAATGGGCTAATGGTGACGCACACTGTCGTAGCGATGCCGTAGCACCATGTCGAGCACGATCTCGTAGCACCCTGTCGTGGCGCTGCCGGTCGGACACAATGACTGTAATGAGAGGATGGTCCCTGCTTTGGCATCGCCTGTTTCGGGCATAATGACTGGAACGAGATCCCTGCTTTGGCATCGCCTGTTTCGGGCACAATGACTGGAATGAGATCCCTGCTTTGGCATCGCCTGTTTCGGGCATAATGACTGGAACGAGATCCCTGCTTTGGCATCGCCTGTTTCGGGCATAATGACTGGAACGAGATCCCTGCTTTGGCATCGCCTGTTTCGGGCACAATGACTGGAATGAGATCCCTGCTTTGGCATCGCCTGTTTCGGGCACAATGACTGGAATGCGAGGATGATCCCTAGGCGGTCGCACCGCCGCAGTCGCGCCTGGAAACACCTGGCGATGAGTGTTGCGGCGACGACGATCGGGCCAAAATGTCCGCCGCCCCGCCGCAGTCGCGCCGGCAAAACCACGTGTCGCAGGCGAAACGCAACAGCGTGCAAGGCTCCAAAATCTGCGACGTTAATAACGACGTACCTTAGCGAAGAAGGCCTCAAGATTCCCCCAGGAAAGAGTGCATTAGTCGAGTTTAGCCGGAAGCCAATGACTTCCTACTCCGTATCCATCGATGGATAACGATAATCGGAATAATAAAACTAATCGAGTGCCTGAAACTAACATCGTCAGCTGTAATTGACTGCATCAATGCGAATATCCTAAAAAGTACAAAACTTATTTCCGGCGCTCTTTTATTGCACGTTTTCCAGCAATCCCTCGTGACCGGCATTGTGCCTCATGACTGGAATTCCTATGCACAGAAGCGGCCCCAAATCATCGCGAAAAAGCTATCGCCCTAATCAATTACAAGTGTCCCTTAAAAAATAATGTAGCACACAATTTATTCACACATTATAAAATTTCTGATATCTGAAATTTTTTTTCGCCCCTGCCAACATGGATTCCTAAAAGATCGCTCACGCTCTACCCAACTATCCCTGTTCATTAACGATATCAGCTCCAACCTAGACGTTGATGTACCCGTCGACGCACTCTTTTTACATTTTGAGAAAGATTTTGACAATGTTGCTCATCAATGCCTTCCACTTCAACTCTCGCATTTAAACTAGCCCCCTTGTCCCAAACCGGGTGCGTGACTTCCTTACTAATCGTCAACAGTTTGTGTGGGCTAAAAATCGTGCATCTCGTAATACACCGGTGTTCTCAGGCGTGCCGCAGGGCGCGGTTCTGGGTCCCTTACTTTTGTTAATTTAGATAAATGATTTCCCGATAATATCTGCCCTAACATTCGATTATTCGCCGACGACCGTGTTATCTACCGCAGCATCAACAACAACTTTGACTCTAGCAAACTCTAATATAATCTGCATCACGTCGAAAAATGGTGTGACTTGTGGTTGACGTCCCTCAATACAAAGAAAACTGCACTCATTAACTTCCACCGCCGGTCCTCGCATTCCACAACATCATCATCATCATCATCAGCCTGTTTACGCCCACTGCAGGGCAAAGGCCTCTCCCATACTTCTCCAACAACATATTACACAATTTACGGTTCCCAAATGTCTTCCTTACACTCATATAAACATCCGATCTTACATGGTCGTCTCACATAACATCACAAATGATGCAACCGCAACCTCGCTTATTTACGTCGGAACTAGCATCATACTCCATCCTCTGTGAAAATACTTGCTTACCAAACACTGATAGGACCTAAACTGGAGTCCGCCGGCGCAATCTGGGATCCCCACCAGAATAACCTTTCAGACATTTTGGAATCAGTCCAAAATCGCGCTGCAAGGTTCATTTATTCAGAATACTCTTATCTAACTAGCGCCAGAGCACTAAAATCTCCGGCCAATCTTCTCAGTCTTGAATGCCGCCGTAAAATTTCGAGGCTTTCTACTTTTCACAAATTTTATCCCCTGTCGATTAACCCCGCTGTCATCACTCCCGCTCATCGACTATCGCATCGCATAAGTCACCAAAAAGCCGTTCATCCCTCACATGCCCATACTTCTGCGCATATGACTTCATTTTTCGTCCAAACGGCAAAAGATTGGAACAAGTTACCCGTAGATGCTTGCCTACCCGTAGATGGAACTTCGTGCGTCAGTATCTTCGTTCGGCGCGACGACGAATCGCGCAAAGCCGCTCCAATTCCAAGTCGAATTGCGAGTACTCAAGTGAGCACATAACGTGCGCATAGCGGTCTGTCCCGCTTCTTTATTAGCTTCTTGCAGTCCAGAGGGGAGACCTTTCCGACGAACGCCCTCCAGTAGATTTTTAAAAACAGTCCCATCTATTCTCCGTAGTGTGTCAAGCGAATGAGTTTTAGATATCCCGTTGATCTTAAGATAAGTGGGTATGTGATCGCCCCCATGCGTCTCAATGTCCAAAAAACCACTGAACGCGTGTGGCAAAGGGGCGCGATACAAAGGTCAAGTCCAGGCAGCTGCTGTGCACTGTGCCCCCTAGAAATGTAGGACTGTGGTCATTCAGCAGCAAGAGGTTATGATTGGCGACAAATGAAGCGCGTCTTAGTCCCGCTGCGTTGACTTTTGAGCTTCCCCAAATGGTGTGACGGGCGTTAAAGCCCCCAGTGATAATCCAAGGACCAGGATATGCTTTTATTATGTCTTCTAGTCTTTTGATATCAAACGGGCTTGATGGAGGTAGGTGCGCACCTGCGAGTGTAAAGGCGAGCTTTCTATTTTTGACGGTTAGGCAGTCATACCGATTGTCATCATGAGGTTGCACAGGCTGGACGACGTAAATAAGCTCACGGCAAATAAAGACTACGCCACTTTAGTTGTTGCACGAAGACGCGATTGACTCGTAGCCGGATAATCAAACTGAGTGTGATAATTTAGGTTAGCGGATAACGATAATAGGAAAGCGGTCAACATGTACGAACCGGCGAAAATCAGCATTAATTGCTGGGGCATTTCGTTCGCGCATTGGCATTAGGACCAGCGAATTTCGCAGACAGCACGTGTAGCGCAATACGGACGCCGGTGAAGCGAAGAGAGAGAGCGCAGCAGGCACGTGTGCCAGCATGTAGACCGCGCGCCTCGATTAACGCTGCAGGTGCTGGGCGCTGTGTGCGCGCGAGGTGAGCCTGCCGGAAAACTGTAACGTTTTTCGGCGCCAAATGCTGTAAGCTTCCTCAAGACGACCGTGGCGTTGGGGTTAGAATGCTCGACTTGGTAAGCACGCGTTCATTGGTTCGATTCCAGGTTTGATATCCAATTGCTTTGCGTCATGTAGCGCCGTCCCGAGCCATAGCGTAGCGAACGAATAATATCGCCTCTATGTTCGCAATAAGCAAAACAGTATAACGAATACAAAGCGAACCACAGCGGGCGGGCCTAAGACGGAACGTTTTAGCACAGCGTGATGCGCGATCCGCTGCGGCGACGCGTGCTCGCGCAGGACCTCCAGCGCTTGTGCCAACACGTTTCGATTGAACGACGGTGCGCAGCTCTCAGGGATCAAATACGAACTTACCGAGACAGCTGCGTTTGCATTTTGAACATATGAACCCGCGCGAATGGCGCATCGCTGCAATGCGCACTGGGTGGGCATTGATGCTTCCTGTCGTGTCCTTTCCGCTCTGTTCAGCTCTCTCGTCCTTGCAGACGCCCTCCTTCACGTGCATACGCGTCCGTATTCTCCTCTACGTCACCGAGAAGCTGGCTTTTTTGCACGCTCAATCGCCTAGTGGTTGATCTCGCCGCGTGAGGACGAAAAGGAAAAGAGAGAGAGAGAGAGAGATGAAGAGGAAAGGCAGGGAGGTTAACCAGATATTATACCCGTGTGCCACGGGCGTTTGGAAGCCCTTCCAACCGATAGTCAGTTGACTCAAAGGTCAAGTTTGAGCTGCTACATGGGTGGTTTCGAAGGCCGCCGAGTCAATAGACTATCGAGTCAACGGAGCACCTCACAACTCTATCGAAATCTCGATGGCCTTTGAGCAACGGAAACGGAAACAGCGAGAACATGCCCTCTCGTTCACAGGGGGCTCGTACTCACGGTTAGAAAGAACAGATCAAACCAAAATGCTCTAAAATACTATGTACGAGTGTTATTAATTATTCAATAAAGTATTTTTGCCACTTGATATGTTCGAACTGCACGTACTCTCCACATCAGCGACGTGCGGCGACGCAAACGTTGCCGCAGTTTCGCTACTCAAAAACTTAAAAACTTAACATATATGCATGGCAGTGTATAAACAATTTTTTTAAATGTATAAACAAACATGAAAGAAATTATAGTGCTTTTAAGTAGTTTTAATGTTGTTTAACTTATCGTGACATGAAAACGAAAATAAATATCCGCAGCGCCACACAATTTTGCGAGAAACACCTGAACCACTCAGCGGCCTTTCAAAAGTGCCGTGTAGCAGCGTGACAACTCCTTTGAGTCGATAGAGTTGTGGCGTTTCGAAGGCTGTCGACTGGAAGGCCTTCCAAATGTGCCCGTGTGACACAGGTATTAGTCTCCGGTTTACTACCCTACACTGGGGATGAAAGATAATGGTTAGAAAGATGACAGAGAGGAAAACGCTAAAGAAAATATCCTCGTGTTCGTGCACATAGGTATAGGCAGACCGCGGCCTTGGAAGCGGCTAGATTGTAGTGTGGATAATCAAGACGTCACCAAATCCATGTGGAACTAGAGTTCAGACCAGAATAAAACAAATGTATATGTTGCAATATTCTTGCGACCATGTTTCTGCAGGCGTAGAGATATAGAGTACGCAGAACGGTCGCGGGGGCATGTTCAGACACTCGCAGCGTTTACGCGCGTGAAGTGGCAGC